>NC_056627.2:137417877-138617877 GCF_002870075.4 Lactuca sativa
AGGTATGTCCTTCCGGACCAAGGTCTAATGACGGCGGGGCCCGATGAATGTTTGCATGTTAGGATATACTTTTACTATGTGTGATACTTGTATGTGTCTGGTAGGGAGGTGAGTGTGGGCGGGGACCCATATCTCATCACTAGTTGAGTATGGACAAGGTTCCATATCTCAACATTAGCAGAGTAGGGGCAGGGCCCATGATAGGCGAGGCCTTAGGACTGGAGCATATAGTGTTACATATGATTCTTTGTGTTAGTATGATTATATGATATTGTTTGTATGAGTATGGAGGGCGAGGCCCAAAGACAGGCAGGGTCTGGAAGAAATAGATTTGTATACTGAGCAGGGCTCGATGCCAGGTCGGAGCCTGTGTCCAGACACCGTCTGATGTCAGGCGGGGCCCGAGGAAGGGGCGGGGGCCCAGTATATTTGATTATGTGTATGGTATGTGGTAGTATGGGGAACTCACTAAGCTTAATGCTTACGGTTTTCAGTTTTGGTTTCAAGTACTTCCAGTGGCAGTGGGAAGAGCTCAGGATGATTGCATTGCACACACCATGATGTTTAGCCTGGGATGTTTACTCTGATGTTTAATTCGAAAACTATGATAATAATGTTTGAAATACTTTGACTCATGTTTTGATGGAATGGTTTGATAACTATGGTTTTATTTAATAATTAAAAATGAAAATTTTGGACTATATTTTATGGGTGCTCCAAGTTGGTATCAGAACCTTGGTTTGAGGGATTCGAGCACACTTTCATGTGTGTCTGAACTCAAACTGAGGACTTGGTGCGGAAATTTTCAAAAGAAAATCATTTTTATAAAACGGATTTTAAAAAGAGAAAAGGGTGTGGTGCATGCAATCAGCCGAGCTCAAGTAAGTTCTCCCAAATTACACATACAAGTTTGTTATGTTATGATATGCTTATGAGAACTGCATGCTAGATTAGTGTTGGATTAGATGTCTAAGCCCATAACTATTATTGGTATGTACTTGACCCGATAGTAGCATGGTCCATTTGGGTTGCATATCATCAGGACAATTTGTTAGGATGGACTCTTGAGAGAAGGTTATATATGATTTATTAATATATTATAAGTACTAATATATTAATATGAAATCATATGGTTTTAATTAGTATTGATCAAGAATTAATTTGGAATTGATTTAGTGATCAAAAAGAGACTAATTAAATATATGGGGACTAATTATGTTAATTAGTTATATTTATATGTGTTGGGCTTATGATCCATGTTGGACCAAGTTTATGTATGGATACATAAAGAGTTGGGCCACATGAACCATGGATCATAAAACCCATGGGTACGGGTTTGGGTTTTACCCATGACTCTTAGAATTCAACACATATAAATACATATATGATGACCTAAAAACCGCAAACCCTAGCGTGTGGGTGCATGTTCTTGGAGTTCATGAAGGTTTTAGAGCACATGGAGATTCTCTCTCAAGTCCTACCTTTGTCCTTGATGTGTTGTGACTCCACTTTAGGCTTCCACACTATTGGGGCTAAGTTCTTTAGGCCAAATGCATCAAGACTTCCAGCCATATGAAAAGGTATGTTACACTAACTAGTATCTGATGAGATTAAAACAACTTTTAATCTATGAAGATCGATTAGATCTTGAACAAGTATATGAATATGAAACTGCAAGAACACAATATTAATAACAAGGCAGAATGCAACAATAAGAACAAACAGCTTGAATCAAACGTGTCGAATGATTAAATAAAATCCTTAGAAGAGCTCGATTAAGAACATCAACTGTAAAGGATTGGAAGATTACAAAAGAGCAATATCGTAAAACTCTGGAATGCTAAAACTGAAATCTTGAATCTTAACCTAATATGCATGCAAGCGATAACTTATATACAATACATAAAAGGCTCTCGGTTGGACAGGCCCAAACCGGAGAATACAAGGCTAATCTACGAGCCCAAAAGACGCAACACAAAACAGAACTTCAGCCCAACAATCTCCCCCTTTGCGTCAATTTGGAGCGAGACCTTCACTTCTTACTTGGGCCGGCGGCTGAAGCTGGTACCTTCTTCTTCACGGTACTAAACAGACACTTGGTTATGGAAAGGATGGTCTGTCTAAACCGGATGTACCAATTGATCATATCTTCAAAGTACTTGATGTCATCAGCCGAATTATCCTTACACCGCTTGACGATTGATAGGACGTGTTCCAAGCAGGTAGTGGTGTAGAGGTGCTTGTCAGCTAATGCGAACAGACATTTCTGTCCTTCGGCTCTGGTGAACATCACAGAGTTTCGCCTTGAATCTATCTTGCCCATTTTCATCGTGTTTAGATCACTGGCCGATCCCACAGGCTTGACTTTCGGTTTCTTCTTAAACACTGTGGCAACCTCCTGATCCATTAGGGCCACCTCCATGATATAGCATGCCAGCATCCTTTTGACATGGTCTAAGATGGGACCATATTCGGCTTCGTTTGTCAGCAAGATGTTGTACAAGACTATCCAATCATGAGGGTTCAGATTGGGCAGATCCGCCACAGAGATCATGTGAGCAGTTCTTGCAGATCCTCTGATAAGCTTGAACTTGACGTTTGTGAATCTCCCCACGGCAAACGGCTTCATCACCCGAACACTGACAATCTTCTGGGCGCTCCATGTAAGGTATTGAGGGCGAGCGGCCTCCAGATAAAAGTCAATGAGCTCCCTGTTAAGCTCATCGTTCGGATGCGGGACTTCGAAAATGTTGGAGAAGGCGTGGAAGATGAACGCCTTTCGAGTCAGCGGCATATCAAATTGTGAATCGACCGAGTTGATGCAGTCGAACGATACCACCGGCTCGAGCCATAGTATGCTTGGAGTCTCTATGGCCTCTTTTATCAGACGATCCCTGGTCCAGGCAGGGAAGAGCAGCTTTCGGCTCTCAAGGAGATCGTTGGCTTCTTTTTGTTTACGTTCGGCTTCTTCAGCTTCACGTGCCACACGACTGACATCGTTATCAGTATTGCGACTGTTCTTTCTCTTTAACATGTCCGCAATAGTCTCCTTGTCTTCATCTTCATCTTCATCTTCATCTCCTCCCTCTGCAATGTTTTTGCCCTTGTCCTTCACACCCGAACCCGAGGCATGACCAGTTGGGGGTGGTTCGGTTGTGTGAGTTGCTTTTGAGGAAGGAGGTGGTTTCGATCCTTTCTTCTCATCTCCCCCTTGTTTCGGAATGGACACGAAACTGGGTAGGCCTTCAATTTTACTTAAGAGGTCCATGGCCGGAGAGAGTTTCTCAGCGAGGGTACGCCTCACTGAGTGATTGAGGATGGGGTCGTGTGCTTCTAGGATGTTGGATAGAGCGGTGTGGACATCCGAAACACACGTCTTGATAATTTCCCTCTCGGATCGAAGAGCCTCCAATTGTTGTTCGGAGTTGGAAAGTTGGGTGCTCTTGACCTTGAGGGCAGTAGTCTTACTCGCTAGGACGTCCATCAGTGAATTTTCAGCCGCAAGATCCTCTTGTAGCTTTGCCCAGCGGGCATCGATGGAGGCACGGAGTGCCGAGTTGTCGTCGCTAAGGTTTTGTCTGAGGGTAGCGAACGAGGATAACTCCGTCTTTACAAACTGGGCCATTTGATTAACAAGTGGTTCCAGAGATGTTTTGGTGGCTTCGGCGCTTTCCTGCATAGACTGCAGCAGGATTGTAGCGTCATGGAATAGTTTATCGACTTTTTCGGTCGCTGCCTCACAAGCTCGGGTGGAGGCGTCTATCGCAGCAGTAGTTGAGGCCACTGAGTCATGTTGAGCCCTAGAGAAGGCATCAACTATCCTCTGAAGGGCAGCTTCAGATAAGGATGACTGCTGGTTGGAAGAGGAGGCGAGAAGTTGATCAACCTTCTCGTTCAGCTCGCGGAGATGCTTCTTTGTCACAGGAGCATCATCCTCCTCATCACTCTGAACTTGAAACGGACTATAGTAGACCGAATCAAAGTTCAGGTGATCACCACCAAGGTATTGATCATCGCCATCGGAGGCGTCTTCTGGAGATTGAGGTGGTGGTGAAGCTGGGGGTGTTATGGGTTTGGTTGGTTCAGGTTGAGTGGGTGGGGGGTTAGTTTCGGGTGGTGGTGGCGTATGGGTTTCGGTTTGTGGAGGTTCGGTTACAGGTGGGGTTTCGGTAACAGGTGGTGTTTCGGTTGATGTGGTGAATATGGGTGGTGGTATAGGGAATGAGGTTGGTGGTATAGTAGGGTTTATGGTGGGAATGAAAATAGGAATTGTGGGTGGAGGGGAAGGAACTGGGGATTGGTGAAGTTCCATCTCCGGGGTTGGGGACCGAGGGGGTGTGTTGCCTCTTTGTGGAGATTCGTCTCCTTGTGATCCCTCAGAGTCCGAACTCCCACCTTCGGATTCACTGGAGGTTGAGGGAAGAACGAGCTTTCGTTTCGGTTGGGTCTTCCTCCTTTTCGGTTGTGGGGAGGAAGCAGCCTTCGGTTGTTTGCGTTTCTTGGGAGTAGGTTTTGGGGCTTTGGATGGTTTCTTCCCCTTGTCTGCCTTCTTACCCCTGGCCACCGGTTTGTCGGCATCATGAATTGATCGCAGCATGTCCGGTGTCAGTTCCCTCGGACCAGATGGCCCTAACTCCTTGATCGCCTTGATCATACTGCTGTCTGATGGCACACTTCCATACATCGACTCCGGGATAGAGCCAATGAAGGAGAACTTCGATGCATCGGATACGATGATCTTCTTGGTATGGAACGTACCAACAGAAGACATCGGTGCACCGTCAGCAGTTGGGACCTCAAACCTGTCCATGGCCCATCTTGTGATCAAGATCCAGAACCGGGCCAGCGACACTTCAGAGTGTCGAGAAGTGGAAGAAAGGCTCTGAATCAGTTGTTGCCAAAGGACAGACCCATAATCGAGGTTGATCCCGTTGTACACCCCATACATGATTGACAGGAAAAGACGACTGGCCTCGTCCGATCCTGAGCTCCTCTCAGACAGTCCCTTGAAGAGAACTGTAAATAACCCATTCCACAGGGGCGGTAGGCATGACTTCTTGAACCTGGCGACGGAGGTAAGAACTTCCGTGTAGCCCATGTTGTAGAACATGCTGTATAACATACCAACCGGAATCGTCTCCGGGTTAATACGCGATGGGTCTGCAGCAAACCCAAGCATGGTGCAGAAGCGGGGACGAGAAATCGACGTTTTGTGTTCCGCCACTTCGAAAAATATCCTTTCGACGCCCTTGTCGTAGTAGGCCGTCGCATAGACCTGAGATAGAGCCACCATTGGCACCGTTTCAATTCTGGACAATGCCGGAGCAAGCTGTGAGTACTTGAGGCATTCGATAACCGGCGACATGTAGGGATCATAGGCTAGTGGGTTCAGATCAATGACAAGGCATTGTTGAGGTCTGATGGGAAGAATTTGAGAAGTGGCATGAACGGATGAAGATTCAGCCATTGTTGCAGGTGTGGAGAAGAAGATGACCGGGAGAGAGTTTTGGAAGTAATTTTGCTTTGGGAATTATGGGGGTAGTAAAGAGGTAAAAGGTGGTTTTGATGGCTTTTTATAGTAGGTGATAGGAGAGAGAAAGATCGTTTCAAATCTCTTATTGAAATACGGAAGGGTTTTTGAGTGACTGATTGGTGACAGTTGGGACGTGCGATGATCACGTAGGAGAGAGAGTGTCAGATTCCTAGGATCACGCCGCCCAATAAGCGCCGGTTCAGAGAGAGGAACCGATTCCATTTCCACACGCGCCATTAATGCCAGATGGATGACTCTTCAATACTGCACACGCGTCCAATAGTGTCAGAAAAAGCGCGGCCGCTTCAAATTCACGCGCCCTCCTTTTGTACCGTCGTTTGAAATTCTATCCTTTGAACTTCCGCCGCGTCAGCAACTTTTTGTCTTTTCCCCCTTTTTAATCTGCTGTATTCAATTTAGGACCCACGTGGCTTATTTTTAGCCATAAATTCATTAGTAATCCCTCATTAAAAAACCAGCCTGTAATATAATTAGTAACGGAATTTTGAAAATCTTGGATTTTCGTGCAAAGAGTGTAAAAGATAAAGAAATAAAGCAGCTCTTGTTAGGATAATCTGTGATGTCAATTATGACACGAAACTGATGATCCCGGGCACGAATCTCTTCCTTCAAGATCAAGAGAGACCTCAAAGTGTTAGTGTGGAATCCCGTTGAATTACGATCAAACATTTATTAATAAATGTTGAAAGGCTTCTTTTAATAAGGCTTATTAAGGGTGGTTTCGCTTTGATTCAACAATTCAATTCCTGATATAAGAACGAACATGAACAAAGTACTTGTGAGACCAGTGTAGTCTGTTGAACAAGTAGGTTTGAGTTAATTTTGTAGTGGCTTGGATTAATATGAAATCATAGATAAAAATTTAAAACTGTATCCCTTGGGAAGAAATGTCATGGTGTATAACAATTTCATTGGAACCACGCAAAAAAAATGAGATTTCATGAAGGTACATTCGTTAATTCATTGGTGAAAACTTGATCAAGTTAATTGGTCACCGTCAATTCGTTGGTGTTGAGTTTTGGGTTTCACTCAGCTCGTAGTGGCACGAAGCTAAGATCATAAACACAGATGTTGTGTAACCATAAACCTCAGTGGTAGTTGCTGAGAGTCTCAAGGGTTACAGTGATGATGCGAATGTTATGGAGAAGTATGATGGGGATGGTGAAAGAAGACATAATACCTCTGCTGCGAACAAAAGGACCAAGCAGGAGACTCTGAACTCATATGAGAAGAGAGTGAGGTAGCTCACGATTAGAATAAATGAGTTAGCCTTATTTGGAAGACAAGGTTTGTGTTTACCAAGTCATGAAGGCTATTATTCAAAATCTTATGAGGCTTGGGACACATACAGCAGCATGCTTCTAGGGACACTTAAGTAAGTCATCAAATATATCCCCATAAACGAATGAGTACACGAAAAAATTAAAATATTTTTGGAGTTTTTGAAAGTGAGAGAAAAAAAAATTATAAAAGAGTTAAAAGAAAAAGAAAAAAATACGATTAAAAAAAACTTTGCAAAAAAAAAAAATTGGAAAAACCGAACCCGAACCTTCGGTTGGTTTCGGTTGAGGAAAATTTTGAAAAACCGAACCCGAACCTTCGGTTGGTTTCGGTTCACTAAAATTTTGGAAAACCGAACCCGAACCTTCTGGAGGTTTCGGTTTTAGAAAGAAATTTTTAAGAAACCAAGAAGTTTAGATATGCAATAAAAAAACTTTTTACATAAAGAAAAACAAATTTTGCACCAGAATATACAACATGGAGAAACTACCTTTGAAGTAATGAGCGAGTGAAATGGTTGAACCGAACCCGAACGTTCGGTTGGATTCGCTTCTTACGTTTGAGATCGAGAGGTAGTGTGAGGAACTGACTCTGATTCCATCATACCTAGCCCTTGCAAAATTTTATTGAATGATGCTTCTGGAAGAGCTTTGGTGAAGACGTCAGCCAGTTGATCAGTGGTTCTTACGAAGTGAACTTCGACATTTCCATCTTCCACATGATCTTTGATGAAGTGATACCTCAGTGCTATGTGTTTGGTTTTAGAGTGTTGCACCGGGTTATGACAGATCCTAATTGCACTTTCAGAGTCACAATATAGAGGGATCTTCTTCATATTGAGTCCATAGTCTCGAAGTTGACTCTGGATCCAAATCACTTGTGATGTGCAGGATGCAGCGGCAATGTATTCCGCTTCAGCAGTAGACAGCGACACACATGTTTGTTTCTTGGATTGCCAGCTGACCAACTTCCCATCAAGAAATTGACAGCCACCAGTTGTGCTTTTGCGGTCGAGTCCAAATCCTCCAAGGTCAGCATCAGAAAAGGCTTGAATAAAGAAGCCAGAGTTGGATGGATACCAAAGACCTAAGGAGGCGGTTCGCTTGAGATAGCGTAGGATGTTCTTCACTGCCAGCATGTGAGGTTCGCGTGGGTTAGCCTGAAATCGAGCACAATAACATACAGAAAACATGATATCAGACCTGCTAGCAGTTAGATACATCAGTGAGCCTATCATTTGACGATAGAGCGTGATGTCGACAGCCGGTTTATCCAGTGAAGGGGTAAGTTTGGTGCCGAATGCCATAGGGACTTTGACTTTTGAGTCTCCCATCATGCCAAACTTTGCTAGGAGAGTCTTTGTGTAAGCTTCCTGATTGATAAAGATGCCTTCGGGTCCCTGTCTTATATTTAAACCAAGGAAAAAATTAATAGGACCCATTGAGCTCATTTCAAACTTAGTCTCTATCAACTTTCTGAATTCAGCTGTTAAGCTGGGATTCGTAGAGCCAAAGATGATGTCATCGACATAAATTTGAACTATCATAAGGTGGTTACCTTCCTTTTTGCGAAAGAAGGTTGGGTCAACTGAACCTTGTTTGAATTTGGACATCTTTAAAAATTTTGTAAGCGTTTCATACCAGGCTCTCGGAGCTTGTTTG
Source organism: Lactuca sativa (assembly GCF_002870075.4). NCBI lineage: Eukaryota > Viridiplantae > Streptophyta > Magnoliopsida > Asterales > Asteraceae > Lactuca > Lactuca sativa. Next base: position 137,426,374 of record NC_056627.2, read on the forward strand.
AGGCCGTACACAGCTTTATCCAGAATGTAGCAATGATTTGGATACTTTTCGTTCACGAACCCAGGAGGTTGCTCCACATACACCGTTTCTTCAAGTTCTCCATTGAGAAATGCGCACTTGACGTCCATTTGGAAGACCTCAAAGTTTTTGTGAGCAGCATAGGCCAGAAATATTCTAACCGATTCTAGCCTAGCTACTGGAGCGAACGTCTCTTCGTAATCTATCCCTTCCTCCTGACAGTATCCTTTGACAACCAGACGAGCCTTGTTCCTTATAACATTACCTTCCTTGTCCATTTTGTTTCTAAAAACCCATTTGAGACCAACAACTGAAGCATCCGGAGGAGTTGGAATGAGGCGCCAGACTTTGTTCCTTTCGAACTCGTTTAGTTCGTCTTGCATTGCTTGAACCCAATCAGAGTGATCGAGGGCAGTGTTTACTGTCTTCGGTTCAACTTTTGATACAAATGAGTTAAACATACAAAACTCAACTTTTGAGAATAAGGATGTCTGTTTTGCCTTCAGTTGAGATCGGGTCAGAACCTTTTCAGATACATCACCAACTACTTGAGAGATAGGATGATCTCTGGTCCATTTTGTAAGAGGAGGGTAATTCGGATCGAAGGATGGATCTAGTTCAGCGTTGATCATTTCTTCAGGCTCAGATTGGCTATCAAAATCAAGCGTCATATCATCATGCTCCCCCTCAATTGATGAGTCTTGACAAACATGAGGTTCAGGGGTTTCTTGTGGTGCTGGATTTTCATGCATTGAAGCACCTTCGTTTGGAGGGACATTTTCGGTTGGAGAGTTACCTTCGGTTGATGAAGGACCTTCGGTTGAAGTAGTAGAGCTTGGCTCCCCCTGGACTTGTGAGCTAGGCTCCCCCTCGACAGAAGCATTGTTGGTTGGAGATTCATCAGTAGGCAATTCTCCTTCATGCATTCTTCTTGCAGCATCTTCGACAATCTGCTTCATATGATCTATTTTGTTGTCGGCTGCACCTGCTTCTGAGAGAGAAGCTTTTTCCGGTTCATCAAAGAGATCCAGAAATTTCTCGTACATATTGGCGATTGAGACTGTGACTTGACCAGTTTGAGGGAAGATTTCCCTGGCAGTGTCATCTATGGCCTGTAGCTTCTTGACATAGCTATCGTCGAAGGTCACATAGTATGTCTCTTCAATCCTTCTTGATCGTTTGTTTAGGACCCTGTATGCCTTTGAAGTGAGTGAGTAACCCAGAAAGATTCCCTCGTCGGCCTTGACATCAAACTTGTTGCGGTGTTCTTTAGAGTTAAAGATGAAACACCTTGAGCCAAAAACGTGGAAAAATTTCACATTAGGCTTCCTGTTGTTTAATATCTCATATGGTGTGAGCGTGAATCGCTTGTTGAGATAGGACCTGTTTTGTGTATAACAAGCAACAGAAATAGCGTCAGCCCAAAAATAAAGAGGTAAGGAAGCGAAACTTAACATAGTTCGGGCAGCTTCACACAGAGATCGGTTTCGTCTTTCGACTATTCCATTCTGCTGTGGTGTGTAGGGAGCTGAGAAATTATGGCTAATTCCCTTTTCTGCAAGAAACACTTCAAACTCCCTGTTCTTGAATTCGAGACCATTGTCGCTCCTGATGTTGCGAACGACCTTCTTGAGCTGGACTTCAATTTGCTTGATAAACACTTTCAGCTTTTGAGTCGCTTCAGATTTGAGCTTTAGAAAGAACACCCATGTAAATCTAGAGAAGTCATCAACGACAACAAGAATGTACTTGCTACCACCGATGCTTTCAATAGATGAAGGACCACACAAATCGATATGAAGCAATTCGAGTGGTTCAACAACTTTTGTGTTAATTATGGATGGGTGACTTTGACGACTCTGCTTTCCCATTTCACATGCAGCACATAAATGCTCTTTGTCAAACTTGAGCAATGGAAGACCCCTAACATGACCTCCAGTGACAAGTCGGTTGATATCTTTGAAATTGAGATGAGAGAGTCTTCTGTGCCACAACCAGCTTTCGTCGGATTGAGCTTTTGATAGCAGACATATTGTTGGGTTTCCTTTGATGGGTTTCATGTTCAGAGGAAACATTTCACCCTTTCGTTCTGACTTCAGAATCACTTTCTTTGTCTTTTTCTCTATGATTTCAGAACCTTCATCATCGAATGAAACTTTGAGACCTGTACCTCCAACAAGCTGAGATACACTGATGAGGTTGTGTTGAAGTCCTTCCACATAGGCCACCTTTCTTATGGTAAAATCACCATTCGTTATCATCCCATATCCCTTTATGGTGCCGAAAGAGTTATTTCCAAACTTAACGTTGCCACCATTTGCAAGAGATCTGTATTCCCTGAGTTCCTCTTTCCTTCCTGTCATGTGACGCGAGCAGCCACTGTCGATGTACCATTCTTCGTCAAACTGCTCGTCACTTATAACCTGCAAAAATTAAGCATATTTAGGAACCCAAAGTTTCTTGGGTCCATGTGAGGTTTTCATGGGAACAGGAATAGTTAGAGAGATGTCAACAAGATATGTTCTTTTAATTAAAGTTGTTTCATCTTTCTTTTTAATGGTGAAGACTTTTATTTTGTTAGGATTGGGTTTGTTCGCTTTAGACTCAGGTTTGAATTCATCGACCTTCTGCTTTCCCTTCTGTTCAGCAGATGGACGTGGTTTTTGAGAACCCATGGAATTAGCGTTAGAGCAAGATGGAGATGAACAAGAAGAATTAGGAAGAGAGGATTTGGATTTGGATGGAGGTGTCTTCCTTGCTGATGACTCTAGGTGACCCTTTTGCTTTTGATCGTTGGTGGGTTTAACCTTTGAGTCTTGTTCTCGTCTGACTTCAGAGCCGAACCTCTGAGTTCGGTTGGAGTTGTTCTTGGAACCGAACCTTTGGTTTCGGTTGAAATCCTCTTGTGAACCGAACCTTGGCTTTCGGTTGAAATCCTCTTGTGAACCGAACCTTGGCTTTCGGTTGAAATCCTCTTGTGAACCGAACCTTGACTTTCGGTTGGAATTTTCTTGTGAACCGAACCTTGGCTTTCGGTTGTTGGAATCATCGTGCTTTCTTACGGGATTATTTTCATACTTCAGATTCTTGTCCTTGTGTGAATAGTATGCATTCTGGGAGTGCCAGAATTGTTTCCTTTCAGAAAGGTTTTTCCTGTATCTTAGGTTCCTTTCTATCTTTTTATCCCTCATCTGTTTAGGTTGATGATGAACGTTCGCTTTCGCTTTTGATGTCGCCTTTGCTGATTCCTTTTGAACTTTAGGAGTTTTTCTTTGAACCGAGGGAGTAGAGGGAATATCTGAAGAAGATTCAGTTTGCCCTGAGGAAGTGGAAGGAGTATCTGATGAAGTTTCACTTCGAGCTGTTGGCGTTGAAGGAATGTCTTCTTTTGCTGAACGATCAACCTCTTGAGGAGTGTCTTTTGTACCACTTGTGCTTGGTTCACTGAAATTATCAGGCTTGTTCAAGGGTTCAGGTATGTATCTCCCTTTCTTCATCCAAGAGGTTCTTTCAGATAGGCCAACGGTTTCGTTTCCATTGTCAATAGGAGCTTCCCAGAAGAACTCATCACAGCCATCAGCATTGTCTTCGTTAACAATAGCCGTGAGTTCAGCTGTTTGATGTTCGGTTACTCCAGTCGCTTTGTATACCTGATTCGGAGTGGTTCTGACTTTTTGATACACAATAGCCTTTTCTACTAATTTCGGGGACTTTTGTTGGGACAATCTAGCGAATTCCACAGAATTTTCAGAAACAAGATTTTTGTGGTTTTCAGTTTCGCTTTTAACAAATTCTGAGCAGTCAACCGTATCCTCTACAGAAATTTCACTCATGTTTTCGTCCTCGTTAAGCTCAGATGTATTTTCAACATCGATTTTATTTTCTGAGCTTACTTTGGCATTTAGAGAGTCAAACTTTTGTATGGTTTCGGTTCTCAGTTTAAGTCTGTCATTTTCGTCCAAAAGATTTTTGAGCATGTCCTTATGGTCTTTGGATTTAATGAAGGACTCAATTTTGTCCAGTCCAATTTGATAAGTTGGGTTGACATCATCAGACGAAATCACATTCTCACAATTGTAAGCTTCGGCATCGATTTCATCCTCCTTAAATTCTAGGAATGGTAAAATCATACGGTGGATCTTTTTGCCTATCTCACAGTCCAAGTGAAGCTGAGTAATATTGGAATATAAACGTTTAGCTATTAAACAAAAAAACATTTCGTTGTTTTAACAATTTCAAATTGTCTCTCTGCAAATAAATGTTTTCGTCTTTGACTTTAATTAATTCTGACTCTTTTAACTCAATCCACATACGCCGCTCCTCACTCTTCGACGCCACCCTGCTTAATTGATCAGTCAGGTTAGAATTGGTGACCCGAGTTTGAGTTAAGCTACTATCCAAATGAGAAATTCTTGTGTTAACGTTTTTTAGTTCTTTCTCATATGAGGATGATGGTACTTTAGATGAAATAAAAACAGATTGTACCTTCTTTATCAGTTCATCAAGCTCATTGAACTGTTGGCTGAGTGGTTTGGCTGTGAAGCACATATCTTCCTGCACCTTCGGTCCATTGCTTCCTCCATCGGTATTGTATCCCCTCATCTGAGATGCGCTTGACACCATGAAGCATTTTCCACCACTGCTTTCCTCCTTAGCCATATAAGCCTTTCCATGAGTAGGCTTCCTTACTTCTTCGTCTTCTGAGTCAGTAGACCAAACTTCGGTGCTACCGAACTCATCGTCATTGACCGAACCCTGCACAATAAGAGCATTAATAGAAGGGTTAGCGGTAGACTTCTTCTTTCTCAACTCATCCAATCTCCTCTGCAGCACAGCTTCCTCATCATTTCCATTGTCCTTTTCAGCCATCTTCTTAAGAACACAGTCCTTAGCGTAGTGGTTCTTGCCACCACAATAGAAACAGCTTACTCCGGAATCGCCTTCTGCTTTCGGTTCCTTTTTGGGCTCCTCAGCCTTCGGTTCATTGTTCGCTTTTTCAGAGCTGTAACTCCCCTGCCAGTTTCGGTTTTTGTTGCTGGGGAATCTCTTCTTTATGAACCTCTTAGGATTGGATACCATCATGGCATAATCCTCAGTTGTGAGGTCATATTCTTCCAAGTTAAGCTCTTCGTCCTCCACCACAGCTTTACTTTTAGATAGGAGGGCCAACGAACCAAGACTGGAGACAACATTCTTCTCTTGAACCACAATTTTTTCTTGGGACTTTAGAATACCCACCAGTTTCGCCAAAGAATATGATTTAAACTGTTCATGGGCTTTGACTGTGGAAACAACTGCTCTCCATTCAGATCGCAGTCCGTTCAAGAAAGTAACCTTTTGTTCGATGAGCTTCCTTTCAATGTCGTGTTTGATCATCTTGCTGAGAAGATGATTGAAGCGATCAAACGTCTGGGTCACAGATTCTTCGGCCCCTTGCCTGAATTCACCAAATTCAGATAGAAGCAAGGTTTGGATGGAATGTTCAAGATCTTCGTCTGTTGAATACAGTTTGCGAAGTCTATCCCACACTTCCTTCGCCGTAGTGCATGAGCTGACCAGTCTGAATGTGTCGGACTGAAGGGTGAATCTGATCAACCTTAGTGCCTTAATATTGCACTGGAATTTATCTTTCTCATCCTGCGCAATATTCGTCACGTCCTTGAGCAAATCGTTGTATTCTTTTTGCGTCTTAATAACTCTGGATGTCGCGGAATGAGAAAACGGTCCATTGATAATGGCTTCCCATATGAGAAAACCATTGTCCTCCGATCCAATCACGTAATCTTCAAAATGATGTGCCCATACTTCATAGTCATGGGTGTATAAGATTGGAATCTTTGTCGTCGAACCAATGCTGTTGGAAATATTAATAGGGTTTCATTGCGTTGCGTCCATAATGATCGTAATAACCTGTTCAAGGATCAGACTTGTAATAAAGCAGATTAGGGCAAAACAATAAATACTAAGATACGTCAATTAAGATGATGGCTCAATAAATATCGATGATTGCGGAAAACCCTAATGGAAATCTTTTTCACAGAAAAGATGTGTATCGATTACACAGCCTCCTGCTCTGATACCAATTGATGAGTTTAAAACAACTTTTAATCTATGAAGATCGATTAGATCTTGAACAAGTATATGAATATGAAACTGCAAGAACACAATATTAATAACAAGGCAGAATGCAACAATAAGAACAAACAGCTTGAATCAAACGTGTCGAATGATTAAATAAAATCCTTAGAAGAGCTCGATTAAGAACATCAACTGTAAAGGATTGGAAGATTACAAAAGAGCAATATCGTAAAACTCTGGAATGCTAAAACTGAAATCTTGAATCTTAACCTAATATGCATGCAAGCGATAACTTATATACAATACATAAAAGGCTCTCGGTTGGACAGGCCCAAACCGGAGAATACAAGGCTAATCTACGAGCCCAAAAGACGCAACACAAAACAGAACTTCAGCCCAACAGTATCTTGTGTAGTTTACATCTTTGTATGCTAGTTATAGGATTAATACCTTGGAAACACCTTTGCATGTATAATTAGTGAAAACATAGATCCAAGGTATTTAGGGTTGCATGAACACCTTAGGAGTGTTAGAATGCTCAAATCCCAACAGTGGTACCAGAGCCTAGGCTTGTTTTCTTGTTATACTTGCAAAATTTGCTAAAAAATCAAAGTTTGTTGCTGGCTACTCAGCAGACTCGATGAGTCCATGAAGGGACTCGACAAGTCCAAGGAAAAATTCATCCAACTTGTCGAGTTGGTTCATGCACTTGTTGAGTTGGACCCCCTAACAGCATATCTTCGAGTTTTAAAGCTGGAATTGGTGTAGAATCATTACCTTAAGTTGTTTTTGACTTATAAAACCTGTTTTTAAAGTGGTAATGATTATAGTAAACCAATTTCAAGGTTAAAATCAAAATTTCAAGTTTTATGTATGTTGATGTAATTCTTGAAATTATTGATATGGATTGTTCATGCTTATGAGTTTTGGTAGATCATAGGAATTATTTGCAAAAGTGTTTGTTAGTTAATTCTTGATTTAAATGTATTTTAAAGGAGTCCATAATTTGTCCTCAAATTATGGATTACCAAAAGTTTATTTGTGTTACCTTGTTTTATGAGTTAATTTAGATTAATGAAAAATTATGTGTTAGTTGTTTTCAATCCAAATTGATCTAAAAGTTGATCATAAAATGTGTTTTTTGTAACTTGTCCTCAAGTTATATGAAAAGTCACATTTATGAATCTTAAAACTCATAAAAATGCCTTAGGTTACAAAAAATGAAGAGTCCTTTTCTTATAAATAGTTTTTATGGACTCCATAACTTGTCCTCAAGTTATGGATGTCCAAGAGTCTCTTCATTAAAAGTTTTTTTAAAACTTTAATTAAACTCATTAGTTATGAAAATCCAAGAGTTTTGAATAGTTTCAAAACTTGCCCTCAAGTTTTGGAATTTGCAAAGTTACCTCCCCATGTATACTTTAATTCCAAATTTAACCTTAGAATTTTAAAAGTTTAAAATTCAACTTTATACTATTATAATATTAAAAGTTAATGATTATATATATGTATAAGAGTAAATTCAATCTTACCGTTAGTAGGCCTCATTCACGAAGCCAGTCTATAAGGGGGGTATAAGGTTACAACCTACAAAATGGCAGTTTAATGGGTGTCCACTCTCACCCACCGCTTCCTTGACTGGTGGAGGGTCGTTAGCCGAACGGGTAGGATAGGACTCTAATTCTCCTTTCATTAAAAGTATAATGATAAATACTAAGTAACTAAACTCTTATAAATTCCCAATCTTAGTTACTTATAAAAATGTGAAATGGTGCTAACCCATGAAATTACACTTTGCACCCTTGTTAAGTCGTTAGTGGAGCGTGTGTGGTTAACTGGCACACTAACATTGGACTGAAAATGTGTGACACTGGGTGACTTAAGTTTTATCGTAGATCGGTGGAGCGCGTGTGGTTAACTGACACATCGATTGGGTGATAAAATTAAGGGTACCAAGTCAATTTGCATAGTTATTCACACCTTGTTTGTGATCCTCGGCATCCCAGTCACAAACTTGAGTGGGCACAATCGAGATTTAAACATGCCATTGAAAGTTCAATGAATTTCAAAAGATCTAAGAGTTTCAAATCCAATTAAAACATAATAATTTATTTTGTTTTTTCATGGTGGAAATTGGTAAATCGTCATTTACCTACCTTCAAATATTTTGTAGCTTGGATTACGGCATCCTTCTTCCAAGTTATAAAATAGTGTCTTGGGTCCTAGCCTTAACATTTCATATTGGGTGTTATGTTAAGGACTTAAATCAACTGAAACTTGAATTTCTCCCTCGTAGATGTCTAAGTTCAGACAACTATGGTCTTCCTCATCCTTTTGGATAGAGATTTCCTAAAGAATATGATATCCCAAATGGCAATCAAGGTGAAAGATCAATCCCTTTGTTGTGCATTAATAGGATTGGACATCATACTTCACTTCCTCCACCTCCTCCAATAATTATCCCTGACCCACAAGTTCAAGGTCACTCAATCCCTGTTTGGCAAGTAAGGTCTATATATGCTTACATCTTGGAGATTAAGTCACATATTGGCAAGCCAGGAGAGTTGGGCGTCAAAGTCTTTAGGAAGTTGACTATTGACTGGGTTCTTCAATCGCTTTCCAAGTCATATAGTGAATTCTTTAAGGACTGCTATGTGACAGACCATGACATGACCCTTAATGATCTTACATATTTGCTCGATGCTACTGAATCAGCAATGATTTGGAGCAATGGTAAAGCAAATTTGATTGGAAGATCTACTTTTCATGATTCCATATACATTGGTAATGGTAACATTGAAAGTTCATAAAAGCTTTCTCTTCCCAATGGAAAGGGATTGGCCATGGTCAAGTCATTTGACCCAATGGTAAAGAGAAAGGCTAAGTCTGAGATAGTCTTGTGTACCATTTCCAAAGAGTCCATATGTTTCTATTGCCAATAGAAGGGACATTGGTTGCAAAGCTGCCCAATTTACCTGAAAGATCATAAGGATGATATAGTCAAAAAGTTTGACTCTACTTCAGGTAAGGTCCATTATCTAACTCTGTGAAGTCTCTTTTGGAGATTCTTAATACATGATGTAATGTAATTACATTTTCATATTTTGGAAGAATCAAAGGAAACCTAAAAGAAAGGGTATGTTGATTCTGATCATGAAGATGGATTTCAATCGCATGGTTCGGTGATCAGAATTTTGAGTTGTTGCTTAAAGAGTTATGATACATTGCTTAGGAATAGATAACAACATGTTTTTCATATGTATTTGCATTGTAAGGATAAGTTTTTCCGAAAGTTTTAAAATAAAAGAAAAGTTTTGATTTTATTTATTTTAAGCATCCTTACAATGGCATTTGTGAAAAATTGTTGTTTATATGATTTCATTGATAGAAATATTGGAATATAGATTTGATTCTTTCGTTTGTGGTAATGTCTAAATTTACCAAATAAGGAAAGATTTTCATCACCCAAGTTTTAGTTGGATAGAAACTTGTAATCATGAAACCTGTGTTGTATGATGAATGAGAATTTTCTTCTTTGGGAAATTAAATTAAGTCCTTGTTCACATTTATGTGTGAGTCAAATGAAGGACAAGGGGATCAGGTACACTTGGTTGTGCGTTGGTCAAGTCCACCACAAGGAATGATAAGATTATTCGTCATGATTTACCGAGGTTTAGTAAATATGGTTATGCTTACAAGTTTAAGTGTAATTCTGAAACATTGGAAAAGTTTCAATGTATGGCAGGACGGATAAGAAGAATCAAATAAGGCAAAAAGATAAAAGTTTCTCCAATCTGAAGAGATGGGAGAGTACTTGAGTATCTTGTTTTTTGATTATCTTAGTGATTATAGAACCATATCACAATTTATCCTCTAAGAAAACCTTAGTGCATTTGTTTGGCTAAGGATAAGAATCATGAATTGCTAAGATGGTTAAATCAAGAAGATAAATCATACTTTGTTCCAAAGTCAAGTCTTAGAGTTGTACTCCAAGATTGTAACTTGAGTGACATAATCTTAAGGAAGGTTTATAACACTTGTCAAATGTAGAGAAAATGCTTTCTCACTCTTGTGCATTTGAAATTGGTAAGTTGTGATGTTTTGGATAAAACAAAGACCAACTAAAACCAATTGTGTGAAGTGTTTATCTTGATAAGAATCCGCACTAACTCTTGAATATTTGTTTTGTCAAGGAATGGTTCTTGAAAAAGAGTATCTTATATGTCAAGAGGTCAGTGGGAGTCTTAAAAGTTCTTGAGATAGTTTCAACAACTAATCAAGAGTATTGTTAATCACTAGTCCACGAGTTTAGATTTGTCGCTAACATTGTCTTGTGATTAAGGTTATGACAAATTACATGGATAGGAGCACATACACCATAAAAGTCTAAGTGTCATAAGGTTTCTCTCCGATTCATGAAAATGATGGTGAGGAAACGCTTTCACTAAGTAGATTTTAAGTAGATAGCAATTGTGACATTTGCATTCTCAAAGTCATTAGTGGAGTGCATGTGGTTAACCGGCACACTAACATGGACTTGTGAGAATGGAAAAAGGTCTAAACTTTATGATTACGGCATCCCTCTTCATAATTGTTTAGACACACATGTGTGCTATCTAAGGAAAGGTGTATGATTTTGATAAAGTCTTATCAAAGCATCTCATATCACAAAATTGAACTTTGGTAAGAAATTCAATAACGTATTGATTTCTAGAAGTCCAGCTGATTTCTGGGTACATGCCAAAGCTAGTGGGAGCATAAAGTGTTATGCTAGTTGAATTATAATTATCATGTTAATGGGAGCATGATTATTATGTTACGTGTTGCAAGTTAGTAATGTTAATTATAGAAAACAAAAGTTTCAATTCGGGTTTGGAAAGTTGTTTTGCTATAATTAAGGGAGAGGATTTTATAATTCATTCCAATTCTACAAGCTTAGATTGAGATTTTAATCAACTTTAGTCAAGAATATATATGAATGTTATGTTGGAATGGTTCAACATAAGGAAATTCTATATATGTTGCATTCTCAAAATTCGATTATGATTACGGTGTCGCTCTTCATAGTTCGTATTGTGAGAACATGGCAAATAAAAAATTTTATACCATGAATCGTGTCCCATATGCTTCAGGTATAGGATCGATTACATCCATTCTAAATTTTCCAAATGCTTAGGGCATTAAGGGGGAAAAAGGAATAGAATCAGATATGACTAAAATGATTAAACAATTTTCAAGGACAATCTAAGGTTTACCAAAGATTGGTTGCAGGTTTACCAAAGATTGGTTGCTTGTGGATAATTGGAAGTATAATGTAAACTTTAGAAAGGACCATATTCACATATTTTGAAAAGAGGTAACTCTTGTTCAGAAGTGATAGTCAAAATGGTAATATGGAATTGTTTCCATAGGTGGAAGTTATTCTCTGAATCTGTGTAAGATTAGAGAACTTAACGCAAAGAAGGATGTTCAAAGAAATGTACTTTGAATATGAGACTTCATTTCCATGGAATTGATCTCCATTGGAACACTTTGTAATGTCTGTTGCCAAGTCTTTGTGACTTTTGTGCATAGTCATTACAATAGAATCATTGCATATAAGTTTAGAATCTAACAGATTACAGTAAATGGCAAGAGTTTGGTATTCTTACATTTACATAAGGGATTGGGATTGTGAAATGAGCATCATTGGAGTTGTGTTCAACTGATCTATTTCACAAAAGAAAGGACCATAGGTAAACATAGTGTGCATGCTTGGAGCATGGTATTATTTTAATTCAAGTATTAAGTTGATAAATCAAAACATTATACAATGAATAATGAGTAATCAATATGGTGCTTAGATAAAAGGGTTTTTATTTACACTCAAAGTGTTGGGGCCATATAGGATTAGTATTATTCTTGTGTTTCACTTTGCATGTTTTCACTTCCAGAATAATTATTTTATTCAAACTCTCCAGAGTTGATCATACATTGGAAGTTGGTATTGAATTAAGACTATCATGAATTTGGCTTGTAAGATTTGTCTAAGGTGCATTAGACATAGCAATGGTTGCTGCAACATTCATGAGTGCTCATAAGGTCTGAGTATTGGATTAAACCCACACTCATTTGAATCACTTCATGGATTTTATCACGAGTGAATCATGAGACGATAATATTTTATATTCTTCAAACCTAGAGATATGAGTTGTTGACTATGAGTTGGTTGTACATTGATTGTATGAAAATGCATCAGTAACTTGCTGTTATAAAACATGCCTTTGTGTATGATTCAACAAATAGTTAGTACAAGCATATGAGTCATAGTTTATCCATTCATTTTACCTCATAAGGATAAAAGCGATATCTGTGGGCCCCTCAATGATTTAGTGATGACACCCCTAAGTGCTTAGCCAAGCCTGGACTGATTTGATTTGTTCAATTAGTCACTTGTCATAAATCGAAAATCGGGAAACAACAAATGGACAGAGAGAATGATTATAATCCATGTCTCAGTCCATATGATATCTAGAATGGAGGAATATATGATCACCTATCTAATGGATGTGTCACTTGATTTGTTCAGAGTTCGACAGCGGCTTTAAGAGCTACGATTGCTAGTTGGGTTATGAAGTCGTACTTGCAATAATATTTTTGACTTATCCAAGTGGGAGATTGTTGGATTAGATGTCTAAGCCCATAACTATTATTGGTATGTACTTGACCCGAGAGTAGCATGGTCCATTTGGGTTGCATATCATCAGGACAATTTGTTAGGATGGACTCTTGAGAGAAGGTTATATATGATTTATTAATATATTATAAGTACTAATATATTAATATGAAATCATATGGTTTTAATTAGTATTGATCAAGAATTAATTTGGAATTGATTTAGTGATCAAAAAGAGACTAATTAAATATATAGGGACTAATTATGTTAATTAGTTATATTTATATGTGTTGGGCTTGTGATCCATGTTGGACCAAGTTTATGTATGGATACATAAAGAGTTGGGCCACATGAACCATGGATCATAAAACCCATGGGTATGGGTTTGAGTTTTACCCATGACTCTTAGAATTCAACACATATAAATACATATATGATGACCTAAAAACCGCAAACCCTAGTGTGTAGGTGCATGTTCTTGGAGTTCATGAAGGTTTTAGAGCGCATGGAGACTCTCTCTCAAGTCCTACCTTTGTCCTTGATGTGTTGTAATTCCACTTGAGGCTTCCACACTATTGGGGCTAAGCTCTTAAGGCCAAATGCATCAAGACTTCCAGCCATATGAAAAGGTATGTTACACTAACTAGTATCTTGTGTAGTTTACATCTTTGTATGCTAGTTATAGGCTTAATACCTTGGAAACACCTTTGCATGTATAATTAGTGAAAACATAGATCCAAGGTATTAATGGTTGCATGAACACCTTAGGAGTGTTATAATGCTCAAACCCCAGCAATTAGGGCTAAGGATCTAGGAAGGATGCCTTGTATGCCTGTTATATGAAGGAGCTAGTATTGATTAGTAAGTGATTTGATGGCCTGATTAGGATATGCTTTGTTTTGTTTACTCAATGCTTGAATGATGCTTGCTTTATGCTTTTAGAAGTTCTAGTTATCTTTAACTAACTAGTAAACGAATATGTTAAGTTATATATTACAAGGACTAAATAATTTCAAAAGGTTAGGTTTAGCCCTATTTCACAGCCCTCATTTGAGTCTAACCGTTATAGGGAGAGACCTATTATTTGAAGAATTATCTGGTCTTAGTAATATGTAATGGTATTTGCGAGCTAGTTAGGGAAAAGTAGTAAGGACTTCATATGCAGCTGATGGCGGAGAGTGGGTCGTAGATTACCCTAGGGCAAGCCTAGGATGAGATTAGCTCGTGAAGCAGTAGTATTAGAAGGGACTTGGTGGATTCAAGACAGTTCTTGAGGAAAGTACGGATAGATGTGGAAGGTAGTATGTACTACTGAAAGCAAAGGATCTATACTCGAGTCAAGGAGGGCTGAGATAAAACCAAGAAACTTGTAGTGTGTGTGTGTGTGTGTGTGTGTGATCCCTCGATAGTGATGAGTATTATGATAGTTATTATGAGATGTTGCAACATAGGATCCATACTCGAATCGGTGAGAGTCTTGGAGAACCTAAGAAGCTTATGGGAAGGAGAATTCTTGGTTATGCTCTGATAGTGGAGATAGTTGCTTTGCCTGATGAGGATGAGCACACATGAGGAAGGACCAGGGTTGGTCCCGGCTCTGGTGGTGAGCCAGTTAGTGGAGGGACTGCCAGGGATTTAAGTTCACATTGGGTTAAGGAGATGGAAAGTGTTTTTCGCACTAGTCCCTACCCCTTAGGAGTGAAGGTTCGGTTCGTTGTGGATCTCTTGTACCGGATAGCATGGATTCATTGTGCTTTCTATTGTGCTTTCGGGATTGGAGACCATGCCTTGGGAGTAGTTGTAGCCAGGGTAGGGCAGAGGTTGCTCCAACTATAGCAATTTAGTCGTTCAGCCGTTGACGATTGAGTTGGTGAGTGTGTCAGGGTGCGAGACCCTGGATGATATGATTTCTAGAGCCAAGAGGGAGGGATTGATTTGGAGTATATTGGGAAGAGGGGACCAGATCAGGTGCATATATTGGAGGGTCCCAGAAAGAGACCTAAGAGTTCGGGCCAGCTCTTGAGAAGCCAGCGGGGCCGAATTTAGTATAGTACTTGCGGGAAACCGCACGAGAAAGTTTTTCGTTTCAAGGGTTTTAGTAAGTGTATCTCTGGGTATGTCTACATGCTTGTGTTTGGGTTATACCTTCAAACATTGTCATATGTCATTTGCATATCGTGAGTTACAGGATAGTTAGTGAAAAGTTGTTTCCCTCTTTGATGGTTTGTAGCGTCCAATGTTATCTGGGTGTTTGGTTGAGATCGGTTCAGAGACGTAATGTGGAAGGTCTATGGTCAGGATTGGAGACTAAGAAATTGTGCTTGGGTTGGATTTTGGAAGCGCCAAGGGAATTGCTCTATTGCGAAGGCTTTGTTTTGGGGATCGGTTATTTAGATTCCAAGATATAAGTGTGGCATCATTTCAAGGCATCTGAGATATTATTTTTGCTAGGATTCGAGAAGTGTTCTTCTGATCTTTAGGAGTTGTGTGGTCTTTGGGGTTTTGGCCAGTAATAGAACACTAGCACGGGTAAGCACAGGTTCTCAGCAGTTTGGTTATTAAAGAGTAAGAAGGATTGGGAATCCTTCAAATCTCATGTATTGCGAAGACTTAGTCAAATCTAAGTGGGGGAGGATCACACAGGTATTCAAGACAGGAGCAGGTATGAGACCGGGATGAGTTTCTCATCTCCATCGAGGAAAATGGCGACCCAAGTGGCTGTTTGTGTTGAGGGTTGTGTGAGTTTGGAGTTCGGTAAAACTCCCCCAGCATGTGAATCGTGTCTTCTTGGGGCTTGAAGGTAGAATTTGGGGAAGCAGGTTGGGGCTCTAGTCATGAATTGAGTTCAGCTCGGGTGTCCGGTCGAGTGTGTGCTCGACTCTGTATGCGTTTCAAATTGATAGATTGAGGGTAAGGAACTGGGTTGCGGTTGTGTTAGGATGAAAGTGTTGTAAGACTATGGGGTAGCGGTAGCATTCACTAATGGTCAGTTGGGGTGAAAGTGTTGTAAGACTACGGGGGAGCCATAGCATTCACTAATGGTCAGTAGGGTGAAAGTGTTGTAAGACTACGAGGGAGCTGTAGCATTCACTAATGGTCAGTAGGGTGAAAGTGTTGTAAGACTACATGGGAGCCATAGCATTCACTAGTAGTCATATAGTGTGGAAAGTGTTGTAAGACTGCGGGGGAGCCACTGCATTCACAGTCGGCCAGATAATGTGGGAAGTGCAGAAAGACTACAGGGTAGCCGTAGCATTCACAAATTCGTTCAGATGACTTAGGCCGGCTAGGGTGGGCCAGCTCGCAAGGTTGTGAATAGGTCACAACACAACTGAAGTTAGGAAACGCTAGGTCGAAGGAGACCGGGTACGATGTAAGACTACAGATATTCTAGTAGCATTCACCTTTTTGCATCAGGTCCAGTGGTGACAGGTTGTTAGCCTATCATGATCAGATGGATCAAAAGGATTGAAGAATCCATGAGTGGCGGTATAGATAGGGCAGTTATTGTCAGACAAGGTATCCTTCGGAGGTCGCGTGGGACTGCTGAGTGTGTTTTTGGCCCTGCAATCGGTTATGTGTCTGATGTTTCAAGTAGTTGACATATAAGGTGAGATCAGAGAGGTCTCGGCTACTTTTGAAAAGCAGCAAGTGGTAGCAAGAAGAGTCGTTGTGGGTTCAGTGACTTGGGGTTCGTGTGTGGAATTGCTTGTATTCGGGGTACACACTAAGTTGTTTGCAGTTGAATTAAATAATCTCAGAGTGGTTGATATGACCCTGTTGCGCAGCTCTCATTAGTAGGATTGTTCACTATTTGGATAAAACCGAACTGTCCAATTGGACAATTTGGATCGGACTATTTGGTTCGGATATTCGGATTTTTGGATTGGTTTTTAGCAAAACCGAATTATTATTTTGGATTTCGGATTGGTTTTGGTTTATAAAATAAAAACCGAATAGTCCAAAAAAACCGAATTACAATTTATTATTTTGTTCCTTTTAATATATATCTTTAATAAATTATAAACTTACTAAATTATTCTTTTAATATATTAAAATTTTTCATCTATTATAATATTTTAATATGTACTTCTTATCAAAAAAAATTGTCTATAAAGTAGTAAACTATAATATATTTTTCTTGATAGTTATTTATAATTTTTAGTTCACAACTAATTAAACAATATTTTTTAGTTTATATTATAAAGTAAGTTAATACTAAAGTTATATATTTTTTGAAATGTCTTGATTCTTGAAAACCGAATTGTAAAAAACCAATCCAATCGAATTATAATTTGGTTGGATCGGATCGGATTTGAATTTAGTTTGGACTATTTGGATCTATGTTTTGAAAACCAAAATTAATTTAGATTCACTTGATCGGATCGGATTAAACCGATCCATCCAAATGAACACTCCTACTCATTAGAGTCTAACCATTGCAAGGATGGTCTTTTAGTCGAAGGATTATCTGAGCCTGCTGTCAAGTGTAGTGATCTGCAGGGATAGTTGGTCAGTAATTCTATTTCTAACAGGAAATCCCTAATATCAAAAGCCGAGTAGTCAGTTAGGTAATTTATGGGATGGATTCGGCTTGGGTTCAGTATGGGCGTCTGTCAGGGAGTTAGACCATATCGAGACTTCGAATTTCAGATTGAGTAGTGTGATCATAATACCAAAAATTCATGCATCTTCGGGTTTTTGAACCCTGTGAGTGTTAGCTTGATTTTCCTTGGGAAGACTGGGGTTATGCTCGGGATTATGACCAAGTCATTCAAGTTAGCGGTCGTGTAAGGAATTGTAAGGAATGATTTCGAGGACGAAATCTAATTTAAGTGGGGGAGAGTTGTAACACCCCGCTTATTAAATAAATAAATAGACAAATTAATGAATGAATAATAGCCCTAAAATTAATAATAATATAGCAAGGTGTTGGTCTCGAGGAGTTAATTGCTACTATTTTAGAAGTTGGGGGTTAAAAGTGTAACTTTCGGAGTGGTTTGTAAAAATCTATGAAGGCAGGGACTTCTTGGTAGATTATTGGGACTTAATTTGAAGAGATTTTGGAGGCTAAGGGGTTGAATGGTAATATATGGACTTCAGTTGAAAGTAATTTGTAAGGGAGGGCGTTACGGTGTATATCGAGACAAGATAGGGGTTAAGGCTTTCATCTGTCACGGATGGTATCATTTTATTAGGATTCATGAGACTATCTTCCAAGATCTCTATTGGGAGTTATTTATACGGTTCAGTTTAAAAAGGACTGTAGGAGCTTGTAGCATCATTAAGTTGGAAGGGTGCCACGTTCTTGTAGTATCAGTAAGCTGGAGCTTCTTTTGGAGATTTACACTGTTGGGGAGATATCTAGTTCTTACTTTATACCATTTTTATAGGGTTGCATCCTCTCATATCGAGTTGAGTGTAGCTCTATAGACGTGTGTACACTTGTCAATGGTAGGGAGGCTAAAGAGAGGAGTTGTGGTGTCCTATTATGAGGTTGGTCCATCAGCTTATTACCACTACTATTTGTCACAATAGGAGAGTGACAAAGTGTTATTGATTGAATTATTCTTCGTGTGGTGTCTTATTCTCCCCAAGGTTCAATCCAGCCTCCAATATACTCTTGTCGTATTCTTATCTAGTTCATGTGGTGTCTTATTCTCCCCAAGGTTCCTAAGGCATTGATACTGAAACAATGATCCAGTTTGCTCCTCGAAACTTGGATCCTAGGGATCTGGATCTGGTGCGTCTGGTTGAGAGCATTCATATGGATGGTTCTTGGGGTATTCCGGCCAATGATCTGATCGTACCTCTTCGGTAGGTGGAGCCTGAGCATATACCACGTAGATAGCAATTTGCTAGACATGCTCCAATAGCAGCTCAATAGGGGTCGGAGCCTGAGATCGATCGTCGCTACTTGGAACAACGCATTGAGGATCTTGGGATGGGGTTGTTGGGTTTTAATTCTAAATTAGTTTCATAAACTACAAAGTATGGAAAACAGAAGACTTCAAAAATTTTGAAATAACCTAAACATTTTATACCCACCAAGAACCTTCTTGCAAGTTGTAGAAAGATTAAACACCAACCATAGATATGATGAAGAAATAACAAACTTTGTTGTTCTTTGGATCCTCTTGGGAGGCTTAGAAGTTGAAGAAGAAGTTGAAACCTTTGAGATGCCAACAATGACTCAACTTGATGTAGATACTAGTCCATAAACTCTTAAACCCTTAAGCTTTAAGCTCATAACCAATATGAACTTAAAGAGGGCATGAAGATGCAAGTAACTTCACGTGTTCTTAACTAACTAAGAGAGAGTGAGAAGGATAGTAATGGTTTCAGCCATTTGCATCAAGGGCCAAGAGTGAGTGCAAGCCTCACCTTTTATATGCATAAAGTGATTTTATGGACATAATTCCTTAACACTTTAAGACAATAATGTCTCCTGAAGCCTACTTGTCTCCCCATGCTTTTAAGCCATGCATTCTTTTCGTTATTATATGTAAACCCCATAACTAGCATCATGGAAGCATGCCCACAGTTTTACATATAAAAAATAAGTCAAACTTGGTAATTTTTATAAACTCTTTTATAAAATATAAACCTTAACCTTTTGGTAAAAGAGAAAAAGTCCTTATGGTCCAAATTATTGTACATGACTTATTAATTCATACATTATGAAATAACATTTTACTTGCTAGTGAAATTATTATTTCTCCAATTTAATTATAAGCGTTTTATTGAATATTTATTAAAATCAATTTCTAATAAATAATCAATTATATCAAGTTTTTGTTAGTGTGACCTCTTAGTATCATATGTTAATTAGCAATATCACTTTAATATGAGTCTTGAGCATACTAGACCTTTCAATCTCTCACTAGCACAAGACACATATTAGACTAATATAGACAGTGATGAACGTCTAGCAACATTTCACTGCCCCTAGCAAAGACTTTGTTCCATTCTATCAACACCCAATTCACAAAAAGCTCAAAGCTATAATTGATGTATAAGGTAAGCTTATCAATTATCCCTTTGCTACAGACATCATGTTGAACATGAGATACAGATCGCAATCAATCTCATTAGTTTTTCAACTTTTGGTAAGTTGCCTTAGATGTCTAACTCCCAACACATAAGAGGGACAAATCCCATCATGACTACATAAGCCTCTTGCATAGTTCACACCATACCTGAAAATGGCTTTTATAACTGTCCGGTTAAGGAATAGCATTTGACCATATCAAAGCATAGTACTCCCTACACTTAAGTCCCACTATGTATCTCAGGTGTTAAGGATACAAATATGGTACCATTTAATCAAGTATCATTCATGACAGTGATCTATGAGATGATCTTGATGCGGGTCAGTTCAATACTAGTTCTCTGAAAAGTACCTATAAAACTTGGTTACAACCACTTGCCTACTTTCATATAATGAGAGTCAACCAATCCAATTCATATTAGTATTACTTTATAATTACTCCCATAATTATAACTGACTATGAACCTTTAGAATAATAACATTATTCATGGATTAAACATGTTATTATAGAACACAACAAGTGTTAATGTGATGACTATATCCCAATATATCATAACATTATCTAATAGTTGTTGTTATAATGTTCCAATATTTAAATACTAAATTCAAATCAAAAATACATTTCTAGAATAATAAAGTCTTATAGTTGAAGTGTGACCATTCATAATTAGCTCAAAAGAACGACTTTATCAATGGATCAGAAAAAATTTAATTTGTGTGAATTTTGTGAATACTATCATCTACATACTTAACTTTACTCTAAGTGTAGTTCAATTTCTTAGAGAATATGATTGGTGTTCTTTCGTGACATAGAGTCTCTTAGCTTGATTAAGTATACTCTCGAAGTCACAAAGATTTCTATGTGATCTTTGAGTGGCAGAAATCAACATACTTTTTCAATGATCCCATTCATCCAATCATATTTGAATTCAACTTCTAAATCATTGTATTCTTATTTTGTAGTAGATTGTGTCATTATGTTTTTTGGACCTCATTCCAACAAGACTTATCCTTCATTCCATAATGAAGTCAAAATCTAATTATAATTCATAATTATTTATATTTGTATAGAAATTAACATCTTGTGTAGCTCTTTCCATAAATATCATTTCTAAATTGATTGTCTCATATACATTCTCTTAGCTCTTCTAAAGTACTCTTAGAATGCTCTCTTAGTCATTTAGTGACATAACCATGTCTTCAATTAGTATCCTATGACATGTTTACAGCATGATCAAATACCATGTCCTATGCATGATATGACGTAAATGATGAATTCATTTGCCAAGCAAATAGAATATAAATCATTTGATCTAGTTCAATCCTATGAGCTATGTACTTTTGAGGCTAGCTCAAAATGGTGCCATATGACAATGCCAAGAATTCTCCAAAAGAATCTTGTGTCTTGATCCCTTTCAAGATATTGTCAATATACGTATAAGGACATGAAACTTTTAACATTCATTTTATCTATCACTTATAGATTTTACATTCTAATAATGTATCTTCTCCTTCCTAAGTCTTTCATTTTAGAAATGCTTTCTGAGTCAAGGTGAAAGCGACCTTGCTTAGTCAAAATGTGATTTCAAATGATTAAGTATGTATCATTCATACAAGAAGAGGAATTTCACTATGCTCCTACTAGTTCTTAGTAAACACACATGTTCTTTTCATTTTGATATAAAAACATACCTTGTGGTTTTATATAAAATGATGAAAATAACACTTAGATGTTTGATTTATATCCACAAGTGGATCTCAAACTCTACACATTTTGTTAGGATAACATGGATTAAGTAAACCTCCAGGCTAATCTATATAGATATCTTCTAGTAGATGTCTATTAAGAAAAGCGATCTTTTTTTAAATCTATTTGCTATATGTCATATTAAGAATATGAATTTATAGTAAATAATATCCTTGTTGATCTTATCATAGCTACTTGTGAAAAAGGTTTGATCATAATCAATGTCATGAGTATGATGAGGACCATATTTAATAACATGATTATGAGAAAATCCTTTACTACAAGTCTTGCTTTAAATGTGTATGGTTATCCATGTAATTTATTCTTTCTAGAAGAATCATTTACTCCTTCTAGCCTTGCTATAGAAAGAAATTTTAATCAAGCCCATAATTGATTATCATACATGGATTACATCTCATGTTCATGACTCTAAGTCATTTATCATATTCAAGATCTGACATAACATCTTGGTATTTGATGGATTTTCCAGAAACCATTAATAAAGGCTCATCAATGAGAGATTCCACATTTCTCAAGTCATAGATGATTTCTACCACTAATGAGAACAATTTATTCAAGTTAAACAATCCTAGTTAAAACTAGTGCCATCTATTACTACATAAGGTTATGGTTCTTGAGCTGCTTCAATTTACATGTACCTCCTACTCGCTTTGTCATTAGAAGCTTGATTTCTACTAACTTGGCTTTCACAAGAATAAGAGAACTTATTCTTGGTGGGTTTGCATATGACAATATAAGCCACAATTAGAGAATTATACAAATATGTATTTAGTAGATTTTGGGTTTAGAAGCTTTAGTCCAACATCGGCTTCAAATCCACAAAACATTAAGTAAGATGAGGATGGAGCCTTTCCATACTAAATCTTATAAAGTGTTTAATCTACTTATTAGTTGGTATTTGTATTTGACATAAAATTAATAGTAATTAAAGTATTATCCCAAAAAGATTAAAGAAGGATATTTCTACAGATTACAAAGTAAATCATATCAGGTAAGATTTAATTCATCATTTATTATCATTAAGGCCTTAGATGGTTCTTACAGGTTTATATCTCAACTTTTGAAACCTTCAATAAAGATTTCATAATTATGCTTTACCACGTAAAATATAATTAAAACTACTATATTTGTTAACAAATTTGATTGTGTATCTTGTTCTTAATCTTGGACATTCATTAAAAAGGAAGCCATACACCAAAGTGTATAGTTCCTTAATTATTTTCTCTACGCCTTAGGGAAATATCATTAGGAATCCTTTACATATAAATGAGGTTCAAATATGTCAAATAAAATACATTATTTGCCTTCAAAAATCCCTTTCTTGAAGTTGGAATATGTGAATGTCATTCATATAATATAGATAACAATGTCAAAGATGAGTTTGACTTAAAACAAGTTTAAGTCAAAAGTGCTTGTATATAGAACTTGATTTTATTTATAAAATGTTGATATTTACTTTAAAATTTTATTGAGAGATCTAGTCTCATAAATAGAAGTTATCATTTCAGAATATGAATATTATCGTTATGAAAAACAATTAAGTAAATGATCAAACATTTGAATAAAATAACTGAGACATAAATTTAGACATGCTAAATTAAAACATACATTGTTCCAAAAAAAAAATATTTTTTTACATTACAAGTAATTTATGGTCTAAGCATAAATAATAAACTAAACTCCGAGAGTGTGGTTCCAACTTAATTGTGCTCAGCTGGTACTCTTCAGTAAATATCTGCAAGCCATTTACAAATATTAGATTAACATTTAAGTACCAAGTAACTAAGTGTTACATGAAAAGTATGAGTTCTATCTAGTAGATACAAGAAGTATTAATTTCTTCCAGACTTTCTTTCCAAATAAGAGGAGTAAATCCTCTTCCAATGTCCAATTTCTTCACAAAAGAAACAAGATCCATCTATATGGAATTTAGTAGATTTCTTGGGCTTAAAGGTGTTCAGTCCATAAAATATGGGCCTCCTGGATCACACAAGGTGATTCTTTTAACCTTGCATTATTCCAATGTTTAAACTAGTTTTAAATAAAATATTATTGTATTTATTAGAATATTGTTTGACCTGTTATATCATCATATATATGTTTAAATTATCCAAGACTTCCTAGAAGTCATGAATAACTATTCCTAGCTTGATGTTAGAATCATCTTTAGCATCACGATGATGACATTACTATGTATCAATTTTCAGGCTTATTGCTCAAAGAAAATAGTTTAGGACTTGGACCTTTAAGTGTATACAATTTCATATCTCCCATGAGATTGTCTCTTAAGACATGAACCCGTTCATTGAAGTTGTATCTATTGAATGTTATTGTTTCATTAAGGCATTAAAGAAAATGACAATTCATGATAATGAGAATGGATTATTTAACTACAAAATTTTAACAAAATTCATTTAGTATTTAAAATATTTAATCTTTAATAATTAATACCATTTTAGTTTCCAAAAACATTAATTATCAAAGTCTAGGATCCAAGTTGCAAAACAAATAAATGGTTAGGTATCCTTTATCCCGTCCATTTGAATTCAACTCGGTAGATATTGATTATCAATTATATCTTTCTATATAATTCTTAGATTTATGGGATCTCTAATAACAAATTTATATAAACATGTTTAATCCCATTTATGCCTCAGAACTCTCTTGCTTAGGTATCCTTTATGTAACACCCCAAAGTTTGGAAAGCCAAGAAAAGAAAGAAAACCTCAATTTTAAGGGGAGACTCGGCGAGTCCATGGAGGGACTCGGCGAGTCCGAGCGGGATCCGGGTTGAGGTGTAAGCGACCAACTCGGCGAGTCGGCCAAGGAGACTCGACGAGTTGGGTCTGAACGAGGAAAACCCTAAATCCGGGACTTGGAGCCTATTTAAGCGTCTCATTCTCCTTCCTAGGGTTCCTTTACTGCCTCTCTACCCCAGAACACCAAACCCTAGCCACCATATCCGTTTTTCAGCTAGATCTTGCTTTGAAGAGTGCACTAAAGCTTGGAGAAGGAAGAAAGGCCTTGGAGGTGCAAGAAGGGACTGTAGATCCGGGATTGAGAAGACATTTCAGACCAATTGGAGGTAATAAGTTGTTGCTTGGACTCCCTTTGCACCTAAATCTATTCTTATGTGTGAGTTTTGGACATTTTGGCATGATAAGTAACCATTTCGAGTTAGAGGTCCAGATCTGAGGTTGCTACCTCAGATCCATGTTTGTTTTGGTCTAGAATCCCCTAAAGTATCAGCCCTTGGTATGTTGAAGAAGTATGTTGCCATAAACCCTAGTTTGAATGTGTTTTAAGCCTAGATCTCTTGATCTACACGTAAAGTTTGCCACTTTACGTGGGGGATAGGCCTTAGAGGTATGGATCTATGAGTTGGAAGCCCTGCTTGGCTCGAAAAGCCACTGCATGGATTAAAGACTGAATAGATTCGGCGAGTCCTTCGAGTGGACTCGGCGAGTATCTTGAAGATGAGGAGGAACTCGACGAGTGGGATGAACAGCTCGTCGAGTCGGATGAAGTTAGGCATCAACTTGGCGAGTTGGAAGAACAACTCGACGAGTTGGTTGAAGATTGCCTTGGACTCGGCGAGTCTATTAGTGGACTCGACGAGTCAGGTCGCGAAACCCCCAAACCCTTTGAGTTGAGACTCGAATCAGTGAGTCGGGTGGTGACTCAGCGAGTTGGACAGGACAGGACTTGGAACTAGTTGGACTCGGCGAGTCATAGACTGACTCGACGAGTCGAGTCACAAATAAGAAAGACCCTGAGCATATGAACTCGGCGAGTCATTAGGAGGACTCGGCGAGTAGGGTTGACCTGGAAGGTTGACTTTGATCAGGATTTTGACTTTGACCAAAGTTGACTTAGTTGGCTGTCAGACTAAGTGTCATATTGATATTGATAGCTCGGAGAGCTAGAGGAGCAGCAGCTCAGTGGATTGACGAGTAGCAGCCAGAGGTTTATCAGCAGAGCTCAGCAGTTCAGGTGAGTTTTCTTCCAGTAGGAACGGGTCTAAGGCCACAATGTCGGCCCGTTTAGCTAGCAGTAGTATCCGGATTTTGATCTGATGCAGTAGTTAGCATGTTTGATGCCTTCGTGGCTCAGACAGGATTTATGTGTGTTCATGCTAGTAGATATGTTTATGATATGTTCAGTCAGATTCGGACTTCGGTCCGATGTAGGGGACAGAGGTCCCAGTCAGCTTTGGACTTCGGTCCGATGTAGTAGTTAGTATGTTTAATGCCTTCGTGGCTCATACAGGATTTATGTGTTTATGCTAGTTGATATGTTTATGCTATGTTCAGTCAGCTTCGGACTTCGGCCCGATGTAGGGGACAAGGTCCCAGTCAGCTTCGGACTTCGGTCCGATGTAGGGGATAAGGTCCCAGTCAGCTTCAGACATCGGTCCGATGTAGGGGACAAGGTCCCAGTTAGCTTCGGACTTTGGTCTGATGTAGGGGACAAGGTCCCAGTCAGCTTCGGACTTCGGTCCAATGTAGGGGGCAAGGGCCCAGTTAGTCTGGACTTCGGTCCGATGCAGTGGGCAAGGCCCAGTATGTGCTTTACATGTTATTGTGTGGTATGTGGTAGATTGGGGGAGCTCACTAAGCTTCGTGCTTACGGTTTTCCGCTTTGGTTTCAGGTACTCGGTTTTCAAAAGAGGAGCTCGGGAGGATTGCAGTGCACACACCATAGTCAGTTAGCATGGGGATGTTTGACTCTGATAATGAGATTATGTTTTGAATTAATACTCTAAAAATTATGTTATGACTTATGATACAGTTTTGTAAATATGGTTTTAGTAATGTTTTAAAAGAAATTTTTTTTAGTCGTGATTTTTGGGTCGTTACACTTTATCACAAAAGATTTCCGATCAAATCATCTAATTTGAAAAACTTGTGTGATCGGCCTTTAACTTGGTTATAGAAAATCGCAAAGACAACCCAGCCATCAAAAGATAATACTAAGCGGTTAGGTATCTTTTATCTCACTAGTGCATACAAGATATGTGCGAGTGTTCTTCAAAAGGATTGCATAGATTTCAGGTTTGTAAAGAAAGGTTCCTTATATGTTTTATAATTCTAGTTTAAAAATATATGATAGCATGGTTATTACATGCATATAGTAAATCACGATATCAATTTTCAAAAGAAAATCACTTTTAAAGGTTCTATATAAAAAACTAGTTTTATATAATTTGACGCAATTCAATTTTAATAACTGGTATTAATTTTGAGTGTATTTGAACCTTTTATATCTTTAATAAAACTTCATTTTATTACTTATATATTTGGAGTTTGTATAAATTACAAAAATCACCATTTTAAAAACTTATAATGAAGTATTTCAAAATTTGTCATTATTAATGATTTAATAAAACCGGGTTTTATTTTTAAAATAATAATGTGTTACATCTTATGTCTAATTTTGAAAACTCAAACTCAATGTGAAGTTTATTTTTTCCAAATATTATTTTAGCATGTGAAAACCTAATTTATCAACCACACATAATAATTGTATCAAATAAACAACATAAACATGCATAAAAAGATATGTGTATAAACCTAACCAACTAATGATATTTTTGTGAGCCAACACAAAAATGTCAAGTCCATTCCTAAAGGGACATTTAAGGAAACCAAAAATCTTCTTGTAATGTTGTTGTAAAAGCTCCCACTTGAGTAAACATCCATTGCTTGCAAAAGATTTGAAGAACTTCTTTAAGAAAAAATCTGTTCTATTCATGACACTTTTCATAAAGTGTCATCTTTCTGTTCAGCACATGTGTAGCCTTCGTGACATTTTTCAGAAAGTGTCATCTTTCTGTCCAGCACATGATGAACTAGAAAATTGCCTTTTTGTCTTCAAAACTGGCTCTAACTTCATTTCTTGTTGCATCCTCGTACAAATAAATTATTTCTAAAAACTAATTTATTACTTTACAAAATTAAACAAGAAAAACTAATCTATTTAATTATTACATATTATATGAATAAATAAATTACTACAACCATTTTTACAATAAAAAGAGTAAATTACACGAATGGTCCCTATGGTTTGGGGTAATTTGTGCGTTTGGTCCCTAACTTATTTTTCTAACTCGGAAGGTCGCTACTATTTGTTTTTGTTATGTACTTGGTCCCTACTGTTTGTTTTTGTTACGCACTTGGTCTCTGTGTTACCTAAAAAAACTATTATTTAAATACGGAAAAATGGTGGGGTATGTAAGGTAATGTGAGGGGGTGGGATTGGATGTCTGTTTATTTAAAAAAATCAAGGGAAAATAGTCTTTTTAGATAAGAAAAGGATCAAGCGCGTAAAAAAAACAAACAGTAGGGACCTTCCGAGTTAAAAAAAATAAGTTAGGGAGCAAACACGCAAATTACCCTAAACCATAGGGACCATTCGTGTAATTTACTCTAATAAAAACAACAAACACAACAGCACAACGATCATAGAGTAAATTACACGAATCGTCCCTTGTGTAAGTGTCAAAAGGCACATTCGGTCCCTATTTTTAAAAATTAACTCGGACCATCCCTGATATATTTAAAATGTGCACGTTTTGTCCCTTTTAGTCATAAAATGACTATATTGCCCTTTTCTATTTCTTTTTCATTTATTTTTTATTTTTTTGATATTTATTTATTTATTTATTGATTTTTTATTATCTAAAATCATAAACCCTTAGAACGCCTAAAAGCCTGTGATCCCCATCGAAGATTTCCCTCATACGCAATCAGATCCATCTACGGTTACTCTGTTTCTCCTTCCTCATGCAACTCCGGTCACCGGTTATTATGGTTCCCCCTTATTCTACAACTTCGGCCATGTTTTCTTTGTTTCACCTTCATCCTATAATCTAAGCCACTAGGATTAAGTGACATAGGTGTCAAGATTGGGATTGATGGGAACATATTGTGGAGGGGTGGAGTTTGCATGTTCGCAGTCATCCAATGACTCATGGAGCTTCTGATACATAAGCCTTCTTCCATCACCACCACGATTGCATCACTCTTTGTCCAAGACGTCCCCATTTCTAACACTACTTTGGTTATGCTTGGAACAGAGTTCAGAAAACTGATGGTCATCGAAAAGTATACGACAATTCCAACCGGAGATTATAATTTTAGTGCTCAAAATCAGAAAAATGGTGGTCTTCAGAAAACTGATGGGGACTTTTGGAAGAAGGAAGTGAGATCAATAAAGAGAAAAAGAAGAAAAAGAGAACATCATCTCAATGAAGCTTTTGACGGTGTTGTTGTTTGTACATGACATTATACAGATCCCTGAATTACACAAATTCCATGTATTCATTCTTCTTCTCGTGATTCAATACCCTTTTAGTTAATTCATGGTCATTAAATTGATACTATGATCCCCCAAATTCTAAATAAAATTGAAATTGGAAGAATTTTAAACGAGATTTGGTTCATACTAGGTGCCGATCGGTGGCCGATGAAACATATTCATATCCGCATACCGTACACCGGAGCCCTTGCGAGATTAGGTATCATTGCTCTTGTATCTCTTAGGGTTCTCAAACATGGAATTTGAGAAAATTGATAGATAAGTAATACGCTGACAGATTGTGGTGATAATTGGGAGCTCTGCAACTGTTGTCAATATTTTTAGAGAGATTGCAATTGTTGCTAAGAATTATATATTGTATCTTGGTTAACCTTTAATGACGGAGGTAACGCAGCTAGATGGTGAAGAATATGAAGTGACGAAGGGTGTAGGTGGTATAGTAGATGTTAAGGGTTTGTGGTAGTGGCCCCATTTTATTTTATTTTTTTAATTGTTAATAATATAAACAAATCAAAAAAATCAAAAAAGAAATTGATAAGGGTAAATTTGTCTTTTTAGGTCTGGTTAATGAAACCAGGGACGAAGCGTGCACTTTTTAAACATATCAGGGACGGTCCGAGTTAATTTTTAAAAATAAGGACTGAACGTGCATTTTGTCACTTGCACGAGGGACGATTCATGTAATTTACTCACAATCATAATGATCATTGGCTAGTTTATGCACATAATATACATCAACATACACATAAAACAACCTTTTTTTTTCTAAGACAACTTTAAATGACAAAATATGCATGAAACTTTTGTCACATAAAATAACAAGTATAAAGTTGTCATAGAAAATATGTATGAACTTATTTTTATACAAAAACAATTTATTCATATTCTCCAAAAACAAAGATTTCCAAAAAACAAAAAATCTAACCGAACTTGCAAGGTGGCACTCTGATACCAATTGTTGGGTTTTAGTTCAAAATTAGTTTCATAAACTACAAAATATGGCAAATGGAAGACTTAAATTTTTTTGAAATAACATAAACATTTTATACCCACCAAGGATCTTCTTGCAAGTTGTAGAAAGATTAAACACCAACCATAGAAAGGATGAAGAAATAACAACCTTTGATGTTCTTTGGATCATCTTGGGAGGCTTGGAAGTTGATGAAGAATTTGAAACCTATGAGACACCAACAATGACTCAACTTGATGTAGATGCTAGTCCATAAACTCTTAAACCCTTAAGCTTTAAGTTCATAACCAATATGAACTTAAAGAGGACATGAAGATGCAAGTAACTTCAAGTGTTCTTAACTAATTAAGAGAGAATGAGAGGGAGAATAATGGTTTCGAATATTTGAATCAAGGACCAAGAGTGAGTTTAAGCCTCATCTTTTATATGCATAAAGTGATTTTATGGACCATAAATCCTCAACACTTTAAGACAATAATGTCTCCTAAGCCTACTTGTCTCCCCATGCTATTAAGCCATGCATTCTTTTCATTATTATATATAAAGGCCCATAACTAGCATCATGGAAGCATGTCTAGGGTTTCACATATAAAAAAGAAGTCAAACTTGGTAATTTTTATAAACTCTTTTATGAAATATAAACCTTAACCTTTTGGTAAAAGACAAAAAAATCCTTACGGTCCAAAATGTTGTACATGACTTATTAATTCATACATTATGAAATAATATGTTACTTTCTAATGAAAATTATTATTTCCAAGAAATAAATAATTTCCAATTTAATTATAAGAGTTTTATTGAATATTTATTAAAATCAATTTTTAATAAATAATCAATTATATCAAGTTGTTGTTAGTGTGACTCATTAGTATCATATGTTAATTAGTAATATCACTTTAATATGACTCTTGAGCATAATAAGCCTTTCAGTGGCAGCAGGAGCTGCAGAGAGGACAGCATGAGCTTAAGAAGGGACAACAGTGAGTAGTTGGTGCTTTGGGCCACATGCTTAGTTTCCATGGGATCGATTATCCATCATTTCCATGGTCAGGAAACGGGGCTGGTATGTTTGAGACACAACATGGTAATGACGAGGGTAACGAGGACGATGAGGATGATTATATCTGATATGTTTATCTTTTGTATTTTGTTATGACTGTTATGTATTTTGACTATTTGGTTTGTAAGTTTTTTTTGTAGGGTAATATTGATACTTTTATGTATGTTTTTCTTTGTTTTTGAATTTTTAAATCTTATTGCCTATATCTCCAAGGGTTTTAGTCTATCAACTACTGAGTCAAAATTTGGTTGTGCATCTGCCTAACCATAGTTAAACATAGGTGATCAGTCTACATTTAATTGTGGTTTCTCTATGTACAATAACTTAGTCAATTTATTTGACCTAAAACATTGCTTTGGATTATGTATGTTTATATCTAGATTTATATATGAAGTTTGTATGTGCGTTGTATTAATTCTTGTTTTGTACTTCAATATTATCAAGTAATAATCAACCAGGTAGGAAAAGTCGGAGGGCATGACCATTTTGGTGTATAGCCGTTTTGAAATCCAGCAACCCAAGGCGACAAGTCCATCCTAGACATCTTTCACGTAAGTAGTTTATCAGTAGTGTAATTAATAATAATATTTTTATTTATTAGGTTTAAAGAGGTAAACCTAATTGGAGTAGTAATCCTAAAGCTATAGTCATAATTTCCTAAGAAAGTACTAGTTTGTTATAGCCAATGGCTCTTATAATAGTCTATCACACCCCCGGTCGACGGCGGAAACACCGGGCGGGTTGATGTTCATAGTGCATCACATTCATTAAACATACACTGAATAGTACAATAATATGATATAAAGAGTGAATATTCTGTTTTTTTTTTTTTGGAAAGAGCATGAATATTCTGTTATTGAAACACAAATTAGATTAGTTCGATGCCTTAAATATTAAGCTTACATAATAAGACACATTACTACTCTATATTTCCAGCGATGCAAGCTTCCATCCTTTGATTCTCTAGGAATACATGTGATTTTGAAAATGGGTCAACATAATGTTGGTGAGTTCTAGGTTTTATTTCTATATTGAAAGTACTTTTGTATAAAATGTATAATAACGATATATATTCTTTGTATCAAAAGTAAAAATGTATAATCAGGATATATATTCTTTGTATCAAAAATATTTTTACTAAAGTTAGAATCTTACACTATTTTGATACACTCTTTGTATCAAAAGTATTTTTATCGAGGCTAGAAAACGGGTCAACATAAAATAGATATTTACTATAAAGGCATAATAATTATCGTAATCATCATAATCACCATAAGCTCATATCATAATCATCATAAATTATCATCAAATCATCATAGATGCCATAAAATAGTAATTATGTTTACTCTTAAAAAATGTCATAATGTTTGGTCTTTTGTTAACTAATGTTGGCCATTTTGTGAAGGTAGGACAAACCAAGAGTTAACCTATTAAAATTACCAAACTGAAAAAAATATCTTGCTCTTGAAAGCTTCTAAAAGAATAGGTTTAAACTAGAAAAAATTAGAAAAATAAATAAATATGTAGTCCTTTACATAATAAGATTCTTATGATTGAATTGTAATGGTTGAAGTATGGAATTGCACGTAGAATGTTTATTATCCAAACTAGGACATGTCAAAATGATATTAGTTCTATTATGTAATGGGCATTGAGGTGGGTTATGCATGATGGGCTTTGAGATTACATGTCTAAATGGTACGATTTAACATTTTATTTTGACAAAATTACAAAAATGGTTATGTGGTTTACCAAAAGTCACAAAGTTAGTCCATGTTAATTTTTTTTTTATGCAAATGGTCTTTGTGGTTTGCAAAACTTGCAAAGTTGGTCATTTTTACTAACACCGTTAGTATATAACCGTTAGGGACTGAATCTGTAAGGACATTTTCGTCTTTTTAAGTATAAAGGGACTAAATTCGTGACATTTGATAAACCACAGGGACCATTTTTGAAGTTTGTTTGGAAAAAAAAATTAATTGACTGAAGTAATGAGGAAGGCTCGAACTTGAGACCTTCACCCCCCTAAAATGACAATGGGACTTAACCATTTGAGCTGGAAGCCCACTTGGTTATAACTTCCTAAAACCAAATTATATAATAACGAAAACATTAATACATAAATAATAAATAAATTATTAAAAACACTTTTTATGTAATTTTTTTAAATAAAAAAAAAGTTATTTTAGTACGTATTATAAAAATATAGTTTGTTACAAACAATTTGTATATATTTTTATATATTTATTTAACGTAAAACATATATTTTTTTTATATCTTTAAAAAATACGTTTTCGTATAAAAGATATGTTTTCGTAAATATATTTTTTTATGTCTTTGAAATAATAATAATTAACACTAATCATGACATAAAAAATATATATAAATTATTTTGGGTCGCTAGTTCTAAAACCGTTTTTTCGGTTATATGTATTAAAAACAACTTAGCAACGATTTTGTTATGTATTTAAATAATTTATACGGTATTTTTTAATGTCAAGTATACTATTAATTATCATTATTTCAAAAAGTATATAACTATTTATTTTCATCTTCATTTTAACCATACGATTTAGAACTTACGATTAAGATGAAATACGTATTTTAAATAAGATATATAACCGAATAAGCTTTTTTAAATACATATAACCGAAAAACGGTTTTCAGAAAACCTATTGGTCCAGTCAGTTTTTTGAAAACTTTTTTTCGGTTATATGTATTTAAAAAATATGAAATACGTATTTTAAATAAGATGAAATATGTATTTTGAATAAGATGAAATACGTATTTTAGAACTAGCGACCCAAAAGAATTTATATATTTTTTTATGTCGTGAGTAGTGTTAAATATTATTATTTCAAAGACATAAAAAAAAATACTAATATTTTACAAAAACATATTTTTTATAAGAAACGTATTTTTTAAAGATATAAAAATATATATTTTATGTTAAATAAATACATAAAAAATACATACAAATTTTTTGTACAAAACTATTATTTTTATAATACGACTAAAATAAATTTTGTTTTATTTAAAAAAAAGTTATGTAAGAAAAATGATTTTAATAATTTATTTATTATTTATGTATTAACGATTTTGTTATTATATAAGTTAGTTTTAGGAAGTTATAACTATATGAGCCTCTAGCTAAAATGGTTTAGGCATGTTGTCATTTTAGGGGGGTGAAGGTCTCAAGTTCGAGCCTTCCCCCCTTCCTTCACTCAATTAATTTTTTTTTTTTCAAACAAACTTCAAAAATGGTCCCTGTGGTTTAACAAATGTTATGAATTTAGACTCTTTATACTTAAAAAGACGAAAATGCCCTTACAGATTTAGGCTCTAACGGTTATATACTAACGGTGTTAGTAAAAAGGGCCAACTTTGCAAGTTTTGTAAACCACAGGGACCATTTGCATCAAAAAAAAAATTAGCAGGGACTAACCTTATGACTTTTGGTAAACCATAGGTACCATTTTTGTAATTTTGTCTTTTATTTTTCAATAATATATAATCATAGTAAAAAGAATTTATTCAAGAAATGAAGAAATCATGGTTTTGGAAAAATATTAATAATTGGTGGTTAGATTTCATGATCCTTCCATTATTCAATAGGTTGGAGTAGAAGAATCTGGAGGTTTTTAATGGAAAGTACGAGTTGAAATGGAGGTTTTTAATGGAAAGTAGGAGTTGAAATCATGAAAGATTGGGTCGGGTTAGGCTGGAGGGAGTGGTGCCACCGAAACCGCACTCCCTCCCCCGCCACATCAGCGTCATGTCATTTTTTACCATTCAAGTGTAGTTTCTTGCCACACCAAGGGTGTGGTGCCACACTTTTCATTTCTTTTATTTTTTTTGTTTTTTTTAAGTATTTTAATTTAATAAAACTTCTTTTTTTAACTAATTTAATTTAATATACCTTCTATTTTAATAAAAAAAAAACATAATTATTCATTACTTGAAAATTAAAAAAAAAAACAGTACATTGCATTACCAAAAAAAAACCACACACATGACATTTAAATAACCCTAGAAACTTAAAAAACATAAATAAAATAACTAAAGGAAACTACATAAAGTCGTTCTCCGAGAACTCGTCTTCGGGGTCATCCGGTGGATCCAAATTAAGGTTAATGTTTTGAACCTCGTAAATGTGTTCCACCAAGTCATTGCGAAGATTGTGAAATGTTTCAGTGCAACGTATCTCTGCTCTCCTGTTTATATACTCTTCGCCACCAATTTCTATTGGTTGTGTCTTTGGTATGATTTCTTCCTCGTCAAACGCACATATCACTCTTCCTTCGTCTTCAATAATCATGTTATGCAATATAATACATGTATACATGATTTCTTGAAGTTTTTCCTCGCCCAAAAAAGCTGTTGGTTTTTTCAATATGAACCACCGTTTCTTCAGAGCTCCAAAAGCACGCTCAACATCCTTCCTAGCTCTTTCTTGAGCTCTCTTGAATTTCTTTCGTCTAGAACCATGTGGAGCTGAAAACGATTTAACAAACACAGCATACTCAGGATAGATTCCATCGACCAGATAATAACCATACTTATATGGCGTTCCACGCACTTGAAAAGAAGAATCTGGTGCGGATCCATCGTATATGTTGTTAAATATTGGTGAACGGTTAAGAACGTTGATGTCGTTAATCGAACCAGGAGAACCAAAAAAAGCATGCCAAATCCACATATCTTGTGATGCAACTGCTTCAAGTATTACCGTTGGTTGACCATGATCACCTCGGGTAAATTGCCCATGATATGCTGTAGGGCAATTTTCTCATGCCCAATGGAGACAATCTAAGCTTCTTAGCATTCCAGGAAACCCATGCACACTAGCATGAAGAGCTTGCAATTGCAGGATGTCATTACGTGTAGGCTTACGTAAATATTTTAGACCATAAAACTGAATCACAGTTTTACAGAAAAAATGGAGACTGTCTCGTGCTATCCTAGCAGACATCCTAAAACTTTCGTCTAACGCATCATGCGGAATGTCATATACTAACTAACGAAGTGCAGCCGTGCATTTTTGTAACGGAGTGAAACCGGGTGTACCTCTAGCATCGTAACGTTGTTGGAAAAAAACTGCACTCCCTCGTTACATCTTCAACTATACGTTCGAATAAACCTTTGAGCATTCTGAAACGCCTAAGAAAATAATACCCTTGGTAAGTGGCATTCTCTGCCAAATAGTCTTGCACGAAATGTTGGTTGACTTCTTCACGATTTCTGTAAATATATATTCGTGTTCTCTGTTGAGAACTTGCAGCTGCGTTGTTACATACAACGTTGTATGTTTGTTCCGCCATTTGAACACACGCAATAGCGGTATCAAAAATAGTCTGAAATTCTTCAGAAGATGAAGAAGATGACATTTTTTGGAGAGTGGTGATTTAAAAAAAAATGAGAGAGAGGAGATTGTCTTGTGAAAAAAAATTAAGTTTGATATATATATATATATATATATATATATATATATATATATATATATATATATATATATATATATATATATATATATATATATATATATATATATATATATATAGGAGGAAAGAAAAAGCAAAAGGAAAAAAAAATACACGAATATTGCATTCAACGGTCAAAAGTGACCAACCAATCACATTTCATAGTCTTCAAAGGCCGCACCACGGTCTTAGCCGCAGGAAACCGCACCCTGGGAGCGGTGTTCCCTGCTGAGGTGGCAGCCAATTGCGGTTTGGGACCGCTTCACACCGTGCAGCCTTAGGATTTAAACCATTGGTTATGCAGTCGAGAATCTACGATATTATCTCATGGGTGACGTGAACAACCATTGTGACTTTGATGCCTTTGCACGATGCAACACCATCATCAAAATGATACTCATGGAATATTCTTGGGCACTTTTTATCCTTTCTCCATAATCATACACAAAGTAAGCAAATGACAACCATATATTACTGGATTCTAATAAAAAATACCAATGTCCTTCAATTATCAACTTATATAATAATGTTTTCAATTTACTATAAAATATTATATAAGTTATAGAAACACAATATAAATTATAAATTATAGAATAATTGAGTATAAAAATATTGAAATGCAACAATCAACTACTTATATTATTTTCAAATGACTTAATGTTGGTCTTTTTTGTATACTAGTCCTTAGATAAAAAAAATTTGTTTGTCTATATCTTTATGGCTTAAGGGGTGTATTAGTTTACGGCTTTACGGGGTAAGTATATTTTTTTGTCTTCAAATATAAAAGATATTATATTTTAATTATATTTTGAAGTTTGATGTTAACATTTTATTTCGGTCAATGAAATTTGTCTATTTATTGGAAGAAATTTTCAGTTGGTTTATTGCAAAAAAAACAAAAATAATTTTTCATGAACTGACATGATATCATAAATATTAAATGAACTAAGATCATATTTTCTGAAATCACTTTTTATTTGTCGATTTAATAGGCTATTTATTTCTTAAATCACTTTTTATTTTTTATTTGCCAATTTAATCGGTTATATATTTTATAAAAGTAAAAAGAAATCATTTCCAAAAGTTGGATGTTATTTTAAAATTATACATTTATGCCTACAAAACAAAAAAGTTAGCAAGCAATGTCACGCCATTTTTGTAAATATTTTCCTATCTTTTGTTCCTAGGCATCATCTTATCCAACTTTTTGTTCATACAAATCATCTTATCTAATTAAATAGTAACATGTCCCATCTAATATTAATTTAATAAAATTTAATGATATTTTAATATTACTATGATTCATATTATCCTTTAATTGAATAAACTGATTTGTAGGGAGAAAGATTTTCTCTTTTTGTAAATGAACAAATTTTCAACAATTTACAAATTTGTCCTCGACTCCGTGGCTAAGATCAAACCTACCTCTCCTACCCTCGTTATTTATCAACGGGACTTTCGTTTCAAGAGTAATTTAGTTATAAAAAAACAAAAACAAAAAAAAAATCATTTGAAACATTTAAAAAAAATATAAAAAATACAAGAAAAAACCTATTTTGATAATAGGGAATCACAATTATTACAAGGCAATCCACACCTTTTAGTCTTTCTTTACGAGAGATACTCATATCCTAAATACAAACCTTTTATGTATTAAAATCCACCGCAGCCGCCGCCACAACCACCACCGCAGCCGCCGCCGTCAGCAGCATCCGACACCATATCTCCGATCAACAAACCTCCCAATGCTCCTCCCAGCAATCCAGCTCCCAACCCCATACCGAATTTATTTTTCTTCTTAGCCTGTTGTGGTGGCTGCACCGGCGGGTACCCATACCCCTGTTGAGGAGGATAGCCACCGTACCCTGGAGGTGGAGGAGGGTAACCACCGTAACTCGGTTGTTGTTGATATGGGTATCCAGCCTGTTGTTGAGGGTATCCAGTCTGTGGTTGAGGGTATCCGGCAGGAGGCGGATAATACGCACCTCCTGCTGGTGGGTATCCGGTAGCACCACCGGGTGGTGGGTACGGTCCGGAAGCGGCGGCGGCGGGTGGTGGGTAAGATCCCGGACCAGCAGCAGATGGCGCCGCATAAGGCGGTGGATACATCGAACTAGATCCAGAAGCAACCGCAGGGTATGCTGTAACAGCGTCGTCCCCCTTATTAGGCTTCGCTCCGGGATAACTTGGATAAGCGGTAAAAGGCTCATCCACCTTGTTAGGCTTCCCCGCCGGATAAGCCGTCACAGGCTCATCCACGTTATTAGGTTTTCCGGCAGGATAAGCCGTTACTGGCTCGTCCACTTTACCAACTCCGGCGGGTTTCTCCCCAACCTTATACGAAAAACTGAGTTCACCTTTTGGCTTACCTGAGGGTTTCCTCACCTGATAACTAACAAACTGTAACGGCTTACCTCCGGTCAACGCGCCATCGAGAAGCTCCTTGATCGGAACATGAACTTCCCCCAAATCCTTATCGCCGAACATCCCTTCGGTTTTGATCTTAACAACAAGCGTCAATCGGTTCTGTAACGCAGCAGATTCATCGATCTTAAACTTCATCTGATAATTCCATGTAGGATTTGAATCTCCATCCTTATCAACGTGGGTTTTCTGCTTCTGATCTTGATTCCCGGCGCCGCTGATGTAAACAACGGCGTAAACATCCATTTTTCCGACGAGATTGATTTTATTGAGTCCTTTTGCAGATATTAGTGTGAGCTCCAACGATCTGTCCGCCATGGGTAATTGCTTAATTTGAAATCAAGTTCAGAATTTGGGGATGAAGGAATATATAGAAAGAAAAACCGAGTATCGAGATGAAGTCCACGATCTTTTCTAGACGATTTTTTCTAGGAAATGCAGAATGCAATTTGATGATGTGAAGTAAATATCAATGATCAAGCAAATGAGAACCGTTGGATTGTTTTGAATAAACAACGAAAAGGACGTACACGCGTTATTGATTACGTTGGGTTATTTTATATCTTTATTTTGAACATTTTATTTTCTTATTCCATTAGTCTATATTTCAAGGAAATAAGTTTGAATAAAGAGTTCATCACAAGAATATTTAAAGAGGTAACAATGATCATTGTGACAGAAAAATACTAATGAGTAAACAATTATGTTTCTCATTTTTACGAAAAAAAAGTAATTTTGCAAAGCATTCATTAAAATTCATTAAAATTCATGAGATGTAATTGTAGTTTAATAAGAATTTTTAGTATTTAGGCTATTCAATAGATACGTTTTGGTCCGTTAACCGACATGTGCACACCGCCACTTAGCCGCATGTAGCTGTGGTGGCTTGGTCTTTTGTCGTTTGCTCATCGCACCAGACCACGATCCACGTCTTTTTTCATTCTTTTCTCGTCTTTCTTCTTCATTTCTTCCATGCCCTTTTCTTCTGTGACTTCTTATTCTCTCTTCTTTCATCATCATTTCTTCTTTCTTCACGGTTTGGTCTTCGATGAACGCCGCTTCCATTAGCAGTGGTGTGAAGATGATGCTTAGTTGATGAAGAGAGAAGACGATTTGGATGAGGGTGGCGTGATATGTATACCTCACATACTTTTAGTATTCATAATAATTTGCAACATCTTATTGCATGACCGTATAAAATGACATGTATTCATATTGTTATTGGAATCAAATAACAAATTTTTTTCGTCTTTTCTTTTATATTCGAATCCAAATTCTTTGAATTGGTAATTAATTCATAAAAGTTTTATTTAGAGTAATTATTTAACATCGAGGGACATATGAAAAGGTTAATATTGGGTATGATTATTAGCTAGGTTTGAATTATGTATCTTGAATTTACATTTTGATATAACATATTTTGAGTTAATTGGTTTGATGTCTTGTGAATTCCATGTAGCAAAAAATAAAATCAGGTAAACTTTCAAATGTCTTACGATCTTGTAGTGTTATCGATATAAATGATGACAACGGGGTAAGCGAAATTGTAGATAGTGTTTATTATATTTTGTCGTAAGGCCCCCGTGATGGAAGACTATTGGTGTATAATTCTATAAAGAAGGGTTAAGGTGATGCATGATGATTTGAGCTTATCGTTGTTGTTATTGGTCGTATGGTAAACTTAACTTTTATTACGACATTTGAGTGGTTTTTTCATAACAATAATTGTAACCTCAATCATTTTGCATATCCGCATGTTCGTAAATCATTTTGCACCCACTGATTTGTAATA
Organism: Lactuca sativa; assembly: GCF_002870075.4. Lineage (NCBI taxonomy): Eukaryota > Viridiplantae > Streptophyta > Magnoliopsida > Asterales > Asteraceae > Lactuca > Lactuca sativa. The sequence goes on from NC_056627.2 coordinate 137,466,990, forward strand.
TAAAATGTTTAACTAAAGGAAAAAAGAAATATTTGCACTGTTACGCACCATGTTCTTAGGGATTTTCCATGTACAACAATCAATGCTTACTCGTTTGCTTTGGAACATACAAGATAGATAGTGGGGATACTTCGGTATGGTGTTTAAAGAAGTTGAAGGAATGCATTATGGATATCGAAAATTGGTCAAAATATCTTATATAATTGATTATATTATCTCTCTATCATAACAGTCTTTCCAAATGTGTATTACAAACTACATTTCCACCATGTCTCCTTAAAATTAAGAGTGAAATTTTCAAAGGATACAGGCACGAAATTTGTTTTATGAAGGACATGCAAAAAGTACAAACTTCTAGAATATATGTTTTTGTTACATCAACTCACCTCATTAATAATATTAGCTACAAAATATTGAAATAACCGTACTTCACTAGGTCACTATTGTAATACCCGATTCAAGGTATTTTCATTTTGGATCAGTAGTGTGTAATTAGTTTGCAATTTTGGTCCTTAGGGGCATTATTGTAATTTTTAGGTAGAGAGTGTGTGTTGGATGTTCCTGCTGCACGCTAGGCGTATGCAATTAGGGGTTAAATCCTAATTCTAGGGTTTAGAGTCTATATAAGCAACCTTATGTCCCAGTGTTCTCTCATTTCCTAGCCTCCATTGCTGTTTTGAGCCTCATTTCGAAAACCTAGCTCATCTAGAGAGATTTAACCCATTTTGTGTGTGTTTTAGTAGGTGTTTCATGAACCTTGAAGAAGAAGAAACTTAAAGAATGAGCGTTGATCAAGGAGGAGCTTGTAGATTCAGATTTCACTCATCATTTCCAGTTTCATTGAGGTATAAAGCTTGGACCTTGCTCATTCTATATGTGTATCTAGTTGTTATGTGGTTTTGATCACTTTTTGGTCCTATGAATGAGATCTAGTGGAATTTTACCACTTTAGAAGTTATGAGTTGATCCTCTTGATGTTTCTGAGATCCCTAGTCCATAAAATTAGCATCTTGATGGTTAAGGATCAACCATGCATGAGTTGATGTCCATTTGGTGAAAGTAGGATTCTAAATCTAAAGTTTGAGTTCTTTTGAGCCATGTAAAGGCTCCAAGTTGGTGACTTTATGGATTAAGACATTCCCCAAGGTTTGGATCTAAAATATGGACGTTTGGTAGCAAGCATTTAGTGCTTAATGGGAAAAAAAGCTTAATGGGTGCATACGTCAGGGGTACGTAAGCGTACGCAAGTGTACGCATCTGGATCCCCAACTTAGTGTATTCATCTAGTACGTCGGCATACTAGGGGAAGACTCAGTGTTCACGAGTAGGTGGAATTTTGACTTTTGGGCCGCCTTTGGGCTTTAGGTTGTTGGGCCACAAGTCTTTTTTATTATGGTTCACTGTTAAGGCTTGGGCCTTCTTTTATTTTAGGCTCATATTGGACTTTGGGTGTCCTTTAGGAATTGGACCATTATTTGGGCTTTTGTGCCATTGAGGGTGGGACTTGGCTTTTGGGCCAATTGATGGAAGAGTAAAATGGTCTTTTACTCTGGGGGTCAGGATTAGTTAAGTAAAGTCCCAAAAATGGTTTATGACCCGTTTATTAGTTAGGGTTTCATTTGGTTGGTTAATGTAGGGATTCTCCGGTTCAGCGGCCCGAGCATCTATTTGACTGATAGTAGACTGATGTGAGTTTTCTCACTATACTGTAGGACATTAGGGATTTTATGTACTTGTAGTCTTTTTGACTCCTATTATATGTGTTGTATGCCTATGTGCATGTTTTCTATATGTGTGTGGGGTGAAATAGACCTCGTACAGCCTTGTGCTGACATATGAGTTGTGTTGCATCCCAAAATTCAAGGCCAAAAATTTCATCTTTAAATAAGTTATTATTAAACCATAAGTATAAAAACATCCATAATAACATCTCATGTCAAAACCAAAGTGTCAATATGTAACACCCGTTCCTTGAGGTATTATTTAAATTATATAAGTTAATAATTGCTTTGGACTAACACTTGGACAATGGACCCATATGGAGTGGACTTAGAAAATAGGCCAAGAAGATGGGTTGCCCATAAGTCGTATGTAATGACCCAATTTTTCAAGTCCAAAAATTTCATTTTTAATTAAACCCTTTGCAAAACATTTGAAAATAAACAATATTCGATCATATCATTTCTTAAAACATATTACGTGTCTAGAAACCAAAACATGGGAGCAACCATAGTGTCAGAGTACAAATCCCAGAACAATTTCTTAGTGCGGAAAACAAGAGGTGTGTATGATGTGCCGCTACCGTGCCAGCTCCCTCCCCTTCGCTGAAGAGGTACCTGAAACCAAAACTATAAACTTTAAGCACGAAGCTTAGTGAGTTCCCCCACAATACCTCATACCATACAATCATACAATGAACAACTAGGAGATATGGGCCTCGCCCACACTCATGGAGAGATACAAGCCTCGACCACACTCATGGAGATACGGGCCTTGCCCACACTCATGGAGATACGGGCCTCGCCCACACTCCACTATCTGGGAGATACGGGCCTCGCCCACACTCAAATATCTGAGAGATACGGGCCTTGCCCACACTCAGCTACTAAACCATAACATACAAGTATCACACAGACAACGAGTATAATCAATTCTATCATACTGGCATATAACATAATCAACTCAACTATGAGATACGGGCTCTGCCCACACTCCGGTACTAACATATCGTCTGTATAGGCCGGCCTCGGTGCCTTAGACCCATTCCTACTGGAAGGAAACTCACCTCGAAAAGTAGCTATTGAAAGTTTGACTGCTAGACGTCTGACTGTTGCACCATTAATCCTCCGGCTACAAATCCATAAACATAGATTAGCCCCTCATAAATACCCTTAGGTCAATTGACTGACCCAACCCTGGTCCAAGGTCAACTCCTTGGTTAAAGTCAACTTCCAGTTGACTGGACTCGCCGAGTCCTTCTCCTACTAACCCGGTCTTATTAGCCAAGTCCCTCTTCCCACTCACTGGGCCACCCTTGACTCACTACTTAGGACTGTAGAACTGACTCGCGATCTAAATCGCCGAGTCCAAGAACAACTCGTTGAGTCCCCACGAGTAGACCTCCTACTCGCTTCCAAATCCTCACCAGAGCATCCCTTATGAGGATTTGGGTTTCTGGGACTATTGCTACACGTTAAATTGCTAATTTCACGTGGAGATACGAAGGGTTGGACCTTCAACACTTAAACCCCTCTTAATCAGTAACAATTCATATGACTCGCCGAGTTTGAAGAATAACTCGTCGAGTTCCAGGCAATCTTCATAGGACTCGCCGAGTTATTCATCCAACTCGCCGACTCTAAGACCAACTTCATAGAACTCATCGAGTTCCACTTTGGGACTCGCCGAGTCCCTTCGACCCACTTCCCATACAGACCAAATCTGAGACATGCAACGCTTCTAAACCATAGATCTATGCTCCTAGGGCATGCTTATCACGTAAAGTTGCAAACTTTACGTGCATGCATGGCCCCATAAGCTCAAAAAGGCAAATCCAAGCTCTTTAAGAGGTCATATACCCAATAGGGACCTCAATAACCCCAACCACAGAGACTTTACACTTCTAAGGTGTCCATAAGGTCCAAATCTGAAGTCCTTTCAGAACATAGAGCATAACACATGGAGCTTGAGGTTTTAGGGCTTGAAAACCACTAATTTGGGACAAAAAGGGGATCTAATGAACTAGTGATCAAGGTAAGAACTTTTCTACCTGAATAGAAGCTTCTCACAGTGTAGATTCCGGATCTACCTCTCCTTCTTGCACACTTCAACCTCTTCCTTCTTCTTCTAAGCTCCAAACCTTCTTCACAAAGCCAAAATCACCCACAAGAGCAATATGGGGGCAAGGGTTTCGCTCTACAGCTCTCTGGAAGTGTTAGGGACAAAGGAGGCCAAGTTAGAGCGTTTAAATAGGGTGCAAACACCTAGATTAGGGTTTTTGCCCAAACAGGGTCTACTCGCGGAGTCCGGGGGCCAACTCGCCGAGTCCAAAGCTTAGACCTCGTGCCTCATCCCGCTTCTACTCGGCGAGTTGGTCCTTCAACTCGCCGAGTCCAAGGCAAAATGAATAATTAAGAAATATTAATTACAAGGATTACGTACCAGGAACCAGGTGCTACAAATCTCCCCCACTTATTTTAGACTTCGTCCTCGAAGTCTGCTGCTCGATCCTGAAACAGCTCGGGGTAGTGCTCCATCGTTTCTTCCACCGGCTCCCAAGTCCACTCCGATCCCTTCCGGTGCTGCCATTGAACCTTCATGAGCTCCACCCTTTTATTCCTCAGATCCTTCGACTTCCTGTCGAGGATTGCCACAGACCGCTCGATGTAATTTAGGCTGTCATCGACCTGAATATCCTCCAAAGGCACCACTGCCGAGTCGTCCACCAAACACTTCTGCAACTGAGAGACGTGGAAAGTGTTTTGGATCTGGTTGAGTTCGGCTGGCAGATCCAACCTATACGCCACCTTGCCCACCCGGGCCACAACCCTGAATGGCCCGATGTACCTTGGGCCTAACTTGCCTCGCTTCCTGAATCGGATGACGCCTTTCCACGACGACACCTTCAGAAGAACCATATCCCCGACTTGGAATTCCAAGTCTGAACGGCGTTTGTCGGCATAAATTTTCTGTCAACTCTGAGCAGTCTGAAGCTTGCTCCGGACCTGTTGAATCTTCTTTTTCGTCTTAAGCACCACCTCGGTGCTTCCCATGACCCTCTGGCCAACCTCTCCCCAACATATCGGGGTCCTGCACCTCCTCCCATACAACATCTCGAAGGGAGGACGGTCGATGCTCGCATGTAGCTATTATTATATAAGAACTCCGCCAACGAGAGGTAGGTATCCCAACTACCTCCGAAATCCAGAACACATGCCTGCAACATATCCTCTAACGTTTGGATGGTTCGCTCGTTTTGACCATCCGTCTGCAGGTGAAAAGCGGTGCTGAAATGCAGACGAGTACCCAACTCGTCATGAAACTTCTTCCAAAACCTGGAAGTAAAACGCACATCTCTGTCCGAAATCACTGATACTAGCACCCCGTGTCGCGCCACTATCTCCCTGATATAGATGTCGGCTAACTTCTCGGCCGAGATGCTCTCCTGAATCGGGATAAAATGAGCGCTCTTGGTCAATCAATCCATGATGACCCATATAGAATCCACTCCTCGCGCGGTCCCGGGAAGCTTCGTGATAAAATCCATCGTAATATCTTCCCATTTCCACAACAGGATATCCAACGGCTGCATCTTGCCATGCGGGCTCTGATGCTCGGCCTTGACCTTCCTGCAGGTCAAGCACCGCTCAACGTACCAAGCCACATCATGCTTCATGTAGGGCCACCAATAGTCCAGACGAAGATCCCTATACATCTTCGTCGCCCCGGGATGAATGGAGAATCGGGATTTGTGCGCCTCCTCCATCAAGATCTGGCGCACGCCTCCGAGGTATGGCACCCACACCCTGCGGTGTAATGTCAATAATCCCCTGCTGTCATAGTCGAAGGAGGAAACTTGACCCACTATGCGCTCACTCTTCCGATGTTCCTCCTTCAGGGCTTCATGCTGGGCCTCCCGAATCTGCTCTAGAAGCGGAGTCACCATTGTCATCTGCATGCAAATATCCCTAATCGGCGCCGCCTTGCGGCTAAGCGCATCAGCCACCACATTGGACTTCCCCGGGTGGTAAAGGATCTCACAGTCATAATCCTTCACCACATCAAGCCACCGACGCTGCCTCATGCTCAAATTCGGCTGATCCATGAGGTACCTCAAACTCTTGTGGTCCGTGTAAATGGTACACCGAACCCCGTAGAGGTAATGTCACCAAATCTTGAGGGCAAAGACCACCGCCCCCAACTCTAAATCATGCGTCGGGTAGTTCGCCTCGTGAGGCTTCAGCTACCTCGAAGCGTAGGCAATGACATGCCCTCTCTGCATCAGTACCACGCCCAAACCTGAGATGGACGCATCATAGTGCACAACAAAATCCTCTAGGCCCTCTAGCAGGGCTAAGATTGGTGCCTCGCACAATCTCTGTCTCGGTGTCTCGAACGCTGCCTGCTGCTCAGGCCCCCATCGAAATACCACGGCTTTCTTAGTCAACCGTGTCAGGGGTACGACTATCTTGGAGAAGTCCTGAATGAATCTCCGATAGTAGCCTGCTAAACCCAGGAAACTCCGAATCTCAGATGGAGACTTCAGAACCTCCCATCTCATCATGGCCTCTATCTTGGCCGGATCAACCAGTATACCGTTTTGGTTGACAAGATGCCCAAGGAATTGCACCTCGCGCAACCAAAACTCGCACTTGGAGAACTTGGCGTACAAGCTCTCCCTCCTCAGGGTCTCCAAAACCTCTCTCAGATGCTCCTCGTACTTCTCCTGCATCTTGGAATAAACCAAGATGTCATCAATGAAAACTATCACAGACCGATCTAGCATCGGTCTGCACACGCGGTTCATGAGGTCCATGAACGCGGCAGAAGCATTAGTGAACCTAAACGGCATCACCACGAACTCATAATGGCCATAACGTGTCCGAAACGCGGTCTTCTGCACATTCTCCTCTCTGACCCTCATTTGATGGTAACCTGAACGCAAATCGATCTTGGAGAACCAAGATGCTCCCTGCAACTGGTCAAAGAGGTCATCGATCCTCGGGAGTGGGTAACAGTTCTTCACCGTTACCTTATTCAGCTCCCGATAATCTATACACATCCGATGCGACCCGTCCTTCTTCTTCACAAATAGAATCGGGGCTCCCTAGGGTGAACTACTCGGTCTAATGAATCCCTTGTCTAACAGCTCTTGCAGCTGCGTAGACAACTCCTGCAGCTCGGGAGGAGCCAACTGGTATGGTGCCTTGGCTATCGGTGCCACACCAGGGACTAGGTCGATCTTAAACTCTACCTGCCGCTTCGGAGGTATTCCAGGAAGCTCCTCTGGGAACACATCAGTGTAGTCTCGTACCATCGGAACCTCGCTCACCATCGCCTTACCCGCCTCCCGGGTATCCATAACATACGCGACATATCCCGCGCAACCCTGTTGGAGGTAGCGCCTAGCCCTTGCTGCTGAACATACTGTGGGTCCACGTTGTGGCCTCTCGCCGTGGATCAGCAACTCTCCCCACTTGGGGTCCTAATCCGCACTAGCTGTTGTGCGCAATCTATCACCGCCTCATTAGGGCTCAACCAGTCCATGCCTATAATCACCTTGTTCACACGCAACGGAATGGGAACCAAATCCACCAAGTAGCGCTCCTCAGTAAACTTCTTGCTAAGCGCAAGAGAAACAAATGATCGGGTGGCACCCAAGTCAAACAACACTTGAAGTGGGATATCGTTCACATGGAACGATCCTAACGCATACAGAGCACATATCAATATCATAACATCATATAAATAAAATAGAGGAAAGGAATCATACCCGTCACCACATCGGGTGCGGCGCGTGCCTCCTTGGTAGTCAGCTGAAATGCCCGACTCCTCACCACTGGAGCCTTTGCCTTGCCCTGCCAGCCATCAGTAATCCGCAGGGTCGCTGGAGCTGGCGCCTTCACTGGCGTTGCTGCTGTCAACTGAGGGCAATTGGCCCTCTTGTGGCCCCTCTGGTTGCAGTGGAAACACAGCAACTCAGATGTCTGAACAACCGAGGCAGGGGAAGTACAATCCCTGCTAAAGTGTCCAGTCTTGCCGCACTTGTAGCAGCCTGACGATCCTAATCTACATGCTCCCTCGTGCGACCTGCCGCATTTCCCGCAGCGGCCTGGTCCTCCTTGGCCTTTCGGCCTACCGTCTGATCCCTTGGGTTTCTTCCCCGAAGCCCCAGCCACCTGCCCCGCCTCTGCCTTACTCTTCCGGATATGCTCCATATCAATCTCCCTCTCCCTTGCCCTGGCAATCATGGACTTCAGGGTAGGGCAAGCTGAAAAGCTAACATGCTCCCGGATGTCAGCCCGTAGCATGTCATGACAGCGGGTCCTCCTCATATCCTCATCCCCCGCATACTGGGGCACCAACAATGCCCTCTCCCGGAACTTAGCGGTGATCTCCGCCACAGTCTCCGTAGTTTGTCTCATGTCTAAGAACTCCCTGGCCAGCTGCTGAAGCTCGACATCCGGCGCAAACTCTGCCCTGAACCTGGTCACAAAGTCCGACCAGGTCATAGCCTCAACAGCCGAGGCTCCCAACGAGTCACCGACAGACTCTCACCAATCTCTAGCTCTGTCTCTCAAACACCCTGCTGCGTATCTCACCTTCAACCCCTCAGAGCAGAAGCTAGTCAGTTGTGTGGACTCAATGTCCGTAATCCATCGTCTGGCAGCAATGGTGTCCTTCGCCCCATGGAAATCTGGCGCACCACTGCCCCTGAAGTCCTTAAAGGATAGTGTGTGATATCCTGACTGGCCAGATGTTAGAGACCTGGTTAAGGTCAATATGTTGTTATGTTATTGGTTTGCTATGTTTGCATCCTGGTAGTTAGGATGGTATATGTTAGAGACTTGGTTAAGGTCGGTATCTTGGTTAGGATGATGTTATGTTATGTGATCTGCTAGATTGGTTTGATTGGATGTGAATTGTTATATGATTGAATGATTTATGTGCATATGGTTGTTGGACTGGGGTTGGGTTGAGGCGGGTCCTGTTTTGTGCTGTAGGCCAACAAACCCAGGGCGGACAGGTTATCCCGAAGGCCCAACGAGCGGTCCAGATAGGTTGTAGGCCCCAAGAGGGCAGACCAGACGTGCCGAGGCTCGGAGAGTGGACCAGGCCGACTAAAGGCCCAGTACGGGCGGACCAGTCATACTGTAGACTCAGAGAGTGGACCAAGTGGATTGAAGGCCCGGTGCGGGCGGACCAATCACACTATGGGCTCGATGTATATGGCTAGACTCGAAGGGTGGACCAGGTGGACTGAAGGCCGGTGCGGCGGACCAGTCACATAGTAGACCCGAAGTGCATGGTTGTTATGTGTTCTATTATGATATGGCATGTTGTGAGTCACACCCCCAAACCAAGGATGGCGGAAACGTTCGGGGGTGGAGGACTTCATGTATAGTATCACAACAACGAATATAATAGTGCTTAAAGTAAATACTGATGGGTTTTGGTCCTAAGAACATCATATGTGCTCATACAAACCCTAATGCTTGGATCTAGGTTTCTCTATTGTACATGCAAGTTATCCAAGACTATAAACCCTAGATCTAGCATATGAAAATCAATATAACATATAATTAGGGTTTAGATCATACCTTTATTGTTATGTAGCAATAACAATCTCAATTCCTCCTTGTATTGACTTTAGAAAGCTTAGAGTCACAAATGCTACTCCTCTAATGGTTCACAAACACCAAGAGCAAGAGGATGAAGGCTTCCCTAAAACGTGTGAAACCCTAGAGGGATGCTTAGCCACGTTTTTGGGTCATAAGGGATGTATATATAGTTAGGCTATTAGGGTTATCTAACAAGGAAACCCTAATTTGGATGCTTAAGCCCTAAGCAACCCATGGATCCCTTTCCTTAAGGCCTTGGACGATTTCTTATGGACTTCCCCATAGAATTCGTCCACTCCTTAATATAAGGCAATCCATAGCCCAAATTGCAATTATCTTATAATTACAATTCCAGTCCCTTAAGTTTAATTAATCTCTTTTAGTCACAAAACTAATTACCAATTAATTATTGACTAATATTAATTAAACAATATGATTTCTCCTTTAATATATTATTCTCATAAATATATTAATAAATCATATTTAATCCTTTCTCTCCATAATTCATCATATCAAGTTGCTTTGGTGAAGACAACTCAAAAGGACCATGCACCATCGGGTCAAGTACATACCAAAATAGTTATGGACTTAGACACTAATCCAACAGTCTCCCACTTGGATAAGTCTAATAACTATTATGCGTATGACTTCAGATCCTGATCTGCAATCGTAGCTTTCCAAAGTCGCTGTCAACTATGATCCTATCAGATACGCGTGTCCTTTAGATAAGGGATCGTATATTCCTCCATTCTAGATATCATATGAGACATGATTTCAAATCATTCTCTTTGTACTATTTCTCGACTTCTGATTTATGACAACTGACTAATTGAACAAATCAAATTAGCCCTAGCCCGGCCAAGCATTTACGTTTGTCATCACTAAATCATCGAGGGGCCCAAAGATATCGCTTTTATCCTACTTTGGATAAAAGGAATGGATAAACTTTGATATAATGCTTGCTTGCACTCACTCACCAAATTACACACAACAATATGTTTTATAACACCAAGTTACTGGTGCGTTTACATATTATCAATGTGCAACCGATTTGCAAGATACAACTCACACATCTCGGTTTCAAGAATATAAGATGTTATCGTCTCACCAATCACTCGTGATACAATCCATGGAGTGATCCAAGTGAGCGTGGGTTTGATCCAATGCTCAAATCATATTCATAAGCACTCATGAACGATGCAGCAAACATTTGCTTATGTCTAATGCTCTTTAGACAATCCACACACCAATTCATGACAGTCTTCATTCATACCTACTTCCAACATATGAACGATTGTGGCTCGTTCGAATAATTTGACTGTTCTAAACCAATTAAATTATTCAGAAAGTCAAAACATGCAAAGTGAAACACAAGAATAATACTAATCCCATATGGCCTCAAACCTTTGAGTATAAATAAAACACCTTTTATTTATCACCATATCGATTACTCATTATTTGTTGTTTCGGGTACTCAACTTATTACTTGAATTAATACACTTGTCCCATGCTCCTAGCATGCACACAATGTTTATCTATGGTTCTTACTTTGTGAAATAGATTAAATTGAACACATTTCCAATCATTCTCATTTCAAAATTCCTAATCCTTTTTCATAAGTGTAAGAATATCAAATTCTTGCTACTTATAGAATATGCTAGATTCTAACATTTTATGCAACGATCCTTTTGTAATATCACTGCACCAAAGTCACAAAGACTATTGCCAATGAAATTACAAAGTCCTCTACCGGAGATTGTTACAAGACAATTCCATAGACATGATGTCTCTCACTCAAAGTTCATTCTTTGAACATCATTTTGCATAAAAGTTTCTAATCTAGTCATAGATTTTCAATATTCAATTCCCAATATGGACATGTTTCCATATTTTCCATATGACAACTCATTCTTAATAGAATCTTATCTATTCATAATAATGTTGATATGGTCCATCCAATATGGAAACATTTCCATATTTTCCAATACTATACTTCCAACTACTCACAAGCGACCAATCCTCGGCGAACTTTGGATTGTCCTTTGATAGTTTTTTAATTATCTTAGTCAAAACCGATTCTTGTCCTTTTTCCCTCTAAATGCGCTAGACATTTGGAAAATTTTAGAATGGTCAAATATTATAGCCTATGCAATCGATCCTATACCCGAAGCGTATGGGACACAATGCATAATGCCTTACATAAAGATTTGATACCTTATCAATCTTCTGCCATAATGTTTTATTTGCTATGTTCTCAAAATTCGAATTGTGAAGAGGAATGCTGTAATCATAATCGAAATTTTGAGAACACACCATGTACCTTTGACTAAATTTATTAACATTTCTCAACCTAAGCCTTTAGATTTGAAATAAAGCATAATATTCTCTCCCTTAATTATAGCAAAACAACTTTACAACTCTTGCGACTTTGCAAAGTATAACTCTTGTTTTCTATAATTAATATTGCCAACTTGCAATGCCTTCCTTAATAATCATACAATCATAACATTTATGCTCCCACTATCATGATGATTATTATAAACATAACACTTATGCTCCCACTAGCTTTGACATGTATTAAGAAACAGTTTAACTTTCAGAAAAACAATGCTTATTGAATTTCTTAAGTTCATGTTTCTAATACTTAGTGCTTTGATAATCTTTCATCAAGGCTTCTTGAACTTATACACCTTTGCCTTAGATAGTTCATATGTGTGTCTAAACTATTAAGGCTAATTGCCAAACCTCACAATTCAAATTATGGAAAGGGATACCGTAACCATGATCGAATTTGAGAATGCAATTTTACAATCACTGTCTTCTTAAAATCTTTCTTAGTGAAAGCATTTCCTCACAGTCATTTTCATGAAGGAGGGAATCTTATGACACTTAGATTTTAATGGTGTATGTGTTCCTATCCATGTGAATTTGTCAAAACCAAGGTTTATGACAAATTCAAACTCATATGGATCGAACTTTCTTAATCTTGATTTCTTGCCTTATGGTAGCACAACTGCCCACCATGTCTTCCAAGTAGTTAAGCAGTTCACCTTTTCCTATCAATGTACTTTTCATTGATCAAGGTCCTTGCCTTTTATACATTCAAATGAGAACTCATAGGACTCACATGCATAATTAACTCAATTGGAGCAGCACAGAAACAAAATAATGTCAACACGATAGGTTGTAAACCTCAAATCGTGTGCTAGTGATGATTGATAAGGTTTATTTGATTTGTTCTTGAAACATTTCAAGACCATTAAGACTCCCACTGACTCCTTGACATATAAGATTCTCATGTCAAAACATTTCTTGACAAACAAATATTCAAGAGTTAGCGTAGTTTTTATCAAAACATTTCATAAATTGGTCCTAGTTGGTCTTTGTCTTATCCAAGACATCACAGCTTACCAATTTCAAATGTGCGAGAACAAGAAAACCTTTTTCCATATTCTACATTTGATGAATGTTATAAACCTTCTTAATACTTGTCACTCATTGTCACAATCTTAACTTTAAGACTTGTTATTGGAACGAAGTATGATTGACTTCTTAATTTAACCATTTCTTCAATCCTTGATTCCTCTTCTTAAACATACAATTGTACTAAGACTCACTTAGTGGATCAATTGAGATATAGTTCTTAATCATTAAGACCTATCATAAAGCATAAAAGCTACTCTCCCTTCTTCTTAGAGTGGAGAAACTTTTATCTTTCTGCCTACATGATTCTTCTTATTCATTTTGCTATTGATTTAAACCTTTTTAATCAATTCCGAATTACACTTAATCTTATAAGTATAATCATATTTACTAGACTTTTAGTAAACCATGACGAATATCTTGTTACTCTTATGGTGGACTTTGACCAACACACAACTTTGTGTACTCGATTTCCTAGTCCTTCACTTGACACTTTGTCAATGAATTAGTCTAATTTCCAAATATGAAATTTCTCATTCTTCATGCAACCAAGTTGCATGATTCCAAATTTCTGTCCAATTGAAACTTGGGCGATGAGAAACTCTCCCTATTTGGTAAATTCTTGACCTTTTCATAAACACCATAAATAAGAATCATATCCATTTGTTGTAGAAATATGCAAACATCAATTTTCATAACGATTTCATTGCAAGGAAGTAAACAAATAAATAAATAAGTCAAACCAAAATTTATTTTATTTATAAAAGCAGCGGAAAACATTTGTCCTTACAATGCAAAATCCATTGAAAACTATGTATTTCAAAAGAAAATTTCTAACAACTCTATCATAACTATCTAAGCTCAAAATCTAATCTTCAAGTCCATGCGATCAAGATCCATTTCTTGTGTTTAGATTCATCTTGCTCTTTCACCAAGCTTCCTTTCTTTTCACCGATCCTGCAAAACATTCAAATGCAATCTTATCACATCATGTATTAAGAAACAATGAATAGGAACTTAACGAAGTTAGATAGTGGATTTTACCTGAAGTGCAGCCATACTCTTTGACTCTCCCATCTTCTGGACTCTTCAGGCTCCTTGGGCAGACTTGTATCCAACGCCATTTCTTTTGGCAGCAAACGCAGGTCGGTTCTCCTAGAACGTCCTCGGAAGCATGGTCGGTTGACTTTCCCAACAAATAGGCTCCAGTGCTTCGCCAAATCATTTCTGATTCAGCAACAATGAGCATGTAAGTTAGGTCAATGAGTTTATCGTCATGATCCATCATATAATACTTTCTTTTGAACTCATTATATGATTCAGGAGGTGACTGCAGAACCCAGCTCACAGCCAACTTATCGGGGAATGACGTACCCAACATTATCAACCTATCGATGTATGATTTCATTCCTAGAACGTGGGCACACACGGGTTTACCATCTTCATATTTCATTTCCAATAAGGCTTTAGTGATATTGAACCTTTCAATTCTTCGATCTTGTGGGTTAGGGAGAACAATTGGAGGAGGTGGAGGAAGTGAAGCATGATTTCTTGTTCCTCGATCGAATCGTGGAATACCATCTGCATGTGGAATGCTTGTTCCACAGGATTTGTGAAGACCATAGTTGTCGAACTTTGACATCTACAAAACGGGAGAAAATGAATTCAAGTTAGTTGATTGATTGAGTCCTTAGTAAATCACCCAAATGAGATACTAAGGCTAGGACTCAACACAATATCCTACAACTCGGGAGAGGGATGCCGTAACCCAAATTGCAGAACATTTGAAGGTAAGTGAATGACGATTCACTAATTTCCACCATGAAAAACGAAAAAGAAATTTAAGTTTTAAATCTATGAAAACTCCTAGATCCTATGAGATTCATTGAACATTTCAATGGCATGTTTAAATCTCGATATGCCCCTCTTGTTTGTGTCTGGGATGCCGAGGATCACAAAGCGGGTGTGAATAACCATGCAAACTACATGGTGCCCCCACATGTTACAGTCACCTATTCGATGTGCCGGTAAACCACACACGCTCCACCGAACTATGACAAACATTGAGTCACCCTTTGCTACCTTTGCTTAGAACCATTTAGTGTGCCGGTAAACCACACACGCTCCACTAACGTCTTCGCAAGGGCACAAAGTGTAATTTCATGGAATTGCATAAATTCACTTTTTCCTAAGTAACTAAGATTGGGAATTTGTAAAACATTTAGTTACTTTTGTAATTCATTATACTTATAATGGAAGGTTTCATCCTATCCTACACGTTCAGCTAACGACCCTCCACTAGTCAAGAGTGCGGTGGGTAAGAGTGGATAACCATTCAATCGCCATTTTATAGGCAATTTCCTTAAACACCCCTTATAGACCAGCTTCGTGAATGAGGCCTACTAACGGTAAGACTGACTTTTACTCATACATATATATAATGTTAGACTTTTAATGTTATATATAGTATAGGGTATATTTTAGACTTTTAAAATACTAGGTGGTCAAATTTAATAACTACACCTTTAATTCAATTAAATTGTAAACCAAAACTTTTATGGATTTATTAAACCTCTTTTAATTATACACCTTAATTAATTAATAAAACCATAAGGGTGTGATTTGAACTTCTTCAAAACAATACTAGGGTTTTAGAATTTAACATTCCTAATTAAACTTTTAATCAACTTTTAAATTCCAAAACTTGAGGGCAAGTTTTGAAACATTTCAAAACATTAGGGTTTAGGATTTAAATATACATCAAAATTAAACAATTAATCAACATTTAAATTCCAAAACTTGAGGGCAAGTTTTGAAACATTTTTCAAAACATTAGGGTTTCAACTATTTAAATTTCAAAACAACAAAACTTTTGAGGTCAAATTAAACTATAAAACCTAAAGGGGAAAATATGAAACATTTCATAACATAAGGATCAAATAACAAATAATCTAAATTAACATTTAATCATATAATTATCCATATTTGATTTATTTAATGATTTCTTGCAAAACAATTTACCAATTTAATCAAAATAATTAATCAATTATCACATTAGGAAACAAATATTTTATTGATTGATAAATATCTTCAATTAGATCAAGAATATAGTCATATATATCAAAAAATCGGATTTATATTGATCTAATATGATAAGGCAAGTATCCACAAGAAAAAACAGCAAGAAATCCCGGTTTTCCCTCATTCTGACCAGCCGACTCGTCGAGTCAGGCATGGACTCGTCGAGTTCATCATGGACTCGGCGAGTTCAGCAAGCAGAACCACAAAAAACGGATTTTTTCAACATACAAGGCATCAATACAATAGAAACCAATCTAGGCTCTGATACCACTAATGGGTTTTGGTCCTAAGAACATCATATGTGCTCATACAAACCCTAATGCTTGGATCTAGGTTTCTCTATTGTACATGCAAGTTATCCAAGACTATAAACCCTAGATCTAGCATATGACAATCAATATAACATATAATTAGGGTTTAGATCATACCTTGATTATTATGTAGCAATAACAATCTCAATTCCTCCTTGTATTGACTTTAGAAAGCTTAGAGTCACAAATGTCACTCCTCTAATGGTTCACAAACACCAAGAGCAAGAGGATGAAGAGGAGAGAGGATGAAGGCTTCCCTAAAACGTGTGAAACCCTAGAGGGATGCTTAGCCACGTTTTTGGGGTCATAAGGGATGTATATATAGTTAGGCTATTAGGGTTATCTAACAAGGAAACCCTAATTTGGATGCTTAAGCCCTAAGCAACCCATGGATCCCTTTCCTTAAGACCTTGGACGATTTCTTATGGGCTTCCCCATAGAATTCGTCCACTCCTTAATATAAGGCAATCCATAGCCCAAATTGCAATTATCTTATAATTACAATTCCAGTCCCTTAAGTTTAATTAATCTCTTTTAGTCACAAAACTAATTACCAATTAATTATTGACTAATATTAATTAAACAATATGATTTCTCCTTTAATATATTATTCTCATAAATATATTAGTAAATCATATTTAATCCTTTCTCTCCATAATTCATCATATCAAGTTGCTTTGGTGAAGGCAACCCAAAAGGACCATGCACCATCGGGTCAAGTACATACCAAAATAGTTATGAACTTAGATACTAATCCAACAAATACAACCATTATAAATATAATTGAAAAAGTTACACCAATGTATATGTTTACATATTTCAAATCAATTACATTATGATAACAAAATGAACTATTTGACGATTTATCGTCCCATCCTGAAAACGCTGTTGATTTCCTGTTTCACTGATTTCCTGAGAATACAAGTAGTTTTGAAAAAGTATCAACACAAAGGTTGGTGAGTTCATAAGCTTTTGATAGTGAGAGTTTGAAAATCGATCTTTGTAAAGAGATGTATGTTACCAAGAAAAATCCAATATTTTCCTTATAAAAGTTATGTGGTCCTAAATACCAGGACCGAAAATGAACAAGTATTTGTCATACTTAAAGGTATAAAAGTGGTTTCAAATTGGCGTAAAACCCTTTCTGATTTGAGAAAACTCCCGTAATGAATGGTGTGTAGTCTTAAATACCAAGACTGAAAATATACAACAATATTTGTAATTATTGATATAAAAGTGATTTTAAATCGACATAAAACCCTTTTTGATATGAAGGCGTACAAGTATTTTTCCATACTTAAAGTAATTTCAGTGAGCTAAATCGACATAACTTGCTAATTTAAAATTAGAACCCGTAATCTTAAGATTTGTTAATACCACATGTGAGCTATCATAACCATACTTGACTTAGACGGCCTCGTAATGCGACGTTCTTCAGGCGTCGCCATTAAATGACACTTGTCACCACAGAACTGCCAGTCTAGGTGTTGCAAGCAGCTCAGGTGTGGGTTTGTCAAACACAATATAGATCTATACACAACTATCACGTTCTCCCTATAAGAGACTCTGGTTACAATTTACAGGACTTTTTGACTTGGTTACTTTGGAAGTAACCCGAAGCGAATGACTCACAAATTTATTCATTAACAGATTTACGTGAACTAAACTGAAAACCTTTGATAAATAAGTTTGAAAGTAAATGATACATAAACTATACCTATTATAGTTTATCCAAAACGTTTGTAATGTATAAGAACTCTTTCATGAAAATGCATTAGTGTTATGAATCCATTAACTATGCTTATTATAGCTTAATATACGTGTTCTAAATGAATGAATAATCTTATCATGAATGACTAAGTTTTAGTTTATGATGATAAACTAACAAGGAAACACATTCAATATTTAGAACTTATTGTTATACACTTTGCTCAACATAATACAAAGTGTTATAAAAGTTATAAGCTGTTAACTAATTTTTAACCTTTCTGCGCTGTTTTAGAAAAGTCATAGAAAAATCATACGAAGTCGAAAACTAAATCCGTAAATTCTGGGAGTTCCCAAAATGTGTCTAGTTTACTCATAATTTTTATCATGATTTTTAATGACCTCCAACTTGGGTGAAAAAGTCCATAATCACAGACTGGTCCAGATTGGTGTTTAAAATGATAGGCAGTTTTGTAAAAATCACCATAAATTGTAGAAAAATCGTATGGAGATGTGCAAGTAGTCATTTTAAAGCTAAGAACTGGAACTACTTACAACTAAAACAGTTTTGAAAACAAAAATGTTTAAGTTGTCCAAAACAGTCCGTGAATGGAGCCCAACTTTTCTGATGAAAGCTGTTAGAAAAATTTAGTTATGTTCTGGGTGTTTTAACTTGTATCCCCCCCCTAAAAACTTGAGAAAAAAATGAAAATGTAGGGTTATGAACTCACCTTGAGTGATTTCAGTAGATGGATGATGGAGAAAAGAAGTGTTCAACTCAAGAACACTTGGGAGATGCTTGAAGATTTGAGGAGCTAGCAACAAACATGACGATATTTGTGTAAGCAATCTATGATTTGGATGAAGGATAGTAGAATATCTAAGTGTAGGAGGAAGATACTTACCAAATGTGGAGGAAAAATCTAAGATCAACCATTGAATCTCAAATTTTTAGAGAGAGGAAGTGAGAGAGAAAATATGTTTGATCTTTGGTGGAAGAATGAGAAAATGAGAGAAGTGTGAGGAGAGAGGAGAGTTTTCTAGCCTTTGACCAATTGTGTGGTTGGAAAAAGGTGGGAAAAGTACAATGAAGTGACTAGGTATAGGCTGATGGGGAATAGTGACATGGAATGGGTATAAGAGTTTGCTTGTGTCATAGAATAAAGAAAAGTCAACACTCCACCTCTTGTACTTCACCCACTCTTCTTGGATAAGGTTTATCCCCAAAAAACGTGATTAATTAATAATTATGGGGCCTTATATGTTAAAATAAAGTTTTGGGTGAAAATTCCGCGTTAAAACAATTAAAAACGGGCCTAAAACGCAAAACTAGTCGAAAACCGGGAAGAAAAGGGTATTACAGCGAGACTTCTCGGATTGGGCCGGAGGTTTGGTCCTTCTAAGGCTAGGCGCGAGGCGAAATGAAGCGAAACAGCGAGAGGCAAAGAGCAGGTTCGGTCCGAAGCAGCAGGAGCGAAATGGACCGAAAGGCAATATGGAGCGAAATGGACCGAGACTCGGGTTCGAGCCTTGTGCGAGGTTCGGGCCCGAAAGGGAGGGTTCGGGTCTGCGAGCTTCGGTTCGAAGGGAGGTTCGCTTCTGACACTTCGCTTCTAACAAATTCGGCTCCTTAAGAGGGTTCGACTCCTTAAGAGGGGTTTCGGGTCCTTAAGCCTATTTTACTCGTTTTTACCCCGTTTTAAGCCGTTTTTGACCTGGTTAAGGGTCGGGATGGCCCGAAAGACTACAAAAAGTTTAAGGAACTTTTGAGAGAGATTTGGGAGAGATTTCACATTCTTGGAGAGATTTCTCATACAAAGAGAGATTTGTGAGAGATTTCACATACTTAGAGAGATTTGGGAGAGATTTCACATACTTAGAGAGATTTGGGAGAGATTTACCATTCTTGGAGAGATTTCTCATACAAAGAGAGATTTGGGAGAGATTTCATATTCTTGGAGAGATTTCTCATACAAAGAGAGATTTGGGAGAGATTTCACATACTTAGAGAGATTTGGGAGAGATTTCACATTCTTGGAGAGATTTCTCACACAAAGAGAGATTTGGGAGAGATTTCACATACTTAGAGAGATTTGGGAGAGATTTGAGATAAAGAGAGATAGAGTGAAAACGATTGAGAGAGGTTTCGCGTGTGACATTTGTGAGTGTTTGGCTTCGCAAAGCAAGGTCCGTAAACCCCGTCAAGCCTTGTTAAAGGATCTTACACACTCCCGATGAGTATGCAACATTGTTTTATCGGTTTGGCTCGTCACTTACCACAGTTTTAGGTTAAGGAAATCTAGATGTACATACTTTTCGATTTATGATCTCTCATTAGAATAGCGAGTTGTTTATAACGTAAACTCTAGTACCCACGGACAAATTGAGTCGAACGGTTTGACTTGTTGACTTCAGTTGACTTTGACTTGACCGGAAATTGACGGTTGTCACATTGTGCGTGTATGGTATATGTGGTTGGTATTTTGGGGGTATCTCACTAAGCTTTCGGGCTTACAGTTGTGGCTTAATGTTTTTCAGGTTCTTCAGGAGACCGTGGCAAGGCAAAGGCGTGATCGTACCGCTCCTCATGATTATGTTTTAAGATGTGGTTCTGGGAAGACTCTGATAAATAATTGTATTGAAAACCTTTTTGTAATAACATTTTGAAACCGGGTTGTTTTTGAAAAGTTTAAATTGGTTGGAATTTTTAGAGTGTTACAAAATAGCAATGTAGTTTTATTGATTTGTGTATTTTAACATCCTATTATGATTTTTATTTTTTCCAATTTTAGTATTTTACTTTGAAGACACAACTAACAAGAATAGTCTTGTACTTTGTTTGCTAGAAAATGCTTGAGGAATACACTTAAAAAAATAACTGTAAAGGCTACAAAGAAGCTTGCTTTTGGGTTTTTGTAGTAAAGATATACTAGAGGATACTAAGTCAACTTTTATGTTTTGTGAGGTTGTAAAAATGTATCACTTTTGGGTTTTTATTGTTATCTGCACACAACAGAGGGTTACATGAGGATTTTTCATTTAATAACCATTTATTTGATGGTTTTAACTTTAATTAATAAGTATCTCTGAAATTAAATTTTTATAATTCTATTTTAAGAACATAAGATAACGTCTTATTGTGTGAATTTAATATGATATGAAATTAGCAGTAGTGCCCACTATGAAGATGATAAGATGGTAGAGATAGAGACGAAGATGGGTTATCATGAATGGAATGCAATATTTTAAGAGCTATACATGAAATTTCAAGCCAACAAGCAATTTGGAGGAGGGATTGAGGGGGTAAAATTGGAAGTGTTTGATCATTCATGATTAGTTTTGGATGAAGAGGGTTGGAGGTCATATGGATTCTACAAGTATAACATAAAATTTAATGAAATTGATGTTTATTACGTTACCGATCAAGTATAATTTTAATTTTATAGAAATGGAATAATGTTTAGATGTAGTAAACTATTTGTGAAAAAGGACAAATTGTCTCTATAACTAATTTATGTAAAAAAGTGTTCGTACCCGTCGCTTGGCGCGGGTAAACGACTAGTGTGTGTGTATATATATATATATATATATATATATATGTTGTTGATGAAATAATTACTTCTTTAACTACAAGGTTTGAATAATATCAACAATATGATAATATATTTATTTATTTTTTCAAAAAGATGACTTTCATTAGATACTATAACCTTAAAGATTTGTTGTAAGTCTCTTGAAAATTCACTTAAGAAAGATGAACAATCAATATATATATATATATATATATATATATATATATATATATATATATATATATATAGATGGGAATGACTTATATGTTGAGTGTACTTCTACATCTCTTGCCTAAGGAGAAAATGACAACAATTGATATTATAAAAGTTTTTAAAACATGTTGATTGTTTTCTTGTTACATCTATTGTATATAGAATTATATCGACTATTCCTATTACTGTTGCATCTGCAAAACAAAGTTTTTCAAAATTGAAGATTTAAAGTTCTACTTACGATATACAATGACACAATAACAACTTGATGGATTGGTTTTGATGATGATTGAGCACAATATTTTGGATATAATTACTTATGAAGATGTTATTGAAAAGTTTATTTCAATGAATATTAGGAGGATTATGTTTTCAAGTAGAAACAAATTTCTATGTGTGTATTATTTTGAATGAAATTTTAATTTTATGTATTTTGCAATAGAAATGAAAATTTATAAATTTTTTGCTTAAATTTTTAGATCTTTCAAGTTTTAGACATATTTTTGGTTAAACTGCATAGGGTGTCCAAAATCTCGCGTCCGACCTTGTAATTTAGGCGGTAATCGTTGAAATTTAGCATAAACTTGCCATGAAGAAAAATCATTGATTCCCCGTTAGGTATGTGATCGGAAGGTTATGGCGATGAGGGTGAGGATTTAGTTATGAGGATGAGAAATGCATGTTACCATCTCTAATTCTTGTTAATCTATCCATAAGGTTGAAGGAAAACAATTAACTTTGAAAAGTTGTAAGATTGCAATTTTTGGGAATATAGGGGAAAAGTTTGTTAGTATATAGGATTTTCGGGTAGTTTTTGTAAATTTATACCTTTTGACCTGGGGTCTTTATTTCTCTTGTATATATTCATGAAAAAAGGATTTCTAGTGACAATTTGCAAGCGGACTCGAGAAGTCGAAGTAAACAAGATTCGCAGCGGAAGCAGACATAGGGCGACGCCGGAGCGGCTGGAGGCGCTGCAGCTGGTGGCGACGTTGGTGCTCTTCTCCGATCGGTGGCGCCGTGGAGTTAAAGCGAGAAGAATAGGAGGAGAGAGATGATTTGATTCGCTAATTGCGAGCCCTAATTGTATTAAATTCGATGTGTGCTCACTGAACTTTTGAGGCTATCAACAATTAGCGGAAATACATAAATAATAATACGAGAGACCTAAAATGGCGGAGATAGGTCAAGAATCGGTGGATTTTTCGACTCTGGTGAGTCGAGCTGCAGAGGAATCATACCTTTCTTTAAAGGAATTGGTGGAGAAATCGAAATCTTCTGAAATGTCGGATTCTGAAAAGAAAATTAGCATACTCAAGTATCTTGTTAAGACTCAGCAGCGTATGCTCCGACTCAATGTTCTTGCGCAATGGTGCCAACAGGTTAGCATTTTTCCAATCATTCTTTCTGCAATAGATTTTTCGTATTATTGTTTTCAAAACATAGGTTTGATTTCCCCTTCTTGTTTTGTGGTGACATTCTTTTTAAATTTCCAATCCAACTGAATCTGGGAACTAGATGCCTTTTTAACTAGTCATTGTAGAATTCCATTTGGAAATTCGACAAAGGAGAAAATCAACAAGAATGCAGCACCTCATTGTTCAAATGAGATGATAATCCCTTCTGAATTCTGATATGCAGGTACCACTGATACAATATAGTCAACAACTTGCATCAACCCTGTCAAGTCATGAAACATGCTTCACTCAAGCTGCAGATTCAATGTTTTTCATGCACGAGGGACTACAACAAGCTCGTGCTCCAATTTATGATGTTCCATCTGCCATTGAAGTTCTCCTTACAGGCACATACCAACGTTTGCCAAAGTGCACAGAAGATGTAGGCATCCAAACCACATTAACCGAGAAACAACAGAAACCTGTATTAAAGAAATTAGACACCATAGTCAGATCAAAACTACTCGAAACACCACTTCCCAAAGAGTTCACAGAAGTCAAGATCTTTGATGGAACAGTCCATCTTTTTGTCCAAGGAGAGTTTAAGGTACTACTAACCCTTGGCTACCGTGGGCACCTTTCAATGTGGAGAATCTTGCATTTAGAAGTACTTGTTGGTGAGAGAAGTGGTTTAGTTAAGCTTGAAGAAATGAGACGATTTGTTCTTGGAGATGACTTGGAACGCAGAATGGCAGCTTCTGATACCCCATTTGCAACTTTGTATTCTATTTTACATGAATTCTGTGTAGCTCTTATTATGGATACTGTTATAAGACAAGTTCAAGCACTAAGGGCAGGTAGATGGAAAGATGCAATTCGGTTTGAACTCATATCTGATGGTAGTTCAAGTCAAAGTTCTATACAACTTGGTCAAGATGGAGAGACTGATTCTGGTGGTTTAAGGACTCCAGGGTTAAAGATTCTCTACTGGTTGGAATGTGAGAAGCACAGTGGGACATCAGATGCTGGTTCTTGTCCTTTTATTAAGATTGAACCAGGGTTAGACTTGCGGATAAAGTGTCTACATAGTTCTTTTGTCATTGACCCTTTGACTAACAAGGAGGCAGAGTTTTCAATTGACCAGAGCTGTATTGATGTTGAGAAATTGCTGCTAAGAGCTATATGCTGTAATAAGTATACTCGTCTGCTTGAAATTTATAAAGAGTTGGGGCAAAATAGTCATATTGGTCGAGCTGCAGGTGATGTTCTTCTTCACACCCCAGTTGATCCACCTGTTGATGAGTACGAAAAGGTCAGTTAGAATGAAACACTTTTGTCCTCTTATTTTTTTTCTCATTGATATTATTCTTGTGATTCTATTTTGTTTTTCACCTTTTGTCATTTTCATCTGTAATTCATGTAACCAGAATGAGATACTTCATGTCAGGTTATGTTGTGATTCTTCAAGTTGATAAGTTGATTATGCTCATTTGTTTCTATGTGCAGGATAACCAGTCAGAATCTGAAGGACAGGAAGTACTACGTGTCCGTGCCTATGGTTCATCATTTTTTACACTTGGAATAAATATAAGGTTTTACTCTAATCTGTTAATATATCCATAATTCTATATCTATCTATCTATCTATATATATATATATATATATATATATATATGTATGTATGTATGTATGTATGTATTTGTGTAAATTTATTCTGATAAAATGTTGAATTGAGGTACTGAGGTGCTAAAATATTAGCACTACAAGTGTTATGGCTGGGTATAATGTCGTCTAATGTGTGAAAGCATAAATCATGAAAACTTGTAAAAAAGACTTTGTGTCACTTAAACTTACATACATAGAAATGGGTTATATTGCATTTTTGCATTCCATTCTGTGATGGAAGGAATCACACACCAATGGAACGAACCATTCCATTCCTTACCAAACACTACCTTCTGTCTTTTACCTTTTTTTTTTTTTAATATGCAGGAGTGGGAGGTTTCTTCTTCATTCATCAAGAAGCACAGTTACATCTTCAGCCTTAAGAGAATGTGAGGAAGCACTAAATCAAGGAAGTATGACTGCAGCTGAAGCTTTTATAAGCTTGAAAAGCAAAAGCTTACTTCATTTATTTGCATGTATTGGGAGGTTTTTAGGACTCCAGGTAATAACATTTCTTAATCTAAAATCCTTAAATTTCCTTAAAAACTTCCAATCCTCTAAACATATTTTACCTTTTCAGGTGTTTGAACACGGTTTTTCTCCAGTGAAAGTACCAAAACAAATCTTAAACAGTTCCAACATGCTTCTCATGGGATTCCCAGATTGTGGGAGCTCTTATTTCCTCCTAATGCAACTCGAAGACAACTTTACCCCTATTTTCAAGCTCTTAGAAACACAACCAGATCCATCTGCAAAACACGAACCTTCTGGTATCTCAAATCTTGTCACACGTGCTAAAAACATTGATATAAATCAAATGCACATTCTTGAAAGTCAACCAAGTTTGACTCTTTCCCTAACATCCGACCCCACTTCTGATCATACTCTTCTTTCTGATTTGGGCAATGAAACCTCTGCTTCTGCTTCTTCTTCTGGTCTTTTATCGGTTTTTTCTTCTATTGTGGATGAAGTTTTTGACCAAGAAAGACGGTCAACTGCCCCTGGCTTTCCTGTTCAGACTTTTGGTAATGCCTTTAGTAATAGCTTGTTGTATAATAATATGGGTAGTAGTTATAAAGGTAGGCCCCAATCTGGGCCCACCACTTCTTCTCTCATTTGTCCCCCTGGAAGGACTACAGTTATGAAGAAACTTTCTGATCAAGATTTGGCTTCTAGATCTCCACATTCTGGTTTTAGAAATTCTGTTGCTGGAACTTCAGGTGGGTTTTTAAATTTTTCTTTTATTTAAAGTTTTTTCAATTCTATCTTACAATTTAATGTAAATATTCCTTTTCTTTTTCAGCCCCACTATCAGATTCTCCAATCAGATATGATCCCGGATCAAGAAAACGTGCTTTATTAGACATGTTAGACTTACTCCCATCACTCAAACCCTCAGAAACCCTTGAAGAACCCTCAAAAAGAAGAAAAATTACCAAAAACCCCTCGGGGACACTCAGCAACATGGAAAAATACCGATACGTAAACCTTATAGCCGAAGCAAACAAAGGAGACGCCCCATCAAGTATTTACGTTTCCGCCCTTCTTCACGTAGTCCGCCATTGCTCTCTCTGCATCAAACACGCCCGTTTGACCAGTCAAATGGACGCCCTCGACATTCCATACGCAGAAGAAGTGGGCCTACGAAACGCATCTTCAAACATATGGTTTCGACTCCCCTTTGCCCGAGGTGACACATGGGAACATATTTGCTTGCGTTTGGGCAGCCCGGGCAGCATGTATTGGGACGTGAAAATCAACGATCAACACTTCATGGACTTGTACGAACTTCAAAAGGGCAGCTCGGGCAGTTCGGGCAGCTTTCCCATGCCTTGGGGTTCGGGTGTTAGGATTGCGAATACTTCCGATATTGATTCGCATATTCGGTATGATTCCGATGGTGTTGTGTTGACTTATAATTCGGTTGAATCCGATAGTATTCGAAAGCTGGTTGCTGATATTGAAAGGCTAGCGAATGCTCGGACGTTTGCTTTGGGAATGAGGAAGCTACTTATTGATTCCGATGAGAAAGACGAAAGCCGAAGTAATTCCGATTCCGGAGTTGGGAAGTATCCGGAACAGATGAGGAGGGCGTTTAAGATTGAGGCCGTTGGGTTGATGAGTTTGTGGTTTAGTTTTGGTTCCGGAGTTCTTGCAAGGTTTGTGGTGGAATGGGAATCGGGTAAAAATGGATGTACAATGCATGTTTCACCTGATCAGCTTTGGCCTCATACAAAGGTACAAGGACCATTCTTGTAATTTACTCTTATTATTATTTATTTTATAATTTATTAAATTTTCATTCAGTTTTTGGAGGATTTCATCAATGGGACGGAAGTGTCATCTCTTTTGGACTGCATCCGTTTGACAGCGGGACCCTTACATGCCCTAGCAGCTGCAACACGTCCTGCCCGAGCTGCCCCAGTTTCCGGGGTCCCTAACACTGCACCTTCTTCATCTCTCTCAAAACCAAACACATACAACACCACTTCTTCACCTGCCGCCACAAATCTCGGAACCCACACAGCGGCTATGTTAACTGCCGCCACAGCCGCCGCCCGCGGCGGCCCCGGAATCGTCCCGAGCTCTCTCTTACCAATCGATGTCTCGTTTGTTCTTCGTGGCCCGTATTGGATCCGAATAATATACCGGAAATATTTCGCGGTGGACATGCGGTGTTTCGCCGGAGACCAAGTCTGGCTGCAACCCGCCACCCCACCAAAGGGCGGCCCTACCGCCGGAGGGTCGCTACCTTGTCCCCAATTCCGACCCTTCATCATGGAGCACGTTGCTCAGGAGTTAAACGGTTTAGACCCGAATAATTTCTCGGGTCAAGGATCGACGAATTCCAGTTCCGGTTTGAATGGAAACAGAGTGAGTCCCGCCGGAATCGCACGTTCCGGGGTTCAGCCGTTTAGTCGGGGTGCAACCGCGATGCCGACGTCTTCGGGTTTAGGGAGCCCGGGATTGGGGTTACGTAGGGCACCTGGGGCGGTTGTTCCGGCTCATGTTAGAGGGGAGTTGAATACTGCTATTATCGGACTCGGTGATGATGGTGGTTATGGTGGTGGGTGGGTCCCACTTGTTGCTCTTAAAAAGGTTCTTAGAGGGATCCTCAAGTACCTTGGAGTTTTATGGCTGTTTGCTCAGTTACCTGAGCTATTGAAGGAGATTCTTGGATCCATTTTGAAGGATAATGAAGGTGCACTGTTGAATTTGGATCAGGAGCAACCCGCTTTGCGCTTCTTTGTCGGGTAAGAAACTAAGAATTAAGAAATGATTTAATTAAAAGAGAAAAATACTTATTATTTTTTTGTTGCAGTGGGTATGTATTTGCAGTGAGTGTCCACAGAGTCCAACTTCTTCTCCAAGTTTTAAGTGTAAAACGCTTCCATCATTCCCAACAACAACAAAACCAAAACCAACAACAACCAAACGCAATCACAGCCCAAGAAGAGCTCACCCAATCAGAAATCAGTGAAATCTGCGACTATTTCAGCCGCCGGGTCGCGTCGGAACCCTACGACGCGTCCCGTGTCGCCTCCTTCATCACCCTCCTGACCCTCCCAATCTCCGTCCTCCGTGAATTCCTCAAACTCATCGCGTGGAAAAAATCCCTCGCGTCCCAGTCAGCATCCGACACCCCGCCAGCTCAGCGATCGCGAATCGAACTCTGCCTCGAGAACCACACCGGAGTTGAAGCTCTGTCACCGGAGAACGCAACCGGAAACTCTCCGGCGACGAAAAGTAATATACATTATGACCGGGGGCATAATGCGGTTGACTTTGGGTTGACGGTGGTGCTTGACCCGGCGCTTATCCCGCATATAAATGCCGCTGGTGGTGCCGCTTGGTTGCCGTACTGTGTGTCGGTGAGGTTGAAGTATTCGTTTGGGGAGAATCCGAATGTTGGGTTTCTTGGGATGGAAGGGAGTCATGGTGGGAGGTCGTGTTGGGTGAGGGTGGAGGATTGGGAGTATTGTAAGCAGAGGGTGGTCAGGACGGTGGAGATGAATGGTGGTGGTGGTGGTGGTGGTGATGGGAGTCAAGGGAGGTTGAGGGTTGTGGCGGATAATGTTCAAAGAGCACTTCATATGTGTCTTCAAGGGTTGCGGGGTGGCGGTGTTGGTGGGGGTGGCGGTGGTGGTGTTGGTGGCGGTGGTGGAGGGAATGTGACATGACCGGAGATGTGATTTGGGTTGTTGGTTTGTTTGGTTGCTTACATGTAGGGTAAAAGTTTTCCCTTTGTATAGTGTGACTGTTTTGTTGTGTTTGTATAAACATTTTGTGTTTTTCCACCATTTTGAACAATAACAAATAGTAGGTTTTTACTGCTTTCAAGTGTCATTCAAAATAGATAGTTATTAGTATGTTCTGATAGGGTTAACTTTTATTTATATAGAAATATTTGGTAAAAATAGTTGCATTTTTTTAGAAATATGTAATATTAAATAAGATAAAAATAATAGGGTTTTATTTTGGTCCAAAAATTCTTAAAAGCTCAACGAAGCTCACAGCCAAAACTCACGAACGCTCGTGCGTTTTTATTTCCTTCTTGAAATTTGTATTTTTTTTAGCCTTTTAAAACACTACTCTCTATTGTTTTGCATCGGGCCCTCCAAAAGGACTTAAACACTGCAACACAGAGACAATAGAGTAAATAAATCAAAAAAAGGAAAGAAAATACTTCCGAGTTGCTTTAAGGTTAGTCGTTTTTGTTTTAAGTTTTTGGTTCAACTTTTACTCTTCAAATGTTATTCGACATAGTCTCAGCGTTTCAAGCAATCAACCTACACGTCCTATTCTTGGAAACCTTCATAAAACAACTTCAACATTTGACCATTAACTTTGATCATTTTTTTCCGTTATATTACTTTTAACCTCGAGTGCACCATGATCATAGACATTAGTAACAATGAACGGTCCCATCCACTGAACCGTAACTTACCGAAAAAACCATTTCAGACGAGGGTTGATATGTGAATACTTATTCATATATTTTATGCTTTATCTTAAATATTTTTAGCTATAATTATGCTCATTATAGGACGAAAGGTACTTAATTTGTTTAAATTCAATTTTGTAGCAGTGAAGACATGCTTAGATGAAAAGAAAGCAAATGCAGAGCTGTAAGCAGGAATATTGAACCAGGTCAATCAGAGTTAAAGAAATCAAGAGTTTTAAAGCCCATGGCATGGAGATTCCTAGCCACGCCGTGGTGAGTTTGTTATTCACGATCTGATCTATGCCTTGGAGAATACGCGTTTTAAGTGGTCGCCACGTCGTGGAGCCTGTTTGCCACGACGTGGGAGGTGATTTTTGGCAACTATTTATTGATCATTTTGGCTCTCAACCCTAATCCATGTTGGAAGTTATTGACGACTTTTGAAGACCAGAGACATCCATTGGAGGCTTTGGAGTGCATAATTCATTTGAGAGCTTATTTTGAGAAGATCTAAAGGCAGCATTACTTCTAGTTACTCTGTTACTTTGTTTTGATCATGTCTATCAAAGTGATTTTCGTTTTTACTTGTGTCAAGTAGTATGTGTTGATTGAGTGGATTTGGATTATTGCTAGTTGTTTATTTATTATTGTTGCTTGTTAAAAGAACCTTTTATGTTAATGACAACTTCTTTTCTGTTTATTGCTGAGTTTAATTGAGACTTGATGAACTATCTTTCTTAGTTGGCTTTAATCTTATGATTTTGTGAGTAACAAGGTTATAGGACTAGTGTTTTGATAAAAAACCTAGGATTAAATAAAAAAGTTGGTAAATTGATATGAAAGCTAATATATGAAGAACAATCATGTATTGAATTAATATTTATAAACCATTTATGTTAATCAAAATTACAAGTCTTCCATAATTCAAACTTATTACTAGCTTACTTGTTTATTTGTCCACTTGATATCTGAATGAATGAACTTGTTTAGCTAAATGATTAGTATTTTTATCATAATTCTAATCAATCTACGAATCAGTAAACAACAACACTATAATCCATTGCACTTTCCACGAAATCAACCATATGAGTAAGTGAATCGTATCTAAACGAAAATCTCTTTTATATCTTGATTTCAAAACCGTTTTCTTGTTTCTTCTTTAGTTTAAAGTGCTTCTTTGTTAATTGCTTTTAACTTTCTAGACTTGCAAAACTAGGAAACTCCCTTTTATTTGCTTAATTTACTTAGATAACTTTAGTAGGTAATTTTAGCTGTTATTTCTGTTTCCTGTGTTCGATACCCGACTTAACTGAACTATCCAATTAATCGATTAGGTACACTCCTATCGCCTATCAGTTAGTCTAAAGTAGTTGGTTTAAAACTAGTACTTAAAATACGTATCAAGAGTCATAGAGTAATGCCTTTTGACCTATCTTAAAGGTCTTACATGAAATGTACTTTTCGTGAAATGATTTGGTCTTGTTCTTGTAGTTGTGTGAGTTCTTGGGTACCTCATTGCTTCATAAATATTGTAGTTAATGACTTCCCCATCAAATTCCAATGATAAAGTTCCATTGTAGACATCGATTTTTGTTTTTACTATTTTAAGATAAGGTCTACCCAAATGTATGGAACTTGAATTTGGGGAGTCATCATCTCCCATATTTAGAACATAAAAATCAGCCGTGAAAACAAGTTCATTGACTTGCACTAACACGTCCTCTAGGACACCTTTTGGGTGTACTATCGACCGACTGACAAGTTGAATGATTACATAATTTTTCTTAATGTTCCCACACCAATTAATTTGTAAATGGAGTATGGTAGGACATTTATAGATGCACCCAAGTCAAGCATAGCTCAAGGTACATCAAGATTCCCCAATTTGCAAGGCACGGTAAAGACATTGGGATCCTTTCATTTCAGGGCATCATTTTTTGCAAACCGCTGAAGCGTTCTCATCGACTTTTACTATTTTATTACATTTGAGTTTCGTTTAGATATGCAAAGTTATTTTAAGAAATTATCATATCTAGGAACCTTTTTGATGGCATCAAGGAGTGAGATATTGATTTCAACCTTTCGGAACATTTGCATGATTTCGTTATCTTCTCGTTCCTTCTTCATGCTCACCAATCTTTCGGGAAATGGAGCGACTGGAATATATTTGTGTCACACCCCCGACCGAGGAGGCAAACCATTCTAGGTTGTGCGACTTAGTTCATGGATCACAGGTAATTGGAATATATAACACAAGTACAAAAATAACGAAGCAGTAGTTGTATTCCATCATGAAGTTTGAATAAAAGGTTCTTACAGATAATAATAAAGTACATGAATTGCCTTAACAACTAGGCAGATATAACAAAAACTAGAAAAACTAGGTCACCCAAAATTCATGACTATTCTGTCATCTGAAATGCTTGTCTAGCGATTTCTTGAGAATACATGTAGTTTTGTGGATCAACACAAGGTTGGTGAGAGTTATAGGTTTTTTGCTAGAGCAGTGGTGATGCTTTTAAAATGACCAAAAAGTATTTTCTTTGTAAGTAAAACCATACTTAAAAATGTGTTTGTAAGGAGCCCTCTAAAGAAATTTTGAAAATCAAAAGGTGTTTTTCCATAAAACCATACTTATAACTGTTTTTGAAGTGGGAGAGAAACCAAATCAATGGTTTGTAGAGAAACTATCAATGTTTATAGTGAGTTCTATACCAAGCTATATGACTAGAGTATCCTCTACGACACTTCATTGGACATCATAGCGCTGAAAAGATAAATATCACTTGCTTCGATTTGTCTTCGTGGTTGTACCTAGCGACCGCAGGTGGGGGTGTCAAACTTATAGATCTATACATATGTATCTCGCTTCGAATGATTAACAGTTATAGCAGTACGGGTCTTATAAGTATTTCTAACTAGGGATATGAATAACATCTCACTATAAAAACCACTGAATGATGTATACGAAAAGCTCCTAACCCTAACTAATACGTGGATAAGTCATAATGATTTACATTGCATAAAGTTTATTAAAGCCGAGTATGTTCGATAACTATATACATAAAAGTGTACAATACTCGCTTAAATAAGTGGTGATGTGATACCCCTGGCCAGAGGCGAAATCACCAGGCCGTGCGACGTTAGGATGTTGGGATCTTAGGCCAAGATACGCATTGAATAATACACATGTAGCACCTGGTTCCTGGTACGTAAAATTTATCTTAGTGTTTTTCATTTTTAGCCTTGGACTCGGCGAGTTGTAGGTCCGACTCGCCGAGTTAAGACGGGATCCGGAGCATGTTTAAGTTGGCGACTCGGCGGGTCCATATTCCGGACTCGACGAGTCCCCGCTGTCTGATGAAACCCTAATCCCAAGGGTTTGCCCCCTATTTAAGCTAGCTTGTGTGGCCCAAGCTCGCCCCCTTTCACCCTCAGAGCACCCTTCATCAAACCCTAACTCGTTTCTTGTGAGATTGAAGTGATTAAAGTGATTCCTTGAAGATTTTGGGAGAAGAAGGAGAGTGGATCAAAAAGAGAAGGAGACCAGATATCTTGGTGCTATTTCAGAGTTCTCTGAGGTATATCTCTGCTCCATTCTGTTTGTTTGCTTAAAACCCCATTAGAGCACCTTTTGAGCTCTTCTTGAACCTTTTCCAAGCTTGTGCATGAAGTAGAATTCGTAATAGGTTGATTATCCACTAGATCTAGTCATGTTTGAGCTCCAGAAGCTCAGATCTATAACCTTTATGGGAGTAAATTGCTTGAATATCCTAGATATACCTTCTTAGCCCTTATTTTGCCTTTAATCCCCATTCTATGCATTTCTACACGTAAAGTTGGAAACTTTACGTGAAAATCCTGCCCTAAGAACCCAGATCTGTAAATGGCATGAACTGGATTCGAACAAGATCGAGTGTATAGTATTTGCATGTGGCAGACTCGGCGAGTCGCTCATCAGACTCGGCGAGTCGAGCCGCGAGTCTCCGAGTTTTTCCCCCTTTTCGTTTATGCCGAGTAGAGTAGTGAGTCCTGGGTGGACTCGGTGAGTTGGAAGCTGAACTCACCCATGAAGGAACTTGGCGAGTCAATGCCCTGACTCGACGAGTTCAAGGCAACCTTCTTAGATCAAGAGCAGACTCGACGAGTTGTTCATACAACTCGGCGAGTCACAGCATAAAGTGTTCTTCGGATGAAGATAAACTCGGCGAGTTGTTCATACAACTCGGTGAGTAGGATGAAGGACTTGGACATTAGTTTAGAAGGCGAACTCGTCGAGTCAATGCCTAACTCGACGAGTAAAGACGGGATTAAGGACAATTGAATGGACAAGACTCGACGACGAGTTGGCGAGCCAACTCGGCGAGTCGGGTCAACTGGAAGTTGACTCTCACTTTGACTTTTGACTTGATAAGGGGTAAAATGGTTATTTTACCCCAAGGGGCAATTAGCGGTGTTTGACTGAGTATTTTGTGAGAATTATAGCCGGAGGATTTCCGGAGCGGCAGCAGCAGCAGACAGTCAATTCCCACACCGATCAGCAGCTACTTTGAGGTGAATTACCTTCCAGTAGCGGTGGGTCTAAGGCCACAATGCCGTCCCATCAGTAGGAGTTGTATGATAGATGATTGTCTCTGTGATATTCATCTAGGGTTGCTACTACCTGTGATATGTTATTGTGCTAGTATAATATGATGCTATGTGCTAGTGACAGTAGAGGGGAGATAGTCCCCTAGATTACTGGTCGATAGGGCTGAAGGGGCGGTCATGCCCAACCAGGCTAGATAGATTATGTGATATATGTGTTATGTGGTAGTAGTAGGGGGTGAAATAGTCCCTAGTACCCGGTCGAGAGGACCGAAGGGGAGACCAGCACCTAGATATGCTAGTCAGTATCCGGTCGAGAGGACCGAAGGGGAGGCAAGCTCCCAGATATACTGGTCAGTATCTGGTCGAGAGGACCGGAGGGGAGGACAGCTCCCAGACGTACTAGACAGTATCCGGTCGAGAGGACCGAAGGGGTAGGTCGGACACCCAGATATGCCTGACAGTATAGGTATGTTATGTGACTGTATGGTATGTGGTATGTTGGGGGAACTCACTAAGCTTCATGCTTACAGTTTTCATTTTTGGTTTTAGGTACCTCTTCTTCGAAGGGTAAGGAGCTGGCGCGGTAGCGGTACATCACATACATGCTAGTATACCGCATCATGAGATCTTCCTGGCGATTTGTACTCTGACACTTTTATGTTTTATAAAAATGTTTTTCCAGACATGCACTATCTTTTGTGAAATGATATGATCATTGAACGTTTTATTCCTAATGTTTCGCTAAATACATGTTTTAAAAATGAAATTTTTGGCTCGTATTTTTGGGACGTTACAACATAGGATGTACAAAACAACATAGCTATTTATTTATTAAATAAAAGATGTTATACAATTGTTCTAGGTACAAGTAGGTTACAAAAGCAAAGTACAAAAGCAAAGCACATAAGTTCCGAGCTGCATCACCGGGGTTATCTCCTTCTTTAGGCGTGTTCATTCTCCTGAGAATACATGTTGTTTGAGAGGTCAACATAATGTTGGTGAGTCTACAGGTTTTATTGTTATAAAACACGTGTGGGTATTTTAGTTGTTTTTCTTATCCTAAACTCGCTTCCTTGAGTTTGTGAGTACTATCACTACTGCCATAGGTAGGTTCCTAGTGAGAGTCTAAAATAGTTGAGTGTTGGTTGACCTAAACTCGCTTCCTTGAGTTTGTGAGTACTATCACTACATACTTGGATTAATCTTAATAATAGTTTATGATAACTAGTTTTATTTTGACAAAGTTACGATAAGTTCCTATAATCGAGCTACGACTGTTGATCCCAAAAGAAATAACACGACACTTCATCAGACATCACTGTGGTAAGAAAGTTATGCCTACTTCGACTTGCCGTCGGGTTGTAGCTAGCAACCATAGGTGAGAGTGTCAATACCGTGTGTGTGTATGTGTGTGTATATATATATATATATATATATATATATATCATTTAAGAATTAAAAATTACAGGTCAGACGCTAGCTGAATATCAATCAATGTGTTGATGTATCGTGTCTCATCTAACTCTTCTCGTGGGGGCCTCCCCTGGTTGGTTGTATTGTTATTCGCGTTTTTGTTCTATATGGTATACTTATTATATATATATATATATATATATATATATATATATATATATATATATATATATATATAGTGTTTAGCGTTGCCAAGAATTTGGACAGAGTATCATTAGGTACTAAGCTTATCCAAAGATGGCTATAGTAACGAGTTTAAGCGTTTCCTGGAAACTGGCCAACATCATAACTATGTATGATCTTATCTATCATTACGGTTCAACATAACAACTAGGAATAATATTAGCTAAAGAGTTTGGGAAGAATAACTACCGGCCTAATATTTTCCTAATGCTATGGGCCTAATTATCTAACTATAATTAGTGATAACTACGTAAAGTTGTAATTTAGACATGTATTCCCCATGAAAAGAGTTGAAAACGGGGCCATGAACTCACTCGTGAGTTTGAAAACGTTGGTGTAGGGTAGAAACCACAAGCTAGTGCTTTGAGAGGCGGCCGAGACGATGGAACCTGAGGCAATACCACATAACTCCATATAACATCATATAACAAAACATGGTATCTAATCATATGGGCCGACCTTGGTGCCTTTGACCCATAAGTACAGTAAGAAAAAATCACATCAATAAGAAGATAGCAAATCCCACACCCATGTCTGCTGCACAACGGTTCCTCATGCTGACCACAATCAGTGTAAAGGGGCTGTACGCCCAGCATACGCGCTACAGTTGACTTTTATTGACTTTTAGGGTTAGGTTAAATTATGGACTATAGAGGCCATGGAAGGGTAAAATGGTCTTTTATCCTTCTGTGAGTTTGTAAAGGGTTTAGCCTAGCTTCTTTAATTAGAGATAATTATCATATGTTTTAGGTGGAGGTTAGACCGATGATTCGTGTACGAGGTTTATTTGCTTGCTTACAAGGTGAGTCTTCTCACTATACTTAGCATGAGTGGTAACTATGTGTGACCGGAGGGTCTTGTATGTTATATTGAGTATTGTTATATCCTGCATTATGTCTTTGTGATTTATGTTGTGTATTATTCTGAGCCTTACTGAGTTAGACCGGAGGGTCCACCCGAGTTGTGGGACCCGAGGGTTCTACTGAGACACATTAACCGGAGGGTCTTATTTGAGATATAGCCATGGGAGGTTAATGAGATATGTGTGGTATTATTAGGAACTCACTAAGCTTTGTGCTTACTATGTTATGTGATATGTGTTTCAGGTACTTCTCAGGATCGCGGGAAGGCGCCTGTTAGATGCATTTTATATGCATCTTTTAGCATAATTTCCTTAGTATTTCGCTATTAAAGTTAACTAACTCCCGATTATTCTTATGTATTTCGTGTTTCGTGATTGTTTTGTAGAATGCATGTACCGCTCATGTTTGTTATGACTTTTCAGGGTAATTTGGAGCACATGGATGATTGCGCGAGTTCGGGATGCGTTACTGGATGCTTTGGAGCTTAACTGGAGTTCAGACCGAGGAAGGATGCCAAGAAATGATCAAGAACTGCTTTGAAGGAGGAACGACGATCAAAAGAGCCGGAAAATGACAACATGCGATCACACCTTGCTCTATGTGATCGTAGGTAGGCCTTTGCGATCACAGGTTTGGTCGTAGCTTTCCTTCGTGGTTTTTTTCGTGCCAAAAATTCATCAGCCTAAGGAAAAGTGATACATGCGATCGCAGCCTTGTAACCTGCGATCGCAGGTTGGTCAACTTGCATCGAAATGGTAATGTACTTCATTAAAAAGGCCCGTGACACGTTTTGGGTGATAGATGTGATCACATGTATCCCCTTATGCGATCACAGGTATGGCGTTTTTACAGTTGGACGTATAAATATAGCCCCATACTCATCCAGTAACCCTAATTGGCGATTCTTGGTGATTCTAAGGCGATTTTCAGAGGGTTTCAAGTGAAGAACGCAGATCTAAAGGAGACGATTCAATTTCTATTCGTAGTTTAGTAAGATTTATCGTTTAGACTCTATTTCCTACTGTTTGTAATCCGTTTTTAGCCATGTCAGGCTAAAAAATCAGATTTCAGTTTCGCAAGACGTAACCTTTTCGTATGATTAATCATTAGGCACCATGTTTGACTATGATTACTGTTTAGTTTGATCAATTCTATGTTAAATTGAGTGTTTGATTTTGATTTCAATTTCTATTGGCCACTTAAATTGTATGTGAATCATTCTAGTCATCTGGTTGTTTAGATCCGTAATTGTCTAGACTAATTAGTAAAAAGTGACAAATATTAGATTAATTTTGAGTTTAGGGTTAACTATAATATGAAATGATCAAACAAGTTTTAACGCCTCCGAACTTATGAGAGGTATTGAACTTTACTGGGAATTACACTATGTCTAATGCAACTTTTCTTTGTTAATCAAGAGCTTGTTTGGTTAATTTGGTAAAAAGTTAGATTTAATTCAAATAACTTATTTTGATTAAATGATTTTTGTAAGAGATGTCATTAGAGCTTGTTAATGAACTTTAGTACCAGTTTAAACAAGTGCATAGTCAAATATTGTGTTGAGGGTTAATTATATGATCAGGGGTGTCACCGTGAAACTGGAATTGCTTTCTCTTATTTGAATTTTCACCACTTTAAATTTAGTTATTCTTTTGTCATTTGCGATTTCTATTAGCTCAATTTTAGAAATACCCCCCCCCCCCCCCCCCCCCCCCCCCCCGCCCCCTTTATGTTTCGTGCACTTATCAAGAATTAGTTCATGCCTTACGCAAAGAGGTATAAACTTTAGGACGTGTCCCTGAGGATCCGAACCTGCTAACCTGTACTACCTGTTAGTGCAATAAAGTAGTCTATTTTATATTTTTATTTGTTAAAATCGTGCACGACAACGGTTGTAACAAATTGACGCCGTTGCCGGGGACAAGGTAAAACACTAATAGTTTTATGCCAAGATCTTCACATACAGATGATCTGATTTTTGATCCAGAGATTGAGAAGACTGCTAGGAAGCGAAGGAAGGAGGCAAAACTTCGGAAGCAACAAGCAGGAACCTCAACCTCCTCCCCCCATCACACTATAAAACCCCTACACTACAAGGTACTCCCTTGTGGAATGAACCTGAACCCTTATTTCAACCTTTTCCAAAAGCACCACCTACATCACCCGTTAACAGCCCGTTCAAAACCTACTCCTCATCATCTTTAGACAAACCTAAACTCACAGACTCTTCTGAAACTGAAACTAAAACATAATTCATCATGAGTGAAAACGGTGTTGGGGTGCAAAGTTATTCATTCATGACTTTGTAAATGTTTGACTTTTGTAAAACCCACTTGCATGTGGTGCTTTAGCCTTTAGACCCATTTGTTAGTGAGAGTGAGAGAGAGACATGTAAACACCTCTATATAAGGTGGGTTCATACCACTTGTAGAGGTGTGCTTGAGAGATGTAAAAGTGAGTGTGTAAGTGTGTGTTATTTATGTAGTCTAGATCTAGATCCTTTTTGTGTAACACCATATACATTCAATATATTTCTTAAACACCCAAATCACCATGTTCAATTGTGCAAGCTTTAATTCCGCATGCCAAACCATGTTCTTTGTCACTACAATTGGTATCAGAGCTTGGTTTTCACGATCAACGTGACTTTTGAAGAACGATTCTCGGTTTGGCAATTTTTGTCGCAATTTGAACAATTTTGGTGAGTCTCTCTCTATGATCTCTCGTAATATTTGATTCGTGCTTTGCGTTCTTGATTTTTGATCGTTTTGATTCATTGGATCTAATTCGTTTCAAACCTCTTTGTTGATCCAATCAATTTTTGTTTAGATCAAATTCAAACCAAAAACAAAATAAAATTTACTGTTCATATATTCGAAGCCCAATCAATGATCGATATATGATCCATAACTTTGAGCCCAAAATCTCGATCCATTACTGTTCATTCAACCAGATTGAAGCCCAAACTTGTAATCCAACTGATAGATTTGATGTATCTGATTGTATTCGCATATCCGACATCTATTCTCTTGTTCTAGCAAATCGATAATCACGATCTTGTATGTTGAATCGAAAGTCGGTTGTATCAAATCAGTTTCGTTGATGGATATTAATCATTGTTTTTCTATCGATTTATCTAGTCTTGAATCGATCCGATTGCGTTTGATATTGATATTTTATCGATCATTCATAATCAGTTGTTCTTCAGCTCTTAATCTCGACTTCTCATTGTATTTTTCTCGATCGATGTTGAATGTATATCTGATAATGAGTGTCGATTTCTTATGATTTGGAATATGATGAACTCGATTTTATATAAGTTCCAGTGAAGAAGTCGGAGATTGATCTTTTGATTTTGATAAAATTGGTCAAGAACACGATGAGGAAAAGTTGGAGAATGTTAGGATTTATGTTAAAAGTGGGTGTTTGATCCAAAATTAGATTAAAGATTGATAGTTTTGGTGTTTATCGGGGTCAACCAAAAAGTCAAAATTGAAGGTTCATCACTGAAATGTGATTTGAAATCGATTTTTGATATTTGGGTGATAATAAATCAAAGATGAACAAATATCGACTGAGTTTCAATTTCGTTAGTTTGATGTGCGAAAAGTCGATTTTGGAATTGGGGAGTAATGTTCGCATGATTGGAGTCGATGAATCGTTAAAGCAAAAACCGGTGATTTTGGAACTGAGAACAAATATGCAATGCAAAGTCTAGATGGAATTGATAATCGATTTTGGAAGTTTATTGTTGATGTTTTGGTTTGAATGGAAAAGCGAATCCAGTAGGTTATGAATTATCGACAGCTTTGGGGTCGATTGTTCTTGTTGTGAGTCAAAGTATCTTCAAAGTAACGAAACTAACTTGGAATCGATCAAGGTTCGCATATTGATTTTGGTTCGCATATTGATTTTGGTTCGCATATTGATTTTGTTCGCATATGGGTGAATCAAATTCAGTTCGCATTTGAGTTCACAGTTGATAAAATAAATTTGAGGTCAAGTTCATTCGCAATCTGTGATGTTTTGGTGATATTCGCATTTGAGGTCAAGAAATGTTCGCATATGCGAAAGTTGTTCATTCGCATTTGTGTTGCAAGTGATTTGCGAAAATAACATGCGAAGAATTTGACTGAATAAGAATATGCGAAGCGTTCCTGTTATTACCCGTTCAATGAAGAAGAAAGCAAATAGTTTCGCATTTGGCCCCTGATCTTTTCACGAAATAATACAAATGGTCCAACTTCGCAAAATGGGGTTATAAAATGACAAAAATGCAGAATTTTCATTTCGCATCCCTGCAGTTTTCGCAAGGTGACAAATTTTACCCAGTTTCGCATTTGGGGTAAAAATTTTGAGAAATTGGAATATTTTCAAATCTGGTCCATGCAGTTTGTGCGAATTTACACATTCTACCTAGTTTCACAAATGGGAGTGTGTTTCGCATATTTGGCTGTTTTTGGCGCAACGGGTCACTGTAGAATTTTGAAATTGACAATTTCTACCCATTTTTGAGAAATTTTGTCAAAGGCGATCCGTGAACGAAGCTAAAAATTCAATATTTTTTGGATTTTCCGGATTGAAGCACAAAGTTTATGCCACATGTTAAGGGGGAGTTTTGACATGAAAAATTCCAAATAAAGCACGTTCTTTTTCCTTGGAGTTTTATAATCAAATTTCGATTATAAAAAGGGGAAGAAGTTTTATATGGAAATTCGAACTTGAATTTTTCATATTACGCGAAATTGAAGACCGAAGTGATCTTGAAGTTTTGAAGCTTACGAGATGATGCAATTGGAAGTTCGGAAATGATGTATTCGAAATGGGTTTGGTTTTATTGAAGATTTTTGGGGTGTGTTTTTATGCGCAACTTTTGGGTGATTATTTGGAGTTTGGAATACTCTTGACCATTCGTTGCTGCTCGGTTTGTATGGTCTCACATCCTAGAGCCCAAATTGAAGAGTCATGGAAGAATTGAAGATTGAAGTTCGTTTCGACATGTGTCACCTTTGAGGCTCGAACCGCGTAGTGCTTGATTTTGGAAGATTTGAAGTGGGTCATTCATTCCTAACTTTGAGGGGGAGAATGTTGGGGTGCAAAGTTATTCATTCATGACTTTGTAAATGTTTGACTTTTGTAAAACCCACTTGCATGTGGTGTTTTAGCCTTTAGACCCATTTGTTAGTGAGAGTGAGAGAGAGACATGTAAACACCTCTATATAAGGTGGGTTCATACCACTTGTAGAGGTGTGCTTGAGAGATGTAAAAGTGAGTGTGTAAGTATGTGTTATTTATGTAGTCTAGATCTAGATCCTTTTTGTGTAACACCATATAGATTCAATATATCTGTTAAACACCCAAATCACCATGTTCAATTGTGCAAGCTTTAATTCCGCATGCCAAACCATGTTCTTTGTCACTACAAACGGAGACGATGCTGAAAAGACTCTTTGCGAAAGGGCAACACAAGAGGTTACCCAACAACCTTTGTGTATCACCTTTCCAGAGGCTCAAAACTTTAAGCTCAAATCCGGTTTAATACATTTGCTGCCTCCATTCCGAGGCCTTGAGAATGAAGATCCTCATAAATTTATCAAGGAATTCCATGTCGTCTCTTCTGGAATGAAGCCCCATACGGTTACTGAAGACCATATCAAATTAAGGGCATTCCCCTTCTCAGTTCAAGATGCAACAAAATAATGGTTATATGACCTCCCGTCTGGTTCAATAACAAGCTGGAACGAACTCGCCAAACTTTTTCTAGAAAAATATTTCCCTAAGGCAAAAGTGTCAAATTTGCGCAGAGAGATTCTAGGTATAAAGCAAGGCAAAATATGTTGGATTAGTGTCTAAGTCCATAACTATTTTGGTATGTACTTGACCCGATGGTGCATGGTCCTTTTGGGTTGCCCTCACCAAAGCAACTTGATAGGATGAATTATGGAGAGAATGGGTTAATTATGATTTATTAATATATTATGAGAATAATATATTAAAGGAGAAATCATATTGTTTAATTAATATTAGTCAAGAATTAATAAGAATTAAGTTTGTGGCTAAAAGACATTAATTAAACTTAAGGGACTAGAACTGTCAATTGTGTGATAGTTGAATATTGAGCTAATTGACTCCATATTAAAGGGGTGGACGAATTCTATGGGGAAACCCATTAGAAATCGTCCAAAGGCCTTTAAGAAAGGAGTTCATGGGTTGCTTAGGGCCTAAGCATCCAAATTTGGGTTTCCTTGTTAGATAACCCTAATAGCCTCACTATTTAAGGAACCCTTAAGCCCCAAAAACGTGGTGAACTTGTTTTCTAGGGTTTCCACACGTTTTGGGCAACTTCCTTCTCTTATCCTCTTCATCTTGGTGTTTGTGAACCATTAAAGGAGTGACATTTGTGACTCTAAGCTTTCTAAAGTCATTACAAGGAGGATTTGAGATTGTTATTGCTACATAACAATCAAGGTAATATCTTAAACCCATTGTCATGTTAATATTGATTATCATATGCTAGATCTAGGGTTTAAAGTCTTGGATGAATTGCATGTACAATAGAGAAACCTAGATCCAAGCATTTGGGTTTGTATGAGCATATAGGATGTTCTTATTGCTAAAACCAATCAGTGGTATCAGAGTGTTGATTGGTTTCTTTTGTATTGATGCCTTATATGTTTGTTCAAGTTGCAAAATCGATTTTTAGCCCATCTGCCTGATGAACTCGGTGAGTACCACAGTGTACTCGGCGAGTAGGCCTCAACTCGGCGAGTACAGTGTGGTACTCGGCGAGTTCGAGCGTCAGATGGAGCTATTTTCGGGATTTCTTGCTGTTTTACTCATGGATACATGCCTTATCTATTTTAGGTCATTAAAATATGATTTTATACATATTTATGAGTATATCCTTGATTAAACAAAAGATAATTACCAATTGATTAGATAATAACTTCCTTATATGATAAAGTTTGATTATTTGTATTAATTGGGTAGCTTACTTTGCAAGAAATTGAAATTAGGTCAAATATAGATAATGATGAAATTAATTGTTTAATTTGTATTATTTGTTATTTGATCCTTGTGTTATGAAAAGTTTCAATTTTTCCCCTTTAGGTTTTATAGTTTACATTTGAAATCAAAAGTTTTGTTTTGAAATTTAAATAGTTGAAACCCTAATGTTTTGAAAAAGGTTTCAAAACTTGCCCTCAAGTTTTGGAATTTAAAAGTTGATTAAAAGTTTAATTTAGGAATGTTAAATTCTAAAACCCTAGTATTGTTTTGAAAAGTTCAAATCACACCCTTATGCTTTTATTAATTAATTAAGGTGTATAATTAAAAGAGGTTTAATAAATCCATAAAAGTTTTGGTTTGCAATTTAATTTAATTAAAAAGTATAATTATTAAATTAGACCACCTAGTATTTTAAAAGTGTAAAATACACCCTATACTATATATAACATTAAAAGTCAAACATTATATATATGTATGAGTAAAAGTCAGTCTTACCGTTAGTAGGCCTCATTCACGAAGCTGGTCTAGAAGGGGTGTTTAAGGAAGTTGCCTATAAAATGGCGATTGAATGGGTATCCACTCTTACCCACCACACTCTTGACTAGTGGAGGGCCGTTAGCCTAACGGGTAGGATAGGACAGAAACCTTCCATTATAAGTATAATGAAGTATAAAAGTAACTAAATGCTTTCATAAAATTCCCAATCTTAGTTACTTTAGGCAAAAGTGAATTGATGCAATTCCATGAAATTACACTTTGTGCCCTTGCAAAGACGTTAGTGGAGCGTGTGTGGTTAACCAGCACACTAAATGGTTCTAAGCAAAGGTAGCAAAGGGTGACTCAATGTTTGTCATAGTTCGGTGGAGCGTGTGTGGTTTACCGGCACATCGAATAGGTGACTGTAACATGTAAGGGCACCATGTAGATTTGCATGGTTATTCACACCCGCTTTGTGATCCTCGGCATCCCAGTCACAAACTAGAGGGGCATAT
The DNA here is from genome assembly GCF_002870075.4 of Lactuca sativa. Taxonomy (NCBI): domain Eukaryota; kingdom Viridiplantae; phylum Streptophyta; class Magnoliopsida; order Asterales; family Asteraceae; genus Lactuca; species Lactuca sativa. Next base: position 137,511,754 of record NC_056627.2, read on the forward strand.
CGAGATTTAAAAATGCCATTGAAATGTTCAATGAATCTCAAAGGATCTAGGAGTTTTCATAGATTTAAAACTTAAATTTCTTTTTCGTTTTTAATGGTGAGAATTGGTGAATCGTCATTCACTTACCTTCAAATGTTCTGCAATTTGGGTTACGGAATCCCTCTCCCGAGTTGTGGAATATTGTGTTGGGTCCTAGCCCTAGTATATCATTTGGGTGATTTACTAAGGACTCAATCAACCAACTAGCTTGAATTCGTTTTCTCCCGTTTTGTAGATGTCAAAATACGACAACTATGGTCTTCCTAAATCCCGTGGAACAAGCATTCCACATGAAGATGATATTCCACGATTCGATCGAGGAACAAGAAATCATGCTTCACTTCCTCCTCCTCCTCCTCCCGTTATTCTCCCTAACCCACAAGATCGTAGAATTGAAAGGTTCAATGTCACTAAAGCCTTATTGGAAATGAAACATGAAGATGGTAAACCCGTGTGTGGCCACATTCTAGGAATGAAATCACACATCGATAGGTTGATAATGTTGGGTGCGTCATTCCCGGATAAGTTGGCTGTGAACTGGGTTCTGCCGTCACTTCCCGAATCATATAATGAGTTCAAAAGAAAGTATTATATGATGGATCATGACGAAAACCTCATTGACCTAACTTACATGCTCATTGCTGCTGAATCAGAAATGATTTGGCAAAGCAATGGAGCATATTTGTTGGGAAAATCAACCAACCATGCTTCCGAGGATGTTCTAGGGGAACCGACCTATGTTTGCTGCCAAGAGAAAGGGCGTTGGATGAAAGTCTGCCCTAAGAGCCTGAAGAGTCCAGAAGATGGGAGAGTCAAAGAGTATGGCTGTACTTCAGGTATAATCCACTATCTAACTTCATTAAGTTCCTATTCGTTGATTCTTAATACATGATGTGATAAGATTGCATTTGAATGTTTTGTAGGATCAGTGAAAAGAGAGGAAGCTTAATGGAAAAGCAAGATAAGTCTAATCATAAAGAAATGGATCTCGATCGCATGGACTTGAAGATTAGATTTTGAGCTTAGAAAGTTATGATAGAGTTGTTAGGAATATTTGATTACATAGTTTTTCAGTTGATTTTGCATTGTAAGGACAAATGTTTTCCGCTGCTTTATGAATAAAAAATAAATAAATTTTGGTTTGACTCATTTATTTATTTCCTTGCAATAAAAATCGTTATGAAAAATTGATGCTTGCATATTTCTACAACAAATGGATGTGATTCTTAATTATGTTATTTGTGGAAAAGTCAAGAATTTACCAAATAGGGAGAGTTTCTCATCGCCCAAGTTTCAGTTGGACAGAAACTTGGAATCATGCAACTTGGTTGCACGATGAATGAGAAATTTCATATTTGGAAATTAGACTAATTCATTGACAAGTGTCAAGTAAAGGACTAGGAGATCGAGTACACAAAGTTGTGTGTTGATCAAGTCCACCACAAGAGTAACAAGACATTCGTCATGGTTTACTAAAGGTTTAGTAAATATAATTATACTTACAAGATTAAGTGTAATTCTGAATTGATTGAAAAGGTTTAAATCAATAGCAGAACGAATAAGAAGAATCAAGTAGGCAGAAAGATAAAAGTCTCTCTATTCTAAGAAGAAGGGAGAGTACCTTTTATAATTTATGATAGGTCTTAATGATTAAGAATCATATCTCAATTGATCCTATAAATGAATCTTTGTGTAATTGTATGTCTAAGAATGAGGAATCGAGAATTGAAGAAATGGTTAAATCAAGAAGTCAATCATACTTCGGTTCAAAACCAAATCTTAGAGTTAAGATTGTGACATTGAGTGACAAGTCTTAAAAAGGTTTATAACATTCATCGAAATTGGAAAGTTGTGATGTCTTGGATAAGACAAAGAACAGCTAGGACCAATTTTATATGGTGTTTTGTCTTGATAAAAGCTACACTAACTCTTGAATATTTGTTTGTCAAGAAATGTTTATTGACAAGAGAATCTTATATGTCAAGGAGTCAGTGGGAGTCTTAATGGTATTGAAAGGTTTCAAGAACAAATCAAAATAAACCTTATCGATCATCACTAGCACACGAGTTGAGGTCTACAACCTATCGTTTTGACATTATCTTTTTTCTGTGCCGTTCCAATTGAGTTAATTATGCATGTGAGCCCTATGAGTTCTCATTTGAATGCATAAAAGGCAAGGACCTTGATCAATGAAAAGTACATTGATAGGAAAGGGTGAGCTACTTAACTACTTGGAAGACATGGTGGGCAGCCGTGTTACCATAAGGCAAGAAATCAAGATTGAGAAAGTTCGGTCCATATGAGTTTGAATTTGTCGTAAACCTTGTTTTTGACAAATTCACATGGATAGGAACACATACACCATTAAAATCTAAGTGTCATAAGATTCCCTCCTTCATGAAAATGACTGTGAGGAAATGCTTTCACTAAGAAAGATTTTAAGAAGATACTGATTGTAAAATTGTATTCTCAAATTTGATTATGGTTACGGTATCCCTTTCCATAATCGAATTGTAAGATTTGGCAATTAGTCTGAATTGTTTAAGACACACATATGAGCTATCTTGGATAAAAGTGTATGAGATTAAGAAGCTTAGATAAAAGATTATCAAAGCATTAAGTACTAGAAATATGAACTTAAAGAAATTCAATAGGCATTGTTTTTCTGAAAGTTAAGCTGTTTCTAAATACGTGTCAAAGCTAGTGGGAGCATAAGTGGTATGTTTATAATAATCATCGTAATAGTGGGAGCATAAATGTTATGATTGCATGATTATTAAGGCAAGTATTGCAAGTTAGCAATATTAATTATAGAAAATAAGAGTCATACTTTGCAAAGTTGCAAGGGTTGAATAGTTGTTTTTTCTATAATTAAGAGAGAGAATATTATGCTTCATTTCAAAACTAAAGGCTTAGGCTATGGAATGTTAATAAACTTAGTCAAGGATACATAGTGAGTTCTTAAATTTCGATTATGATTACGGCATTCCTCTTCATAATTCGAATCATAAGAACGTGACACATAAGATATTATGACAGAAGATTGATAAAGTATCAAATCTTTATGTAAGACATTATGCATCATGTCCCATGCGCTTCGGGTATATGATAGATTGCAAATGCTATAATATTTGACCATTCTAAATTTTTTCCAAATGTTTAGCGCATTTAGAGGGAAAAGGACAAAATCAGTTTTGACTAAGATAATTAAACAACTATCAAAGGACGATCCAAAGCTTGCTAAGGATTGGTCGCTTGTGAGTAGTTGGAAGTATGATATTGGATGGAGGATATCGACATTATTATGAATAGATAAGATTCTATTAAGAATGAGTTGTCATATGGAAAGGTTTCCATATTGGGAGTTGGATATTGAAAATCTATGTTTAGATTAGAAACTTTTATGTAAAAGGATGTTCAAAGGAATGTACTTTGAGTGAGAAACATCACATCTATGGAATTGTCTTGTAACAATTTCCGATAGAGAGCTTTGTAATTCATTTGCAATAGTCATTGTGACCTTAGTGCAGTGATATTACCAAATGAATCATTGCATAAAATGTTAGAATCTAACATATTCTATAAGTGGCAAGAATTTGATATTCTTATACTTATGATAAGGATTGGGAGTTGTGAAATGAGTATGATTGGAAATGTGTTCATTTGATCTATTTCAAAAAGTAAGGACCATAGGTTAGCATTGTGTTCATGCTAAGAGCATGGGACAAGTGTAGTTATAATTCAAGTAAAAAGTTGATTACACGAAACAACAAATAATGAGTAATCGATATGGTGATAAATAAAAGGTGTTTTATTTATACTTAAAGGTTTGAGGCCATATGGGATTAGTATTATTCTTGTGTTTCACTTTGCATTTTTTGACTTCCTGAATAATTTAATTGGTTCAGAACAGTCAAATTATTCGAATGGACCACAGTCGTTCATACGTTGGAAGTAGGTATGAATGAAGACTGTTGTGAATTGGTGTGTGGATTGTCTAAAGTATATTAGACATAAGCAAATGTTTGCTGCAACGTTCATGAGTGCTTATGAATATGATTTGAGCATTTGATTAAACCCACGCTCACTTGGATCACTTCATGGATTTTATCACGAGTGGTTGGTGAAACGATAATATCTTATATTCTTGAAACCGAGATGTGTGAGTTGTATCTTGCGAGTCGGTTGCACATTGATAATATGTAAACGCACCAGTAACTTGGTGTTATAAAACATATTGTTGTGTGTGATTTGGTGAGTGAGTGCAAGCGAGCATTGAGTCAAAGTTTATCCGTTCCTTTTATCCAAAGTAGGATAAAAGCGATATCTGTGGGCCCCTCGATTATTTAGTGATGGCACCTAAGTGCTTGGCCAAGCCGGGACTAAATTGATGTGTTCAATTGTGGTCTGTTGTCAGTCGTCATAAATCTGAATTCGGGAAACAGCACATAGACAGAGAGAATGATTTAGATCCATGTCTCAGTCTATACAATATCTAGAATGGATGAATATATGACCCCTTATCTGAAGGACACGCGTATCTGATAAGATCAGAGTTGACAACGGCTTTAGAAAGCTACGATTGCAGATCAGGATCTGAATTCATAAGCAGAATAGTTATTAGACTTATCCAAGTGGGAGACTGTTGGATTAGTGTCTAAGTCCATAACTATTTTGGTATGTACTTGACCCGATGGTGCATGGTCCTTTTGGGTTGCCCTCACCAAAGCAACTTGATAGGATGAATTATGGAGAGAAAGGATTGATTATGATTTATTAATATATTATGAGAATAATATATTAAAGGAGAAATCATATTGTTTATTTAATATTAGTCAAGAATTAATAAGAATTAAGTTTGTGGCTAAAAGACATTAATTAAACTTAAGGGACTAGAACTGTCAATTGTGTGATAGTTGAATATTGAGCTAATGGACTCCATATTAAAGGGGTGGACGAATTCTATGGGGAAACCCATTAGAAATCGTCCAAAGGCCTTTAAGAAAGGAGTTCATGGGTTGCTTAGGGCCTAAGCATCCAAATTTGGGTTTCCTTGTTAGATAACCCTAATAGCCTCACTATTTAAGGAACCCTTAAGCCCCAAAAACGTGGTGAACTTGTTTTCTAGGGTTTCCACACATTTTGGGCAACTTCTTTCTCTTATCCTCTTCATCTTGGTGTTTGTGAACCATTAGAGGAGTGACATTTGTGACTCTAAGCTTTCTAAAGTCATTACAAGGAGGATTTGAGATTGTTATTGCTACATAACAATCAAGGTAATATCTTAAACCCATTGTTATGTTAATATTGATTATCATATGCTAGATCTAGGGTTTAAAGTCTTGGATGAATTGCATGTACAATAGAGAAACCTAGATCCAAGCATTAGGGTTTGTATGAGCACATAGGATGTTCTTATTGCTAAAACCCATCAAAATAGAGGCTCTCCATACTTATTGGGAGCGATTCAAGAAGCTGTTAGTCCGATGCCCGCAACATGACATTAGTGATTATCAGTTATAGCAGTGTTTCTGCGAAGGATTGATACCTACGGAGAGGCGATTTATAAATGCATCAAGTGGAGGGTCACTTTCAGACATGACACCAACAGAGATTAGGACATTAATCGAGAAGCTTGCCAATGAATCAAAACATTTAGCAACTGAGGAAGAGTGGTACCCATACCATCCAAGAGGATTCAAGGAGACGAGTAACGCCCACTTGAAATCCCATATTTCAGAATTGACTAAAGTTGTCCTTTTGTTGACAAAAGAAAAAAGGTATTGAGCCAAAAGTAAACCTTGCGGGATCTGTTGCAAAACCGAGCACCCAATAGATATGTGCCCACTACTTCAAGAAGATACTGAAGCTGTGCAAGCTATGGGAGGATTTCAACAAAGGACATTTGATCAGCATCGCAGCAACCAAGCTTGGGGAGGGCCTCAAAATAACAATTTCTAGCCAAAACCTCAACAGAACTTTTAGCAAAGAAACCAATACCAAGCCCAACTTGGGTTTCAACAACCTTTTCAGCAAAATTAGCACCAAAGCAACTTTAAGCAATCAACTTTAAGGTAAATGGTCATTGTCTCAAACCATTTTACGAAGGGTTTCAAGTTACAAATGAATAAGTGGAAGTAGTCGAGGCCCCGACTTACCGCAATTGAGGAAACCAAGTAACAATGTCGAGCCAACGACAATAAAAACGGGCAGCTTAATGGGAGGCAACCCGGGTGTTTGGTTTGGTTCGGTTTCGTTTTTTGCAACTTCTTTTCAATTTTTGTGTGTTTTTAGTTACTTAGGTCGTCTCTTTTTAACTGAATCATGTTTTTAATATAAGAAGGAACAGAGAGAATTTGAAAAATGTTGAAAAAAATTCAATTTTGGAGGAACCTGCGATCGCAGGGTATGTTTTTTTGGTCGCAGAACGATCGCAGGTTTAGCCTATGCGATCGCATGTATCAAAAATTTTATCTCAATTATACCCTCGACACCTAAAATAACAAAATCAAGTATTTTATCAGAACCTGTGATCGCAGGTTGTATACATGTGATCGCAGGTTGTATACATGCGATCACATGAATTGATTTTTTTATCCCTGCTATATCCTTGAATGTTAAATGATCGAATCCAACTATTTTTATAAAACATGCGATAGCAGGTTCCGTACATGCGATCGCATGTATAAGATTTTGGCATCCAGCCGTTATCTGTATCGATAAAACACCAAACGGTTACATTTTTTAAAAATCTGCGATCACAGGTCCTGTCTTTGCGGTTGTAGGTTAGGATTTTGCTATAAATATGGGTCGCAGGCCTCATTTTAACCACCACAACTCCAAAAATTCTCTCTGGACTCCACTAGTTTTCGAGTTCTCTCACCAAAAATCACTCAAATCGCTCATTTTTCATCCAAATAAAGCAAATAAGGTATCAATCTCTTCTGTTTTACTCCTACAACATCTCTACGGTAACGAAATTATGGTTTCACGGTTAAAATTCTCCAAAACTCTCATTTTGTTCATTTTGAAATTTGAATTTTTGTGAGTTTCTTTTTTAGATCTACGCTCTGTTAGCAATCCGCAGACTACGAAAAGTTGAAAATTTTGCTCACGACGCAATTCAGAAGAGATTCTTCCGGACGAAATTTCAAAAATCAAAAATTTTTCAGACATGAAAAATATGCTGCTGCTCAGCGCACAGTCAGGTATTTTCGTTCTGAAATAGAATTTTTGTTTTTGTTATATATTTGTGTGGGCTTACGTATCCGCTTTGGGAGTAGTTAGAAATATTTTTATTTTTGCTTTATTATTGTCTACCTGGAAATTGTGCCTACTCTGTCCTAGTTTTGACTTGAAAAATGCCCCCTAGACCATCTCGTTGACGCAGACAGGTTGACGCTCCAGACCTGTCATACACTGTCAAGGTGGACAATGTCATTGTGGATCTAGGTTCACAGGTTTCACTCGACTGTTACCAGTGAATTCTCGACCGCGAGATTTTGCTACAAGTCTGGGCCCCTAGCCGCACATTAATGTGGGAACTCCATATTTATGATGGTGTTCATGCTCTTTTTGCCAATATTGGCTGGGAGCGCCTTTTATTCATAGATTTTGCCACTTGTGCCCTATTGACCCGAGATTTTTTAGCTACCCTGAGTGAGGTCAACCATGAGGGAAATTTTGCTTTTCACGTTTTTAGCACCCCACACACTATTCACGTGGACTAGTTATGTACTTTCTTCCATATCCCCATCACAAATTTATCCCAGGTCGCCCCCACTTTTGACGTACATGAGTTTTGGTACTCCATTACCGGTTTGGACTTTTACGATTCATCCCATTCCATCCAGACTAGTATCGAGTACCATGTTCTCAAAATTGCAATGAAAATTATATGCAATATTACATATGCACAGATTGAGACTACAAAAGTTGGCAAGGCCGAACTTTTTCTTTTGTGGTGCATGATCACCGGGTCGCACCACCTTCATTTTGGTGATATTATCATCAAAAGGTTCCACAGAGTTATAGGCCTTCGCACCGGCGGTACAATTCATTGTGGTGGTCTGATTTCCGTCATCGCCCGCGCCCTTGTGGCGCAACCTCTTCAGGAGTACACCTTCTTTACGGGTGAATCCTTCCGTTTGACCTTGCAGAACATTCGGGCAATGCACATGTTACGTTCCGAACCGGGTGGGTATGTTTGGATGTAGGACTGATCCACTTATTTCAAGGTCACTGGCCCTGATGACATCACTATCGCTGACCCCATTAGCGAGACTGCGTGGGTTCTTCCGTCAAACATTCCACCACCTCTTCGCCCACGTAGGTCACAACAGGCCCCACGCCTGCATTCATATCAACCATCTTCATCCACTATGCACCCAGATTACACGGACGCCACACCTATCTCCTATAGCCATCCTGATCCCATGTAGACTGACTTTCAGGATAGCCCACACCCACCCAACCACCTCACCCTGACTCCAACTCCCCATTCACTTATCTTGACCTCTGTCAAGATATTGCTTCCCTTCAGCAGACTATGACTGGTCTTCGCCTCGATTATCAGCTTTATAGCTCCCAGGTTTCCGGGTATAATGATGAGGTCTTAGGATATCGCGAGGACTTTACCGATTTCCGCGACGAGTTCTTTCGTCGTTTTCCATCCTCGCCAGAGTAGTCGTTTTCCATTCCTCCCTAAGCATTGAGGACAATGCTTAATTTTAAACTTGGGGAGGGGATTTGCTATCCTTTTGTAAAAGTTTTTATTTTGTTATTTTTATTTAATAAAAAATCCAAAAAAACAAAAAAATCCAAAAAGATTTTTCATTTATGTTTTTATTTGTCATTTTATTTCTTCCTAGTTTTTTCTAAAAAAATATATTTTCATTTTGTTGCATTTTGCATTTGCATATTAAAAAAAACAAAGAAATATTTTCTTTTTTAATTTTGATTTCAATATATATATATATATATATATATATATATATATACACACACACACACACACACACACGAGATGATGACACTCTTTGCATACGATAGCTCCATGAAGTGGGTATCTAAGAATTGAAAATGAAAAAAATCCGAAACGACCTGATTGTTATTTGTCACACCCCCGAACCAGACGGCGGAAACGTCCGGGGGCTGTCGTGACTCAATTGAATACCATAACATTGAATATATATGAAACATAACAACATTCGTCACCGTGCATTAATATATTACAACCAGTAGTGTTTACATGTCATACATTGTTTAAACATTACATTCCACAATAAATTGTTCGGTTCGTACATAAGTAAACTGCAAGCCATCACTGAATAAGATTTCCTTTGATTCACGGGTTCCCTGAGAATACAAGTATTTTGAAAAACGTCAACATATGAAATGTTGGTGAGTTCATAAGTTGTATTTAAAAAAAACGTTTCGTGTCTTTTGAAAACCGCCAGAAAATCCGATATTTTCCGAAAATAGTATAGTTGAAAAGGTGTGAAGATCCATAAGTATGCTTGTTTGTTTTCTATACTTGTAAAATAATGTTTGTTGAAATCGTATGTATTCTGAAATTGTATGTATTGAAAACCCTAGGAAAACCCGATGTTTTCCTAATTCTTTGAATTCCATGAAATTACTTGAAACCATTGCAACGCATGAAGTTATCATTCCAGACGACATTGGATTATTTTTGAGCATGATTATCCGCTACAAACACGCGTTACACAAACGACTAGTCTATAGCAATACTAACGATCCCGAAGGCGTCGTCTGTACTAATCACGTTATCCAACCGTCCTGTATTCCCACGTCCGAAGAGAAGGAGGACACGAAGGCCTCGACGACTCCATTAGCCGGTTAGGGATAAAAAGGTACGAGGGGTCCCAGACCCGCCTCGCAAAAAGGCAGACTCTACTAGCGACACTAAAGGACCCTTGGGGACCAGTAGTCTACAGCCATTGAAAGTCCGGTTACGTCGTGTCGGATTGGTAAAACCCAACACTTCGTAAGATGAAGTCTTTGGGCCTTAAGATCAGGTTGTCGGGCTAGCTAGGCTCAACGAACAAGATTTTACACTTGTGGGGCCCAAAGATAGTGCGTAGACGTCTGTGCACATGTATAATGAATTCCGAATCGTTATTTGTATGAATCATAGTATTGTAGTATCATAGTATCGTTGTGTTAGTGGTTTCGGATTTTTATTGGTTCGAGACCGAACCAGTTCGTTTAACAACGACTTTTGGTATTGTAGTGTATTGTATTTTGTCGATAGTTGTAGTACCATTACTTGGTCAAATTGTATGTATTGAATTAGTCATGTAAATTTTCTGTTTTCAGCCCCTCCTTGTTTGTAAAATTTACTTTTTCAATTCTTTATTTAAAATATTTTCCGGTTTGGTCCTTAAATCAATTTTCTTGACATTTTAACACCAAAAATTATTGAAATAAACATTTTCCAGCATATTTTTCATAGAAAACAGCTTAGGTCCCTGAAATTTCAGTTTTTCTCGGTTAATACCCTTCTTTTCGCAATTTTGACAATTTTGGCCCAAATTGTAAAATTTTTGCAACTTTGGTCCTTTTTAAATTCAACAATCATTTTAAACCTTTGAAAAGGACTTGGATCACTTATGGACCACTGTTTTACAGAAAATCACAGTTTTGGCCCTCCAAAACAGAAAAATTTGCATAATGGGCCTCATTGGGCCGAAATTTTCATTTTTAGCCCATTAAGCTCGAAATTTATGTTTTTAATCCTCTAATAGAGTATAATTCCAGAAATAGTTTTATGGAAACTGTTTTGGCACACTTCATCCATCAGAATCTGTGAAATGTCAATTTGGGCCCTTAATTTTGTATTTTTCACATTTTTGGCCCAAAATTTGTGTTTTTAGCTTAAAGAAAATTGCTACTAAACCATTTAGCTATCTTTCTTGAAACACTTTATATGTAGAAATACATTTCATGCTAAAATCATAAAACTTAAGTTATATCTCGGTTTTGAGGAGTTTTATGGCTAGATCCAACATTAAAACACATAAAAGCATACATATAAGCATGGAAATCATACAAGGCATATAAACACATATAGATCTACACTTTCACTTGTATTCCCCCCCCCCCCACAAAACTCATAAAAACAGAAAATAGGAGGTATGAAGCTCACCTTGGGTGTTGATTCGGTTTTTGAAGAAAGATTGGAAGAAATGAAGTGATTTTTGGCCTTTGCACTCCTTGATGAACTTTTCGAGTTTATGGGGTTTCTAGAGTGCAAGATCATGATTTTTGCATGGATTAGGAAGAGATTTTTGATAAATAAGGAATACAAGTCATAGATCCAAGCAAAACCTTACCTTAGATGATGATTTTGTGGAAGAACTTCCTTGAATGCTTCCTAATTTTCGAGATTTTGGATGGAGAAGAGGAGGAAGTCTTGAGTGAATTTTAGAGAGAGTTTGTGAGTGTTTTGTGTGTGTGTGGTGTTGCTCTCGGCCGAGAATGAGAGAGGAGAGAAGAAGAGATGTGACCTTGAAGTGATTTGCATGGAAGAATGGGAAATAATGCATGGAAGTCCTATGGGTAATAGTGAGGTGGCAAGCAAATAGTCAACTCTTTCTTGGATTTGGGCCTTGGGCCGAGATTTTGGAAGGGAAAAGAAAAATTTGGGGCTTAAATGCTTAAGCCCAATTCTCATGGTTAAGTTGAGTGATTTTTGGTCCAAATAAATATAAAGGTGATTTTTATAACTTGTTAGGGTCAAATTAGGTCAATTATGGCTCAAAGCTTTCAATTTATTTCATTCTAGGCCCAATATGGCCCATAATATTGAAATAAATTAGTGTGGGTCCAAATAGAGCCCAATTAGGGTTCTAAGCCCATGATAGTCTAATTGGAAGCTTATTGGTCCATTTGGATCCAATAAGGAAGTTCTAGTCCAAAATAGACTTAACAAGAACTTCTAGGGTTTTCCAATTGTTTGATGACTACTAGTAGTACTTGTATGATGTATTTGATTGAAGTTTTTGATTCACATTAACTTGAATGTATAGATTACATGGCTCAAAATTTTCAGTTGTGACATTATTGGAAGTGTAAAATCAGCTGTCATAACCAGGGGACCCAAACACCGTGATTGGAGACCTTAAATTTAGATATTAAAAAAATGAAATACCAAAACATTTTGTGGGCGGTAATAACAACTTTATGATGATTTGCTTCTGAATGTTTAAAAAGAATCTTTATTGACAACTCTGGACCCACAGAACATGACCCTATTTGTTGACACACATTATCCTTGCGGTAATAGAGAGCTTAAGTATCAGATCCACACAGTCAAGAAGGAAAAAAAGAAGAAGGGGTACAATGTTATATCTAGTACCCAAATCAAGAATTTCAAGCGCTCAATTAAAGAAATTTCAAGAAATTCCAAGAAAATAAAGATTGAAGAATTCAAGCTCAAAACGAAGTACCAATCAAAGTTCAATCAAATTAGAATCCGTTTCAAAGTTATATCTGGAGAATGAAGAACTGTGTGATATGATACTTGTGGCTCTCGAAAAAGTGAAAATATAGAGCTCGGGATCCTACGGGGGTTGGCCCTTGCTGCTTCGGCGAAATCTAATTTTGTCATGCGGGTTCTTAAGGATGCATCGATTCTGATTCTTACTTATCTAGTCTTCAGGACATGAGTTCCGGACTGTGTTATTTTCGCTCATAAGGCTAATTAAGATATGAAGTTTAAATAAAACTAGGGTTAGACTATTGAGTTACACTGTTTCGTGGACTTCCTCACTTTGGGAGTCTGTGATACATGAAAGGTAGCAGGATGGTTGCTTAGGTGTTAGTGATTGGAGCCCTTTTTGATGTAAAGTGTAATTGTAAGAAAAATATAAAAAATATCAAAAAGAAGCATGTTTTTATTTTAATTGTTCATTTATCCTTTTCATAATATTTTTGTTCATTATTCATTTTCTTTATTTTGCATGCATATTTTATTCTTTGTTATGTTTATCTTTGGTAGTTCTTGTTCGTTAGTTTTTTCGTTTCTAAGTTGTTAGTGTGTCTAGGATACTTCTTCATTGCCATTAGCCTCTATCCCATTTCCAAAGTTATCATTTCCTTACTCGAGGGCAAGTAAGGTCTAAGCTTGGTGAGGTTTGTTAGATGCATTTTATATGCATCTTTTAGCACAATTTCCTTGGTATTTTGTTATTAAAAGTTAACTAACTCCCGATTATTCTTATGTATTCCGTGTTTCGTGATTATTTTGTAGAATCCCGTACTGCTCACGTTTGTTATGACTTTTCAGGGTAATTTGGAGCACATGGATATTGCGTGAGTTCGGGATGCGTTACTGGATGCTTTGGAGCTTAACTGGAGTTTAGACCGAGGAAGGATGCCGAGAAATGATCAAGAACTGCTTTGAAGGAGGAACGACGATCAAAAGAGCCAGAAAAAGACAACATGCGATCGCACCTTGCTCTATGTGATCACAGGTAGGCCTTTGCGAACATAGGTTTGGTTGCAACTTTGCTTCATGGTTTTTTTCGTGCCAAAACTTCATCAGCCTAAGGAAAAGTGATACATGCGATCGCAGCCTTGTAACCTACGATCGCAGGTTGGTCAAATTGCATCAAAATGGTAACGAACTTCATTAAAAAGGTCCATGACATGTTTTGGGTGATACATGCGATCGTATGTATTCCCTTATGCGATCGCATGTACGATGTTTTTACAGTTGGACGTATAAATACAACCCCATACTCATCTAGTAACCCTAATTGGCGATACTAAGGCGATTTTCAGAGGGTTTCAAGTGAAGAACGCAGATCTAAAGGAGACGATTCAATTTCTATTCGTAGTTTAGTAAGATTTATCGTTTAGACTCTATTTCCTACTGTTTGTAATCCGTTTTTAGCCATGTCAGGCTAAAAACTCAGATTTTAGTTTCGCAAGACGTAACATTTTCGTATGATTAGTCATTAGGCACTATGTTTGACTATGATTCCTGTTTAGTTTGATCAATTATATGTTAAATTGAGTGTTTGGTTTTGATTTCAGTTTCTGTTGGCCACTTAAATTGTATGTGAATCATTCTAGTCATATGGTTGTTTAGATCCATAATTGTCTAGACTAATTAGTAAAAAGTGACAAATACTAGATTAATTCTGAGTTTAGGGTTAACTCTAATATGAAATGATCAAAAAAGTTTTAACGCCTCCAAGCTTATGAGAGGTATTGAACTTTACTGGGAATTACATTGTGTCTAATGCAACTTTTCTTTGTTAATCAAGAGCTTGTTTGGTTACTTTGGTAAACAGTTAGATTTAATTCAAATAATTTATTTTGATTACATGATTTTTGTGATAGAGTTCATTAGAGCTTGTTAATGAACTTTAGTACCAGTTTAAACAAGTGCATAGTCAAATATTGTGTTGAGAGTTAATTATATGATCAGGGGTGTCACCGTGAAACTGGAATTGCTTTCTCTTAATTGAATTTTCACCACTTTAAATTTAGTTATTCTTTTGTCATTTTTGATTTCTATTAGTTTAATTTTCAGAAATAACCCCCACCCCTTTTATGTTTTATGCAATTATCAAGAATAAGTTCATGCCTTACGCAAAGAGGTATAAACTTTAGGACATGTCCCTGAAGATCCGAACCTGCTTACATGTATTACATGTTAGTGCAATAAAGCAGTCTATTTTACATTTTTATTTGTTAAAATCGTGCACGACAGCGGTTGTAACAGCGCCAACTTTATTGTACACACAAGATGGGGTTATGATTTTGAGGATCCTGGATTTTTATTAAAACAATTATGGACATGTGTTTTTGATCATTTGAAATTTTAGGTTTTTGTGAATTGTGTTTATGAGAATTATGTGATTTCTAAAATCAAAAATTTGTTTGAAAATTTATGGTGTTACAACCTTGATCAATGAAAGTACATTGACCTGTAAGGGTGAGCTGCTCAATAACTTGGAAGAAATGGTAGGCCGTTATGCTATCAAATGGCAAGAAATTAAGATAAGAAAGTTCAGTCCATATGAGTTTGCATTTGTCATAAACCTTGTCTTATGATAGTGGCTGGGAATGACAAATTCACATGGATAGGAAAACATACACCATAAAAATCTAAGTGACAAGATGTTTCTCTCTACTCCATGAAAATGATTATGAGGAAATGCTTTCACGAGAAGATTTTAAAGAGTTATCTGGTGTGTTGATTGCGTTCTCAAATTCGATTATGATTACGGCATCTCTTTTTGTAGTTCGAATTGTGAGAAATGGCAAATGGTTTGAAGATTTGGGACTTATCGCTATATGTTCTGAAAAGGTTTGGACACACACACACACATAAGCTATATTTTGAAAGGTGTATGAGCTTGAGAAGTCTAGGAAAAGACTTATCTAAGCACCACGTATCATAAGTCTAAACTTTGGTAACAAAGTCAATAAGTATTGATTTCTAGAAGTCCATCTGATTTCTGGGTACATGTCAAAGCTAGTGGAAGCATAAGTGTTATGCTTGTAAGAATGTAATTATTATTCTAGTGGGAGCATAATTATTACGTTGAGGTTGCTAGTTAGCAATGCTATATATATAGGAAACAAAGTTTTAATTTGCAAAGTTGCATAGTTTGAAAAATTGTCTCGCTATAGTAGGATTTAAGGGAGATGAACTCATACTTCATTTTGAATCTAAAAGTTTAGATTGAACTTTTAATGGGACTTAGTCATGGATATATATATATATATATATATATATATATATATATATATATATATATATATATATATATGAATGTCATGTTGAAATGTTTCAACATAAGAAATTCTATATATGGAAATATTATAGCAAGAGACTGGCAAAGTCTTTATGTAAGACATTATGAATCATGTCTCATATACTTCTGTATAGGATCGATTGCATATCCTATAATATTCACATGTTCTAATTTTCAAAATGCCTAGGGAATTAAGAGGGAAAAAGGAATAGGAGTTGATATGACTAAAGTAGTTAATCTACTGTCAAGGACGATGTAATGTTCGCTAAGGATTGGTCGCTTGTGAACGGTTGGAAGTATAGTATTGGATGGACCATATTGATATAATTATGAAGAGATAGGAATCTATTTAGAATGGATAGTCAAATGGCAATTATGGAAATGTTTCCATAATGGGAGTTGGATATTGAGAATCTATGTGTAGGATTAGAAACTTTTATGCAAGAAGGATGTTCAAAGGAATGTACTTTGAATTTGACACTTTGCTTCCATGGAATTGTTTAGTAACAAATCTCCAGGGGAATGTTTTGTAATATCATTGGCAAATTCTTGGTGACTTTGGTGCCTTGACATTACAAAAGGGATCGTTGCATGATAGTTTAGAATCTAACACATTCTAATAGTGACAAAAATTTGGTATTCTTACACTTATAATAAGGATTTGGAATTATGTAATGAGCATCATTGGAAATGTGTTCAATTGATCTATTTCACAAAGTAAGGACCATAGATAAGCATAGTATGCATGCTTGGAGCATGGGATGACTATTGTTTTAATTCAAGTATTAAGTTGATTAGTCGAAACATTATACAATGACTAAAGTCTAATCAATATGGTGATTAAATAATAAGTGTTTTATTCATATTCAAAAGTTTTGAGACCATGTTGAATTAGGTTATTCTTGTGTTTCACTTCACATGTTTTACTTCTCAAATAACTAGGTTATTTAAACATCCATAGTCAATCATACGTTGGAAGTAAGTAATGAGGTAAGACTGTCATGAATTCAACTGTAGATTGTCTAAGATTTTAGACATAGCACAAGTTTTCTGTAGCGTTCATGAGTACTCCTGAAATAAGATTTGAGTGTTGGATTAAACCCACACTCATCTAAATCACTTATTGGATTTTATCACAAGTGATTGTGAGATGATAATATCTTATATTCTTGAAACGGATACATATACTTGTTGTTTACAAATCGGTTATGCATTGATAATACGTAAACACATCAGTAATTTGATGTTACAAAACATATTGTTGTGTGTGATTTGATGAGTAAATAGTACAAGCATATTAGTCGGAGTTTATCCGTTCCTTTTACCCAAAGTAGGATAAAAGAGATATCTGTGGGCCCCTCTATGATTTAGTGATGACACCTTAAGCGCTTGGCCAAGACTGGACTCAATTGATGTGTTCAATTGTAGTCTGTAGTCAGTCGTCATAAATCGGAAATCGGGAAACAAACATTGGACAGAGAGAATGATTATTATCCATGTCTCATGTCCATACGATATCTTGAAGAATGGAGGAATATTTGACCCCTTATTTAAAGGACGCGTTACTGATAAGATTAGAGTTCGACAACGACTTTTGAAAGCTACGGTTGCTAATCAGATTTTGAATTCGTACATGCAATAATAGTTATTAGACTTATCCAAGTGGGAGACTGTTGGTTTAGGTGTCTAATCCCATAAATATATTCAGTATGTACTTGATTTGATTATGAGCATGGTCCTTTTGGGTTGCCTTCACTCATGCAACTTGATAGAATGACAAGTGGAGAGAGAGTAGGATTTATTATATGAATAATAAATTGGTACTCAAAATGATTTTAATAATATATTATAAGATTAATATATTATTTGGAAATCATATTATTAATTAGTAATTAATTAGAAATTACTCTAGTATTAATTTTGGGATTAAAGGAACTAATTAATAATGGAGGGACTGGTTTTGCAAATCATTGATAGTTGAAAAATGGGCCTGATGGACTCCATTGAGTGGAGTGGACGAAATCCTATAGGGAAGCCCTATAGATTCGTCCAAGGGCTCTAAGGAAGGAGTCCATGGGCTGCTTAGGCCATAAGAAGGAATTAGGGTTTCCTCCAGAAACCTTAGCAGCCCTCACAACTATTTAAAGCCCCTTCACAAGTGGTATTCGGCCCTAAGCTTTAAGAAACCCTAGAGTGGCCGATTTCTAGCATCTCTCCTCCCATCCTATGCATTGAGTGTTTGTGACTCCATTAGAGGTGCAACACTTGGGGCACTAAGCTTTCAAGGGTCAACGATTGAACTTGTTATTGCTACATAACATGCAAGGTAACTTCATAACCCTAATTTCATTATGAGTTTGATTATCGTATGCTAGATCTAGGGTTATTGCTTTGTTGTTCTTATTTGCATGTTCAATAGAGAAAACTTAGATCCAAAGCAAATATGGTTGCATGTACACCATAGGAATGTTGTAGTGCTCAAAACCCATCAAATTCTACAACAATATAATGTGTATTTTAGAATTTTTCCAAAATACTAGGTTCATATTTAAATTTCAAAAATTAAAAAATTAATTTAAATATAATATAATCCAAATAATATTTGACATTAATTATTAGGATTAATATCCAAACCAATTATTTACACACTTAAAAATTAATCATATTAATCAATAAAATAATTAATCAAGTCAAAGATTTATCTCCTAAATTTTAGGCTTGTTATTTGTTATTAAATATTCATCAAAATCGGATTTAGAAGATATTCAAAGCAGATAATTACCAAACAAAACAGATTAGGTAGATAATTTCGAAAAATCTAGTCTGATCAGATGTCACATCATGAGCAGCAATGCTCACGTCGTGAGATGCAATTAATCTGTAATTTTAGTTTTGATCCATTCACCAACATGCAATCACATGAAAGATATCCATAGGCTCTGATACCACTGATAGGTTATAGAGGTTACAAAAAATGCTCTAAGCGGAAAAACATTTAACAATTAAATGATTAAGGCACATACAACCTAAGAAGGATCTTTTTCTTTCACATAAAGGCAACATACTATGAACTATCAAACTACAAAATTTTCTAACAAAACCTGAATTCATTAGTAAGAATACATACCTTGTTGATTGTTGAAGAGAAGAACCTAGAATCCCTTTTGTTGATCTTTTGGAAGCAAGCACCACAAGTGTCATGCCTCTAGTTGTTCACACCCAACACAAGCAAGAAGGATAT
This sequence comes from Lactuca sativa, assembly GCF_002870075.4. Taxonomy (NCBI): domain Eukaryota; kingdom Viridiplantae; phylum Streptophyta; class Magnoliopsida; order Asterales; family Asteraceae; genus Lactuca; species Lactuca sativa. Next base: position 137,530,831 of record NC_056627.2, read on the forward strand.
TAAGGAGAGAGGAGGGAGGAGATCAGAAATTCATCCAACCCTTGGGGAATGATGAGTGCCGAAAATGCTAGGGGTTGGCCTCCTTATATAGTGAAACAAGGAACCATAGATAAACCCAAAACCAACATAATAATACTATCTTGAATTGGATAATTATCCAGCTTTCTAATTATCCACTAAGGATAATTCTAGAAACCCTAAAACCACCTCAAAACCGTCCTAGGCTCCAAGGAGGTTCTAGAATGCATCGTGTTCAACTATTAAACAATTACAATTTAGTCCCTATACTTTTAATTAATTCTTTTAATCACAAAATTATTTCCAATTATATTATGATTAAATATTACTATTTCTAATTAATACATTATATTCATAATATATTAAAAAATTATTTATTTCAATTTATTAATCAAATAATAAATCAACCTCACTCTCCAAAAGATCCTATCAAATTACTAGGTTTGAGGGCAACCCAAAAGGACGTGCTACTATCAATTTAAGTTTATACCAATTATAGTTATGGGCTTAGACACCTAATCCAACAAAAAGGTGTGATACGCTTTAGGAAGCGAGGTAAGCTGGGACCTCGATTCATTAGACCATTTTGTCTGATTGTCAGGGGTGGGCAAGGTGACTTACCAGATGGATCTACCGAAGGAGCTTAATCAGATTCATAGCACTTTCCATATTTCTCAATTATGGAAGTGCTTGGTTGATAATACGACGGTGGTACCGCTATATGACATTCATATCGATTAGCACCTGAACTATATTGAGATACCGATAATGATTCTTGATCGGAAGATGAAGGCCTTATGCAAAAAGGTGATACCACTGGTCAAGGTTCAGTGGCAGCATCCGAAGGGCTTCGATTGAGCTTGGGAACCGGATTCGAATATGAGGGAGTATTATCTAGAGTTGTTTACTTCAGCGGACTTCGAGGACGAAGTTTGATCCAAGTGGGGGAGAATTGTTACACTTGAGTCCTAGTAAGTTTCCCTTTCTACCCTTTATTTGTAATCTGTGTAGATTTTGCCCTTACACTGGGCGTACCTAGATGGTACGTTGTGTGTAAAGGGAATTAAGCGAAATGGTGGCGTTTTGGAGAGTATGTAGGGTGTAAGCTGAGTACGCGGGGCGTACTCTGTTTGGGCATAAACCTGAATCTTTAGGGTTTAGACAATATATATTGAACCTTAAGTCCCACTCCCTTATCTTATTTTCAGCCTACATCACTAGAAACGTTCCCCCTTGCAAACATTAGCGCTATCGTTTCATTTTGAAGCTTAATAGTGTTTTTTTTTTGTATATTTCAAACGAAGAAGAAGGTGGTGGTGAAGCTTAGAAGCTAGAAGCAAGCTTGGATCTGGAAGACTTGAATTATTCTCCATCTCCAGGAGGTATAAAGTTCATACCTTGGTGATTAACTTGATAGATCTTGTTCATATGTTGATATTATGAGCTTTCGTCCCCAAGCTATGCCTTTCTTATGTATAGCATGCTATAGAACATATGGGTTGTCCTTTTGGATGTGTTACCATTTCTAGATTTATAAAAATGTGATTTTGGCCTCTTGGTTTCCCTTGTTAAAATTATTAAGAGCTTTAGTGGTTAAGAATAGTTAGGGCCTTGTTGTTGGGTTCGATTTAGACATGTAGAACCATAAATTTGGAAACTTTATGGTTTGGAGTGTCATTAGGACTAGATCTGAGACTTAGACAAAGTGGCTTAAGGGAATAAGCTTTTAAAAGTTGGATCATTAAGACACTGCGTACTCTGGGCGTACCTTGATGTACGTTGAGCGTGCGTTGTATGAGGCCCATCCTGGATGGTGAGTACGTTGGGCATACATGCTGAGTACGCTGACCATACTCAGCATGAGTTGGCTTTTTTGACTGTTGACTTTTGACCAAGTTTAACTTTCATGCTTTTTGAGTAGTTTGGATTAACAATATGTAATTGGGTCTCAATTTATTGTTTAGGAGAGCGATAGAGCTGGTATATGTAGTAGAGATCATTGCAGTTATCCTTTTGATTGCGAGGTGATTTCTCTTATTATGCCAATGGGTCTAAGGCACAAAGGCTGACCTATTTACTGATTTTATGTATCCTTGGATATAGGATTGCTATGATAGTTCTCTGTGTGATTTATCTGTGTATATGTCGACATATGGATGGTTGGGTTGAGGCCACGTGCCAAGAAACACAGTGTGGTTGGGTTGAGACTGGAGGTCAACAAAACCGGTATGGTAAGATTGAGGCCACATGCCAACAAACCAGGATTTTTGGGTTAAGGCCACGTACCAACAAATCCTGGATGGTTGGGTTAAGGTTTTATTGCTAACCAACAAACCTGGTATGATTGGGTTGAGGTCAATGACCAACAAACCTTGTATGCATGCTTGTATTGTATTTGTATTTGTTTGTGGTATGGGGTATTTTGGGAAGCTCACTAAGCTTTGGCTTACAATTTGGATTTCAATGTTTCAGGTACTTTTGATGAGCGGGGAAAAGCGAAGGCATGAATGTACACATCATCCCACAATATATGTTGATTGATACCATGATTCGATACTTTGACTTATTATGATTTGTAAACGATGTTTTGGTAACTTATGGATTTGTGGAACTGTGTTTTTTTTAAATGATGAAAGTTTTACTCTAAGTTTTTTGGACGTTACAGGAATGAATCATTCCCTAATGAATGGTTATTGTTTATTCAGAATCTAAAAAAGAATAAGGATAGTTCTCCGGTTGGGGTTGTCGCGGATCTGTTTTCTTGTCATCAGATTTGATCTCATCCTTATCAAATTTAGAGAAACAATGCAATTTTTCCACCAGGATTTAATATGGAAGTATCTTACCATCCTTAACCAACTTCACCAATTTTTCCTGATGAATTAATGATTCATCACCTTCAAATGCTAGACCAACATTAACGTCAACATTAACCACACCGTTTGTAAAATCCCCATTTGGCATATATCATAATATTGTATGCTTTGGGACACCCAACACAAAAGCTTCATTAGGGAGTCACCCATCCTAGAATTGCTCTCACTAGGCATGGTTACCCGCATAGTTCTTATGAGATCTACTTCCCTTACGGTTTTAAAACACATTGTGATGGGGAAGCTATTTGATGGGTTTTTAGCATAACATCAATCCTATGGTGTTCATGCAACCGTAATTACTTGGATCTTGTTTTTCTACTTTGAACATGCAATAAACTTCCAAGACTTACAAACCATAGATCTAGCAAACTAGTAATCAAATTAACATATGAATAGGGTTTAGATCTTACCTTGATTGTTATGTAGCAATAATAATCAATTCCTTGGCTTCAGAAAGCTTAGTGCCTCAAGTGTTGCACCTCTAATGGAGTCACAAACACCACTAAGCAACAAGATGAAGAAGAGAAGAGAAAGGATCACCAAAAATCGTCCAGAAACCCTAAGGGAATCATTCACCATGTTTTTGGGGCTTAGGGGCTCCTTAAATAGGTAGGAAATTAGGGTTATCTAACAAGGAAACCCTAATTTGACTGCTTAAGCCCTAAGCATCCCATGGACTCCTTCTTTAGAAGCCTTGGACGAATTCTTATGGGCTTCCCCATATAATTCGTCCACTTTTATGGAGTCCATTAGCCCATCTATGTAATTATCTTATAATTACACAATAAGTCCCTTAAGTTTAATTAATCTCTTTTAGCCACAAAATTAATTCTTAATTAATTCTTGACTAATATTAATTAAACAATATGATTTCTCCTTTAATATATTATTCTCATAATATATTAATAAATCATAATTAAAGCTTTCTCTCCTTAATTCATCCTACAAGTTGATATGGTGAAGGAAACCCAAAAGGACCATGCTCATAATCGGGTCAAGTACATACCAAAATAGTTATGGACTTAGACACTAATCCAATAGTATCCCACTTGAATAAGTCTAATAACTATTTTGCATGACTTCAGAACCTGATCAGCAATCGTAGCTTTCAAAAGCCGCTATCAACTCTGATCTTATTAGATATGCATGTCCTTTAGATAAGGGATCATATATCCCTCCATTCTCAAGATGTCATATAGACACAAGACATGAATTTTGATCATTGTCTCTATACTGTTTCCTGAGTTCCGATTTATGATGACTGACAACAAACTACAATTGAACACATCAACTTAGTCTCGACTTGGCCAAGCGCTTAGGTGTCATCACTAAATCATTGAGGGGCCCACATATATCGCTTTTATCCCACTTTGGGTAAAAGGAATGGGTAAACTTCGAATCATATGCTTGTTCGCATTCACTCATCGAATCACACACAACAATAAGTTTTATAACACCAAGTTACTGGTGCGTTTACTTATCATCAATATGTAACTGACCAGCTAATAACAACTCTCACGTCCCGGTTTCAAGAATATACAATATTATCGACTCACAATCACTCGTGATAAAATCCATGAAGTGATTCTTGTGAGCTTGGGTTTAATCCAATACTCTAATCTTATTAAAGCACTCATGAACTCTACAACAAACTTGTGCTATGTCTAAACTTTTAGACAATCTACAGACTCTTCATGACAGTCTTGCTTCATACCTACTTCCAAAGTATGAACGACTGTGGAGGTTCGAATAACCGAGTTATTCTGGAAGTCAAAACATGCAAACTAAAACAAAACAATAATACTTAATCCTATATGGCCCCAAACTTGTGAGAGTAAATAAAACACTTCTATTTAACCACCATATTGATTACTCATTATTTATCATTTAATGTTTCGGATAATCAACTCATTACTTGAATTATAACAACAATTGTCCCATGCACCAAGCATGCACACTTTGTTTCCTATGGTCCATGAAATAGATCAATTGAAAACTTTTTCAATGATGCTCATTTCACAATTCCTAATCCTCATCGTTAGTGTAAGAACACAAGGTTCTTGCCACTACTAAAATATGTTAGATTCTAACATTTTATGCAACGATCCTTTCGTAAAGTCATAGCACAAAAGTCACCAAGACTTGGCCAATGAAAATACAAGGTTCTATATTAGAATTTGTTACAAAACAATTCTATAGACGTGATGTCTCTCACTCAAAGTACATTCCTTTGAACATCCTTTTTGCATAAAATTTCTAATCTAGACATAAATTCTTAATTTTCAACTCCTAATATGGAAACATTTCCATATTTGTCATACGACAACTCATTTTTAATAGAATCTTATCTATTCATAATAATGTCGATATGATCCATCCAACACCATACTTCCAACTACTCATAAGCAACAAATCCTCAGCGAACTTTGGATCGTCCTTTGATAGTTGTTTAATTACTTTAATCAAAGCCTATTCTAGTCCTTTTTCCCTCTTAATGCGCTAGACATTTGGAAAAATTTTTAGAATGGTCAAATATTATAGCATTTGCATTCGATCCTATACCCGAAGCGTATGGAACACGATGCATAATGTCTTACATAAAGATATGACACTTTATCAATCTTCTGCCATAATATTTTATGTGTCACGTTCTCACTATTCGAACTATGAAGAGGGATGCCATAATCATAATCGAAATTTGAGAACACACTATTTATCCTTTGACTAAATTTATTAAAATTTCTCAATCTAAGCTTTAGATTTTGAAATAAAATATAATATTCTCTCCCTTAATTATAGCAAAAACAACTTTTCAACCCTTGCGACCTTGCAAATTGAATCTTTGTTTTTCTATAATTAATAATTCTAACTTGCAATACTTACCATAATAATCATGCTCCCACTTAACATGGTGATTATTTCCTTACAAGCATAACACTTATGCTCCCACTAGCTTTGACATATATTCAGAAAACATTTGAACTTCCAGAAAACAATCCTTATTGAATTCCTTAAGTTCATATTTCTAAATACATGATGCTTTGATAAACCTTTATCTAAGCTTCTTAAACTCATACACCTTTGCCTTAGAAAGCTCACATGTGTGTCTTAAAGAAATTCAGAACTTATGTTACTAAGTCCCAAATGTTCAGACCAATTGCCAAATCTCACAATTCGAACTATGAAAAGGGATGCCGTAATCATAATCGAATTTGAGAATACAATTTTCACAATTAAAATCTACTTAAAATCTCTCTTAGTGAAAGCATTTACTCACAATCATTTTCATGAAGGAGATAAACCTTATGACACTTAGATTTCAAAGTGTATGTGTTCCTATCCATGTGAATTTGTCATAACAACAATCATAAGACAATGTTTGTCACAAATGCAACTCATATGGACTGAACTTGTTTAATCTTGATTTCTCGCCTTATGGCAGCATGAATGCCCACCATTGCTTGCAAGTTTTTAACAAGCTCACCCTTATCTTATCAATGTACTTTCCATTGACCAGGGTGCCTTGCCTTTATACAATCCATTTGCATAGTTGACTTAATCTGGAATGGCACAAAAACAAAATTATGTCAACACGATAGGTCGCCAAGCTCAAGTCGTGTGCTAGTGATTTACTTATCGGTTTATTCTTGATTTGTTCTTGAACTTTTCAAGACAATTGAGACTCCTACTGACTTCTTGACATATATGACTCTCTTTGTCAAGAAACATTTATTGACAAACAAATATTCAAGAGTTAGTGTAGTTATTATCAAGACAAAACACTTCATAAATTGGTCCTAGTTGGTCTTTGTCTTATCCAAGACATCACAACTTACCAATTTCAAATGTGTAAGAATATGAAAACTTTTCAAATTCCACATTTGATGAGTTTTATAAACCTACTTAAGACTCGTCACTCAATTCGCAATCTTGGAGTATGACTCTAAGATTCGATATTGGAACGAAGTATGATTAACTTCTTGATTTAACCATTTCCACAATTCCCGATTCCTCTTCTTAGACAAACAAATGTACTAAGACTCACTTAGAGGACCAATTGAGATATGGTTCTTAATCATTAAGACTTTATCATAAAACACAATAAAAGGTACTCTCCCTTCTTCTTAGAACAGAGAAACTTTTATCTTTATGCCTTCTTGATTCTTCTTATTCGTTCTGCCATTCATTGAAACCTTTTTCAATTAACTCAGAATTACACTTCATCTTGTAAGTATAATCATATTTAGTAATCTTTATTAAATCATGATGTAACACCCAAATTACCAGATATATTAATTATTCCTTTATTTTTGGAAGTTGAGAGGGGACTCGGCGAGTTGGTGTTTAGACTCGCCGAGTATGGTCGCGGATTTGTATCCGGGTTCACAGCTGGACTCGACGAGTTCATGTTTGGACTTGGCGAGTCCACGCGGTTTAATGAAACCCTAATTTCCTGGGTTTGGGACCTATTTAAAGGCCCTTAGGGCCATCATTTGCGGCTACCAAACCCCAGATAGAAACCCTAAGAGATCTAGAGCGTTTATGAGGAAGGAGAGGCCATTCTTGATCATTTTGTTGGTGTATTTGCAAGAAAGAGGTGACTAATGCAAGAGGAGGCTGAAGTAGGTGCGATTCTGGTGACTTCAGAGTTCATAGACTTCATCTTGAGGTATTTATTCGGACCTTCTTCAGATTTGGTGTTGATTCTTAGAGTTAGGGTTTTCTAACCCATTTAGAGGATGGATATGTGGAGCAATTGGTCCCCTCTCGAGTTTATGCTTTGGATCTGGACCCAAAGAGGTCCAGAGACCTTAACCCTTGGAGCTTTATGAGTTATTTTGGGATCCATGAGCTTAGGATGTTATTTTTGGGGCTAAATCGCCAAGTTAGATCATCGAGATGTTATATGAGTGTCAAGGTCTGAACTTTACGTGATTATCATGCTTGGGAAGGTCAGATCTATGGATTAAAGGAACAGATCTGACCTCAGGAGGTCCATGGAGTTTGTGCATGGCATGAACTCGTCGAGTCCAAAGATCAAACTCGGCGAGTAGGGTGAAGTTTTCCCGTAAATCACTCAGTGAGTAGACTTGCCGAGTAGGGAAATAACTCAGTGAGTCAGAGAGAGTTAGGGGACTGGAGTTCAAGGCGGAACTCGCCGAGTTGTTCTTGAGACTCGACAAGTTGAGTCGGGGTGGCCCCGCGATTCATGCCAGGTGTGACTCGTCGAGTAAGGGGAGGAACTCGATGTGCCAAGCGGGACTAAAAGAGTTAGTAGACACGTGTAGACTCGCCGAGTCGCCCAAGTGCACTCGCCGAGTCGGGTCAAAGTTTGACCGTTGACTTTTGTTGACTTTTAGGATTTGGTCAACAATGTGGCCTTTGAGCTGATAGAGGGGTAAAATGGTCTTTCACCTAGAGAGGGTTGAGTCTAGTCCTGAGAGTTATATTTATGAGAATATTTACTTTGTGTGATTAGGCGGAGGCTAGATCATATTTCTACCGAGTCAGAGATTTACCGAGACATCTGAGGTGAGTCTTCTCACTGTACTTTACCTAGTGTGGTAACAAAGTTATGTGACAAAGTATTTTAGAGTTATATGCCAGTGTATTTGTATGTTATTATGTGTTGTGATTTTTGTGATATGAGATATGCATGATTCAGAGTTTGTAGAGTGAGGATCAGTGGGTCCACAGAGTTATGGTACCAAGAGGGTCCCACAGAGATATTCGACCAGAGGGTCAATAGAGTTACAGCCTTGAGTGGCTGATATGTGTATATGTGGTATTTTGGGGAATTCACTAAGAATTTATGCTTACAGTGTTATGTGTGGTGTTTCAGGTACCAGTGATGATCGCGGGAAGGCGCCGGCATGACTCGTACACACACAGTGGAGTTCATATGTTTTGATCTTGGGGTTTTGTATTGGGATAATGATGATACAATGTTTTAAAATGTGGATGTGCATGAAAATTTATGGTTTTTAAAATGCAAAAAATTGTTTGAATATTTACAGTGTTACAAGTTGGTATCAGAGCCTTGGTTTGAGTGATTCGGATGCATCTTCGGGCATATCTGAACTCAAACTGAGGATTTGAGGAAAATTTTGATAATAAAGTAAAATTTTTGAAAATAGTAAAAAGAGTTTTGAGACAAATAGAGAAGAGCCGTGTGTACGATCAGCCAGCACCCGAACGGTGATTTCCCAAAATACCCTTACAATAAGTGCTATAAGATATGTTATGTTATGCTATATGATGAATTATGATATGCAAGCTAGAGTAGACTAGGTATTCTTATTAGGACTAGAGTGGCCTGATATATGATGCCTTAGTCTAGGGGCTTTTGCTGCTAGAAATTTTTGAGAGTGTTTAGATAGCAGCGAGGTGCTTATGAGATATCTGCTTGTGAGTAGCACATGATTAAGAGAGTAGAGTGCTTGGAATTTGGGACTCTGGGAGGAGGACTTGGAATGAATGCTGAGTCGATGTGGTCGGTAGTATTGGGCCCACACTACCAAAGGCACTGGGTCAGTGCGCAACCCAAGTAAGAATCCTTAGGGTACCAGGAACCTAGTAGGATTGGGGGTATCGAGTGTGTGCACGCTCGAGCGAGTCTTTGATATCTTGTGTTGTATTTCAGAGAGGTACCATGGTGGGAACGCGCCACAGACCAGGGACTAGTGGAGGGGGTGTGAACGACAAGGAGCTTCGCCAGATGATTCATGATGAGGTGGCTGCTGCCATCCGCGCTAAGATTCCAGAGATGTTTGGGTCTATCAAGACCACCCTGATAGAGACATTTAACGAGAGATACGCTGCTCTTTCTGATGTTGCTCTTGCTGCGACCACTGCAGCTGTAGCTGCGGCTAGACCGCAAGGTGGTGATGCATTGCTGTCCCGGGAGTTCAGCAACACAAAACCACCGGAGTTTGATGGGACCCAAGACCCAATTGCAGCGATGAGGTGGATTTCAGACATTGAGGAGTGTTTCTTTACTTGCTCGTCTCCTGAGCATTTGAGAGTCCGGTTCGCGCTGAACCAGCTTCGCTTGGGAGCGAAGGACTGGTGGAAGTTTGTGAGTGCGCATTATACGCCTGCTGTAGTGACCTGGGAGAGGTTCACTGCTATGTTTCGGGATGAGTACGTTCCCTAGGTGGAGAGGGAGCGTTTGGCCCAGGAGTGTTTGACCCTCAAGCAGGGTACTGAGTCTGTCACAGTGATTACGAGGATGTTCCATGAGCGGGCGATGTTCTGCCCAGAGCATGTGTCCTCCGAGTAGGCACGTATGAGCCGTTATCTAAGCATTTTGAGGAGGGATATATGGGAGTTCGTGGCGAACTCAACGTACTAGACATTTGCTGAGCTTCAGGCTAATGCCCGGAAGAGGGAGATAGAGCTGGAGACTCATGCTAGGGAGGAGGCTGAGTCTCAGGGGAGGGATCGGCGACCGGCGCAGTCTCAGCCGGCAGCCAAGCGGGCCAAGCCCGCTGATTCGAGATCTGGGAGTCAGAAGGGCCGCACCTTTGGTAAGTGCGGCAAGAGCCACGATGGGGTGTGAATAGTGGGATCTTGCTACAAATGTGGCAAGGAGGGGCATATGGCCAAGGATTGCCCCAAGGGGTTTGCAGTATGTTTCCAATACAACCAGACCGGACATCCAAGGCAGAGTGTCCACAGTTGCGAGGGACAGCCCAGGGAGCACCTCAGGGATCTGCCCCTGCTGCTATCAGAGCTGTTGAGAGCCGGACAGTGAAGGCCGAGGTACCGAAGGCACGAGAGAGAGCCTTTCAGTTGACTGCGGAGGAGGTCCTCGCTGCGCCCGACGTCGTGGCTGGTATGTATCCTTTCTTGTATTTATTTTGATGTTGGGATGTAGTATTTATTTTATGTTAGGCGTAGGTACTTTTCTTGTGAATTCTGTACCTGCCTTGGTGTTATTTGACTCGGGTGCGAGTCGGTCTTTTGTATCTTTGGCTTTTAGTCAGCACATCAGTATTAGTCGAGAGGCGTTGAGTCGACCTCTGAGAGTTTCCATAGCTGATGAGAGGACGATGTGTGCCGCTGAAGTGATCCGAGGATGTTTACTCGAGATTTTCGGCGTCGAGTTTCCGATTGATTTGGTTCCTATTGCGATGGGGGACATCTGTGTCATCGTGGGCATGGAATGGTTGAGCAAAGGGGGAGCAGTTATCGACTGCGAGAGACAGCTGGTGACCATACGAGACCCCAGTGGGGGAGTTCGTACGGTGTATGGCGAGGGTACACGTTCTGGGTCAACATTTTGTTTGGCCGCCAGAGCGAGACAGAGTCTACAGCAGGGCTGTAGGGGATTTGTAGCATATGTGATGGATGTGAGGGTTGATTCAGAGAGACTGAGGTCAGTTGATGAGGTTTTGATAGTGCGTAAGTTTGCGGATGTATTTCCGGAGGAATTACCGGGTGTGCCTCCGTAGAGGCAGGTAGAGTTCAACATCGATTTGGTTCGGGGGGCTGCGCCTATTGCCAAGGTACCTTATCGCCTTGTGCCTCCAGAGATGCAGGAGTTATCCTCGCAGCTCCAGGAGCTTCTGGGGAAGGGGGTTATTCGGACGAGCAGTTCGCCATGGGGAGCGCCTATCCTTTTTGTCAAGAAGAAGGATGGTTCACACCAGATGTGCATTGATTATCGGGAGTTGAACAAGCTAACGGTCAAGAACCGTTACCCATTGCCGAGGATCGACGATTTGTTCGATCAGTTGCAGGGAGCATCTTGGTTCTCCAAGATCAATTTGAGGTCTGGGTATCATCAGGTGAGGGTGCGAGATGAGGACATCCAGAAGACAACATTAAGGACTTGTTATGGGCATTACGAGTTCGTGGTGATGCCTTTCGGACTCACCAATGCACCGACGATGTTCATGGATCTTATTAACAGAGTGTGCAGGCTGATGCTGGATCGCTCGGTGATTGTATTCATTGACGACATATTAGTGTATTCGAGAACCAGAGATCAGCATGAGGAGCATTTGAGGGAGATCCTCGGAGTCCTGAGATCGCAGAGGCTTTATACCAAATTCTCCAAGTGTGATTTTTGGTTGCGAGAGGTCCAGTTCCTAGGGCACCTCGTTAACCAGAAAGGGATATTGGTTGACCCGGTCAAGATTGAGGCAGTGATGAGTTGGGAGGTGCCGAGGTCACCTACCGAGATCAGGAGTTTCCTAGGGTTGGCTGGTTATTATCGGAGATTTATCAGGGATTTCTCCAAGATTTCCGTGTCACTCACCAAGTTGACCCGGAAGGGTGTTGCTTTTTCATGGGGTCCAGAGCAGCAGGCCTCCTTCGAGACACTTCGCCATAGATTATGCGAAGCTCCGGTGTTAGCCCTTTCGGAGGGGATGGAGGACTTCGTAGTGTATTGTGACGTGTTGATATATGGGCTGGGAGCGGTGCTTATGCAGAGGGGTCATGTGATAGCATACGCATCGAGACAGCTGAAACCTCATGAGATGAGGTATCCCACCCACGATCTGGAGTTGGGGGCGGTGGTGTTCGCACTCAAGATCTGGCGTCACTATCTGTATGGGGTTCGGTGTACCATATACATAGACCACAAGAGCCTGAAGTATCTAATGGATCAGCCCAACCTGAATATGCGCCAGAGGAGATGGTTGGATGTGGTGAAGGATTACGATTGTGAGATCATGTACCACCCGGGAAAGGCTAATGTTGTAGCCAATACACTGAGCCGTTGGGCGGAGGGCGCCCCGATGCGAGATGTTTGTTTGATATTGACAGTGATGACTCCGATGTTGGACACTATTCGTGGGGCCCAGGATGAGGCCGTGAGGCTAGAAAGCCAGAAGAAAGAGCGAGTTGTCGGGCTGGTATCAGAGTTCGTTACTGATAGCCGGGGGCTTATGACATTTCAGGGTCGGATATGGGTACCGTTTGTGGGCGAGACGCGTACCATTTTGATGGAAGAGGTTCATAAATTGAAATTCTCGATCCATCCCAGGGCCACTAAGATGTATTTGGACCTAAAGAGGGAGTATTGTTGGCCAAGTATGAAGAGGGATGTCGCATGGTTTGTAGAGAGATGCTAGACCTGTTGCTGGGTTACGGCCGAGCACCAGCGTCCACATGGTAAGCTGCAGCCGTTAGAGATTCCCGAGTGGAAATGGGAACAGATTACCATGGATTTCATCATCAAATAGCCAAGGACTGCGAGAGGTGTCGATGCAATTTGGGTGATTGTGGACAGGTTGATGAAGAGCATTCATTTCCTTGCTATCAGTGAGAGCTCTTCCGCGGAGAGGTTGGCAGAGATGTACGTAAGAGAGGTGGTATCGTGGCATGGAGTGCTGATCTCGATTGTCTCAGACCAAGATGTACATTTCACTTCCAGATTCTGGAAGAAGTTTCATGAGGAATTGGGTATGAGACTGCATTTAAGTACCGCATACCACCCACAGACTGACAGACAGAGTGAGCAGACGATTCAGACGCTCGAGGACATGCTCCGAGCATGTGTGTTGGATTCCGGCGGGAATTGGGACACGTACTTGCCCTTGGCAGAGTTTTCCTACAACAACAGCCATCATTCGAGCATTGGTATGCCACCATTTGAGCTGTTGTATGGGAGGAGGTGTCGGACCCCCATTTGCTGGGGAGAGGTAGGGTAGCGTGTGATGGGTAGTACTGAGATCGTGCTTCAGACGACCGAGCAGATTCAGCAGGTCAGATAGAGGTTGTTGACCGCTCAGAGTTATCAGAAGAGTTATGCGGACAGGTGCCGGTTCGAGCTCGAGTTTCAGGTTGGCGACTTCGTGCTCCTGAAGGTCTCTCCTTGGAAAGGAGTGATTCGATTCAGAAAGAGGGGCAAGTTGGGGCCCCGATATATTGGTCCTTTCAGGGTGATCACGAGGGTAGGCAGGGTAGCCTACCATTTGGAGTTACCTACAGAGTTGGGTCAGATCCATGACAATTTCCACGTGTCGCAGCTGAGAAACTGTATAGCCGATGAGTCGGCAGTGGTGCCATTAGAAGATATTCAGGTGGATGCGAGCCTGAACTATATTGAGAGACTGGTGGCGATTAGGGATCAAAAGATCAAGATTTTGAGGAATAAAGAGGTGCCTCTGGTGCAGGTCCAGTGGCAGCATCGGAAAGGGTCAGAGTTGACTTGGGAGCCGGAGCGTGAGATGCGGAAGCATCATCCAGAGTTGTTTGCAGAGTGAGACTTCGAGGGCGAAGTCTAATTCTAGTGGGGGAGAATTGTAACACCTGGATTCCCAGGTATATTAATTATTCCTTTATTTTTGGAAGTTGAGAGGGGACTCGGCGAGTTGGTGTTTAGACTCGCCGAGTATGGTCGCGGATTTGTATCCGAGTTCACACCTAGACTCGACGAGTTCATGAGTGGACTCGGCGAGTCAATGCTGTTTAATGAAACCCTAATTTCCTGGGTTTGGGACCTATTTAAAGGCCCTTAGGGCCGTCATTTTCGGCTACCAAACCCCAGAGAGAAACCCTAAGAGATCGAGAGCGTTTGTGAGGAAGGAGAGGCCATTCTAGATCATCTTGTTGGTGTATTTGCAAGAAAGAGGTAACTAAGGCAAGAGGAGGCTGAAGGAGGTGCGATTCTGGTGACTTCAGAGTTCATAGACTTCATCTTGAGGTATTTATTCGGACCTTCTTCAGATTTGGTGTTGATTCTTAGAGTTAGGGTTTTCTAACCCATTTAGAGGATGGATATGTGGAGAAATTGGTCCCCTCTCGAGTTTATGCTTTGGATTTGGACCCAAAGAGGTCCAGAGACCTTAACCCTTGGAGCTTTATGAGTTATTTTGGGATCCATGAGCTTAGGATGTTATTTTTGGGGCTAAATCGCCAAGTTAGACCATCTAGATGTTATATGAGTGTCAAGGTCTGACTCTAAGATTCGATATTGGAACGAAGTATGATTAACTTCTTGATTTAACCATTTCCACAATTCCCGATTCCTCTTCTTAGACAAACAAATGTACTAAGACTCACTTAGAGGACCAATTGAGATATGGTTCTTAATCATTAAGACTTTATCATAAAACACAATAAAAGGTACTCTCCCTTCTTCTTAGAACAGAGAAACTTTTATCTTTATGCCTTCTTGATTCTTCTTATTCGTTCTGCCATTCATTGAAACCTTTTTCAATTAACTCAGAATTACACTTCATCTTGTAAGTATAATCATATTTAGTAATCTTTATTAAATCATGATGTAACACCCAAATTACCAGATATATTAATTATTCCTTTATTTTTGGAAGTTGAGAGGGGACTTGGCGAGTTGGTGTTTAGACTCGCCGAGTATGGTCGCGGATTTGTATCCGGGTTCACAGCTGGACTCGACGAGTTCATGTTTGGACTTGGCGAGTCCACGCGGTTTAATGAAACCCTAATTTCCTGGGTTTGGGACCTATTTAAAGGCCCTTAGGGCCATCATTTGCGGCTACCAAACCCCAGATAGAAACCCTAAGAGATCTAGAGCGTTTATGAGGAAGGAGAGGCCATTCTTGATCATTTTGTTGGTGTATTTGCAAGAAAGAGGTGACTAATGCAAGAGGAGGCTGAAGTAGGTGCGATTCTGGTGACTTCAGAGTTCATAGACTTCATCTTGAGGTATTTATTCGGACCTTCTTCAGATTTGGTGTTGATTCTTAGAGTTAGGGTTTTCTAACCCATTTAGAGGATGGATATGTGGAGCAATTGGTCCCCTCTTGAGTTTATGCTTTGGATCTGGACCCAAAGAGGTCCAGAGACCTTAACCCTTGGAGCTTTATGAGTTATTTTGGGATCCATGAGCTTAGGATGTTATTTTTGGGGCTAAATCGCCAAGTTAGATCATCGAGATGTTATATGAGTGTCAAGGTCTGAACTTTACGTGATTATCATGCTTGGGAAGGTCAGATCTATGGATTAAAGGAACAGATCTGACCTCAGGAGGTCCATGGAGTTTGTGCATGGCATGAACTCGTCGAGTCCAAGGATCAAACTCGGCGAGTAGGGTGAAGTTTTCCCGTAAATCATTCAGTGAGTAGACTTGCCGAGTAGGGAAATAACTCAGTGAGTCAGAGAGAGTTAGGGGACTGGAGTTCAAGGCGGAACTCGCCGAGTTGTTCTTGAGACTCGACAAGTTGAGTCGGGGTGGCCCTGCGATTCATGCCAGGTGTGACTCGTCGAGTAAGGGGAGGAACTCGATGTGCCAAGCGGGACTAAAAGAGTTAGTAGACACGTGTAGACTCGCCGAGTCGCCCAAGTGCACTCGCCGAGTCGGGTCAAAGTTTGACCGTTGACTTTTGTTGACTTTTAGGATTTGGTCAACAATGTGGCCTTTGAGCTGATAGAGGGGTAAAATGGTCTTTCACCTAGAGAGGGTTGAGTCTAGTCCTGAGAGTTATATTTATGAGAATATTTACTTTGTGTGATTAGGCGGAGGCTAGATCATATTTCTACCGAGTCAGAGATTTACCGAGACATCTGAGGTGAGTCTTCTCACTGTACTTTACCTAGTGTGGTAACAAAGTTATGTGACAGAGTATTTTAGAGTTATATGCCAGTGTATTTGTATGATATTAGGTGTTGTGATTTTTGTGATATGAGATATGCATGATTCAGAGTTTGTAGAGTTAGGACCAGTGGGTCCACAGAGTTATGGTACAGATAAGGTCCCACAGAGATATTCGACCAGAGGGTCAATAGAGTTACAACCTTGAGTGGCTGATATGTGTATATGTGGTATTTTGGGGAACTCACTAAGCATTTATGCTTACAGTGTTATGTGTGGTGTTTCAGGTACCAGTGATGATCGCGGGAAGGCGCCGACATGACTTGTACACACACACACTGGTGTTCATATGTTTTGATCTTGGGGTTTTGTATTGAGATAATGATGATACAATGTTTTAAAATGTGGAAGTGCATGAAATTTTATGGTTTTTAAAATGCGAAAAATTGTTTGAATTTTTACGGTGTTACACATGACGAATATCTTTATCACTCTTGGGGTGGACTTGATTGATGCACAACATGGCGAACTCGATCTCCTAGTCCTTTCACTTGACTCTTTGTCAATGAATTAGTCTTGAATTTCCAATTATAAAGTTTCTCATTCATCACACAACCAAGTTGTATGATTCCAAGTTTCTGTCCAATTGAAACTTGGGCGATGAGAAACTCTCCCTATTTGGCAAATTCTCGAAATTTCCACAAATAACATAATTAAGAATCAAATCCATTATTGCTAATAATAGAAACCTTCAAACATTAATTTTTCATACACGCCATTGCAAGGATAAATAAATAAGATAAAATCAAAATTTATTTTATTGCGGAAAAATTTGTCCTTACAATGCAATTCAATTGAAAAACTATGTTATTACATATTTCTTAGCAATCTATTCTAACTCCAAGTAGTAGCTCAAGAATCCAATCTTCAAGTAATGCGATCGAAATCCATTTCTTCACGATTAGATTCTGCTCACTTCTTCCCTTAAGCTTCCTTTCTTTTCTTCGATCATACAAAACATCAAAATGTAATCTTATCACATCATGTATTAAGAATCTAGAATAGGAACTTAAAAGTGTTATTTAATGGATTTTTACCTGAAGTAGCGCCATACGTCTTGACTCTCCCATCTCTTAGATCTCTCAGGTAAATAGGGCAGCTTCGTCTCCAATGCACCTTCTCTTGGCAATAAAAGCAAATGGACTCCTTTGGCACATCACATGGGACAATCTCATGCTTAGTCCTTTCTGGACTTCCAATGTTGCCAACGTCCATTGAAGTTTGGGAGTTTGATTCACCAGACAAATTTGCTTGACCAGCACGCCAAATCATTGCTGATTCAGCAGTTATAAGTATATAGGTGAGATCAATGAGGGTCACGTCGTGGTCCATCATATAGTACTCTCTAACGAAGTCACTATATGATTCAGGAAGTGAATGAAGAACACAGTCAACAGCCAACTCACCTAAAATCTCGACACCCAACATCCTTAACCTGTCAATGTGTGACTTCATCTCTAAGACGTATGCATACACATGTTTCCTATCTTTGTGTTTACTTGCCAAAAGGGCTGGAGTTAGCTTGAACTTTTCAAGCCTTCGAACTTGTGGGTCAGGGAGAACAAAAGGAGGAGGTGGAGGAAGTGAAGCATGATCTCTGGTTTCTCGATCATATCGTGGAGTATCATCTTCATTTGGAAAACTTGCTCCATGGGATTTGGGAAGAACATTGTTAGATTCAGACATCTACAAAACGGGAGAAAATTTCAAGTTAAGTTGATTAGAATCCTTGATGTAACACCCAAATGAAACATCAAGGCTAGGATCCAACACAATACTCTACAACCTAGAAGAGGGATGCCGTAATCTAGTTGCAAAATATTTGAAGGTATGTAAATGACGATTTACCAATTTCCACCATGAAAAACGAAAAAGAAATTTAAGTTTTAAATGAATTGAAACTCCTAGATCTTTTGAGATTCATTAAACTTTTCAATGTCATGTTTAAATCTTGATTATGCCCTTCAAGTTTGCGACTGGGATGCCGAGGATCACAAACAAGGTGTGAATAACCATACGAATCACGTGATGCACCCAATGTTACTATCACCTAATCAATGTGCCGGTTAGCCACACACGCTCCATTGATCAATGATAAAAATCGAGCCACCCTTCGCCACCAATGCCAAACCTAAATTAGTGTGCCGGTTAACCACACACGCTCCACTAACGTTTGATAAGGGTACAAAGTGTAATTCCATGGGTTAGCATGCAATTTCACATTTTGCCTAAAGTAACTATGATTTGGGAATTTGTAAAAGCATGTAGTTACTTTGTACTTCATTATACTTATAATGGAAGGTTTCTGTCCTATCCTACCCGTTCGGCTAACATCCCTTCACTAGTCAAGAGTGCGGTGGGTAAGAGTGGATACCCATTCAATCGCCATTTTATAGGCAATTTCCTTGAACACACCTTATAGACCAGCTTCGTGAATAAGGCCTACTAACGGTAAGACTGACTTTTTACTCGTGTGTATATATATATATATATATATATATATATATATATATATATATATATATATATATATATATAATATTAGACTTTTAATGTTACACATATATAGTATAGGGTGTATTTTACACTTTTAAAATACTAGGTGGTTTTATTAACTTCCTCTTTTAATTAAACTTTTAATTAACTTAACAAAATCATGAGGGTGTAATTTGAACTCTTCAAAATACAAGGTTTTTAAATCTTAAGATTTCAAATTAAGACTTTTAATTAAAATTTAAAATCCAAAACTTGAGGGCAAGTTTTGAAACTTTTTCAAACTTAGGGTTTATAATTTAAATATTTCAAAATTAAACTTTTAATCAAAATTTAAATTCCAAAACTTGAGGACAAGTTTTGAAACCTTTCAAAACATTAAGGTTTAACTATTTAAATTTCAAAAACAAAACTTTCAAGTTCAAATTTAAACTATAAAACCTAAAGGGGTCAAATTGAAACTTTTCAAACTTACTAGGTCAAATATTTATGTAATAATAATTCTATATTATCCATATTTAACCAAATCCATTAATTTTTATAAGGATAAACATTCCAAACATAAAAAATCGATTTTAGGCAATAAAAACAAGTTTTGGTAATTATCCTTAACAAAATCTGCTCAAAAAATCGAAAGTCAGCCTGTCAGAATGCAAAAAATTCGATTTTTCTGATCTTTGGCAGTCCAATATTGCATCTATTCAATAGAAAACGACCTAGGCTCTGATACCACTGCTGAGTTTTAGCATAACATCAATCCTATGGTGTTCATGCAACCCTAATTGCTTGGATCTAGTTTTTCTACTTTGAACATGCAATAAACTTCCAAGATTTTCAAACCCTAGATCTAGCATACTAGTAATCAAATTAACATATGAATTAGGGTTTAGATCTTACCTTGATTGTTATGTAGCAATAACAATCAATTCCTTGGCTTCAGAAAGCTTAGTGCCTCAAGTGTTGCACCTCTAATGGAGTCACAAACACCACTAAGCAACAAGATGAAGAAAAGAAGAGTAAGGAGCACCAAAAATCGTCCAGAAACCCTAAGGGAATCATTCACCACGTTTTTGGGGCTTAGGGGCTCCTTAAATAGGTAGGCAATTAGGGTTATCTAACAAGGAAACCCTAATTTGACTGCTTAAGCCCTAAGCAGCCCATAGACTCCTTCTTTAGAAGCCTTAGACGAATTCTTATGAGCTTCCCCATATAATTCGTCCACTCCACCTTTTATGGAGTCCATTAGCCCATCTATGTAATTATCTTATAATTACACAATAAGTCCCTTAAGTTTAATTAATCTCTTTTAGTCACAAAATTAATTCTTAATTAACTCTTGATTAATATTAATTAAAGAAAAAACATCATAAATGGTCCCTGTGGTTACCCAAAATTTGAAGTTTAGTCACTGTGGTTTAAAAACCTCATAGATGGTCCCTGTGTTTTCAAAACTTTTTATGTTTGGTCCTTTTTGCTAACTCCGTTAAGTTTGTCCGTTAACTGAAGGGTATTTTCGTCATTTAACAACCACAGGGACCATTTATGATGTTTTCTCGTATTTTTTAAAAAAAGAAAAAATTAAACATAATTAAATATATAAAAGGTCTCTCTCTCTCTCTCTCTCTCTCTCTCTCTTTCTCTCTCTCTCTCTCGATCTCGACAAACACATACATACACTAGATCCCCACTCATATTCTTCCCCAACCTAACCATTCACCATCATCGATCCTTGCTTCCTAATCTAATCATCCATCGATTGACTGCTGGTGAACCAAACCTCCCACCATTGGTGTTACCAATTCCCACCTCCTCCGATAGCTCCATCGCCTCTGATGTCCAGTGGCCCCGTCTGAAAGCTTCTTCGCTTCCCCGTCATTGCTCGCCGGATATTATAGCATCACCAGAAAGCTTTCTTCATCCTCATCGGATTTCAAGTCGGAAGCCTCTCTTCATTCCACTGGATTTCAATTTAGAAACCACTTAAGCTTTCTTCATCCCCACTAAAAAAAACCTCCTAAGATACCAATGTTGTTGTGGCGGTTGTTCTGTCTAGTGGTGTTGTGAATTCGATGGCTATTTGCATCGCTGGTGGAGGGTTTATGGTTGTTCGATCTGTGTAAATGTTGGAAACCCTAGCATTTGATTTCAGGGAAAATGCTTTGGCGGCTTCCAAAACAGGTTTAATCGATTTCATTAACTGGGGTTTTGCCTAATTCCGTTTTCGGCTTGTTGAAGCAATGCTCTCTGATTTTTTACTGTTTTTGCATTTGATAATTTTGAAGGTCTAAGTTCTAGTGTAGTTGATGAACTTTTTATTGGTTTAATGAATGAGATGGTTGTTTTTGCTCATTATTGATTGGGTACTCACATGGGAGAAAAAATGAACAATTTCAATGAAGAAGATGAAGAATACGGTATTAGTAAAGATAATGGCGGTGGTGAAGGGTATGTGGTGGTTTGGTAGGTGGAAGTAACAATGGCTATGGTGTTTTGTAGTGTTGGAATGGAGAAATAAGGGTGGTGATTTTGGTCTAATGATGGCAGTGGTGATGGTGGACGGTGGTGGCGATGGTGGTGGTAATAGCAGACAAAGAGTAGGATAAGGTGGGGGTATGGCTATGGTGTGTGTATGAGAGAGAAAGAGAGAGGGAGGGGGGAGAGAGACCTTGGATATTAAATTTAATTTAAAAAAAAATAAAAGAAAAGAAAACCTCATAAAAGGTCCCTGGATAGTTAAATGACAGAAACACCCTTCATTTAACGGTGAAAAGCTAACAGAGTTAGCAAAAAGGACCAAACATCAAAAGTTTTGAAAGCACAAGGACCATCTATGAGGTTTTTAAACCACAAGGATTAAACTTCAGATTTTGGGAAACCACAGGGACCATTTATGATGTTTTTTCTTAATTAAACAATATGATTTCTCCTTTAATATATTATTCTCATAATATATTAATAAATCATAATTAAACATTTCTCTCCTTAATTCATCCTACAAGTTGTTATGGTGAAGGCAACCCAAAAGGACCATGCTCATAATCGGGTCAAGTACATACCAAAATAGTTATAGACTTAGACACTAATTCAGATGCATGTAACTTTTGAATTAGGATGTTACAACCTTACCTTTATACCTTACACAACCCATTCTACAAGCTTGATGTAAGAATGAACCTTATTCATTATTATAGTTAATAAGCTACAAATTTGGTTACAACCAACACCAGAAAACTCATTGCCAGTAGAACGCTTTTCCGTTGGAATTCAATTAACGTCACTTTCCAAAACATTATTACCAATAAATAGTTGCACTGTTGTAGGAGGTACATTACTAACAAAACTAATAATCTATTTGACATCACTTTCGTTAATAATATATGGATAATTATGTTTGATCCAGAATATAGAAAACACACAAATTTGATTAGTATGTAACCAAGACTTCCAAGCAACCAATGTAATCAAACCAAAAAAGGTTGATATTAGTGGTTAAATCTATACAAAAACATGTGTAATGTGGAACAATATACTACATCGAACTATCGATACATCCTTATTGCCCTTCATTACAAACATGTACTCTAAAATATTGATTATACAAACTCATTTATTCAATAACGCAAAGTTGTATGTGCTCTCGATGTACACGTTTTCTCAAATAGAAGCAACAAAGGTGTATGTGGTCTAGATATGCAATATAAATCCCAATATCTTATTCTTTTGACTTTAGAACAATACTCTATTGCTTAATAGAATGTAACTTTCAATTTGAAATATACGAGTGTTAGACCTATCAAGAACCAACAACTCTAGAATATCCTTTACTACTCTAAAATATAACATTCTAGAGTTAGTGGTCATTTATAAATTAAAAAAATAATTATTTTTATTAATAGACTCCAGGCCCGTCCTAGAGGGTGGGCGATAGAGGTGACCGTCCAGGGCCCATCTTTTAAAAGGGCCCAAATTTTTTATGAAAATTGTTATATTTAGTAGATAATACAAGTAATTTTCTTTCAATTATTGAGTTATTATAAAAAAAAACTTGATGTCATTTATGTATTTTAAAGGTCCATTTTTTTCTCACATTGGGCCCAAAATATGTTTGGACGGCCCTGATAAACTCATTTTTAACGATTAATTTTGTTAATTTCCATAATTTTAAAGTTTTTAGTACTTTGTTGTTTGTCTTTGACACCGAATAATTTTTTTTTTTTTTTTTTTTTTTTTTTTTTTATAGTAAGTTTTTGATAATTTGGTAGAGCATTAACTCTTTTCTTTTGACACATCCTTTGAACGATCCCTTTCATGTCGTACTCCACCATGTTGTCTAGGCTTTCATTAATTAAATTTCATTTTAGGAGTCTCGGTATATCTTTATACATATATACTCAAATCACATAGAACTTTTAATTAGGGATGAACATTAGAACCGTCGGAACCGAAACCGAACCGGAACCGGAATTGGTAATAGGTCCGGTAACTGGTTTTTATTTTTTTGAAAATGGAACCGGTTTGACATTTTTTTTTTCATTTTTTAAAATGCGTATAACTCGCTCATATGAAGTCGAAATTATTTGATGTTTTTTTCCAACATGTAATTTGGAGTTTGTAATTCATTTTTGACGGTACAAACATATTTTTTTGTTAGATATGGAATCAGACACATGCCCCGAAAGAAAGCATATCGATGTTGCGTTTTTTTTTTTTTTTTTTAATTTTTTTTATTTTTTTTATTTCAGCATTATTTTTTTTGTTTTTTTGAATATGTCTCATTTTTTAAATGTGTATAACTCATTCATATGACGTCGGAATTATTTAATTTTTTTTCCAGCACGTAATTTGATGTTTGTAGTTCATTTTAGACTATAAAAACACATAGTTTGGTTAGATATTGAATCAGTTATAGACCTCGGAAGACAACATATCAGTGCTGCGTTTTTTTCTGTTTCGACATTTTTTTTATTTTTTTGGAATCTTTCCCCGCTTTTAAAATACGCTTAACTCACTTATATGAAGTCGGAATTACTTGATTTTTTTTTCATCATGTAATTTAGTGTTTGTACTTCAATTTAGAATGTAAAAAGTCATAATTTGGTTAAATATTGAATCATTTACAAGTTTTAGAAGATAACATATAATCTATAGTATTTCAACCGGTTCTATTTTGAAAAATAACCCAAAAACCAGGACCGGAACTGAAACCGACGGTCCAGTTCTCGTTTCTTATAATATAGGAAAACCGGTTCCGGTTCCAAAACTCATCCCTACTTTTAATGAAAAGTTTACATGACCCGCAATTAAAGTATTGTTGTTAATTATTATCAAATCGGTTTTTCTTGAAAGTTGTAAAATATAATTACATGATGAATAATATTTTTTATTCAAAGATATAATGACAAAAAACATAAAGACGTTTTTTTATCTAAACAAAGATTAAGTTTCACAAAAAAAAAAAAAAAAAAAAAAAAAACTACAAGAAAAAAGAAAAACCCTAATGACGAACGAATATAAACCATCGTAGTACATGGAATAACATTAGAGAGCATCTAATGTCATTTTCAATATCGCATCAACCGAACATCAGTGGAAGCAAAGAGTTCTAGTTGTACAAAGAACCCACATTCTCCTCTCTGCCACCATCCATTCCAAGCTTCAATCTTCCATGGATGCACCTCCTCCTGAAGAACACAACACACCACCCCTAAAATATAAGGTATCTGCGTTTCTGCTTCAATATATCTATCAACCGTTTTGTTTTCTATTTCTGCTAATCTGTGCTTTATGTATCTGGCATACGCTTCATGCGCGTTTTTTGCAGACATGGTTTCTTAAAGTCTCCATCCACTGTGTTGGCTGTAAGCGAAAGGTCAAGAGAGTCCTTCAAAGCATTGAAGGTAGTTAATCTACACGCAGATGCTGTTATGAATACAATCATAAGTTGAAAACACTCGCGTTCTTTGGTTTCCATCACCCCTTTGGTGTTCTGATCAAGAAAACACTAGTTTTGCAGGTGTTTATACTATTGATATTGATTCAAAGCAACAGAAAGTTACGGTTGTAGGCAACGTTGAGGTGGACACCCTTATCAAGAAGCTTGTCAAGACTGGAAAGCATGCAGAGAAGTGGCCGGAAAACCCAAACAAAAAGGAGAAGACGGCTGCCGGCGGCGAGAGCAAGAATGAGAAAGAGAAAGGGTCTGAAAGCAGTGGAAACAGCAGTGATGAAGAAGAGCGTAATCCTCCACCTGAGAATGGGAATCCCCCAAGCAAAAACGGAGGTATGTCGGTGAGGTTCGCTGATGTACCGGAGAACATCTCGGCGCAGGCGAGTCAGGAAACGGGAGGTGGTAGTCAGGTTAGTGGCGGAGGAGGAGGAGGAGGAGGAGGGGGGCAAGGTGGTAAAAAGAAGAAGAAGAAAAAAAAGAAAAAGAGTTCGAGTGCAAAGCCTTCCGGTGGACCACCGGACACTGGATTGGTAGCTCCAGAGATGGGTAGGAATCAAGTGATTGACCAACTGCATCTCAGCCCTCCACGTGGCTACTCGTATCCGATGCCTGCTGGTCCAGCTTACGCTGTAAGTTACAATGAGACGCACCCCAGTGGAAATGGTGGTCCTGCGTACTATATTCCTCCGACACCCTACACGTATGACTACACAGAGGATAGTGATGATTTTGTTACATTACCTCGTCCGTCCGATACTTTTGAGTTACTTAGTGATGAAAATCCCTATGGATGTTGTATCATGTAATTATTCAAGCGTTGTTCTTTAACTGAGAGTATTACGATGAGGGCATTTCAAAAGATTCTGTTCGTTAATTTCTAGAAATCGGGATGATCACAAAAATATCTCAAAAAATATTAGAAACAGAAGGAAATATCCAACTTTTATTTATTTATCAAAATGATCTTTATTTTTGAGACGAGGCCTTTCGGATATTATTGATAAGGCCCACTATTGTATTGTAGTCGGGTCTGGTCATTTTTATATACCTTATTTTCACATAATGATATTAAAAATAGTTAGTACACATATAATATGATAGACCCGAATTCCATGGTGGATAAAAAATGTAGAATACAATAACCCTACATATAATGTACACTAATATATGCTCTTGGAGTTTTGGAGAAAAACAAATACATTAAATCGGAATGAAATAAATCAAATAAAGAGGATGGGAGGCCTTTCATATAGATGGTGACGTATGGTATATGGATGGAATGTAAAGTACATGCCGACTTTATCATGACTCGTGAGCAAAGTGGATATTGAGCTTACTGTGTTTTGTTAGCTGGTGTTGGACGGCGTAATGAAGCTCGCAAAGCAAATTCATTGCATGAAATGAGAGACCGTATGTTTGCGTTTGCACGGCTAAGACACAAGGTTGTTACT
Source organism: Lactuca sativa (assembly GCF_002870075.4). Lineage (NCBI taxonomy): Eukaryota > Viridiplantae > Streptophyta > Magnoliopsida > Asterales > Asteraceae > Lactuca > Lactuca sativa. Next base: position 137,557,204 of record NC_056627.2, read on the forward strand.
TAGGAAAACACTGTACACAATGTAAAGATGCATTGCATGAAATCCACTCTAATATGTGCTGAAGTATGTCATAGGGATGGTTGAAATGGACGCATACAATTGAAATCAATGATCAAGTTTCCTATAGACATAGCACAAAATGATATTCAATGTGGGAAAATGTTGTTCACATGGATCGTCATAGACTCATATGTTGAACTACAAAAGTAAGATCAGGACGGGTGAACATCACATACTGTAATGCCCATGTAAGGCTAAGGGCATCCACAATGTATTGAACTCTATAGAGTTCAATGGAGTGTCACATCATCATTTACTATTCCATACAACTTTATTCATTTTTATCCCACAATGCATTAAACTCTACAAGTTTAATAGAACATATTAAAAAAATATTTAGTTAAAGATTTAAAGACTTTCCTTTTTCCCATTGAAGAGTTCAATGGCCATTGAACTCCAAATCCATTGAGTGCCAATGTGACATTTCACAATGGTGGAGTTGTATCTATTGAATGACAAGTATGCATGACACCTCATTCAACTCTTCTATTAAACTCCCCATTGTGGATGCTCTAAGGTACAAAACGGGATCAAAGACAAGGTTTCCTACAACCCTAAATTTAGAGTTGATATAAACTGCAATCCTGTAAGTCAGTAGGTTTGCTAGTTTCATATCTAGGTGATATATTTCTTTTGTGATAGAAGCATGCCTTTCGGGTGACCAGGTACCGACAATGTTAAGGAAAATTTTAGAGCAACCAAATTAGTTACTGAAAACTTGCAACTCAAAAAATGATATGATCCAACATATAAGGTTTGTAGTAAAAAGGTCTTAACTCTTGAGGATGATAAAATCTAACTATATAAGTAATGTAACACCTGTAATTTGGAGCTATAAGTTTTAACACTTAAGTGAACTTTTTGCACTGTGGCGGTATGCCCAACGTAGCTAAAGTTACGCCCATCGTAACACCCTAAAAACGCGACTTCATTCATCCTAGTACGCCCAACGTACTAGCTAGTGTACACCCAGTATACCAGACTCATTTTTTTAGATTAACTTCAAACAATCATAACTTCTTCGTTTCAACTCCGTTTTCGATGATCTTTATATCCACGGAAAGGTACCTATGATCTCTACAATTCTATATTGATAATTATAACTAAAAACAACTCAAACTAAAATCCTTAATTTACGCAAGAACCCGAAACATAACCTTTCCCATTTTATCCCTCAGCTTCCATCGAACAATCGAAGGTTTAAATCACTTGTCTAACATCATACACCTCCAGTAGAGTCTAAACTTCATTCAATTGAAGCCCAAGGCCTCCATTTAATACATTTATTGACCACGATCCTGAAATAATATGTAACACCCGCAGATTCGGGCTAGTCAATCTATAGATAATAAGCGTTGAAAATAACTTTTTGATAGAAGATTATTTATAATAAATAATCTTAACCAAAGTATAGTATATGTCACAAGGATTTCGTGTAACACCGTGAATTTCAAAATATTTTTTCGCATAATATAAAAACATATTCATTTAATTTTCATAAAAACATCAGTGTTTGAAACTCCAATCAATGTCATACAAAGAATCCCAAGATCACATATCATAAAAATCCCATGTGTGTGTACTGATCAAGCTGACGCCTTCCCACGGTCATCACTAGTACCTGAAACAAATAACACCAATACTGTAAGCACAAAGCTTAGTGAGTTCCTCAAAATACCACACATAACACATATTAGCCACTCGAGGCTATAACTCTGTGGGTCCGTAGACCCTACTCTGTGAACCTTCTGGTTCTAACTCTGGGAACCTTCCGGTTCCAACTCTATAAACATGCACAACATAAATCACATAGAAATAATGCAATACAACACATGACATACATATAGCATATAAATACTCTGTCACATAACTCTGACTACCTACTCAAGGTAAAGTATAGTTAGAAGACTCACCTCACGTATCTCGATAACTCGCAAATCCCGAAAATCACTCGCGCTCGATCCTCCGAGCTATAATCCTCCTATAACACAATATATCTCTAATTAACACTTTCACAACTAAGGTTGACTACCCCTATCAAGTCAACACTGGTCAACTCTGGTCAATGGTCAACTTTGACCGGACTCGGCGAGTGCACTAGGGCGACTCGGCGAGTCTATATGTGTTCACTGACTCCTTAAGATCCTCCTTTGACACGTCGAGTACTTCCCTGACTCGACGAGTTCCACCTGGCATGAATCGCGGGGCCACCACGACTCAACTCGCCGAGTCTCAAGAACAACACGGCGAGTTCCAGCTTGACTCAGTCCACTCGACAACCCTCTCTGACTCTCCCTGACTCACTGAGTCAACCCCTTAACTCGGCAAGACCACTCGCTGAGTGGTTAAGGACAATCTTCATGCTACTCGCCGAGTATGTTCTTCGGACTCGACGAGTCTAAGCCATGCATGAACTCAAATTCACTCATGAGGTCAAATCCGTTCCAGTAACTCCTAGATCCAGTCCTTCCAAGCACATTCATCACGTAAAGTTAAAATATTGGTGCTCATGCAAAGGTCCAAAGGCCTTATTTGATGATATGGTCTCTAGAATGCTATTCTAAGCTCATGGCCTCCATTAACACTCATAAAGCTTGAGGGAAAAGAGTCTCTGGACCTCTTTGGGTCTAGATCCAAAGCATCAACATAAGAAGAGGCCAATTACTCCATGAATCATTGCACAAAGAAGCCCTAACTCTAAGATTTACACCAAGGGCTGAGAAAGAAACGAATAGTTACCTCAAATGAAGTCTCTGGACTCAAGAATCACTGGATTAGCACCTCCTTTGGTCTCCTCTTGCCTTGATCCACTTCTATATGCAAAATCACCCACAAATAATCAAGGATCCTCCTCTTCTCTCTCACAAAACGCTCAAGGACTCTTTTAGGGTTCTCTCTGGGGTTGGTGGCCGCAAATGACGGCCATCAGCCCCTTTAAATAGGTCTCATACCCTAGAAATTAGGGTTTCATTAAACAGCGTGGACTCGCCGAGTCCACCTTTTGGACTCGCCGAGTCCGGACGCGAACCCACGCCCAAACCGCGATCATACTCGGCGAGTTTGAGCTCCAACTCGCCGAGTCTCCTCACAATTCACCAAAATTTATAAGAAGAACTAATACCTGGGAATCCGGGCTGTTACATTTCGTACATATAAAGAACGCTAAAATCCGACTTGTAACGAGGAAGTTATGACCTGTCAAAGTTTTGTGAAAAAACCGGCACGACGCTGCGTAACGTAAAAACTGAATTTTTGATAAAATACTTTTTAGCTTTAGAAATCTAAATGAAAGTCGTAGTGTACGTTAAACCATGTACATACATAAAAAGAACGTCCAAATCTGACTTCATATGAGGAAGTTATGATTTTTCTAAGATTTAACATAATACTGTGCAGCCTAGAATTTGAATTTTAGATCGATCGAGTTTTAGCTGACACAATCTAAAATTGAATCAAAGATCTCGTTAATAGGAGCTCAACGATCACTACTAGAAAAACAACCTTTTACGACGCTCATTGCGCGTCGTAAAAGGCTCAGACGACGCGCAAATGCGCGTCAAGGAAGGCCCTGTCATAAAGAGAGACGACACGCATTTACGATGCTCATTTATGATGCACAATTACGACGCGCGTTTACGACACGCAATGCGTATCAAGGAAGGCCCTGTCATAAAGGAAGACGACACGCATTCGCGTGTCGTAACCTTACGACGCACGTGTTAATGACACGCAATGCGTATCAAGAAAGCCCTTGTCAAGAAAGGCCATGTCATAAGTGAAGATGACACACATTTTTGCGTATCATAATTTTAAATGTTTAAAAAAAATATTATTTATAGATTTACTAATTTTCAAATTAAATAATACATTAAAAATCTCATAATACAAAATAAAATACCATAAATAACAAAGATAAATCATTTCACTAATATGTCAAATACAAATAATTATTCCAATAGTGAGTAAATGTTATAAAAAATGAACTCATTTATATACAATTGCATTATCTAGCTTACTATGTGCCAACAACTCTCTATGTGTTTACTTTTGCTTGAGTCTCGTTTCCTCCAAAGCTTCTAGCCATGCCAAAATATGATATCTTAAATTCATCAAGTCCTTGGCGTGAAGTCTTAGATAGAAGCTTAACTGCAATCTCCAATCCTTCTAGCATACCCTAAAGATCATTATTGGCCATGTAGCAGGATCAACCTGCAATCTCTTTTTTGCCTTCTTATTACTTGCAGCATCTTCTGCCTATTTGACCAAGGTTGTGCCTTCAGTAGCAACATGCTGCATTGCGTCAAAAAGATAAAAACAGATGACAACAAATACAAATAACTGCATTCTACTTTAAAAAACATAGAATCCAACTCCTAAATCACAAACCTGTTTAAACTTACTAGAGACAGGATCCAATCCATGGGGTATTTTTGGAAAATAGTCTGAACATTCTTGACAAATCATCAACCTGCAAGTGAAGGGTAGAAAGGGAAGAAACAAATGTTCACAACCAGTAAGAAATCTAAACACTAGAAGTTTCATAGTGATTATTGATTCCTATAAACTCAAATGTGAGATGAGAGGCTTGTTCACAACCAGTAAGAAATACTAAGTAGAAAGAAACAATCCCTTAATCCAGTAAGCTATATATGAGTGTTTCTTGCAACATAAACATTTTCATGAAAATGATATAGACAAATAAGTAAGAGTGATGATATTGATACCTTAATTACGCCATTGGTGAACGAAATTTTAATTGGTTGATAGCAATACTTGACCTCTTAAAACAAATAAACAAAGGATCACATCATAATTAGCTCAATGAAGTAATTCTTATACATTGTCTCTACCAAAAGATTCATCATGGAAACATTTTTGTTGGAAATAACTAAACAAAAACCCATTTAGCATCATTAACCTGTTGGAAAAATTAAAACCATGATTAAGTTATAAAATTTCGTGTTTAAATATATATATTTTTTAATACCTGTTGAACTTTGGCTTGTTTGTGAACATCTTCATAAGGATCATTCTCCATATCACTCAATGGATCACTAATAACCTCCACAGGAGGCTGTCAGATTGACTTTGGTGCTGCTACACTTGAAACAATTAAAGGTCTACGCCTTTGTAATCGCCCCTGAATCTCATCAAATTCCTTGTGCTGAAAGTGAAATTAATGTAAAATATGTATATATTTCTAGAATGCAACACATGATTTTTTGTAAGAAATTAAGTAATGGTTACAAAATACAAACCCGCAAGCGATGCTTTATAAGAAGTTTTTGAATTGATGGGAAGAAAATGGTAAAGTCCTCCCCAAGTGCATGTGCCAAACAACAGAGTGCATCAACAACATCCTTTCTTAGCTCATCGTTTTTTCTACATGCATGAAAATGTTTTAAAAGAAAATAAAATTTAAAGTGAAGAGGAATTCATTTTGGGAGAGTAACAAACTAACAATAACATTATTAACATACCCATCCAATACAAGTTTCAGGTGATGCACGAGTGTTGAAATGTGTCCTGTAACCTAATGAAAAGAAATTTATGGCATTTAGTCAAATAATTTATGATAAATATATTTATTACCAACCCAAATAATAATAATAATAATAATTCATTGACCTGAACACAAGGGATTAATCATATCAAGGTTTTTATAGTAGCTCGCCTTATGTCAACAGAAGCATCCACTTTAAATAAACGTATGAGGGTAGGAAGAAATAGATGCATATGTTCATCCAATGTTCCTGTAGACCAAAATTATATAATAATTTATGTTAGGACTTAGGAGACTAATTATTATAATTTCCACAATCACAATCACACTCATCACCAAAAACTTCCAAAGTACAAAGAATATCACGAACATAAGTGTAATCATTACACCTTTCAGCATCACTCAGAACTTAAATACAACATGGAAGAATTATAGGAAGATATCTCCTGAATTCATCGTTCAGGGCCATACAAATTTGTTCAACTAGGTGCAGGATCTGATCAGAAAGTCAAATTACATTATTGCCCTTTGACACATGTGCATTGTACAAAAGACAGATAGTAAAAGCACACTTTACCGGGGGTCCATGAACATGACGATTGGCTATTGGGAGACTGAATCATGACCATAATTCTGATATTAAAGAAAGCAGCTTGGGTAGATACTTCCGAATGTGCTGAAATAGCAACCAAGAATGGTTAATGATGACATCGCGTTTAAGGAAATAGTTTTTGTAATTCTACAAAGTCAAATACAATCCTACCTGGCGCACAATTGAAACAAGAGTTCCAAGCTTCCAAGTTATGAACTCCTTGAGAGTATCTTCCAAGTTATGAACTCCTTGAGATTAGCTTCCAAGATATACTTTCAGCTCCTTTATGTTTCTTTATTTTCCCGACAAGTTGAAAACGAACAGGAGCTTTAAAAGGCTCATCTTTTTCAAGAAGAACTATGCATGTGTTTGGAGGCTCATAGCCTGTAACAGCAATATCACCAAACAACAATATCAACAAGATACTTTTGGTAGATGCTCCACCTATGAAGTCCAACAGCTCTTCAACTTTGCTTGCATGGTCTAAACAGAATATTCTAGGTCTTAAATACCCATTACTCATGTTCCATACAACTGCATAATAAGAGGAATATCTATTAAGAATACAGGATAACAGTTTGTTTTCTTTCTGACAGGGCAAATTCGGTGGTTGATCCTCCTTCACTCTCTTTTATGCTTTTACTACCTTCCCCCATCTTTTAACCGTATCAATGGGAGGTATATTTGTAATTACACTCTCCAAGACTAAGTAAAATGTAATACCCTGTTTATTTATTAGATAAATAAATTAATTAATGAGCAAATGGTAGCCCTAAAATAAATAATTATATATCAAAGGATGGTCTCGAGTTGCTAATTGTCACAATTTTAAAAGTTGGGGGGGGGGGGGGGGGGTTAAAAGTGTAAGTTTTGGATGGGTTCCGTAAAGAATTATGAGGGCAGGGATTATTTGGTAATTTTTAGGACTCCATTTGAAAAGAATTGGTAGCAGAGAGGCTGTTTTAGTAAAAATCGGACTTGATTTGTAAAGGGTTATAAGAGACAGGGTTAAAAAGGTAAAAATATGGACTTATTTTGAAATAAATAGGAGCTGGAGGGACCATTTTGGTCATTATGGTGAACATTTAAATGAAGTGGGTATTTAAGGCTTGCCAAACCCTAACTCTAAGAGAAGGTCGGCCGCACCCGCTCCCTTTTCCTCCTTCAGCCGCAAACCCTATAGCTCTCTCTCTCTCTCTCAGCCGTCATCTCATCGCCATCACCAAAGGACCACCGAGTAGCTACCATATTCCGTCGCTAACAAAGTCCGAGAGGCACGAAGAGATCGGGAAACTCATTCGTGAAGGCCGTTGCTGTTCGTTATGGGTTGCTGCCTTAAACCACCGGCGCCACCACCGCTATTCTTCTTCTCTTCTTCTGTGTAACCCGTCCCCATCGAAGAAAAGACTTTGCCGGATGCTTGGCGTTTGTTGCTGCTACGATCCAACGACCGCCGCCGGCTATTAGGGTGCCATTTCCGCCGATTCATTACGCCACCTGGTGGGTAGTGGCTTTTGGACCTTGTGCGCTGTGATAACAGTTGGCTGGTAACCACGAAGAACCACCATGGCCGCCAGCCATGGTGGCTGCTGCCTTGTCACTTCATTTGCTGCCACCGGCCACCGTGAGGAGGGTGGCTGTGTGCGCATTTTGAGTGTGTGTTAGGGTGTGCTAGCTGTGTTTGGTGTTTGTGGGGTTGTATGTATGTAGCGGACAGATGTTGTAAGGGAGATGCTAGGCTGGAAAGTGAGGAAGACCGCCACTGCCACCATACACCACCGTGTTTGTGTGTGTGTGTTAGTAGGTGTGTGTGTTTATTTGGTATTTGGCGTTGTAAATTGTAACAAACTGAATAATGGAAAGAAATTCGAAACCACCACCGTGAGGTGGTGGCTGCCGCCACCGGCCGCCGTGTCGGGTGGCGGTGTGCCTTGTCTCGATTGTGTTGATTCGTTTGGGGGTTTGAAACCCTAATGGACCCAAGGAAGCCCTAATGGGCCCAATAAGACTCAATGGGCTTAATAAAACCTTAATGGACCCTAAAGAAACCTTAATGGGCTTAATAATATTTTAGTGGGCTTAATAGGCCCAATAAAGCCCTAATGGACCTAAAAGCCCAAGAAACTGATAAATGGACTAATATTTGGGTTGGAAAAACCATAATGCAAATAAAACCCTAATTTGTGGAAATTGCTTGGGGCACACGAGAATTAATTATTAAATCTTAAATAATTAATAATCATTGGCAAACTAGTGTAAGGCATAATGGACTTAATGGATTAAGTCCTTAATGGGTTAAGAAAGAAACACTAAACCTTAATCATCATTGCATGTGAAAACTCTAATTTGGGATTATGGGCTTGGACTTATTGAGACCCATATTTGGGCCATTAGAATGGAATTGTGTGATTAAGCCCAATCACATCATATGACTTATTTAGAAGAATGATGGACTTAATGGATTAAGTCCTTAAAGGAATAATTCCTTAATGGGTTAAGTAGGAAACTTAACCCTAATCGGCATTTTATGTGAAACCCTAACTTCACTTGGGTTTATTGTTGGGCCTTTCTATTGGGCGTTGATGGTTGGATTATTAATGGGCCATCTAAGAATAATTATATGGACTAAAATAATTTAATGGGCCTAGGGTAAGTCCCATGTAAGGGGTTGGGCCTAATTTGGAAAATTGGGCCATAGATGGACATAGTTGGGCCTTAATGATAGTATAATGTTGGGCCTTACAATAAGACCACATATAGGCCTGGGCCCAATTTGGAAAATTGGGCCATATGCTAGGCTTTGATTCCTAATTCGCTTTGGGCCTATGGATTGGGCCTTAGGCTTATATAAGCCAAGCCTGAGGTAATTAAGTAATTATCCAAGTATGTATTATGGTTATGTGCTGGGACCCAATTATTAATTGGGTGTTATTTTGGTGTTGACAGTTCGGGAGTCTGTCAGCCAGCAGCTAGGGCCGAGTCTGCGGGACTTCAGCAAGTGTGAGATTGTGTCTTCGGGACTTCAACAGTCTGAGGTGAGTTACCTTCCAGTAACGGTGGGTCTATGGCCACAATGCCGGCCCACCAGTAGGAGTTGTTGTTAGATGATTGTCTTTGTGATAATTGTCTATGTTTGCTACTACTTGTTATGTTTATGTGCTAGCATGATATGATGTTATGTGATAGTGGTAGTAGGGGGTGAAATAGTCCCCGGTTACCGGTCGATAGGGCCGAAGGGGTAGATTAGTACCCAACTATGCTAGACAGATTATGATATATGTGATATGATAGTATGTGGTAGCAGTAGGGGTGAAATAGTCCCCACTTACCGGTCGACAGGACCGAAGGGGTAGGCCAGCACCCAGATATGCTAGGCAGTATATGACTTTTATGTTATGCTTTTAGGTCGTAGTGTTAGGGGGTGAAATAGTCCCCGGTTACCGGTTGAAAGATACCGAAGGGGAGGCCAGCACCCAGATATGCTAGGCAGTATCCGGTCGAGAGGACCGAAGGGGAGCCCAGCACCCAGATATGCTAGGCAGTATCTGGTCGAGAGGACCGAAGGGGAGCCCAACATCCAGATATGCTAGGCAGCATCCGGTCGAGAGGACCGAAGGGGTAGGTCGGGCACCCAGATATGCCTGACAGTATATGTATGTTATATGATTGTGTGGTATGTGGTATGATGGGGGAACTCACTAAGCTTCGTGCTTACGGTTTTCAGTTTTGGTTTCAGGTACTTCGTGTTTAAAGGAAAGGAGACGGCTTGATCGTAGCGCATCACACTATGGTTTTCCGCACATGAGATCTTTGGGATTACACTCTGATATTGTTTTATGATAACATGTTTGATTATTTCTACTTTGGTTTTGACATGACATGATATTACAAATGTTTTATTACACTGTTGGTTTTATAATGACGTATTCAAAAATGAAATTTTTGGCCTGTATTTTTGGGATGTTACATAAAATTATCTTCTGTACATAATTTGGCATGTTTTGAGGCCAAATAGTTACGAGGTCAATATCGAACACCTAAAACTCGATACCCTCCAAAATCATTATCACACACACAAAATTGAGACACTTTTACCCCTCTACTCAAGAATGTACCCCAACATTCTTGCTTTCAAGGCATAAACCATATATTGGTCAAATCTTTTTCCTGATTTTTTTTTCTTTTTTAAAATTTAAAGACAATGAAGAAGGGCCCTTTTGTAGGTTGGATGTTGTGAAGTTCTTATGCTTGAATTCGGAGGTGTCAATTCCATTCCAAGTGTTTTTAGTAGAAAATGTCTTTCCTGAAAAACCCAAAAAAAAAAAAAATAAATAAACTTTCTTTAATCTTTTTGGTTTTTAGCTTGTTTAATTACAGGAAAAGTAAGGAAAAACTATTCTTTTTTTTTTTTTTTGGCAATTTTGTAGTTTAATCACTTATGCTTTGTTTTTTCCAATCAAACCATAAAAGTTCCACACATTTTTTTTTTTCAAATTAACCACTTTAACCTTATATAATAAATCAAAATGTCTTTCAACTTTTATTGTTTGATTCGAAAAAATAAAGTATTAGTTGGTTAAAATTTAAAACTGCTAAAAATATAATGTTTTTTTTTAATATAACTTACCCTTTTATTAATGTGACAGGAAGTAATTTAAGTGGAAGATTAACGTATGACAAGGGAAAAAACATAAAATGGTTAATGGACTTACACTTTCTGAAAATTGTGGGCTTGGAATCCCTGCAGCCATTGATCTAAACAATGGAGTTACTTGAAGTGGAGAATTGAATTCTGAATTTGGCAATGCAACATCATTCTTGAATTCATCACAAGATTGTCAAATATCTGTAATTCAAACAAATATATATATTTCTCATTATTATCAATATGATGTTAATTATAGGTAAAATTACAAAAAAGGACATAGTTTAACTTGATTGATTCCCTCATCAGATGTTATCATATTTACATCACCAACAACTTACGTTCTTCTTTCTGACGATCTTTTAAATGAGAGCTTCGTATCCCTGGTAACAAGGACTTAGGCACCCTGCCATTTAAATACATTTAAAGAATATTACCAGTTTACCCTTCCTGATATATTTGGAATAACTCTTTCTAGCTTCATATGTCAAAAGACTTATAAAGATTTCTAGCTGACCTTGGAATAAATGACATGGTAAGCAGGTAAAGCATGAAAACAGAAGAAATTTTCAGTAGAATGTCCCAAATCTCAACAATTTACCACCATATGTTTTACACAATTACTTTGAGATTTTCTAAAGGAAGTTGAGAATGTGAAATTCAATTTTGAACAAAGAAATAACACACCTGCAACATGGAACGCCAGATGCAACAACAAGTTCAGGTGATAGAAGGCTAGTCTTTTCGCCCAAGAGTGTTAGAGAAGCTGTTAAACAAAAATGGCAGGAGCTTTATGAATTGCTAAAGAAGTAATTTGAAGCCCTGGACATTCCATGTTGAAAAATAGTCATTATATAAGTTCATTTTTTTCTTAGAATGCTTTAAGAAGGTGAGAGATGCATATTATAGCAGCTCTTTTTATATGCATCTGATTAGTAATTAGCGAATAATATTTGTAATTGAAGCTTTATTTGATTATAGAGGCAAATTGAAAGTTTCATGTGATAGGAAACCAGATTAACCAAGCAATCGAGAATTCAACACATACAGGACCAAGAATAGCAACTATTGAATTTATGAGGTGACCTACTCCTTGCTGAAGCACAACCGATCCATTCTCTTCAAAAAAAGGATATCTATAGCAAGGCCAAGTACACCTTAATGAACGATTTGATTTTGAAGAGACAAGCCGGCAGTCTTCGACATCGGATACTGTTCTAAGGTCTTTATTTTAGGAACGAACAAGGAGGTGATGGTGTACATCGATGACCACCAATCAAAGCCTTCGTAATCGTCCGTGAAGAGCATCACGCCACAAGATAAGAAAGAAAGTGACAGCCTAAAAGAGAAGAAATAAGGTGACAAACTGAAATTACTTGTGTGGGAAGTGGGATAACAAAAAGATAGCTAAACCAAACCTTGGAACTTGTTGAGACCTGAGGGCTGGTTGCCGGAGGTTGCTTCCTTCAATGTTCTTAACATTGTATAGACTGTACAGTAGTGGAGGTTGGATACTAGATCACTAGAGGGTAGAATAGACTAAAATTATAGAGTTGGTTGCTTCATTAGAGCTCGATTGGAGTGGAATCCGAGATTGGGGAGTGGAAGAAGAGAGAATCAGAGAAGTTCGAAGTGTGGATTGAGTTTTTAGGGTCCAATTTCAAGTCAATAGTAAAGAGTCCAAAACGATTACACCTCCCTGTACCTCACTCAATAGTCGAAATCATAGAAATTCTTGAATTCTATATGAATAAGCGATGAAGATGCGAACTTGTGGGAGGATCACGCTAGAGATGCAAAGTTGGAGAGTAGATGTAGAGAAGTGAAACGGTGGAGGTTTGAGAATCGAGAGAGACGAAAGAAAGAAAGGGGGTTTTCGGCGGGGATGAGCTAGGGTTTTCAGTCGATGGAAACAAAGCGGGATTTTTAATTTTTGGATTTCATTTCCCCCTTGGACGAAACGCGTGTTTCATTAAAATTTATAAAGCGACATGGTTAGACGACACACATTTTATTTAAGGTGTCCTCCGTGTTTTTTTTAGACACTAATTCTAGGGCACGCAAAAATGCGTGTCCACTATGCTTCATACTTTGGAAAACTGACATCAACTTTTAGGGTACGCACAAATGAGTGTCCTCTATCAGCGCGTGTCATTGATTGCGCGTCGTAAAAGGCTGTTTTTCTAGTAGTGGATATAAACACAGACGAAAACGGATGTTGGATGACACTGTTATGAACTTTTAACGAACTTTATATGTCCAAGTCTATTAAAATATAACATTAGAAAAAATTAAGTCAAAGTTAGCCGATAGAGACTAGGTTAAAGTCGTAGATCACGTTGCTACCTATGCGTGGATATAGAGAACATAGAAATCGGAACTCGTATGCGAAAGTTACGAAATTTAGAAGTTAATTAAATTATGGGAGGATACGAGGCCGACACATGGCGCAATCCTGACCCTCCCTTTCTCCCCACGACTTCGCATGCGAGGATGACACCTAGCCCTGGTACGTGCAGCGTAGCGCCTCGTACGCACAAGATACCGAGTATGTGCAGCGTACTCAGAAGTTACGCCCAACATAGACTGAGGATGCAGCCAATAAATAGATGTGAGGATACCCTGATTTCTTCACACCTTTCCCATTCTTTCTCTCTCAAATACTCCTCTTTACCGCTCCCACTCCCTAGAACTTACTAAGTATTGGAGGCGAGTATGGGAGTGCTAGAAGGCTTCAAGAAGAAGAGCTTTCAGCTCATAAGTTTTGCCCCCCGCAAAGCACAACACCTAGCTAAACCCCCTTGTAAGCGAGTGATGCTTACCCTACTTTAAGTATAACTTATGTTTATGTTCATTATCGTTATTATGAACCTAGAAACAATATATGTGTTAAGTATTATAAATTATACAAAGTGTTATTATAATACATTTTAACTGCTTGCGGTACGGAGAATCTGGTTTGTAAGGCTGCATAGGGTTGTTAAATTGCAGAATAGCTTAAATGTCAAAATGGTCCTGCCCTCCGGTGTTTCATGTCTGGCCCATGTCTATACATAGTAGTTGAAAAGTATTGTTTAACACTTATAAAACAATATCGCTCGTAGACCTCGAGTTAATAATTAGTCGCAATAAATATTAGACTAAAATCTAGTGATAATGATACTAGGTTTCGTCGAAGGAAAATAAAATTGTTAGAAGCGAAGTGTTGCCCGAGTTTGGAGTCATCACTTTAACAAGTGAGTGCATAGTTACTTTCATCTTACACATAGATATGAAGTATTAAATATAAATTACACGTGATGTGTGCATATTATCTGTGTTCTTGATATCTATGTTGGATGAACGATTTATACATATTTTACTTGATTTAAAATTGTATATGTATTTTTATACCTATAAATATATTGCGTAAAGATTGGTAGATGAAAGATGAGAGATGAAAGATGATATTGATGATGAGAGGTGAAAAAATGATGAGAAGCCTTGACCTTAACAATGATCCAGTCATCTAGAAGAGTATAGATAATGACCACATACTATTCTAGACAGTCCAGTGGAACGCTAGTAGGCTCGCAACCTGTATGTGATTTTGAACTACGTGTTTACTAGATGTACTCTAAAAACCTGGCATCTATGGACTTATTGCCTTATAAATGGACGCTAGCAGCTATGGATTTAGTTCTCTATAGATGATCATTGGCAGTTGTTGACTTAGTACCTTACAAATGAACGTTGACAGCTATGGATTTAGTACCTAATAGATAACATCGACAACTATGGTCTTTGTAACATCCGGATTTTCGGGTATGATGGTTTGTGTTTCAATTTTGAGGATTTAGGGAGGGACACGACGAGTCGTAGGGATGACTCGCCAAGTCACGTCGAGTTAAGCACATGGATTTAATGAGTGGACTCGACGAGTCCAACTATGGACTCGCCGAGTAGGTGCTGGGCAGAGAAAACCCTAAGTTCCGGGGTTGGAGCCTATTTAAAGGAACTTATGACCTTGGGTGCGCCTCATATCTCCTGTGAGAAAACCCTAAATAGCCATTGGAGCCAAGGGAGAGTTCTTGTGACGAAATCAAGTAATTTTGGTGGGATTTTGCAAAGGAAGAGAAGGGATTCAGCTAGAAGGACCAATGGAGGTTGTTATTCTGAGACATCCAAGCAAGGATCTCCATTCTGAGGTAGTATCTCGCCCCTTCTTTCTGTTTTGTGTAGAATCCTTGAATCTGGGGTTTTCTTTACCCTTTCTTGGATAGTATGAGATGTGTATGAGGTCCCAATGTGGAAAAAGTATTAGATCTGGACCTTAAGAGGTCCATAGAGTCCCAGCCTTCTAGATTTTTGCAGATCCATTGGAGTTATGAATCTAGGATCCCTTTGTTAGAGCTATTTCACCATATAGAGCCATATATGTGTTGCATGAGTACAAAGATTGGACCTTTACGTGATTATTGGGTGTTAGAGGTTCAAATCTATAAGTTAGAGAAACGATCTGACCTCAGAAGGTCATTTGAGTGTTGCCATGGAGGGAACGCGCCGAGTCCATAAGAGCACTCGACGAGTTGAGTCGGTTTGCCCCGCGATTCGTGACTAATGGTAATCCGTTGAGTGGAAGGTTCACACGACGAGTCGAGTGAGGCTTTAGAAGGATCCAGAGGACACACTTGGACTCGTCGAGTCACCCATGTGCACTCGACGAGTCTGGTCAAAGTTTGATCGTTGACTAGAGTTGACTTCAGTTGACCTTTGGGTTTTAGTCAAGCTGATTCAAGAGGGGCTGGAGAGGGGTAAAATGGTCTTCTACCCATTATTAGAGATGAGAACATGAGATGATTTTGATTAGAGATGTTATCCTTTTGATAGGAGGAGGCTAGGTCGGAATATTCGAGCACGAGAGTTTATCCGACTTCATACAAGGTGAGTCTTCTCACTATACTTTACCTAGAGTGGTAATTATGTGTGACCGGAAGGTCTTATATGCTATGAAGAGTATGTGATATATGTTGTTATGTGATATGTATGTGTTATGTTATGTTATGAGTCGCATGGAATGGACCGGAAGGTCATCATGATATGGACCGGAAGGTCAACAGGGTATGGATTGGAAGGTCAAGATGAGACGGACCGGAAGGTCAATGAGGAGGACCGGAAGGTCATTATGGGTAGGACCGGAAGGTCTACCAGGGTTGGGACGGAAGTCCCCTGAGACATATGGATCGGAAGGTCCCATAGAGCTATGGCCTTGAGTGGCGTATGTGCTGTATGTGGTATTTTAAGGAACTCACTAAACCTTTATGCTTACCGTGTTATGTGATATGTGTTTCAGGTACTAGCAAGGATCGTGGGAAGGCGCCGACATGATTTGTACACACTGATGGAGTTTTTATGTATTTGAGATCTTAGGATTGTTTCATTTGGATGACATGTGTTACATTGGATTTTGTTATTTCTTATGAATGAAATTATGTTTTAAATGAAAAATTGTTTTGAAAATGTACGTCGTTGCAAGTTGGTATCAGAGCCTTGGTTTGAGGGATTCAGATACCCCTTCGAGCATATCTGAACTCAAAATGAGGATTTGAGAAAGTTTTTCATAAAAGGGACAATTTTTTTAAAAGAGTATAAGACTTTGAGAAAAGCAGAAAGGAGCAGTATGTATGATCAGCTAGCGCCCGAACGGTGATTTCCCACCCTTACATTATGTATTATGAGATATGATATGATATGATAAGCATGCTAGCGTAGGCTAGGTATTCATATTAGGACTAGAGTGGCCTGATTTGTGATGCCTTAGCCTAGGAGATTAACGCTACTTTGAGATACATTGAGAGCGAGTAGGTAGCAGTGAGGAGCTTCTGAGTGATCTGTCGGAAGGTAGCCTATGCTTAGAAAGATATAGAGTACTTGTGATTTGGGATCCTAGGAGGAGGACCTGGGGTGAATGTTGATGTGGTGTGGAAAGTAGTATAGATCCCGTACTACTGGAAGCACCGGATCAGTGAGCAGTCCAAGTAAGAATCCTTGGGATGCTAAGCAACAAGTAGGGCTGAGTGATCAAGTGAAAGTATACTCGAGCGATTCTATGATTTATTTTATGTTGGGAGACATCATGGTTGGTTCAACACACACACCAGAGAGTAGCGGTGTTAGCGATGATGAAATTCGCCGTATGATTCATGACGAGATGACCAGGATGATCCGGAAGGCTAATCCGGAGGATTTTAAAGTAGTAGATTGAGAAGTGATGACGTGGTTCGAGTACCATGATAAGTAGCGGATTGAGAAGTGATGTAATGGTTCTAGTATCATGATAAGTAGCAGATTGAGAAGTGATGTCATGGTTTGAGTACCATGATAAATAGAGGATTGAGAGATGACAACATGGTTCGAGTACCATGAGTTGTATCAGGTCGAGAGGTGATGTCATGGTTCGCGTACTGTGAGTTCTAGCAGGTCAAGAGGTGATGTCATGGTTCGAGTACCATGAATTGAGGTGGATTGAGAAGAGGGAACATGGTTCGAGTACCATGATTTGTAGAAGATTAAGAGGAGATAACATGATACAGGTGCCATGATTCATAACAGATCGAGAGGTGGCCACACGGTTTGAGTACCATGATATGTGGCAGTTAGTGTTTCTGGTTTTTACCGGTTATTCCGTGGGGATTGTCTAGACTTAGATTAGAGGTGAATAAGTATGGGGCCAGAAATCCATGAAGAACAAGTTTTAGTGGAGCATCCCTTGAAAGGGGAAATTGAGTGAGCTCCGAGGGATTATGGGTGATATGCCAGTTGGAGTCGCAAGACTCAGAGATGAGTAGGGATGGTGTGTTATGGTGGAATACGTTCTGGGCTGGGCGACCGGCCGATAGTGGAGAGGTCACTTTCTGTTACCCGAGTGGTGCTATTTCCATTTCCTGTGGGAGACATAAGAGGTGTTGAGATTTCGGTTTTTTGAGTTTGGGGGTGAGCCCTGTGGGATTGCACGGATGGTGACCTTCAACCAGAGTATATGGCAGTAGGTCTGCCGCGAGGTAAAGATGTAGCTTGAACAAGTCGTCAGTGGGGACTGAGATGGTCAAGGACCAGGATACCCACTAATTGAGTATAGTAGGGCATGTGTTAGCTACAACATCGAACGATCAAGAGGAGTATATCAGGGCGATGACCCTTATTGCCTTTGATGGGTATTAAGAGTGGAAATATGGTTTCTACTCTTATGATAAGTGACGTGATGGAACGTTGGTTGTGGAGTCGATGATGAGGAGTACGGTAGATCATTACTTCCAGACTAAGAGTCAGGGTTAATATTGGACAGTTGGGAGGTCCGGTGATGGAATGGTGTGAGATTCTGAGTGACTAGAGGCAGTCATGGTGGGAACTTCTGAGGATTTCATCTGAGTTTCGGGGCATTTGGATTTGCTCGATCTCTGTCGGGAGATCATCGAGCGTTGCGTAGTACCTTCCAAGAGTAGGTGCGATGTTACTGGTGGAAACAGTCTGTGGGATAGATTGCTGGTGCGCTGATTGGGGATGGTTCGAACCCTAAGCGGGGGAGAACCGAGTATTTTATTGAGGGGATCAGAGATTCGATCGGGAATGGTTAGAGATCTGGATATAGACACCGGCAGTGCGAATTCATGAGCCCAGGGTTATTGGTGATTGAGACGAGGTGCAGAGCAAGATAATGCATGTGTTATGTTTGAAAAGGATGAGTGCCTCCATGGCAAGTGGCCGTTGATTGGAGACCTTGGGGTGAACAGGAATTCTTCGATCATAATGGTGAATTCGAGATGGTTGGCTTGTAGGGTGAGTTCGACGGTTGAGAAATTCTGGTTCAATGATGGGGCTGTTATTCAGCTTGGGAAGGGTAGAAGTTGATTAGACAACCAATTTCAGGTTGTGGAACATGAAGATTAGTGGATGAGACGAGACCTCGTGAGGTACTATGGTGGTGTATCGAGGTATCCGAATTTATTGCATTGGATTTCGGATAATTTTGAGTCTGGAGTGGAGACGGCAGGTGGTGGGTCAAGCATCTATGATTGTAGTGGGAGTCCTTTCGGTTAATGAAAACAACTGAGATTTTCCAAGAATATGGATTGCATCAGAGAAGGGTGTTTTATTATGGCGATTGCTGTCAGATATAGTGATGCCTAATTCAGGTAAGGGCATGCACCTATCTTTGATTGGTCCGCGGAATATGTATTAGTGAAAGGTGTGGTGATACTGCGGGAAGCCGTAGTACTCATCAGTTAGTGAGAAGTTGTGGTGATACTGCAGGAAGCTGTAGTACTCACTAGTCAGTGAAAGGTGTGGTGATACTACGAGAAGCCGTAGTACTCATCAGTCGGTGAGAAGTTGTGGTGATACTACGGGAAGCCGTAGTACTCATCAGTCGGTGAGAAGTTGTGGTGATACTGCGGGAAGCCGTAGTACTCACCAGTCAGTGAAAGGTGTGGTGATACTACGGGAAGCCGTAGTACTCACTAGTCAGTGAGAGGTTGTGGTGATACTGCGGGAAGCCGTAGTACTCACCAGTCAGTGAAAGGTGTGGTGATACTACGGGAAGCTTTAGTACTCACTGGTCAGTGAGAGGTTGTGGTGATACTGTGAGAAGCCGTAGTACTCACCAGTCAGTGAGAGGTTGTCGTGATACTGTGGGAAGCCATAGTACTCACTAGTCAGTGAGAGGTTGTTGTGATGCTACGGGAAGCCGTAGTACTCACTAGTCAGAGGTTGTTGTGATGCTACGGGAAGCCGTAGTACTCACTAGTAAGAGGTTGTTGTGATGCTACGGGATGTCGTAGTACTCACCAGTTAGAGGTTGTCATGATGCTATGGGAGCCGTAGTACTCATTAGTCAGAGGGAGGTTTTTGCGATGCTACGGGAGCCGTAGTACTCTTTAGTCAGCAAAAGGTGGTTATGAGGAAGTACTCTTTGATGAAAGCACGATGCAGAATAGTTTTGGGCGAGGGTAGCCCTAATAGTTGGGTTTTTTGGGAACCTGGTGATCGAACCAAGAAAGAGACTGGGGTCCCCATATTTGTCGAGAATCGTTAAACTCTGACTCGAGTTGTGGTTGTCGCATCATGAGGGAATTGGAAAAAGTGATATTCACGCGGACTGCAGGTTGAGTCATGAGATGATTGTTTCATTGGGATAAGTGGTCCCAACATTGGGTCGGACCAGACTCTCGAGTCTGAGTTTGGCTTTGGTAGTGTGTTGGGTAGACGAGAGGAGATTCTGGATTCGGAGGTGGATTATTGGTTCAGGGGTATTGTTGTCGCCCAATATCTTAGACCCAAGTGAGGTCAGTTCGTTAGTACGGGAGATACCATGAGGTGCATGAGGCAAATGATTATTAATTTGGCTGAGGTCGAGGGTGAGACGATTCCAGTTGGGAGTATAGTATTCGTTGAGGTAAAGAGAACTTTGTGACTTGGGTGTCACTGGGCCGAGATAGTTGATGTGAGAAGGAAGTCAATAAGACACTTGGAACATGTTATGAGTAACCTTTGGAAATCAATAGTTGGTTGAGAGATGACCTAGTACCCCGTGTGGAGTAGGGATCGTTGAGAGTAAGTTGGGGGTTTATGATTATAGATGTTAGAGAACATTTTGAGGAAGCATGATCACTTTCTTATATCTGAAGGCAAGGTGTTAAAAATTCATTAAACTGGTGGGGTTCGATTTCAGGGCAGGAGACGATTCTCTGGTGTAACATGTCCCTTTCGAAGTGTATTTGAGATTGTCAGGTACGTATGGAATGGGTGATCGGTAACCGATTGTTGGGTGTATATTTGGAAGTCGGAAGGGATATCTTAGCGACAGAGGGGCCATTTTGTTTCGAATTTAGGAGTTCCTGGTTGGGCTCAGATATTCATGGAGGAAGATATCGTTTTGGTACGAGATCCTTTCAGTGGTGCTTTTCGAGTGGTTGGTTTCTATCTATGTGGTTTGAGAAGCAATTTCGAGGGCGAAATCAAATTAAGTGGGGGAGATTTGTAACATCCAGAATTTCGGGTATGATGGTTCGTGTTTTAATTTTGAGGATTTAGGGAGGGACACGACGAGTCGTAGGGATGACTCGCCGAGTGATGTTGAGTTGAGCACGTGGATTTAATGAGCGGACTTGACGAGTCCAAGTATGGACTCGCCGAGTAGGTGCTGGGCAGAGAAAACCCTAAGTTCCGGGGTTGGAGCCTTTTTAAAGGAACTTATGACCTTGGGTGCGCCTCATATCTCCTGTGAGAAAACCCTAATTCACCATTGGAGCCAAGGGAGAGTTCTTGTGACGAAAACAAGTAATATTGGTGGGATTTTGCAAAGGAAGAGAAGGGATTCATCTAGAAGGACCAATGGAGGTTGTTATTCTGAGACATCCAAGCAAGGATCTCCATTCTGAGGTAGTATCTCGCCCCTTCTTTCTGTTTTGTGTAGAATCCTTGAATTTAGGGTTTTCTCTACCCTTTCTTGGATAGTATGAAATGTGTATGAGGTCCCAATGTGGAAAAAGTATTAGATCTGGACCTTAAGAGGTCCATTGAGTCCCAACCTTCTAGCTTTTTGCAGATCCATTGGAGTTATGAATCTAGGATCCCTTTGTTAGAGCTATTTCACCATATAGAGCCATATATGTGTTGCATGAGTACAAAGATTGGACCTTTACGTGATTATTGGGTGTTAGAGAGTGAAATCTATAAGTTAGAGAAATAGATCTGACCTCAGAAGGTCATTTGAGTGTCGCCATGGAGGGAACTCGCCGAGTCCATAAGAGAACTTGACGAGTCGAGTCGGGTTGCCCCGCGATTCGTGACAAGTGGTAACTCGTCTAGTGGAAGCTTCACACGACGAGTCGAGTGAGGATTTAGAAGGATCCAGAGGACACGCTTGGACTTGTCGAGTCACCCATGTGCTCTCCACGAGTCTGGTTAAAGTTTGACCATTGACTAGAGTTGACTTCAGTTGACCTTTGGGTTTTGGTCAAGTTGATTCAAGAGGGGTTAGAGAGGGGTAGAATGGTCTTCTACCCATTATTAGAGATGATAACATGAGAGGATTTTGATTAGAGATGTTATCATGTTGATAGGAGGAGGTTAGGTCGGGATATTCGAGCACGAGAGTTTATCTGACTTCATACGAGGTGAGTCTTCTCACTGTACTCTACCTAGAGTGGTAGTTATGTGTGACCGGAACGTCTTATATGCAATGAAGAGTATGTGATATATGTTTTTATGTGATATGTATGTGTTATGTTATGTTATGAGTAGCATGGAATGGACCGGAAGATCATCATGATATGGACTAGAAGCTCAACAGGGTATTGACCGGAAGGTCAAGATGAGACGGACCGGAAGGTCAATGAGGAGGACCGGAAGGTCTACCAAGGTTAGGACGGAAGTCCCATGAGACATATGGATCGGAAGGTCCCATAGAGTTATGGCCTTGAGTGGCGTATGTGTTGTATGTGGTATTTTGGGGAACTCAATAAGCATTTATGCTTACCGTGTTATGTGATATGTGTTTCAGGTACTAGCGAGGATCGCGGAAGGCGCCGACATGATCTATACACACTGATGGAGTTTTTATGTATTTGAGATTTTGGGATTGTTTCATTAGGATGACATGTGTTACATTAGTTTTTGTTATTTCTTATGAATGAAATTACGTTTTAAAAATGAAAATTTGTTTTGAAAATTTACGTCGTTACAGACTTAGAGCCTGTTAGATAAAACCTGGCAGCGATGGACTTCATGCCTATTTCTTAAGAAAATCCTTTAAGATGAATGAATGAAGGACAGATAATTCTTAGGGTAGATCCTTAAGAATAAAGAAGATAATGGGGATAGGAAGTTGGGTTAATTGTTTGATGATTAAACACAATTATATTATTGTGGGTTGAAAACCCTATGTACTCACCAGGTTTCCCAACCTGACCCTCTCAGTTTATTTGTATCACACGTGTCGATACGAAGCTAAAGTACACTGAGAGATTAAAGGAGATGTAAATCATTAGTGTAAATGAATGTAAGGTATGTTTATGATTATGTTTTGGTATTGACGATGACATCCCAATGTTTTAATATAAACAAAATACATTTCTTCGAAAATGCTTTGATAATATATTTATCATGTTTTCTGGGAACAAATTCCTCAATATTATTCTTTAAAATGGATACTCCGTGTAACACTGTTGGGTGCAAAGTTATCTATGTATGACTTTGTAAATGTGTTGACGTTTGTAGACCGACTTGCATGTGGTGCATTAGCCTTATGACTTATGAGATAGAGAGTGAGAGAGAGAGAGACATGTAAACACCTTTATATAAGCTGGGTTCATACCACTTATGGAGGTGTGCTTTTGAGAGATGTAACATTGAGCGAGTGTGTGTGTGTGTGTGTAATTTATGCAGATTTAGATCTAGATCCCTTTTTGAATTTGAAACCTACTTCCAACATATGACCGACTCTGGAGAATTTGAATAACCCAGTTATTCGGGAAGTCAAAACATGCAAAGTGAAACAAAAGAATAATACTATTTAAATATGGCCCCAAACACCTTTGAGAGTAAATAGAACACCTTTTATTTAAACACCATATTTATTACTCATTATTCAGTGTGTGATGTTTCAAATAATCAACTTTATATTTGAATCAAAACAATAGTCATGCCATGCTCTAAGCATGCACACTATGTTTGTCTAAACACTAGTTATGCCATACACCAAGTATGCACACTATGTTTTTCTATGATCCTTACTTTGTGGAATAGTTCAATTGAGCATAATTCCAATGATTCTTATTTCACAATCCCAAATCCTTACCGTAAATGTAAGAATTCCAAATTCCTGCCATTCATCGAAATCTGTTAGATTTTAAACTTATATGCATTGATCCTCTCGTAATGACTATGTACAAAGTCACAAAGACTTGTCAACAATCATTACAGAGTATTAATGGAGATCAACTCCATGGAAATGAAGTCTCATATTCAAAGTACATTGCTTTGAACATCCTTCTTGCATTAAGTTTTCTAATCTTACAGAGATTGAATAATTTCCACCTATGGAGACATTTCCATATTCCCATTTTGACTATCACTTCTGACCAAGAGTTGCCTCCTTTCAGAATATGTCAATATGGTCCTTCCAAAATTAAAACTATATTTCCAATTGTCCCTGAGCAACCAATATTTGGTAAACCTTAGATTGTCCTTGACAATTGCTTAACCATTTTAGTCATATCCAATTCTAGATCTTTTCCCCTCTTAATGCCCCCACGCATTTCGAAAGTTTATAAAGGATAAATATTATAGCACATGCAATCGATCCCATACTCGAAGCATATGAGGCACAATTCATGATGTCTCACATAAAGAAATGATTCTTGACTAGTCTTTTAATACAATATATTTATTTGCTATGTTTTTCAAAATTTGACTATGAAGAGGGATGCCGTAATCATAATCGAATTTTGAGAAAGCAATATATATAGAATTTCCTTAAGTTGAGCCATTCCAACACAAAATTCATATATATATATATATATATATATATATATATATATATATATATATATATATATCCTTGACTAAAGATGATTAAAATCTCAATCTAAGCCTTTTAGAATTGAAATGAAGTATAATTTCCTCACCCTTAACTATAGCAAAACAACTTTTCCCAATTGAAAATTTTGTTTTCTATAATTAACATTGCTAACTGCAACACTTATCATAATTATCATGATCCCACTAACATGATGATTATTTGCATAACACATACAACTTTGACATGTATCCAAAAATCAGCTGAACTTCTAGAGATCAATACTTTATTGACTTTCTCACCAAAGTTCAGACTTCTAATACGAGAAGCTTTGATAAAACTTTATCAAAATCATACACCTTTCCTTAGATAGCACATATGTGTGTCTAAACAATTTCATAACTATGAAGAAGGGATTTTGTAATCATAGTCTCAACTGTTTAGACCTTTTCCATTCCTCACAAGTCCATGTTAGTGTGCTGGTTAACCACACACGCTCCACTAACGACTTTGAGAATGCAAATATCACAATTGCTATCTACTTAAAATATACTTAGTGAAAGCGTTTCCTCACCATCATTTTCATGAATCGGATAGAAACCTTATGACACTTAGATTTTATAGTGTATGTGTTCCTATCCATATGAATTTGTCAAAACCATAATCACAAGACAAGGTTAGTGACAAACTCAAAACCATATGGATTGAACTTCTCCAATCTTGATTTCTTGTATCTTGGTAGCGCAAGGGCCCACCATTGCTTCCAAGTTGTTATGCACACAATTGAGAACTCATAGAACTCATATACATACTTAACTTTACGGGAATGGGCATAGAAACAAGAACTATGTCAACACGATAGGTTACAAACCTCAAGTCGTGTGCTAGGGAGAAACTATAGGTTTTATCCTTGATTAACTCTTGAAAGTTTCAAGACCTTTAAGACTCCCACTGTCCTCTTGACATATAAGTTTCTCTTTGTCAAGAACCATTCCTTGACAACCAAACAAATATTCAAGAGTCAATGCGGATTCTTATCAAGATAAACACTTCACACAATTGGCCTTAGTTGGTCTTTGTTTTATCTAAAAGATCACAACTTACCAATTTCAAATGTACAATAATAGAAAACATTTTACTCTTACATTTGACAAGTGTTATAAACCTTCTTTAAGAAGTGTCACTCAAGTTACATTCTTGGAGTATGACTCTAAGACTTGTTTTGGAGCGAAGTATGACTCATCTTCTCGATTTTAACTAGTTCAATCATTCATGACTCCTCTTCTTAGCGATAAGAATGCACTAAAATGTCCCCAGAGGATGAATTGTGATATGGTCTCACAATCATTAAGATGATCATAAAACATGATACTAAAGTACTCTCCCATCTTTCCAGATTTAAGAAACTTTTATCTTTCTGCCAAATTTGATTCTTCTCGTTCGTTCTGCCATACATCGAAACTTTTCCAATGTTTCAGAATTATACTTAAACTATGAAGTATAACCATATTTACTAAACTTTAGTAAATCATGACGAATAGTCTTATCGATCTTTGTGGTGGAGTTTGACCTACACACACCATCATTTTCACCATCATTTTACTTAAAACCACTTAGTGAAAGCGTTTCCTCACCATCATTTTCATGAACCGGAAAGAAACCTTATAACACTTATATTTTATGGTGTAGGTGTTCCTATCCATGTGAATTTGTCAAAACCATAATCACAAGACAAGGTTAGTGACAAATCCAAACTCATGGACTGAACTTGCGTGGTCTTAACTTCTTGCCACCTGGCAGCACAAGGGTCTGCCATTGCTTCCAAGTTGTTATGCAACCAATTGAGAACTCTCAGAACTCATATGCAAATACAAATTTAACTAGAATGGGCACAAAAATAGGAATATGTCAACACAATAGGTTATAAACCTCAATTCGTGTGATAGTGATAAACTACATGTTTTATTCTTGATTAGATGTTGAAACTCTTTCAAGATCTTTTAGATTCCCACTATCCTCTTGATATATAAGACTCTCTTGCCAAGAACCATTCATTGACAAAAAATATTCAAAAGATAGTGCGGATTCTTACCAAGACAAACACTTCACACAATTGGCCTTAGTTGGTCTTTGTTTTATCCAAAACATCACAACTTACCAATTTCAAATGTACAAGAGTAGAAAACATTTTACTCTTACATTCGGCAAGTGTTATAAATCTTCTTTAAGATATGTCACTCAAGTTACAATCTTGGAGCATGACTCTAAGAATTGTTTTGGAACCAAGTATGACTCATCTTCTTGATTTAACCACTTCAACAGTTCATGACTGATCTTCTTAGCCATAAGAATGCACTAAGATGTCCTTAGTGGATTAATTGTGATATGGTTTCATAATCATTAAGATGATCATAAAACATGATACTAAAGTACTCTCCCATCTTTTCAGATTTGAGAAACTTTTATCTTTCTGCCTAATTTGATTCTTCTCATTCGTTCTGCCATACATTGAAACTTTTCCAATGTTTCCGAATTACACTTAAACTTGTAAGTGTAACCATATTTACTAACTTTATCATGACGAATAGCCTTATCGATCTTTGTGTTGGACCTGACCATCGCACAAACAAGTGTACCCGATCCCTTTGTCCTTCACTTGACTCACATATACATGTGAACAAGGAATTAGTCTTAATTTTCCAAAGATGAAAATTCTTATTCATCATACAATACAACTTGCATGATTCCAAGTTTCGGTCCAATTAAAACTTGGGTATCGAGAATCTTTCCTTATTTGGAAAATTTAGACACTACCACAAATGAAGGAATCAAATTGATATTTCCAATATTTCTAGAAACACACAAACATCAATTTTTCATAAATGTCATTGCAAGGAGATATAAAATAAAGTAAAACAAAATTTTATTTATTTATAAAATGCGGAAAAAACTTTTTTGTTACAATGCAACATTAAATTAAAACTATGCTATTACATATTTCCTAGCAATCTATCATAACTCCTAAGTAGTAGCTCAAGAATCCGATCTTCGAACCATGCGATTGAAATCCATCTTTGCGATCAGATTCAACATAGTTTTCCTTTAATTTTCCTTCCCTTTGCTTGATCCTACCAAACGTCAAAATGTAACCGAGTCACATTTTGTATTAAGAATCATCAATTAGGAACTTAACAGAGTTGGATAGTGGACTTACTTGAAGCAGAGTCAAACTTTTTGATTCGTCCTTCTCTTAGGTCTTTCAGGTAGCTAGGGCAGTTTCACAACCAATGCCCCTTCTCTTGACAGTGAAAACATATAGACTCTTTGGGAATGGTACACGGGACTATCACAGACTTAGTCTTTCCCTTTACCTTTTGGTCAACCGGGTTGACCAAGTCCGATCCCTTTCCATTGGGAAGAGAAAGCTTTTCTGGACTTCCAATGTTACCATTTTCAATGTCCATGAAAGTTTGAGAAATAGACCTTCCACTAATATTTTATTGACCATTGTGCCAAATCATTGTTGATTCAGCAGCAAAAAGCAAATAAAAAAGATCTATTAGGGTCATATTGTGATCTGTCACATAGTAGTCTTTAATAAACTCACTATATGACTTTGGAAGCGACTGAAGAACCCAGTCAACAGCCAACATCCTTGGAACAACGACACCCAACATTCTCAACCTGTCAATGTGTGACTTCATTTCCAAGACATGAGTACACACATGTCTTCCATCTTTATGTTTCATTGTTGGTAGGGCTTGAGTGACCTTGAACTTTTCAAGTCTTCGAGCTTGTGGGTCAGGGAAATAAATGGAGGAGGTGGAGGAAGAGAAGTGTGATTTCCATGAACCAATCACGGGATATCATCTTCATTAGGAAAGCTTGTTCCAAGAGATTTGGGAAAATCATAGTTGCCTGAACCAGACATCTACAATGGGAGGAATTGAAGTTAGTTGATTTAAGGTCCTTTATATAACACCCAACATGAAATATTAAGGCTAGGACCCAACACAATATTTTATAATTTGGAAGAGGGATGCCGTAATCCAAGCTACAAAATATTTGAAGGTAGGCGAATGACGATTCACCAATTTCCACCATGAAAAACGAAACATAAATTAGGTTTTAATTGGTTTAAAACTCCTAGATCTTTTGAAATTCATTGAACTTTGTAATGGCATGTTTCAATCTCGATTGTGCCCTCTCAAGTTTGTGATTGGGATGCCGAGGATCACAAACAAGGTGTGAATAACCATGCAAATATACTTGGTTCCCTTAATATTTATCACTTAATCGACGTGTCGGTTAACCACACGCGCTCCACCGATTCTATGATAAACATTAAGTTACCTTTTGCCTACCTTTTTAAATCCAGGCTAGTGTGCCGATTAACCACACGCGCTCCACAACCGACTTAAGCAAATTTCAACGTGTAATTTCATGGGTTAGCACCAAATTCACATTTTCCTAAAGGAACTAAGATTGGGAATAAAAGGTTTAGTTAATTTGTATTTATCATTATACTTATAATGAAGGGAGAATTATAGTCCTTATCCTACCCGTTCGGCTAACGACCCTCCACCAGTCAAGGAAGCGGTGGGTGAGAGTGGACACCCATTAAACTGTAATTTTATAGGCAGTAACCTTATAACCCTCTTATAGACCGGCTTCGTGAATGAGGCCTACTAACGGTAAAAATGACTTTGTTCTTATATATATATATATATATATATATATATATATATAACTATTGACTATTAATATTATAATACTATAAGGATTGAATTTTAACTTTTAAAATTCTAAGTGTAACTTGGAATTAAACTATTCATGAGGGGGGAAACTTTACAAATTCCAAAACTTGAGGGAAAGTTTTGAACTATTCAAAACTTTTGGATTTTCATCACTTATGAGTTTAATTAAGGTTTTAAAAAACTTTAATGTAGAGACTCTTCAACATCCATAACATGAGGACAAGTTATGCAGTTCATAAAACAAAAAGACTCTTCAATTGTGTAACCTATGCATTTTAATGGATCTTTAAAAGAAATGGATTTTGGTAATCCGTAGCTTGAGGACAAATTATGGACTCCATTAAAACACATTTAGATCCAGAATTAACTAACAAACAATTTTGCAAAATAATTCCTATGATCTACCAAAACTCATAAGTGTATGAACAATCATATGAACAATTTCAAGAATTAAATAAACACACATAAAACTTGATATTTTGATAACAACCTTGATATTGGTTTACCATAATCATTACCACATCAAAAATACATTTTATAAGTCCAAAAGAGTTTAAGGTGATGATTCTAGACCAATTCCAGCCATAAAACTCGAAGATATGATGTCAAGTGGTCCAACTCGTCGAGTGCATGAACCAACTCGACGAGTTGGATGAATTTAGTCATGGACTCGTCAAGTCCCTTAATGGACTCGGCGAGTCAGTTGTCCAGACAACATACAAACTTCGTTTTTCAGCTATTTGCATCAAGTATAAAAGAAAACAAGCCTAGGATCTAATACCACTGATGGGTTTTGATCATTCTAACACTCCTATGGTGTACATGCAACCCTATAAACCTTTGATCTATGTTTTCTCTATTATACATGCAAATATTCAATATTCCAAGGTTTTGTCCTAACTAGCATAATATGAAGCAATTATACTATAGAATCCTAGTTAGATGACATACCTTTTGATGAAGCTTGAAGTCTTGAACTTTAAGAGCTTAGCCCCAATAGTGTGGAAGCCTCAAGTCGTCACAAATCACCAAAAACACCTTGTAAAACTTGAGAGAATAGTAAGCACACTATAAATTGGCCCACTCTTGTCTTCTCACACACTAGTGCCATTTCATGTGCCAAAGACCTCTTTATATAGTATGGAGGATTAGGGTTACATTCATCTAAACCCAAATACCCATGACCTTTCATTTCCATAGGATCCATGGGTTAAAAACTCCATGGACTATCCATGCAAGCTTAGCCCATCCTAAATGAACTTGACCCATCCTATATATAAGAGTCCATATTTAATTAGTTCCTTTTTTATCAATAAATTAATTCTAAATTAATTCTTGATCGATACTAATTAAATAATATGATTTCATATTAATATATTAGAACTTATAATAGTTATGGCCTTAGACATCTAATCCTACAAAATTTTGGTATGGGTTAAAGCTAACTCCAAGATAGTGGTACTTTAAGTTTGATAGCTTCATGTAGTGGAATGGGTATAGGAGATGCGAAATGGATCATTGTTGTTACTTGAAGAAGTTTGGCTCTCCATACATTATTCTCTTATTCTATGTTAAGGACATGTTAATTGCCAAAGCAGATGTAACATCCGGAATTTCAGGTATTTTATTTATTCATTGAATTTCAAGTTTTATGGAAGAACTCGGCGAGTTGATGCATAGACTCGCCGAGTAGAGACGCGAATCATTATCCGGGTGGATGGCTGGACTCAGCGAGTCGCCCCAAGGACTCGGCGAGTCCACATTGTTTAATGAAACCCTAATTCCTCGGGTTTGGGGCATATTTAAAGGGCCTTATGGCCGTCATTTGCGGCTACCAGAACCCAGAGAGAAACCCTAAGTGAGCTAGAGCATTTTTGAGAGGAAAAGAGTCATTTCTTGATTATTTGTTAGTGTTTTTGGAAATAGAAGAGGACCAAGACAAGAGGAGGCTGAAGAGGGTGCTAATCCAGTGATTCCAGAGCTCAGAGACTTCATTTTGAGGTATTCATTCGACCCTTCTTCAGTTTATGGAGTAATTCTTAGAGTTAGGGTTTTTTTAGCCCTTTAGAGGATGGTTATATGGAGTAATTGGTCCCTTCTCGTGTTGGTGTTGTAGATCTGGACCCAAAGAGGTCCATAGACCCTTTTCCCATGAGCTTTATGGGTGTTAATGAAGGTTATGAGCTTAGGATGTCATTTTAGAGGCC
The DNA here is from genome assembly GCF_002870075.4 of Lactuca sativa. Classification (NCBI taxonomy): domain Eukaryota; kingdom Viridiplantae; phylum Streptophyta; class Magnoliopsida; order Asterales; family Asteraceae; genus Lactuca; species Lactuca sativa. The sequence goes on from NC_056627.2 coordinate 137,588,523, forward strand.
ATATCTTCAAATAAGGCCTTTGAGCCTTTGCATGAGCACCAAGATGCTAGCTTTACGTGACTATAATGCTTTAGGAAGCTGGATCTATGGTTTAGAGGAGTGGATCTGACCTCAGGAGGTCAGTTTAGCTTGAGCATGACATGAACTCGCCGAGTTCAATAGCCGACTCGGCGAATAGGCGAGGGTTTTCCCGATAATCACACAGTTGGTGACTCAATGAGTTGGGGAAGCGACTCGGTGAGTCAGAGGGAATCTAGAGGACAGAGTGCACGATGGTACTCGCCGAGTCAGGAGCCGGACTCGACGAGTTGAGTCAGGACATTTCACAGAATGTGATCAGTGATGATTTGCAGAGTTGAGGTTGACTCAGTGAGTCGAATGAGGACTAGGAGAGTGAAGAACACGTGTGGACTCGCCGAGTCACAGTTGTGCACTCGGCGAGTTTGGTCAAGGTTGACCGTTGACTTCGTTGACTTTTAGGGTTAGTCAATGTTTGGACCTTAGAGTCATCGGAAGGGTAGGATAGTCTTTTACCCTTCCTAGAGGATGTATAGAGAGAGAGAGAGAGAGAGATTAGCCTAGCCCGGAGGGTTGTATTAATTAGACTATTTATTTCATGTGATTAGGCAGGGGCTAGACCAGAGTTTACCGAGTCAGAGATTTACTGAGATATCCAAGGTGAGTCTTCTCACTATACTTTACCTTGAGTAGGTAACTGGAGTTATGTGATACAGTGTTTGTATGCTATATATGTGTTATGTGTTGCACTGTATTATTCTATGTAATTTATGTTGTGCATGTTTACAGAGTTAGAACCTGAGGGTTCATAGAGTTTGGGTGCACGGACCCACATAGTTATAGCCTCGAGTGGCTAATATGTGTTATATGTGGTATTTTGGGGAACTCACTAAGCTTTGTGCTTACAGTGTTTTATGTTAAGTGTTTCAGGTACTAGTGAGGATCGCAGAAGGGCGCCGGCTTGATCAGTACACACACGAGATTTTTATGTTATGAGATCTTGGGAATGATATATGTTATGAATTGAGTTGTAAACAGTGATGTTTTTATCAATAATGAATGAATTATGTTTTTGTAAAATGCGAAAAATTGTTTTGGAAATTTTTGGTGTTACAGAAGAAATGCAGGAGATTAGTAAGTTGAGAAACCAGTTATCTACAGTTCAAGATAAAGGACCTAGGGGTTGCTAAGTTGATATAGGGCATGAGCATATCCAGAATCAAAGTTGCGGGTACTTTGAAACTATCCCAAGAAAAGTACATCAAAAAAGTTCTAAGAAGTTCAATACGGAAGATGAAAAACCTAGAAACACAACTTCGTTGAGTCACTTGAGACTCTCAAAGAAACATTCCCCTAAGAAGGAAGAAGACAAAGAAGAGATGGCTAAAGTTCCTTAAGCCTCAATAGTTTTTAGCTTGATGTATGCAATGGTATGCACTAGACCATATATTGCTCATGTAGTGGGATTTATTAGTTGTTTTATGTCTAAACCAAGGAAAGAGAATTAGGAAGGATTCAAGTGATTGTTACGTTACTTTAAGGGTACTTCTGAGGCTCCTTAATATTTCAAAAGAAAAAGGTTTGTTTTGGAAGGTTTTCCTGATGCAGATTTGGGAGGCTGTATGGATTCAGGATATATCATACTTGGTTATGTTTTCATAATTGGAGGTATTTAAATAAGTTGGATGTCCTAGTTATAAAAGAATGTTGCTCTTTCAACCATATAAGAAGAGTATATAGTTATTGTAGAAACAGAAAAGGATCTTACATAGTTGAAGAATTTCCTATCAGAACTTGGTATACATATTTTGTACTACATTATAAAAAATAGAGTGTAGTTCATTTGACAAAGAATACAATGTTTCATAGTAGGAAAAACCATGTGCATATGAGGTATCACTTTGTACGTGAATTGATAAGTGATGGGACCTTAAATATGAAGAAAATCCTTGGTATAAAGAATCCTGCTAACATGTTTACCAAGGTGGTGACTACAGAGAATTTGAAGTTGTGGATGGATTCAATTAGCCTTCCATGTACTTGACGAGAAGGTGTGTGTGAGTGTGTGTGTGTGTGTGTGAGAGAGAGAGAGAGAGAAAGAGAGATAGAGATAGGGATTACAATGTTCTTTTTTTGGATGGCAGCAAATTGTTTATCAACCTCCAAGTGGGAGATTTTTTAGCGTGGAAGATGAGTTACTTATAGCAGTCTGGATAAGTAGTCTGCACAAGCAGTCTGGATAAGCGGTCTAGATAAGTAATATGTAAGAGCAGTCTGTTGGAGTAGTTTGTAGGAGTAGCATGCATAAGTAGGATGTTTATGGAAGTAATGAAGAGCATGCTAGTTATTGGCAACAAGAAACCAAAATTTCGTAAGTGGTAAACAAGTGCTCTAGCAGCAGGGCAGGTTTTTTTGGAGAGCAAATTTTGGCTCGTACGGTTAGTGAGGCCAATTTTATCTGCATTGACTTCAGCCCATGCCGTTTTGGCCCATTATTATTAGGCCAACCACTCTATAAATAGTCCTATTTATTATAACCCTATTGAACTATACAAAAAGTATTTTATGGCAAGAAGTAATAAATCTCTCTATCGTGTTCGTCGTGGAAGCAGACGATCATCCTGATTTTGTAAACCACATAAATTGATTGTGTATTGTCTTTTTTTTTTTTGCATTTATTACTCTGTTTGATATTTTTTTTTATCATTTTCCAAAGTTTTGTTTTAAGCTAACACTACCAAATACGTTCTTTTGGGAATTGGTCCTTTAGAATTGACCATTTGATTAGTGAGCACATATATTCCATTATAAAAAGTTTGAATGATTTTCTGTGCATTGACATCATATTGTTGGAACTTTTGTAACATCTCCTAGTAACGATCCCATGCATCATATATATTGTCTTGTCTTCCAATTGTTGGAAGGTTTGGATCTTCATCTGTATTTTGGATGGTGGGCTCAATCGCTTTATAAATTTGGCCTTTAACTGCACCCTCATGGTGATTGTCCCTGCCAGTTCTGATGTTAACCAACATTTTGCAGTACCTTTTAGTGTTATCAGAAATACCCTAAGCATCACAACATCTTTAGTAACCTCTGCAATGTCAAAATAGTCAACAATTTCCACCACTCTTTCTATTTGTTGATGTGAGTCTTCATAGTCCTTTCTTGTAAATAGATATTATCGCAGTAAGCAAATTTTTTCCCCCTTTATCTCAAAGTTGGTTGTAGCTGGTAGCTTGGGACGTATAAATCCAATTGTGGTTCCTTGTTTGATACAACTTGTATATTCCTTTAGAGACATATTAGTTGGATCTTAATCATCTTTATTGTTTGGTTCTCTTTTTTTTATTTTGTGAAATTCGCATTATGGTTCTTCAGATGGTGTTGTAAAATCAGAGTTTGAGCTCCTAGGCATACACTATCTACAAAACAAAAAATAAAAATTAGTAAAACAAATGAAAGAATAAACAAAAAACTGGTTTGTTGAAGATGAAAACGTGTCGTATAAGTAAGAACTACATGTCATGTAATTCGACTACAAAGAAAACTTGAGGAAAAGATTAGAAACAAAAAATGAAAATCTAGCTGCAAAAAATTATCACTATGTAAGGAATCGCACAGAAAGGATTGATTAACCAATAAACATGTAATATAAACTAAAATTATATCATTTCCCAGCAACGGTGCAAAGAAAAACCTGATGTGTTAAAATTAGTCTTGAAGTTAGACAAATCTTCATAAATGGTCCCTATGGTTTCGTAGAATATAAAGTTTAGTCCCTCACATTTTTTGGTCTGATGGAAGGTCCTCGTGGTTTCAATTTCTATCGTGGTTGGTCTCAAACCATATAAAATGGGTTATTTACCTTTTCTTTATTTTCATATTCCATTTTTATTACAAAAACTAAAAAAAGTAAATACTACCCATACCCAACCTCCCCCTTCTCTCTTACAATGCTCATCTTCAAGATACCGCCACCGCTCAATGTCGCCACCACTAGACCTGTGCCGTCATCGGAGCACCATCGAAGTTACAACCACCATCGTAGATCATATCCACCACCGCAACCTTTATCATAACTAACCTTACACCATCATCCCTATCCCTTCATTCCATCCACCACCAATGTCATATTCATCACCCTTCTTCACCTTCTCTAGAGGCAGTTTCAACCCACCACATTAACAACAAGATAACACCCTTATTCTTCCTTTCAACCACCTTCTTGCCACTATCCTTACCATAAAGTTCTTGACCACCCTTATCCCTCCATTCGAACACCGCCATAACTGCAAATTACCACTAGAAAACACCTTCATCATCCACGAACCACTAGCACAACCTTTATCAAATCACCACCAATAACCACCACATAAACTACTAAATACCACCCTTATTCCTACTTTGAAATTACTTATGGATGATTTGCGCGGTGACTGGATATGTCAGTTTCTAATACCCTTGAAGTGCAGAACTCGAACCTTAAGCCACCTTGAGTGTGTTTGTGAGCTTTATTGAGAGTTTTTGGTGTTCTTTAGAGTCTATGAATAAGAAGGAAGCTTTGGAAGAAGCAAGGACATGGGAAGAGCTTGTAGATTCAGAAGTTTAGCACCATTTCTGACCTATTGAAGGTATAAAGTTTAAACCTTGGTCATTGCATGCTTAGATCTAGGTTAAGGGTAGAAATGGTATCTTTTGGTCCCAAATTTTGGATTCTTGGAGTTGAGAAACTTCAGACCACATGAGTTGTTGTTGTGAGCTCTTAGAGGTGTTTTCAATCATAAAAATCAGATCTTGATGGTTAAGCCTCAACCATGCAAGAGTTAGGAACCATCAATGTGTGCTTATAGGTTTAATTCCTGTTTTGAGCCCCATCCTTGCATGCAAAAGCATAAAGTTAGCAATTGTATGGCTTAGGACGTTTTTAGGGGCCTAGATCTAAGTTTTGAACGTTAGGTCTTAAAGGATTAAGACATGGAAGTGAGTTTGGTTTGGCAGAGCAGTACGCCATGCGTACTCCAGTGTGTGTTGCATGTACTGGGTCAGTGCCTAGACTTCTGGTCAACACCAACATACGTTGGGTGTACAAGCCAAGTACGTTGCGCCTACGCAGTTAGTGGACCTAGAAGATTTTTGGGCTCGTTTGGTGTTGGGCTTTGGACTTGAGTATGTTGGGCCTTAGACCCACCTGATTGTAGTAGGTCATTTTTGGGCCTAAGGCCAGGTTTGGGGTTCCTAGGCCATATTGGGCCTTAGAGTCCCTATAATGGGCTTGGATGCCTTTTTGGGGTTTTATGAATTTGGGCCTTGGAGGAAAGAAGGCCCACTAAGGCAAAGGTAAAGGAGCCCTTTTACTTTAAGTCAAGACTTAGGATTTTTGAGCTTCAGGTTAGGATATTACCTAATTTATAATTAGGGTTTTATGCTCGTGTGATATGGAGAGTAGTTCATGAGTCATCCGCTAAGTGTGATTTGATACCCACAATCTGCAGTGAGTCTTCCTTCGTAGAAGCCATGGATCGAAGGCACCAAGGCCGGCCCACTAGTTTATGTTGTAGTGTAATGATTGTCTTTGTGATAATTGTTAGTTATGCCTGTATTTGCTTGATGACTCTGTGATTTCTATTATATTATTATTTGGTAGTGGTAGGGTGAAATAGACCCGACATCTGGTTAAAATAGACCGAAGGGGATTGCAAGCACCTAGATCTGCTTGATAGTATCCGGTTGAGATTGACCAAAGGGGTAGGCAACCACTTAGATATGCTTGGCAGTATCTGGTTGAAATAAACTGAAGGGGTAGGTCGGCACCCTGATATGCTTGGCAATACATTTTTTAGTATGTGGTATTTTGGTGGAACTGACTAAGCTTTGTGCTTACAGTTTTTAGTTTCTGTTTCATGTACTTCCAGTTCGAAGGGGAAGGGCTCGGCCTGATCGCACCACATCACTCTATGTTTTTCCACACTTAGTAATTTTGGGATTTGTACTCCGATAACATGTTACAATATCACTCTTTCGAATATTTTGAGATCATGATATAATTCTTTTGACTTGAATGAATTTAAAAACAAAATTTTATCTGTATTTTTGGGGATATTAGTATCAGATCCTTGGTTTGAGGGATTTGGGCACACTCTTGGGTGTGCCTAGACTAAAATTGAGGGTGTAGTAGGTTTTTTACAAAAAGACACATTTAAATCTAATGATTTTTATAAAAGACAAGGGGTGTGATGCATGTCATCGGCCGAGCTCAAGTAAATCTTCCCAAAATACCCATACAAGTTATATGTTTTATGCTATGATATGTGAACTACATGCTAGATTAGGGGCTAAGGATCTGCTCAGAATTTCATGATAGAATGCTAGGAGAGATGCCTTTATTTTCCTATCCGTATAAGCTTTTAGAGTTACATGCTAGTACCAGATCAATTACATGTAGGATGGCCCGTATGGGGTATGTTTTGTTTTGAATTGCTTGATGCTTGAATTCTGCACGCTTTGTGCTTTAGGAATTTTTGTTGGTACTAACTAACTAGTGGATGAATGCATTGAGCTACATATTACTGCGATTGGATAATTTTAAAAGGAAAGGTTCAACTCTATTCTGCAGCTCTTGTTTGAGTCCAATCGTTGTAGGGTGGGACCTATCATTCGAAGAATTATCTTGTACTATTAGCATGTAACGGTGTTCATGTAGTAGTTTGGTAGTACTTGTAAAAGTTCCTTATGCAAATGATAGTAGAGAGGGGTGAGGAATGGATTCTTAGGGAGTCCCGATGAGATATTTGGTGCGTAGGACACCTTATAGTTGGAGAATGTATTATTTGGGAAGAGCGACTTGGAGGAATTGTTGGAGATCACCACCAAGTTCAGAGAGAGGTCATTGTTGGTACCCCAGTATGCAGCTGATGAGGAAATAAGGAAGATTCGATACCATGATATGCTGAGATCTGACATCAAGGAGTTCGTTAGTTTTTCTACCTGCTCGACACTGGATGATATGATAGACAAGGCGCGGGAACGAGAGATTGATCTGGAGCACATAAGGAAGATGAAGGCGGAGCCTAGACAGACAGTTGCAGTTTTAGCGAAGAAACCAAAGGGTTTTGACTCTAGGTCGAAAGGGCGGAGCCACTGTGGTAAATACGGTAGGTCGTATGACGGGGTTTGCAGAGCGGGTGGTTTGGGTTGCTACAAGTGCGGCAAGTCCGGGCACTTTAGCAAGGTTTGTACTGATTTTATTACCACTTCTCGTACATAAGACATGATTTGTTTTCATTGCAATCAGAGGGGCCACAAAAAGGCCAGCTGCCTGAGTCTAGCATCAGGAGGACCAATGGTAGCACCAGCTCCTGTGAACCTACGGATCACGGATGGCCACTAGGACAAGGTGGATGCTCTTGTGTTGAGGAGCCGGAACTTGCAGCTGACCGCCGAAGACGCATGTGTTGCACCAGATATGGTGACGGGTATGTATTTTTTCCTTAACTCCTTATTTATGTTGATTTCATTGCTTATATTTTATGTGTTTTGTTTTAGGGTCATTCCTTGTGAATGGTATCCCTACTTTGGTATTATTTGATTTGGGGGCTACCCGATCTTTCGTGTCTCTTGCGCTTAGAAAGAGGTTTTTCGGATCCCCGAGTGAGCTGGATCATCCATTAGAGGTTGAGATTACAAATGATCGATCCGTCCAGGCTTCGATGGTTCATCGGGGTTGTGTTCTAAGGATGTTAAGCTAGCGACATCTGATTTCCTTGGTTCCCATTCCTTTGCACGGGAACAAGTTTATAGTGGGGGTGGATTGGTTGAGCCCCAATGGGGCGACGATAGATTGTGAGTGCCAGCTGGTACACGATCGGATCCCAATTGGGGGATAGTTAGTTATCCATGGAGAGGGTGCTCAGCACTTCTGCTAGGGCCAGACGCTATCTCCATCAAGGTTGTTTTAGGTTCGTCACCCATATTATGGATACCAGGGAGCAGGTTAGAGTGTCGATTGATGATGTGCCAGTTGTACGGGAGTACCCATATTTGTTTCCAGAGGAATTACTGAGGGTGCCTCCGTAGAGACAAGTGGAGTTCCGGAATGATTTGGTTCTTGGTGTGGCTCTAATAGCCAATGCACCATATCGATTAGCTCCACTAGAGATGCATGAGTTGTCTACACAGTTGCAGGAGCTGTTAGATAAGGGATTCATTCGACCGAGTAGTTTGCCTTGGGGTGCACCGATCCAATTTGTGAAGAAGAAGAAGGACAAGTTGCATCAGATATGTATTGACTACTGGGATTTGAATAAGCTAACGATGAGGAACCGTTATCCACTCCCGAGGATTGATGATTTGTTTGACCAGGTTCAGGGTGTATCTTCATTTTTAATATTGATCTATGTTCAGGATATTATCAGGTGAGGTTCAGAGAGTATGATGTGTAGAATATGGTCTTTGGGATTCGTTATGGTCATTATGAGTTCGTGGTGATGCCCTTCGGGCTCACCAATGCTCTAGGCGCATTCATGGATCTCATTAGCCGTGTGTGTCGACCAATGTTAGATCAGTCTATGATTTTATTCATTGATAACATCCTGGTCTATTCCAAGATCTAGGAGTAGCATGAGGATCACTTGTGAGAGGTGTTGGAGACCCTGAGGAGGGAGAGGTTGTAGGCGAAGTTCTCTACGTGCAAGTTCTAGTAGAACGAGGTGCGGTTTCTAGGGCACCTTGTGTACAAGAATGGTATTCTGGTCGATCCGGCCAAGTTGGAGATGGGTTTTGAGCATATCTAGAATCCAATGTGATCATGCAACCCTAATTGCTTTGGGTCTAAGTTTTTCACTAATTGAACATGCAAATAGAACACCAAAGCAATAACCCTAGATCTAGCATACAATTTTTGAAAATCTATATGAAATTAGGGTTAGAAGATTACCTCGCTTGTTATATAGTAATAACAAGAGTTCCTTGAAGATCCTTGACTCTTGAAAGCTTAGTGCCTCAAGAGTTGCACCTCTAATGTAGTCGCAAACACTCAATGCAAAGGATGAGAGGAGAGACACTAGAAATCGTCTAGGATTCTTGAAAGAAGCATAGGGCCGAAATTCCTAGTGTATAAATGGGTTTATATAGTTATGGGCTGCTAGGGTTTCTGGAGGAAACCCTAATTCCTTCTTAAGGCTTAAGTAGCCCATGGACTCCTCCTTATAAGGCCTTGGACGAAATCTATATGGCCTCCCTATATGATTTCGTCCGCTCCTAATTAAGGAGTCTAATAGCCCAGTCCTGTAACTATCAATGATTTGCAAAACAGCCCCTCCATTATTAATCAGTTCTTTTAATCCCAAAATTAATATCAAATTAATTTCTGATTCATCACCAATGAATAATATAATTTTCAAATAATATATTAATTTCGTAATATATTAATAAAGTCATTTGAGTACCAATTTATTATTTCACATAATAAATTCTACTCTCTCTCTCTCTCTCTCCACTAGTCATCCTGTCAAGTTGCATGAGTGAAGGCATACCAAAAGGACCATGCTACATCTCAAATCAAGTACATACCAATTATAGTTATGGGATTAGACACCTAATCCAACAATCTCCCACTTGGATAAGTCTAATAACTATTATTACAAGTATGACCTCAAAATTTGACTAGCAATCGTAGCATTCAAAAGCCGTTGTCGAACTTTAATCTAATCAATGACGCGTCCTTTAGATAAGTGATCAAATATCCCACTGTTCTCCAAGATATCTTATGGACATGAGACATGGATTATAATCAATCTCTATCCAAGAGTTGTTTCCCGATTTCCGAGTCATGACAACTAACTCAGACTACAATTGAACACATCAACTTAGTCCAAGCTTGGCCAAGCGCTTTATATGTCATCACTAAATCATCGAGGGCCCCACAAATATCGCTTTTATCCCATTTAGGGTAAAAGAAACAGATAAACTTCGACTCATATGCTTGCACAATTTACTCATCAAATCACACACATCAATACGTTTTATAACATCAAGTTACTGATGCGTTTGCATATTATCAATGCACAACCAAATCATAAACAACAACCCATATGTCTCTGTTTCAAGAATATAAGATATTATCGTCTCAAAATTACTCGTGATAAAATCCTTGAAGTAATACTTGAGCGTAGGTTAATCCAATACTCAAATTCCTATTTCAGGAGTACTAATGAACACTGTAGCAAACATTTGATATGTCTAAGCACTTATACAATCTGCAGTCGAATTCATGACAATCTTAATTCACTACTTACTTCCAAAAGTATGATCGACTGTGGATGTTTGAATAACCTAGTTATTCGGGAAGTAAAACATGCAAAGTGAAACCCAAGAATAACCTAATCCAATATGGTCTCAAAACTTTTGAATATAAATAAAACACTTATTATTTAATCACCATATTAATTAGACCTTATTCATTGTATAATGTTTCAAACAATCAACTTAATACTTGAATTAAAACAATAGTCATCCCTTGATCCGAGCATGCAAACTATGTTTATATATGGTCCTTTCCTTTGTGAAACAGATCAATTGAACACATTTCCAATAATGCTCATTTCACAATTCTAAATCCTTATCATAAGTGTAGGAATACCAAATTCTTGCCACTACTATAATCTGTTAGAGTCTAAACTTACATGGAATGATCCTTTTGTAATGTCAAGGCACAAAAGTCACAGAAACTTTACCAATGATATTACAAAGCATTCCATTGGAGATGAAGTCTCACATTCAAAGAGCATTCCTTGAACATCCTTCTTGCATTAAAGTTACTAACTCACACATAGATCTTAATATCCAACTCCCATAATGGAAGCATTTCCATATTTCCATATGACTTATCAATTTTGAACAAGAGTCACCACTATTTAGAACATGTCAATATGGTCCAACCAAATTAATACTATACTTCCAACTGTCCACAAGCAACCAATCTTTGGTAAACCCTAGATTGTCCTTGACAATTTTTTAACAACTTTAGTCATATTAAGTTCTATTCCTTTTCCCTCTTAATTCTCTAGGCATTTGGAAAAATCAGAACAAGTGAATATTATAGCATATGTAATCCTATACCCAAAGCATATGGGATCGATACACAATGTCTTACATAAAGACCTGACAGTCTCTTGCTCTAATATTTCCATATATTGAATCTTCCTATGTTGAATCAATTCAACATGATATTCATATATGTTCATGACTAAGTTCCATTAAAATTTCAATCCAAGATTTTAGAATTGAAATTAAGAATAAATGCCCTCTCCCATAAGCCTTACTATAGCGAAACAATTCCCAAATTCTGCAACTTTGCAAATTTAGAACTTTGTTTCCTATAAATAGCATTGCTAACTTGCAACCACTTAAGATAATAATCAGGCTCCCACTAACATAACAATTATGTTCTCACCAGCATAAGAATTATGCTTCCTTTAGCTTTGACATGTACTTAAAAATTAGCTGGACTTATAGAAACCAATACCTTGTGACTTTCTTACCAAAGTTTAGATTTATGATACGTCTTTATCTAGACTTCTCAAGTTCATACAACTTGTGTGTGTGTGTCTAAACCCTTTCAGAACTTGCGGCAATAAGTCCCGAATGTTCAAGCTATTTGCCATTTCTCACAATTTGAACTATGAAAAGGGATGTTGTAATCATACTCGAATTTGAGAATGCAATTATCACAACTACTAACTTTAATGATATTAACCAATCCTATAAAATCCACAAGTGAAAGCGTTTCCTCATAATCATCTTCATGAGGTAGAGAGAAACCTCTTACCATTTAGACTTTATGGTGTATGTGTTCCTATCCATGTTAATTTGTCATTTCCAACCACTATCATAAGATAAGGTATATGAAAATTTCAAACTCATATGTACTGAACTTGCTTAATCTTAATTTCTTGCCATCCGGTAGCACAATGTCACACCCCCGAACCATCAGAAAAACAACGACGGAAACGTCCGGGGGCGGTTGACGTCATACGTAGTATCACAACAAGTGTATCATAGCAATCAAAGTAAACATAACCATTACATTACAATATGAATATTTACATCTATTTTGAGAACATAGTTTGTACATAATAGTATATAGCAAAAGATAAAGATGAGACTCCAAAAAATGCTCCGTCTTCTCCAAAAGTTGGCAGAGTACTTGTCTATCGTTGCCCTGAGAATACAAGCGGCTTTGAAAACGTATCTGTATAAAGCTTCGGCGCGAAGACCACTGCTCCCAATTCTAGGTCGTGAGTTGTATAATTGACTTCGTGTGCTTTCAGCTGCCTCGAGGCATAATCAATAACCTTTCCTCGCTGCATAAGCACACAGCCTAAGCCCTGGTTGGATGCATTGCAGTAGACAACGATGTCCTCTGTCCCTTCAGGCAGAGACAGGATAGGTGCACTGCATAAGGCTCGCTTCAATTTTTGGAATGCAGTGTCTTGCTTTTCACTCCAACAAAAGGGTACACCTTTCTGAGTCAGAGTGGTTAGAGGTTTGGCAATTCTAGAGAAATTTTGTATAAACCTGCGATAATAGCCGGCGAGACCCAAGAATTGATGAATTTCTGTGGGTGTCTTCGGTGCTGACCAGTTCTCTATGGCTTTGATTTTGGATGGATCCACGTGTATGCCTTCCTCGCTTACCACATGACCCAAGAACGTTACTTTTCGAATCCAGAATTCACACTTGGAGAATTTCGCATATAACTTTTCCGTTCTTAGAGTTTCCAACACTAATCTCAAGTTTTGTTTGTGATCTTCCTCGCTTCTAGAATAGACAAGTATATCGTCTATGAGCACGATAACAAACTTGTCCAGGAAAGGACGGCACACCCGATTCATCAGGTCCATGAATATTGTCGGTGTGTTGGTTAGACCGAAGGGCACTACTACGAATTCGTAGTGACCATATCGAGTCCGTAATGATGTTTTAGGAACATCACCCTCGTGGACTCGTAGCTGTTGGTACCCTGATCTGAGGTCTATTTTGGAGAAATAGCTGGCTCCTTGAAGCTGGTCGAAAAGGTCATCGATCCGAGGAAGAGGATAACGGTTTTTGATGGTGAGCTTGTTCAATTCGCAGTAGTCAATGCACATTCGAAAGGATCCATCCTTATTTTTCACAAATAAAACTGGGGCTCCCCAGGGTGAGGAACTTGGTTTGATGAACCCTTTGCTGAGAAACTCATTGAGCTGGCTGGATAACTCTTGCATTTCTGCTAGCGCTAGGCGATATGGGGACTTAGCTACGGGGGTAGCTCCGGGGATTAAGTCAATGCGAAACTCAACTTGGCGCTCAGGAGGAATGCCCGGAAGTTCTTCAAGAAAGACATCAGGAAAGTTGCAGACTTTGGGGATACTCTCGAGGTCTTTAACCTCCTGTTTCTCATTAACAACATGGGCCAGGAATGCACGACACTCCTTTCGCAGAAATTTCTAGGCTTTGATGCACGAGATAATGTGAAGGTTTGAACTGTGTTTATCACCATAAATCACAAGGGTTTATCCAGAGGGAAGATTAAGACGGACAAATTTTTCGAAACAAAGGATATCAGCACGATTGGGGCTCAACCAATCCATGCCAATGATGACATCGAAGCTTTTTATGGAAACTGGCATAAGGTCGATGGGAAAAGAATGATCGTTTAGGGTAAGGGTACAACCGCGGAATATATCGTTAGTGCTCTCTTTCTGACCGTTATCCATCTCGACGATAAATGTTTCGGTTAAAGATTGAGGTTTATGTTTGAGAAGATGCTTGAATGCATGATTGACAAAACTTCTCTCCGCACCAGAATCGAAAAGAATGCATGCACAAGAGTTGTCGAGGAGGAACGTACCCGTAATAATGGTAGGATCAGCGACTGCCTCCTCTTGCCCCATTGCTAGAACTCTTCCGGTGTTTCCAGCTGTTGTTGCCCTGGGGAAATTTCTCTTGTAGTGCCCAACCTCGCCACAACCATAACAGGCCTGACCGACAACTGATCCAGATGCCTGATTGGTTGGTTGGGCTGGTGTTCAGCAGTTTTGAGCATTGTGAACCTTCTTGCCACAGTTGTTGTAGAGCATTTCACGACATGGGCCGGGAATACGATGATGGTAACTGCACTTGCTGCACCAAGGGAGGGTACCAGTATATCCACTGGTAGGTGCTTGAGTGGTGGGGGCAGCAGTAGGAGTAGTAACGGCGTGGACTTCCACTGTTTTTTGTTTCTTGGAGGACCCTTGCGAACTCTGATCCTTTCACTCGTTCCAAAATTTCTTTTTATTCTCACCACTCTCCTTTACTGGTTCAGGAGTTGCTGTCGTTGCATCAAGATCAACTCTGTGATCTATGAGTGTCTGTGCCAGATACTTGGCGCTATCAAAAGTGATTGGCCTGGCAGCCAAGACATTCCCTTTAGTTGGGGGCGTTAATCCCCAAATGTATCTCTCTATCTTCTTGCTTTCCAGGGTGACCATTCTCGGGTAAAGAAGTGCTATGTCTTCAAACCTAGAAGTGTAGGCAACAATATCGGAACCCTTCATCTTTAGGTTGCAGAGTTCGTGGCATTTCGCCTCGTGGGCAGTACTCAACCAACATTAGCTCTTTCAAGCTCTCCCAACCCATAGCATTTGCTATTGGCAGGGTTAGGGATTGGACCCGACTATTCCACCAAGTCAAAGCTCTATTGGTGAAAGTGCAGGCGGCGAATTTCACCTTGTTGGCTTCCGAACAAGAACAGATTTCAAAGATAGACTCGATTTTCTCGAACCATCGAGTCAAGGCAATAACGCCTCCAGTGCCGTCGAAAGACATGGGTTTTGCGTTCATGAAGTCTTTATAGAGCACTCCTTCTGATGCCCTTGACTCCCTTCATGATTTTGGGAATGAATTCCACTCCCGAAACCACCAGAACCACCAGGATTTATTTGTGACAAAGAAGCAGTCACGGCGGCAGTAACAGCTGCCTGGAACATAGCGGGATCAAACTGGGGAGGTGGTGGTGGCATTGGATCTGTCAAAGAATTGTTGTTCTTTTTGTTGGGTCTTTTCTTAGGATGCATCTTGTTCTATATCAGGAAGAAGAAGATGATAAGTCTCTTTTACTTTCGAACCAAGAGATATGAAACAGGATATATCTCTATATGATAGCTGGAGTGTTCTACTAAGCAATAAACAAGGGAAAACTACTAATGCAAAGAATTTATCGCAAGAAAAATGAGTAGAAACACTTGGAAGTGAGTCTTTACAAAGAATTTGACTCTAGAGAAATACTCCTATAGTATTTTATGTTTTTTTTGTACCAATGACTTGTTGTATGGATATTTGGTATGTTTTAGGCCTGCTGCACACCACAGTCACTCCCAAGCACATGTTGGTCATGTCTCGAATGAATATAGTTGATCATGCTATATTGACCCTAGACATGATTGCATAACTGCCCAGGTTTAACTGCAGTGCCCAACATCCAATTACTTTTGTTTTGTTCTACTCGTGGTTACTGTTTCTGGTATATAGGTATACTTGTATACTTCTTGCAAAAGACTTATATTTTAAAGTATACTTTTAGTTCAGAGCACTTCGGCCCCTTAGTGTTTATAGTTGTATACCATGTAAGGTTCGGTATACTTAGTTCACAATAAACAAAAGCTCTGATACCAATCTGTCACACCCCCGAACCATCAGAAAAACAATGGCGGAAACGTCCGGGGGCGGGTGACGTCATACGTAGTATCACAACAATCGTATCATAGCAATCAAAGTAAACATAACCATTACATTACAATATGAATATTTACATCTGTTTTGAGAACATAGTTTATACATAATAGTATATAGCAAAAGATAAAGACGAGACTCCAAAAAATGCTCCGTCTTCTCCAAAAGTTGGCAGAGTACCTGTTTATCATTGCCCTGAGAATACAAGCGGTTTTGAAAACGTATTAGCATAAAGCTAGTGAGTTCATAAGCATGTTCTTGTTTATTGAAAAGTAGTCACTGAATTTGTATAAATGGTTTCTTTCCATTATAAGTAAAATGTCGTTTGTAGAGAAAGAGAGAGTAGGGCCGCACACACCGTCTTTAGTGTGTTTGGCCTGATTTTGTGATGTTACACACTTTCTAACCCTTCTTAAGACTCATATCTAGGTTATACTAAGCCTAGAGCACTCATATGGACCCACAATTTCGTAAAAAGATGATAAATTCGAGTTTAATATTGATATACGAACCAATTGCACAAGATAAAAGTTCCGGGTTGTCACACACAAGGGCCTACCAGTGCTTCCAAGTTATTGAGCAGCTCACCCATACATATCAATGTACTTTCACTAATCAAGGTGCTTTGCCTTATGCAATGAAATGAGAACTCATAGAAATCACATGCATAGTCAACTTAACTGGAATGGGCATAGAAACAAGAATATGTCAACACGATAGGTTATCAACCTCAAGTCGTGTGCTAGTGATTACTAAAAGGTTTATTCTTGAAACTTTTCAAGATCAACAAGAATCCCACTATCTTCTTGACATATAAGATTATCTGTTAAGGAACTTCCTTGAAAAACAAATATTCAAGAGTTAGTGAGGGTTCTTATCAAGAAACACTTCATATAATTGGTCTTAGTTGGTCTTTGTTTTAGCCAAACATCACAATTACCAATTTCAAATGTGCAAGAGTAAGACAACATTTCTACTCCACATTTAATGAGGCGTTTTAAACCTACTTAGAACATATTACTCAGGTCTAACTTGGAGTAACTAGAGTATAACTCTAAAACTTGATATTGGAACGAACTATGACTCATCTTCATGATTTAACCCTTCCAACAATACCTGATTCCTCTTAGTCATATAAATGCACTAAGGTGTCCTTAGAGGAGCAATTGTGACGTGGTTCCATAGTCATTAGGATGATCATAAAACATGATACTAAAGTACTCTCCTTTCCTTTCAGATTGGAGAAACTTTTATCTTTCTGCCCAATTTATTCTTCTTATTCGTTCTGTTATACTTTGAAACTTTTCAAGGTATCAGAATTACACTTAATCTTTTAAGCATAACCATATTTAATGAATCAGTCGTATATCATGACGACTAGACTTTATCGTCCTTTGTGGTGGATCTGACCAGTTCACATCAATGTGTACTAGATCCTTTAATCCTTCGCTTGACTCACATATATATGTGAACAAGGAATTAGTTTCAACTTACCATAAATCAAGATTCTCATACATCACACAATCCAGATCGCATGATTCCAAGTTTCTGTTCAATTGAAACTTGGGTGATGAGAATCATTCCTCACTTGGTAAATTATGACACTACCACAAGCAATATAACTAAGAATCAAATCCATTTTCAACATTGCTAATGATAGAAATACAAACACCAATTTTCATAAATCTCATTGCATGGAAATGTAAAATAAGATAAAATCAATTTTTATTTTATTGATAAAATGCGGAAAACTTGTCCTCATAATGCAAATACATATGAAAAATATGTTTCTAAATATTCCTAAGCAATCTATCATAACTCCTAACTAGCAACTCCAAATTTCGATCTTTTGAACCATGTGACCGAAATCCATTTCTTCAGATCAGAATCGGCCTTTACTTCCTCTTAAGCTTAATAGAGTTAGATAGTGTATGTACCTGAAGTAGAGTCATACAATTTGACTTTACCATTTTTAAGATCTCTCAGGTAGTCAGGGCAGTTTCGCTTCCAATGCCCCTTCACTTGGAGATACAAAACATATGGACTCTTCAGGAACAACACATGGGACTATCTAAGAACTAGCCTTTCTCTTTACTATATGGTCAAACGGTTTGACCTTGGCCGATCCCTTTCCATTGGGAAGAGAAACCTTTTCTGGACTACCAATGTTGCCATCACCAATGTCCATGGAAATTTGGGAAACTAATCCTCCAAACAAATTCTCTTGACCAGTGCGCCAAAGCATCATTACTTCAGCAGAAATTAGCAAATATGTCAGATCAATTAGGGTCACGTCGTGATCTTTCATATAGTAGTCTTTATGGAACTGACTATATGACTCAGGAAGCGATTAAAGAACCATGTCAACAGTTAGCTTCCTTGGGAAAACGACACCCAACATTCCTAGTGTGTAAATGTACGACTTCATCTTTAGGACGTGTGCACACACAGAACTTCCATCTCAGTGTTTTCATGCTAATAGGGCTTGAGTGACCTTTAACTTTTCAAGTCGACGAAAATGTGGGTCGAGGAGAATCACAGGAGGAGGTTGAGAAAGAGAAGTATGATTTCCAGTTCCACCAATGCATGAAGAAGGGAGTGATCTTTCACCTTGATCGACACATGGAAGATCATCTTCATAAGGAAAGCTTCTTTCCAAAAGGAAAAGGAAGACCATGGTTTTCTGAACTCAACATCTATAAAGGAGAAAATTCAAGTTAGTTGATTTAATCCTTAATATAACACCCAAATGAAATATGAAGGCTAGGACCCAACACTATAATTCACAATTTGGAAGAGGGATGCCGTAATCCAATTGTAAATTATTTGAAGGTAGGTAAATGACGTTTTACCAATTCCACCATGAAAACGAAATTTTAAACGAATTAGGTTTTAGATGAAATTCCTAAATCTTTTGAGTCTCGTTGAACTTTTCAATAGGATGTTTAATCTCAATTATGTCCTTCAAATTTGTGAGTGGGATACCTAGGATCACAATAAGGTGTGAATAACCATGCGAATTAGCTTGGTACTCTCGATGTCATTTATCATCTAATGAATGTGTGGTTAACCACACATGCTCCATTGATCAACGATAATTTATGAGCTACCCATTGCCAACAATATTGGTCCCTTATTAGTGTGTCGGTTAACCACACACGCTCCACTAATGACCAATAAGGTGCAATGTGCAATTTCATGGATTTGCATCAAATTCACATTTTCCTAAAGTAACTAAGATTGAGAATTTATAAAAGTGTTTAGTTACTTTATAATTCATTATACTTTTAATGAGAGTTTAGTGTCCTATCCTACCCATTCGGCTAACGACCCTCCACTAGTCAAGAGTGTCATGGGTAAGAGTGGATACCTAATGACGATCATTTTACAAGCCGCTTCCTTAACACCCCTAATAGACCAGCTTCGTGAATGAGGCCTACTAATGGTAAAAATGACTTTTCTTATACATATACAATATATTAGACTTTTAACTTTATATAGTATAAGGGTGTATTTTAACATTTTACAATACTAAGTGGTTTAATCCTTCAATAAGTTAAACTTTTAATTTAGTTAAATTTAAACCATATATCAATTTATCAATTCTCTTTTAATTAAACACTCAATTAATTTAATAAAAATTCATGAGGGTGTATTTTTTAAACTATTAAAAAATACCAAGGTTCTAAAATTTAAGATTTCAAAATTAAAGCTATTTAATCAAATTTCAATTTATAAAACCAAAGGGTGTATTTTAAAACTTTTCAAAATACTAGGTTAAATTTAAATTAGGAATATAATCTTAGACAAAATTGCAAGAATGGTCCCTGTGATATGTCCAAAATTGCTACTTTGGGCCAAACGGGTTTTGACTAGCGTTTTTGGTCCAAAGGTTTTCATTTTATTGCATGTTTGGTCCAATTTGTTTAAAAAGTATTTAAAATGACAAATTTGCCCTTTGGTATTTTCTTTTTCTATTCTTTATTTATTTAATGTTTTTCTGATTAAAAAAGAAACATACAAAAGACTCTCTCTCTCTCTCTCTCTCTCTCTCTCTCTCTCTCTTTCTCAGACTAATTTTCAAATAGAAGAAATACCACCACAACCACCACCGACCGGAGTTATAAACGTTACCATGACCACCGATCAGTACCACCACCGCCTTTGGTCACACCGTCGATCTAGGTTACATCTCGCGACCACCACCAAAGAATCAGAAAGGCGTCACCATCTTCCTCAACAAACTCATTTCACGTCACCTTCTCAGGCGACCATCTTCTTCAGCAAACCCATCTTCCTCAACAAACCCCTCGATTCCAACGACAATCTGATGGTGTTGTAGATCTGTAAAGAGGGAGGCCACAAGGTGACGACGATTTCAAGATGAATAGAGCATAAGGACGACGATACTGAGGAAGATGGCGACACTATTGTTCGACAAAAATGAGCTTATCAGATCCGAAGTTCAATGAACATATGAAACGTCGGAGATGGGGAGAAACGAAGGTGGCAGCCATCCCCTTCGATTTCTAATCGTGAAACGCCCCATATGAAAACCCTAGCCGCCGCCATCACAAACCCTAAGTTGTTATAAAGTCGTTTGGGAGGGAGGACGACAGATCGTTAGCGTCGCCGAAGAAGGACCAAGATGAAGTGGTGGCGCTAGGGTTTGCTATAACATGCAGCTCCGACGATTGGTTTTCTGCTCCAACGAATGTCTCTGGCAGTGGGTTTTCATCACCAACGAACGTTTTGTCTTTTCTTGTGGTGTTGGTGGTGTTCATCTTTTCTGGTGGTGACGGTGGAGTTCATCTTTTCCGACAATGGTGTTCATGCTTTCCCGTGAGGGTGAGGGTCGAGGAAGGAGTGACGGTGGCGGCGTTCTCTTAACTGGAGAGAGGGAGAGAGAGAGAGAGAGAGAGAGAGAGAGAGAGAGAGAGAGATTCATTTATTTATGTTTTTTTAGTTAGAAAATATTTAAATAACAAATAGAAAAGCAAAAAACAAATAGAAATGGGCAAATCCGTCATTTTAAGATTTTTAAAGCTGTTTTGGACCAAAACCGCAACAAAATGAAAACTTTTGGATCATTGGTTCTAGTCCAAACCCGTTTGGCCCAAAGTGGCAATTTTGGACATACCATAGGGACCATTCTTGCAATTTTTCATAATCTTATCATAATCCACAAATTCAACCAAATCTTTCAATTTTGATAAGGATATCATGATATCTTTCATAAAATTCGATTTTGCTTTAAAAATGAATTATGGCAATTATCCTAATCAAAATTTGATCAAAAATTCGAAAAAGTAGGAAACTAACGAGTCAACTCATCGAGTTGGCAAGGAACTCGTTGAGTTCACCCAACTTGTCAAGTTCATACTTGAACTCGTCGAGTTCAGCCTCCAGATAGCAAAAAATCGAATTTCTTGTTCTTTGGACAGTTCACTATTGCATCAATTCAATTGAAAAACATCCCAGGCTCTGATACCACTGATGGTTTTAAGAATATCTACATTCCTATGTGATCGTGCAACCCTAATTGCTTTGGATCTAAGTTTTTTACTAATTGAACATGCAAATAGAACACCAAAGCAATAACCCTAGATCTAGCATCTAATTTTCGAAAAACCATATGAAATTAGGGTTAGAAAATTACCTCGCTTGTTATATATTAATAACAAGAGTTCCTTGAAGATCCTTGACTCTTGAAAGCTTAGTGCCCTAAGTGTTGCACCTTTAATGGAGTCACAAACAGTCAATGCAAAGGATGAGAGGAGAGACACTAGAAATCGTCTAGGATTCTTGAAAGAAGCATAAGGCCGAAATTCCTAGTGTATAAAGGGGTTTATATAGTTATAGGCTGCTAGGGTTTCTGGAGGAAACCCTAATTCCTTCTTAAGGCTTAAGCAGCCCATAGACTCCTCCTTATAAGCCCTTGGACGAAATCTATATGGCCTCCCTATAGGATTTCATCCACTCCTATTAATCAGTTCTTTTAATCCCAAAATTAATATCAAATTAATTTCTGATTAATCACCAATTAATAATATGATTTCCAAATAATATATGTAATATATTTAAAAAATCATTTGAGTACCAATTTATTATTTCACATAATAAATTCTACTCTCTCTCTACTGGTCATCCTATCAAGGTGCATGAGTGAAGGCAACCCAAAAGGACCATGCTACATATCAAATCAAGTACATACCAATTATAGTTATAGGCTTGGACAACTAATCCAATAGTTGGAGGCCGTGATGAGGTGAAAAGTTCTGAGGTCTCCATCCATGATTCAGAGTTTCCTTGGGTTTACAGGATATTAACGAAGATTTATTCAAGATTTCTCCAAGGTAGCAGTTCCCCTAACCCGGCAGACAAAGGAGGCTACCACTTTTCGTTGGGGGCCTTAGCAGCAGGCAACATTTGGGACCCTGAGATAGAGATTATGTGAAGTGCCGATTTTGACCCTTCCAGATGGTACTGACTGGTGTGTGTAAAACTCAACTAGTTTTAATCCTACTTTTAATTATAAAATAAACACAAAAAGGTAGTGGACCTATCAATTGTGGTAAAGCTAAATACGTAGGGTATCAAACACAGGAAACAAAAAATTAAAACTAAAAGCTAATATTATCTAAAAATTAAGTAATAAAGGGGGTTTTCTCTAGTTTTCCAAGACTAGAAACTTATTAACTAATACTTAGACTAATTAACTAAAAACTAGATAAGCAAAGATTCAACTAAATTCAATAATGAAGGGGACTTCTGTTTAGGCTCAACTCAATTGATCCTATGGTTGATTTTATGGTAATAGTGCAATGGATTAGTTGTTCTATTGGCTACTAATTCAAGTGATTAGGTTCACATTCGCTCCACTAATCCTTAGAAAACAAATTAACTCAAACAGTGGCCAGTTGTCTAAATTACTTTAATTTCCTAGGTTATTTATTCGGGTTAATTAAGACTTGTAATGGTCAACTAAATTGGCCCTTTAGTTAACCTCTTGTTGATGGTCATCACACAAGCTTACACGGGAATTTCCCTATTTTCCTATTAATTCTAGTTTCACATTCGCTAATCCTAGTCATATAATAAAGTGGTTACATAAATTATATGAGGTAAACAATTATGAGATGTTCATGCAGCTTAATTCTCTTCCTTTTAACAGAAAAACTGTTATCATTCACACATAAGGTTCTTTAACAAGCTAAAATTAACAAAATCGCCAATATTAACTCAATCCTACCATAAAAATCAAACCATAGTCTCAATATTGTCTCCCCAAACAGAAGTTCAAAGGTTTTAGCTCATGATTGAGGCAATTGAAAGCATAAAAACGAAATCTATATGTCTATACATGATGTAAACAATAGATTGAATTGAAAATAATGGAAATTTGCCTCTAATCTCCTTCGGAATCAGATTTTGGGTTGGATCTTCGTTCTCTAGGTCTTCTCTGACTTTTATTCGCAGCTTTTCTCCCTAAGGGTTCTCCAGAATTTCTTGTGTCGATTTGAAAAGTCGTTTTTATAGATTCGACCCGACTCGCCGAGTCCATGACCGACTCGTCGAGTCCATCCCTTAATTCCCGTGCACGACAAGTTAAGGAGTCCTTAGCTTCTCGAATCTTCGTATCGACTCGCCGAGTAGTCGACCCTACTCGCCGAGTACCTTGTGTTTTTAGCATTTTTCTTCTTCGCTCAACTCCTGAGCTCCCAACCGCTTCTCCTGCTTCTTTTTGCTTCCGAGCTTCGCTTTTGGACTGAAAACACAATTCAAACACTTTTAGGTATCTTTTGTCCAGATTATGCACATAATTAGCTAAAATTGAATACAAATCTATACTAAACATATGGCTAATTATGCACATATCAAAATACCCCACACTTGACTTTTGCTTGCCCAAGCAAAACTGAATTTTAGCACATTAGAATCACATAGGACAACTCCAATTGAACCCAACCATTACACCAAAACCGCAACGCGTGCATTTGTGTCTAAAATTTTCCTAACACCCCCCCCCAATATTCCAAATACTTACAATCCTCATAAACATTCACCCACTTTTTTCGAACAATGCTCATTTTATGCATACCTCCGAATCCATCCACAGAAAACTTCCTAACCTCAAGGTGATTTTGGTTGAGCAACCCAATCATACATAATCTAGAAATTACAATTTATGATACCACTATGGAACTCTTTTGCATCCTCACTTCTTTGACAATTTGGTCTTTGATTTTCAGGTATCTTGAAATTTTGAATCCTCAGAATTTTGATCTTCATACTTTGACTTCGATGTTCCAAAAATTCTTCAAACTTTTTCTTGTAATTTTCCTTTTTTTTCACATGTAACTCACTTATATTATTTTTTTTCTTTCAAAACCCTACATGCTTAAGCAGAGGCGCTCAACTTCAACCTTTATTAGCTAAAGAATAAAATTTTCCTGGATACATTTCTGGTACACGATGCTAAACATATTGCATCCTTCGGACTAAGAAAGGTCATGTTTTTGTCCCATGATTTCACTGGAATAAGGAAGCCACAAATGCACTAGAATGTATATAAGCTCAACTAAATATTTGGGTCTTCATGCAATCATCAACATAATTCTAACATGGAATCCTAATTACTTTTACCAAAATTTTCTAAGTTAAGTCCTAAGCAACATTTTTGGTATGCCAAAGTAAAAAAAAAAAAACTTTTATAATAGACCTAAATTAGGATTCTGTATTTACTAAAATGTAACCAACCCCCTACCCCACACTTAATTCATGCAATGTCCCCATTGCATACTAGGCATAAAAAATATGAAATGTAGATGGAATTAGAACAAACTCCCCTGGGGTAGCAGTCGCGAGGTTGATCGTCTCTGAAGCTTCATCTTAAATCGACTATAGACATGGAAACAACTCATCCATGTCTCGGGCGTCATGTCGCATGTGGTAGCTCCAAATGTGCAGGAGAGATACTGGAAAATCCTCAGGAAATAATTGTAAAGATAGGGTAGCTAAGTGGTGTAACGAATAACATCTAATCATCAGTCTTTTAGGTTGAATAATGAATGACTCATCGAGTCTAGTAAACGACTCGTCGAGTAATAGCGCGAAAAGCATGAAATCGTGAAAATATATTGGGACTCGTCGAGTCTGGTAACTGCACTCGGCGAGTCCTTGCTGGGTGAAAAAAATGAACTCTGATTTGTATCCAGCTTTTGGTGGACTTCAAAAACTTCCCATCGCTTCAGTAACCTTTCGCTCATGAACCCCTTTAGAACCGGACTCAACACCTAGACTTAATACGTCGCCCTTTCTTGACTCTTTCCATTTTTCCTCACATTCTCTAGACTCCTTATGCTAGTATTCCCTAATTCAAATTCTGAAAGGAACCAAGGGATTTAGAACATCAAGCACATAATTCGAATCCTAATTAAAAGTTTAAAACACACAAAACAAATAAAACAAAATAAAAACAAATTGCTCAACAAAACACAACTAAAAAGAAACTAGTCTTCATCTGCTTCCTCATCATCGTCCCCTCCATGTATAGCTCCACTTCTACCGGCTCCCCCTTGCCTTGCGCTTATCCTTTTCTCCCAACTTGGAACATACGGAAATTGTCCCCCATCTACATGTTGAATATGGAAATGTTCAAATAATTGGATGAAAGATTGGTTTGTAAAATTCGAACTCCGACCCAAATCATCTAAATATCTCCTCCCTTCCTCAGTTAACCACTCCGGGGGAACATTGTCCTTGACCAGAATAACCGGTGAATCATGGCGTGGTTGCTCGTGTCTTGGTCGAACCCTCCGTCCCGGTGCCTCGGTCCTGATCACGGCATCGTTATTGGGAATAGCATAATGTCCCCCTCCATATTCCTCAATAATTCTACCCCTCCGAAAAAGAATAGGATTAAAGGGAGGGGTCGGAATCATCGTCATCAAATTCCAAGCACCACGAGTCATCAACCCATAAGAGTGGACTAAACGCGTCACGAACATACCCCCATTAATTTTTGAGGTTTTTTGGTACTTGACCGCCCCTTTAGCCAAGTATGAAGCCAAGCACCATGGTATGTTGCAAAAAGTGTTGGGTGTAATGATGCTCCAAAGATAAAAGACATCAAGGTTAGAAACCTTGTCATCATCCTTTCGTTGGTTGATAGTGTTGGAGATAAGGCGGTGAATAAGGCGATGAGTGGGTGATCGTATGCTTCCCTCTTGAGCTGATTTGGGAATGTAAAGTTTGTTGGCAATGGTGTTCCACCAACTCGTGCTTGTGACACCATCCGGGAATACCTTATGGCAATGCTCCAAAAAGTTACCAAATAAAGCCGTGTGAGTCAAGTTTTGGTCATAAATTCCCAACCTCCAAGCTAATTCAACAATAGAACATTGGTGAACCTCACCCCCAAGACAAAAAGTGATGTTCTCAGGGCTATAATAATCATCCCCACCCCGAAAATGTATTGTGGAGAAAAACTCCAAGCCTAATTCTTGATAGACCGGCTCCCGGATACGAAACAAATGACTCCAACCATCGCACGTGAGCGACACCCCATCATGAGTAAATTCCTTAACAAGGTAAGGTGCCAACTCCTCTTCGTATCGGACGTTCTGTAGCCATTCCCATTCAATCGTATTAGGAACACAAATCTCCTTTTTCCATATTTCTGCAAGTTTCTTCTTCCACTTAGTCATCGTGTATTGGGACTCGATTCGTGGAAAGTTCAATCAAGGGAAATCTTCTTGGCTTCCTCGTGAGCTTTGACCCCGTGAAAACATGTTCCTGCATAAATAAGTACACAAACAAACAGAAACGAGCAAAACAATTAGGAATTAAAATTGAGACTGCTTCAGACATGACTCGCCGAGTCCAAACCCGACTCGAGTCTGATGAACTGTGCGAGTCTTCGAACGAGTCTGTCAAACGCACCCACAAAAATCAAAATTTCTCGCAAGGGTTTGTCTAGGGATGTAAATAGAGCAAAGTAGTATAAGAAAATTCATGCACAATACTCTAATTAAATCAAAATCTAAACCCTAGAAATTCTAAATCTTCAAAAACGGGTTTTCTACCAAATTAACACTTCCATTCATCCAAAAATCATGACTTTAGCAACAATCAAGAAGAAAATAAGTACATCGCTTGATGAAATTCGAAAAATCAGGAGAAAAGTGGAAAAACTTGATGTATGCTTGAGAGAGAAAAAGGCACGGGGAGTATGTCGGCTGAGATGCGTTCTAAATGAGGGTAAAAACCCTAATTTACTAGATGTAAAAATATTTATTTATTTATTATTTTTTCAGTAAATAAGGTCGACTCGTCGAGTCGGGGTCAGACTCGGCGAGTCTTGTCGCGAATGAAGGTTATCCGGATTGTGAGTAGACTCGTCGAGTTAGGGTTCCAACTCGCCGAGTCACTTGCAATCTGTTAAATATATATATATATATATATATATATATATATATATATATATATATATATATATATATATATATATATAATTTTGTCATCTCTTTGTAAAAATATTTAACCCACCCCACACTCAGGCCATGCTTATCCTTAAGCAAACATTTTTGATGAATTAGAAGATGAAAACAGAAAAATCCTAAGAAAATCAAACAAAAAAAACTAAAAAGATAAAAGAAATCAAACTCCCATAATGGGTTGCCTCCCACCAAGCGCATCTTTTTGAGGAGTCTTTAGCTGGACTCCCTCCCATTCTACGTTTCTTCGTTTTCCTGGATCGGGAATTCACGCTTAATCTTTTGTGGTTTATACGTTGTCTTATAAGTGTGTATCTTCCTCTTATATGCCCGTCACAATTCTTCTTTCTTTTTCCTTGTAGCATCTTCTTCAATCACATGCCTGATCCGTTTCCCAACCTTCTTTTTTTTCACCCCATTCTTTGGCCCTATCTTTTGTACTTCTCCTTCTTCAAACGTAATTACTCCATAATTGGAAAAGACTCGGGCTCGAGGTTTGACTAACTTGATTTCTCGATTAGCCATATGTGTCTCAATGGATGAGTTATTAGTATTATCATTCCAAGCCTTTGCATTCTCCTTTTCTCCCAAGCTTGCCTCCTTATCAAGTCGAATTTCTTCATCTCTTTGTATCATTGTATCAAGGTAAGCTACTTGAACATTTTGGAAGTTACAATAATTTTTAACAACTTCTCCTTTTGCTGCTGGACCTTCCAAAGGATCTGAAAAAATCTTCATGTCAAGAATAGGAAAAGAACTTGTAAATAACAGGTCAAGGTTGTCCGCATTCTGAGCTTTTCAACTGGACTCGTCGAGTCTGTCGATGCGACTCGGCGAGTCGATGCGTATTCCACATATTCCGTTGATTCTTCTGAATCAGTTCCCTCCAACAACTTCTCTATCTCCGCTAAGTCTTTTTCAGCATCAAAATTTCCTCCAGAAGATAGTAGAAATTTACTTGGATCTTCTTCTTGTAAGAGTGCAAGTTCTTTTTGTAGCAATTCATCATCCAAATCAATAGAGGAAACTTCTCCTTTTCTTGTTTCTTCTTGCTTAATCTCTTGTATAGCCTTAAACACTACTGATTCATCTCCTACCCTCAATGTTAGTGTGGACTCGCATACATCTATCAATGGACATGCGGTATTAAAAAATAATCTCCCCAAAATAATTGGAATTTTGGGGTCTTCTTCCATGTCAAGCACTACAAAGTCCACGGGGAATACAAATTTGTCAACCTTTATGAGAAGATCTTCACAAACACCTCTTGGACGAATGATTGTCTTATCTGCTAGATGGATCTTCATATTAATCGGCCTTGGCTCCGGTAAATTCAACTTCTTCAAGAAAGAGTATGGCATTAGATTAATACTTGCACCCGAATCGGTCAATGCTTGAGTAGCAAGTATGTGACCCTTTAGTTCGAAAGTAGCAGTAGCGGGAATTACAGGTTGCACAAGTCCCGGGCCGGTATCGTCACGCATCTTCTTCTTCCATTCCCCCATGGGGACTTCATCGATGTTAGCCATGATAATGGCTAATTCATCGCCCGAATTGGAGTCGTGCCCGAATGTAGGTTCTTCCTCTTCTTCGGTTTCGTATTCGGTGTCTTCTTTAATCGGGTCTTCTATTGCTATAGAGGTGCTGGAAGCTCCTGATTTGCTACTCTTCTTCTTGTTGAAAACGGATTTTAGATTCTTCAAAGGCGAGATTTTTGAAGAAGTGGTTTCGCCAACGATTTTTCCTTTGTTCTTCTTTAAAGCAGACTCCGGATCTTCAAGTGGAGGAACCAATGGAGTGTTAGATCCTCTGGTCATGAAACAACTACAAACAAAACAAGAAAAAACGCGTAAAAAGAACAAAAATAAAATAAAAACTAAAATTGTAAACAGCGATGGACTCGTCGAGTTGACTCGAATGCACTCAGTGAGTTCAAGGCAAAAAGAGGAAAATTCCTAGTTAACTTTTTTAAAACAGAAATTTATCAAAACCTATCCTAATTACTAAATTACGTAAAAAAAAATTAACTTTGTGCAAGAAAAACTCACACAAAGGATCGATAAAATTAGGAATTAGACTTAATTTTTGAACCGTTCCCCGGTAACGGCGCCAAAAACTTGGTGTGTGTAAAAATCAACTAGTTTTAATCCTACTTTTAATTATAAAATAAACACACAAAGGCAGTGGACCTATCAATTGTGGTAAAGCTAAATAAGTAGGGTATCGAACACAGGGAACGGAAAATTAAAACTAAAAGCTAATATTATCTAAAAATTAAGTAATAAAGGGGGTTTTCTCTAGTTTTCCAGGACTAGAAACTTACTAACTAATACTTAGACTAATTAACTAAAAACTAGATAAGCAAATATTCAACTAAATTCAATAATGAAGGGAACTTCTGTTTAGGCTCAACTCAATTGATCTTATGGTTGATTTTATGGTAATAGTGCAATGGATTAGTTGTTCTATTGGCTACTGATTCAAGTGATTAGGTTCACATTCGCTCCACTAATCCTTAGAAAACAAATTAACTCAAACAGTGGCCAGTTGTCTAAATTACTTTAATTTCCTAGGTTATTTATTTGGGTTAATTAAGACTTGTAATGGTCAACTAAATTGGCCCTTTAGTTAACCTCTTGTTGATGGTCATCACACAAGCTCACAGGAGTTTCCCTATTTTTGTATTAGTTCTAGTTTCACATTCGCTAATCCTAGTCATATAATAAAATGGTCACATAAATTATATGAGGTAAACAATTAAGAGATGTTGATGCAGCTTAATTCTCTTCCTATTAACAGAAAAACAATTATCATTCACACATAAGGTTCTTTCACAAGCTAAAATTAACAAAATCACCAATATTAAATCAATCCTACCATAAATCAAACCATAGTCTAAATATTGTCTCCCCAAACAGAATTTAAAAGGTTTTAGCTCATGATTGAGGCAATTGAAAACATAAAAACGAAATCTATATGTCTATACATGATGGAAACAATAGATTGAATTGAAAGTAATGGAAATTTGCCTCTAATCTCCTTCGGAATCGGATTTTGGTTTGGATCTTCGTTCTCTAGGTCATCTCTGACTTTTATTCGTAGCTTTTCTCCCCAAGGATTCTCCAGAATTTCTTGTGTCGATTTGAAAAGTCGTTTTTATAGATTCAACCCGACTCGTCGAGTCCATCCCTTAATTCCAGTGCACGGCAAGTTAAGGAGTCCTTAGCTTCTCGAATCTTCGTATCGACTCGCCGAGTAGTCGACCCTACTCGCCGAGTACCTTGTGTTTTTAGCATTTTTCTTCTTCGCTCAACTCCTGAGCTCCCAACCGCTTCTCCTGCTTCTTTTTGCTTCCGAGCTTCGCTTTTGGACTGAAAACACAATTCAAACACTTTTAGGTATCTTTTGTCCATATTATGCACATAATTAGCTAAAATTGAATATAAATCTATACTAAACATATGGCAAATTATGCACATATCACTGAGGATTTTATGGTCTATTATGACACGTCCATCGGGGGATTCGGCGCGGTTTTGATGCAGACGGGTCGCGTTATTGCTTATGCCTCTAGGCAGTTGAAGCCTCATGAGGCGAACTATCTGATACACGATTTGGATCCGACCTCATTATTTGGCAACATTACCTCTATGGGGTCTGTTGTACTATTTACACAGATCACAAGAGTCTGGGGTGTTTGATGGATTAGTCGGATATCAACATGAAGCGGCATCGGTGGTTGGATGTGGTGGAGGATTATGATTGTGAGATCCTTTACCATCCAGGGAAGGCCAATGTGGTGGACGATGCTCTTAGCCGCAAAGCATTCATGGCTCCGATCAGGGATATCCTTCTAAGGATGTCGGTGATTACTCCGCTTCTAGAGCGGATTCGAAAGGAGAAAATTGAGGCTATGAAGGAGGAGCACCAGAAAGGCAAGCGCATTGTGGGTCAGGTGGCTTCCTTTGATTATGATAGTCGGGTTTAATTGACTTTCCATTAGAGAGTGTAGGTTCCTTCTTACGGTGGTGTGTGTCAATGTAACGACCGAAAAATTCCAACCAATTTAAACCTTTAAAAAACAACCCATTTTCTTAATATTATTACAAAAAGGGTTTCAATACAATTATTATCAGAGTCTTCCCAGAATCACATCATAAAACATAATCATGAGGAGCGGTACGATCACGCCTTCGCCTTGCCACGGTCTCCTGAAGAACCTGAAAAAACATTAAACCACAACTGTAAGCCCGAAAGCTTAGTGAGATATCCCCAAAATACCAACCACATATACCATACACGCATAACATGCCATATCATATCCGATCACAGAACAGCTATGCACTTCGGGTCTACTGCGTGACTGGTCCGCCGCACCGGCCAACAGTCCACCTGGTCCACCCTTCGAGTCTTGCCATATACATCGAGTCTTCAGTGTGATTGGTCCGCCCGCTCCGGGCCTTCAATCCACCTGGTCCACTCTATGAGTCTATAGTATGACTGGTCCGCCCGCACCGGGCCTTCAGTCGGCCTGGTCCACTCTCCGAGCCTAGGCACGTCTGGTCTGCCCTCTTGGGGCCTACAACATATCCGGACCATTTGCTGGGCCTTCGGGACAACCGGTCCGCCCTGGGTATCTTGGCCTACAGCACAAAGCAGGACCTGTCTCAACCCAACCCCAGTCCAACAACCATGTGCACATAACATACAATCATATAACAATTCACAATCAACAAGCCGATCTAGCAGATCACATAACATATCATCATCCTAACCAGGATATCGACCTAACCGGTCACTAGCATAGCATCATCCTACACAACAGGATACCGACCTCAAACAGGTCTCTAACATATACCATCCTAGCTACCAGGATGCAACCATATCAAAACAATAACATAGTAACAAATACCTGGATCTCAATCCGATAAAGGGTCGGCCTTGGTGCCTTGGACCCAGTTGATATAGTGAGGATAACTCACCTTTCCACTGCCGAAACTCTGAACCGAAGAAGCAGATCCTCGAATCACCGACTCACCGAAAATCCCGAACTAGCCAACATAGCACAAATAATCATTAGGCTAAGCACAATACCCTTCCAAGGATAAATTGACCAATTTACCCTTAACTCATTCCGGCCCAACACTGGATAAGCTCTCAAGCCCACTAATGGCCCAAAGTCCAAAAGTCCGAATCAAAGCCCACTATCGGCCAATTTACTAAATTGGGCCCACCTCACCAAATGGTCCTAGACCCATGGTCCAATACAACTGATGGGTCAACAATACTCTATCCATAATGTCCAATCACGGCCCAAAATCCAGCAGCCCAAGAACAGCCCAATCCCTATGTCCCAAAATGAAAAACCCAACAGAGGGAGTACGCTGGGCGTACATGCTGATTCGCAAATGGGGATCGGGGCACTGACCCGCTACGCGGGGCGTACTCCTATGTTACGCGGGGCGTAACTTCGCTGCTCATTAAGTCCACATAACTTCTTAATGGCTTAAGCTCTTAAGCCCAAACTTTAGATCCTTAGGCCAAATATGCCTAAGATTCATAAAGTCCCAAACTTTATCACTTGGGACGTCCATAAAGCTCTTAATCCAAGGTCTTAATCCATTAAGACCTACATATCTCACACATGGAACAACCACAACCCTTGGGACCTCATTTTTCTCACTCAAGACCTCTCCAAAGGTCTGAAAGGACAGATAATCTCGACCAACTCAAAACATGCATCAAGATGAGGACTTTTGGGACAAGAAGGATGTCAAAACTTCACAACACTTAGATCTATGCAATATACATGACAAGCAAGAAGCTTTATACCTCAAATAGGTTCCAAAGGATGATATCTTCCCAGATCTATGAGCTCCAGCCACTCAACTCCTTCTTTGACAACCTCTTCTTCCTTCTTCTAGCCTCTCCTTTGCCAAAATAAGCTTTCCAAGGCCAAACACACCCAACAATGGAGGTGGAACGGCTATCTAGGGTTTTTGAGGTTAAGAGAGAGCTTATGGAGGCTAGGGTATGAACCAACATGTTCCTTATATAGTGGTTGACCATAATTTTAGGGTTTTAGAACTCTGAGAGTACGTTGGGCGTACCTCTAGTACGCTGGGCGTACTTGACCTTGCACCCGCGTCCATTTACACACTTACTCTGGGCGTAACCCATCTTACGCTGGGCGTACTTGGCGTGTCCCAAATTTCATATTTGGCACTCCTTTTCCACTTTTCCCACAAAAGGACCAAAATACCCTTCCTCTTAAATCCCGAGGACTCACAATTAAGTACTCTTAGGAACGGGGCGTTACAATTCTCCCCCACTTAAATTAGACTTCGCCCTCGAAGCCTACAACAACTCTACTCCAGAACTTCTCCCGCAACGCACCACCTGGCATTAACCAATCCAGGTTCCTTAAGACACAACCATTGAAATCCGAAACTCAACCTTCCCTTTTCTTGCGGTGTTCTGACCACCGCCTCAAGCTGGTCACCGACTTCACCCTTTGATAATCACACTTATCAGATTCTAGACTTATCAACCGAGTACCACTCCATGGCACTTTTCTCGATCCAGATCACAACAATCACTTGACTCTTACGAGCTAGATATAACCCTGAACCAACGGGTTCCCGATTCGAGTCCAACTCTATCCACTCCATGCTGACAGAATGACACATTCTCCAGCCTCAGAGCAACTCCTATGAGTTCTCCTCTTGCAATCGCATGCACATGCCGAACTAGCTCAAGCACCCTCGGGATGGGAAAACCTGTCACAGTGACGACACCTCCAAAACATCCCCCAGGATGAATCACCACTACATACATAGTTCCTTGATCAGAATCAAACTGGGAATCCAAGACTCCATCCCTACATCCTTTCCGAGCCTCTTGGCTCTACCCTCGCGGAAATCCTACCGCAACCTCAGCAGACATCCCATCCGGATGTGATTCCTTACCACTGCCGCAATCATGCTGCTCAAAGACCCTAATTGGATCACTCCAATCATAACTCTGCACTGTCGCTTTCACTTTCATGAATTTACACTCCCTCTCGGAGCTACATTCCTCTCTCTTTCCTTACCAAGGAAATCCACTTGGCCGCCTTGTCACTGCGACAAGTGCCACGGTGCTCGCCCTATCGCTACACCACTCCCCTATAGCATAACCGATATCCATGCAACACACATTCTCTGAATCTGCTCGCAAGGACTCTCGAGTCCATGCACTATCTCCACTAATCGAGATCAATAACCGGGGCCAGACCTTATAATGCTAACACATCGCGACATACTCAATCCATATCCCCAAACAAATCCATCAACACATGCAGAGTCTTCAGCATGACTGGACCGCCTTACCAAGCCTTCAGCCAATCTGGACCACTCTCAGAACCTTCAGCAGATCTGGACCGCCCTCCAGGGCCTTCAGTCTGGCTGGATCGTCCTCCGAGCCTTCGGCCTGACTGGTACGCCTACCGGCCTTCAGTCTATCCGGACCTCTCAACTAGCATCCATCATTTCGAGTTATCTCTGCGGGAAACCCTCCCATGCATACTGTTCTAGTCCTCTAGGGGTTCCGAACTCTATCTCCATCATACATACTCAATCCCGGCCTGATCCTAGGCCCTTCACAATCAAATACCCTAGGTCTGTATCCCGCCCCACATGCCTGCCACTTACTCATACCAGCCTATGCTCTTGGCTGACAGAAACACTGCTGAATCCCAAGCAGCTAAACAACCTCCAATGCACATCGATCTTCCGGAGAATTTTCCAATTCTCCCCCACTTATAGCACTAACTAACAACCACCGGTCGCCATCACCGACCTCCCTCAACACCCTACACAACACAAACACTTACACGTGAACTACGTCCCGAAAGCACGAGCAACCTTCACAAAATCGCATATCAACACTGATCATCTCGAGCTCGAACGAAACTCGATCTTCAGCTAACCCCTCCTCAGACTCAGATGCTACCCGACATTCAGACCAAACGCCAGATTTCCACTAATAACCCTCATGAACGATAACCAACGAAATCCCCAACACTAACCCATAACCATACCATAACCCCCAAAGAACAACGAATACCACACCGAAAACCACACAATGAGACTAGCAGATAAATAATATTCTACAATAATCACAAGATAACAAGATATCAAGAAGGAAACATACCCGCAGCTGGATCCGGAACTGCTCTGACCTCCTCTGCTATAAGCTGAAAAGCACGACCCTGAGCCCTTGGGGGCTTCGCTCCACTCTGACCTCCACCCATGATCCTTAAAGTGGCCGGTGCTGGAGCCTGCACCGAGCCTGCAGCAAGCTGTGGACAGTTGACCCTCAAATGTCCAACCTGATGACAATGATAACAAATCCTCAAATCCCGAACCGGCGCTGACTGCCGACAATCCCTCGCATAGTGCCCCACCTATCCGCACTTGCGGCATGCACCACCGGACCTAAAAACTCCGGTGTGACCCTTCCCACACTTCCCACAAGCGTGGCTGCTCTGATCTCCCACCCTAGAATCAACGGTCTTGGACCGTTTCGGCGCCGGTTGCGACTGCACCGGAGCCTGCCTCGGCTCACACAACTGCAACTCAATCTCCAACTCACGCCGCCTGGCAGCCTCTTGCAACTCCAACAAAGTCTCGCACCTCTGCGTAGACACAAACTGTCTGATATCTCTCTTGAGCATACTCAGATATCGAGACATCTGAGCCTGCTCTGAAGCGAACTCAGGGAAAAACATCGCCCTCTCAGTGAACATCCTGGTGATCTCCGTCACCGACTCCGAACCCTGCTTCAGCTCAAGGAACTCCTGAGCCAATCTTTCCCTCTCAACCCGCAGAACATAACGAGTGTTGAACATCTCTCTGAACTGATCCCATGAAACTGCAGCCCTCTGTGCATCCGAATACGACCCCGTGGTCAATCTCCACCAATCCTTCGCCCCGAGCCTCAACAGGTTCAGAGCACACCTCACCCTCTGATCAGCAGGGCATGAACACATGAAGAAACACCCCTCCACGTCCAACAACCACCTCATAGCAACAATCGGGTCTTGAACCCCATCAAAGGTAGGAGGCTTCGTATTATTGAAGTCCCGATACTGAAAACCCCGACTAGCTCCTCCCACTGCCGCTGCTACAGCCGTTGTAGCCGACGTGGCAGTCGTCTCTATGAGAAGTGCATAGCACTCATCAAAATACTCAACCATGGCGGTCTTGATTGACCCAAACAGTTCCGGCAACTCGGCCCGGAACAACGCAACAACCTCATCATGCAGGATCTTATGAATCCTAGCATCCAACTCGCCTGTGCTCATCTGACCAATAACCTCGGGCGGTACTGACCCGCCCGAAACTCCCTCTCCTGCTCTCGATCCTGACCTGGATCCACTCCCAGCATGCCTCAGAATCTCCATACTAAAAAACACCACAAAATCTCAGATTCTTCCCACTATCCCGGGAACCAACTCTCAATCCAACCCTAGAGGTCATGGTTTCCCTGATACGCGTATGGGTCCTGTGCTTTCAGTAGTACGGTCCCATACTACCTTCCACACCTACCCATATTTGTATGAAGTACTACCACAACACCCTAGTGAAAACATAGAAAACAAGCGCTCAACCCTCACTACTAGAGGAACACTGGGAATGTCCCACAAGGAAACCCAAGGCTAACAGGCATCATAAATCAGGCAACATTATCATGAAATCCTGAAGATCCCTAGCCTAGCACTAGCATGCTGTTCTATCAAAGCTCAAAAACAAATATCATGTATGGTATTTTGGGGTTACTTACTGGCTCCGGCTGACCGTACCCCCGCGTCCTCCTTTACCTATTTTGAAAACCATTTTAAATTCTCTTTTGAAAACCATCCTCGATTTGAGACTAAAGTCACACGAGTGTTCCTCCAATTCACTCAAACCAAGGCTCTGATACCAACTTGTAACGACCGAAAAATTCCAACCAATTTAAACTTTTTAAAAACAACTCATTTTCTTAATATTATTACAAAAAGGTTTTCAATACAATTATTATCAGAGTCTTCCCAGAATCACATCATAAAACATAATCATGAGGAGCGGTACGATCACGCCTTCGCCTTGCCACGGTCTCCTAAAGAACCTGAAAAAAATTAAACCACAACTGTAAGCCCGAAAGCTTAGTGAGATATCCCCAAAATACCAACCACATATACCATACACACATAACATGCCATATCATATCCAATCACAGAACAGCCATGCACTTCGGGTCTACTGTGTGACTGGTCCGCCGCACCGGCCAACAGTCCACCTGGTCCACCCTCCGAGTCTAGCCATATACATCAAGTCTTCAGTGTGATTGGTCCGCCCGCTCCGGGCCTTCAATCCACCTGGTCCACTCTCTGAGTCTATAGTATGACTGGTCCGCCCGCACCGGGCCTTCAGTCGTCCTGGTCCACTCCCCGAGCCTCGGCACGTCTGGTCCGCCCTCTTGGGGCGTACATCATATCCGGACCGCTCGCTGGGCCTTCGGGACAACGGGTCCGCCCTGGGTATCTTGGCCTACAGCACAAAGCAGGACCCGCCTCAACCTAACCCCAGTCCAACAACCATGTGCTCATAACATACAATCATATAACAATTCACAATCAACAAGCCGATCTAGCAGATCACATAACATATCATCATCCTAACCAGGATATCGACCTAACCGGTCACTAGCATAGCATCATCCTACACAACAGGATACCGACCTCAACCAGGTCTCTAACATATACCATCCTAGCTACCAGGATGAAACCATATCAAAGCAATACATTAACAACAAATACCCGGATCTCAATCCGATAAAGGGCCAGCCTTGGTGCCTTAGGCCCTGTTGATATCGTGAGGATAACTCACCTTGCCACTGCCGAAACTCTGAACTGAAGAAGCAAATCCTCGAATCACCGACTCACCGAAAATCCCGAACTAGCCAACATAGCACAAATAATCATTAGGCTAAGCACAATACCCTTCCAAGGATAAATTGACCAATTTACCCTTAACTCATTCCGGCCCAACACTAGATAAGCTCTCAAGCCCACTAATGACCCAAAGTACAAAACTCCGAAGCAAAGCCCACTATCGGCTTAATTTATTAAATTGGGCCCACCTCACCAAATGGGCCTAGACCCATGGTCCAATATAACTGATGGGTCCACAATACTCTATCCATAATGTCCAGTCACGGCCCAAAATCCAGCAGCCCAATCCCTATGGCCTAAAATGAAAAACCCAACAGAGGGAGTACGCTGGGCGTACCCTCCTTGGTACGTTGGGCGTACATGCTGATTCGCAAATGGGGATCGGGGCACTGACCCGCTACGCGGGGCGTAACTTCGCTGCTCATTAAGTCAACATAACTTCTTAATGGCTTAAGCTCTTAAGCCTAAACTTCAGATCCTTAGGCCAAATATGCCTGAGATTCATAAAGTCTCAAACTTTATCACTTGGGACATCCATAAAGCTCTTAATCCAAGGTATTAATCCATTAAGACCTACATATCTCACACATGGAACAACCACAGCCCTTGGGAACTCATTTTTCTCACTCAAGACCTCTCCAGAGTTCTGAAAGGACAGATAATCTCGACCAACTCAAAACATGCATCAAGATGAGGACTTTTGGGACAAGAAAGATGTCAAAACTTCACAACACTTAGATCTATGCAATATACATAACAAGCAAGAAGCTTTATACCTCAAATAGGCTCCAAAGGATGATATCTTCCTAGATCTATGAGCTCCAGCCACTCAACTCCTTCTTTGACAACTTCCACTTCCTTCTTCTAGCCTCTCCTTTGCCAAAATAAGCTTTCCAAGGCCAAACACACCCAACAATGGAGGTGGAACGGCTATCTAGGGTTTCTGAGGTTAAGAGAGAGCTTATGGAGGCTAGGGTATGAACCAACATGTTCCTTATATAGTGGATGACCCTAATTTTAGGGTTCTAGAACTCTGAGAGTACGCTGGACGTACCTCTAGTACACTGGGCGTACTCGACCTTGCACCCGCGTCCATTTACACACTTACGTTGGGCGTAACCCATCTTATGCTGGGCGTACTCGGCATGTCCCAAATTTCATATTTGGCCCTCCTTTTCCACTTTTCCCACAAAAGGACCAAAATACCCTTCCTCTCAAATCCCGAGGACTCACAATTAAGTACTCTTAGGAACGGGGCATTACAGTCAAGTTCTGATCGAAGAGTCGCACAAATCGAGATTATTTATTCATCCCCGGAAAACAAAGATGTATAGGGATCTTCGTCCTAAGTATTGCTGGCCCTGCATGAAGCGGGATGTAGCTTGGTACGTAGAGAGGTGCTTAACTTGTAGGAAAGTCAAGGTCGAGCATCAGCAACCTCACGGCAAGATGCAACCGCTGAATATTCCTGTTTCGAAATAGGAGGAGATTACTATGGACTTCATTACGAAATTGCCTCAGACTCCTCACGGTGCGCATTCAATTTGGATCATTGTGGATCGATTGACCAAGAGCATGCATTTTATCCCGATCTAAGAGAGTATCTATGCAGAGAAGTTGGCGGAGGTATACATCAAGGTGTTCGTAGCACGGCATGGGCTGCCAGTTTATGTGGTTCTTGACAAGGACGTACGGTTTACTTCCAGATTTTGGAAGATATTTCACAACGAGTTGGGTACTCATCTTCATTTCAGCATGACCTTCCACCTGCAGACGGATGGACAGAATGAGCGGACCATCCAAACACTAGAGGATATGTTGCCGGCATGTGTTCTAGATTTTGGTAGTATTTGGGATGTGTATCTTCCATTAGCGGAATTCTATTACAATAAATGCTAGAACTCCAACATCGATCGACCTCCTTGTGAGATGCTCTATAGGAGGAAATGCATGACCCCGATATGCGAGGACAGGGTCGGTCAATGAGCTATGGGGAGTATTGAGGTGGATGTGGGAGCCGGAGGACAAGATGAGGGACCATTACCCAGAGTTATTTGGAGCAGCTGACATTGAGGACGAAGTCTGATTTAAGTGGGAGAGAATTATAAAATTCAGATTTTCGTAGGTTTTTCATTAGCCCTTATTCAAATTTCCTTCAAAAATTGGTCCCTTGGTTAGTACGTTGGGCGTATTTATTGGGTACGCTTAGCGTACTAGCCATAATCTGGTCGTGGGACTTAACCACATGCGCGGGGTGTACGTAGAGTACGCATGGTGTACGTGAGTTTCATACAAACCCTAAGTTTTAGGATTTTCACCCTTTTTAAGAACATTAAGTTCCCCAATTCCCTTACCTTTTTAGCCTCCATTACCCTTGAAGTGTAGATCTCGAACCCTAAGCCACCTTGAGTGCATTTGTGAGCTTTCTTGACAGTTTTTGGTGTTCTTTAGAGTCTTTGAAAAAGTAGTAAGCTTAGGAAGAAGTAAGGACATGGGAAGAGCTTGTAGATATAGAAGTTTGCACCATTTCTAACCCATTGAAGGTATAAAGTTTAAACCTTGATCATTGCATGCTTAGATCTAGGTTTAGGGTAGAAAATGGTATCTTTTGGTCCTAAATTTTGGATTCTTGGAGTTGAGCAACTTCAGACCATATGAGCTGACCTTTTGAGCTCATGGAGGTTTTTTTAGACATAAAAATCGGATCTTAATGGTTAATCCTCAACCGTGCAAGAGTTAGGAACCATCCAAGTGTGCTTATGGATTTGATTCATGTTTTGAGCCCCATCCTTGCATGCAAAAGCATAAATTTTGCAACTTTATGGCTTAGGACATATTTAGGGGCCTAAATCTAAGTTTTGAACGTTAGGACTTAAAGGATTAAGATATGGAAGTGAGTTTGGGTTGGTAGACTAGTACGCCATGCATACTCCAGTGTATGCTGGTCAACACCTTGACATCTAGTCGATTCCAGCGTACGTTGGGCATACAAGCCAAGTACATCGTGCATATGTAGATAGTGAACCTAGAAGGCTTTTGGGCTCGTTTGGTGTTGGGCTTTGGACTTGAGTAAGTTGAGCCTCAGGCCCACCTAATTGTAGCAAGTCATTTTTGGGCCTGAGTCTATTATTATGGTTCTTGAGCTATATTGGGCCTTAGAGGCCCTATAGTGGGCTTGGATGCCTTTTGGGTTTTTTTGTGAATTTGGGCCTTGGAGGAAAGGAGGCCCACTAAGGCGAAGGTAAAGGAGCGCTTTTACCTTAAGTCAAGAATTAGGATTTTGGACCTTCGGGTTAGGTTATGGCCTAATTTATAATTAGAGTTTCATGCTTGTGCGATAGGGAGAGGAGCTCGCAAGTCATCCACTGGGTGAGATGTGATACGCATAGTCTAAGGTGAGTCTTCCTTCATAGTATCTGTGGGTCGAAGGCACCAAGGCCGGCCCACTAGTTTATGTTGTAGTGTGATGATTATCTTTTTGATACTTGTCAGTTATGCATGTATTTGCTTGAGGACTCTGTGATTTCTGTTATAATATTATGTGGTAGTGGTAGGGGTAAAATAGACCGGACATCCAGTTGAAATAGACCGAAGGGGATTGGAAGCACCCATATATCCTTGACAGTATCCGATTGAGATAGACCAAATGGGTAGGAAAGCACCCAGATATGCTTGGCAGTATCCGGTTGAAATAGACCGACGGTTAGGTCGGCACCCAGATATGCTTGGAAGTATGTTTGTTTAGTTTGTGGTATTTTGGGGGACCTCACTAAGCTTTGTGCTTACAGTTTTTATTTTTTGTTTCAGGTACATCCAGTTCGAAGGGGAGGGTCCCGACCTGATTGCACCGCATCACTCTATGTTTTCCGTACTTAGTGATTTAATGATTTTTACTCTAGTAATATGTTATAATATAACTCTTTCGAATATTTTGATATCAGTGTCTTCTGACTTTAATTAATTTAAAATCAAAATTTTATCTGTATTTTGGGGGATGTTACAAAACAAGTATGATCCTATTCATTAATAAGCAATAAAGATAGAAATTTTATCTGTACTTTTAAGGATCTTTTATTAAGCAAACATAATAAATTAGATAACTAACGAATGAAAATCTTGGAAATGATACCATAATATAAGGGGATTAGCCTAAAATGTCAAATAGTTAACCGTAAGAAATCATAATAAAGTATCTCAAAATGATAACTAAAAGCAAACTGAATGATTTCCAATTGATTCCGCTCATAAATCTTCAAAATATCGCTCCAATGTTGGCTCCAACTTCAAATTCGCTGTAGAAAGGTTTCGAACGCTCAATTACTCATGTTGTTTATTCCATACTCTAAAAGTTGAATGGAGGCCTTATTTAAAAACTTTCCAAATTGCCTCAGTATGTGCACGCAAGACATAATTATGTGTCATGTTCTTTTATGCTTCCTCGGTAAGTAATGACTCTTCATCTTGCACGTGTCATGTGGGTTGTACCTTCTTCATGTCTTTGTGTTGTAACTTGTAAGTGTGTTCTTTAGCCTCTATATAATGCTTATACTGATTAGACGTGTCATGTTATCTTCCTCTACTTTTGAATTTTGCTTTAAGTGAAGAATCTATAATCAAGTAATGCGAATCAAATCAGATTAAAAACGAAATGAAAGAACACGAGATGTAAATATGATCTTGTTTCAGCTCTATTATACTTTCACAGTTTTACAAAGAGTACTAAGATAATTTCTGTAAAGACTTATATTCTATCTCTAAGTAAAGTTCCTATTTATAAGGAACATGAAAGTATACAAAAAATACTACGACATTACATTTAAGCTTTGAACATACAATCGTCTTAGTAAATACATTACAATTACACGAAGGGTATGGTCTTCGAATCATTACAAAATGTATTCGACCCAAACAATCTCCCCCTTTGGAATGAAGTCGAAATCTCAGATTGTGAGAATCTAGATGGCATACATCATCACCTTTCGAACTTCTGTGTACCATGATATAATCTTCTTCAGCTCCTTCTTATCTCCTTTGTTGTTTTTCTTGCAATTATTCATACGAACAATAAGTTCGTATATTGAGATGTTGTGTATCTTTCAAATTCAACAACTTGGAACAAAAACCTCTTCGACTTTCTAGCTTTATATTTACCAGCAAAAACCAAACCAAAAGGCTTCAAACATATTTCCACATCAACATATTTCTTCAATTCTTGTTGAGACTTGGATGGCTCCATGTGTGCTTTAACTTCAAACCCTTTTACTATTGCTAGCTCCACATCAGTAAGTGCTAAACACTCGTAATAATTCTCCAAGAAAATCTTGATGTGAGCCACTCTCA
Organism: Lactuca sativa; assembly: GCF_002870075.4. NCBI lineage: Eukaryota > Viridiplantae > Streptophyta > Magnoliopsida > Asterales > Asteraceae > Lactuca > Lactuca sativa. The sequence continues at coordinate 137,632,110 of NC_056627.2, forward strand.
ATCGAAAAACATCAGGTTCTGTTTCTCGAAGATATGAGGAATTTTTATCTTTTAGGAGAAGAGCCATTTAAATAAGGTCATACAGATTCATGAGAGGAAAATCTGCGACTGTGAAATCACAAATATGACCATTAGCCCTTGCAACAATGAACTTCACATTTTGCATCATGTCTTCAAATAATATGTCTATCTTGATGCTTATAACCATCTTGATTTTTACCAAAGACCAAATTTCTTTAGGAGCCTTCGTAAGAACTGCATGAAAACGAAGCTTCATGTAGTTATAGTCATCTTCGCTTTTGAATTTATCAGACACTTTAAATTGAGGCATGAGGAACATCATCTCATTGATTGGAAAATCCAGCTGGCTCATGTCTGTATTTGAAACCATGTAACTCTGTTTCGGTTTCTTCTCAAATGCATACATGTGATTGTAAGCCACCTTCGCTTCTATCATTTCGTAGTTATAAAGTTTGGCAGGATCTCCTTTGTTCAAACCTAGAGGATCACTCTCCTTTTGCTTCATTATGCTCTGAACTACCCTTAGTTTTTCCATCTCATCTTTGGCTTCTGCTTTCTTCTCTTCTTTTGATTTTTCGACAACAATTGTCTTGCACTTTTCTGTTGATCTATTTGTAGTATCATTTGTTTTCAAAGCTTCACCTTGACCAGTAGATGATCCAATAACAATCCCCTTCGTAACCAACTTTCTGATTGGCATGGACGTTACAACAGTTAAAGTAACTGGTCCAGCACTCGAAATTGTAGGCTTAGTCGATGGAATTTTCGAAGGATAAACTTTACCCACAACCTTATCTTCTCCATGTGAAGCATCACCTCCAGCCTTCGCATGAGTTCTTTCTCCAACCCTTTTTTCTCCTCCTTGCACCCCTGTTCGAATAGGTGGGGCACCAATTGGAAGAAGATTTGAAATAGTTGACAGAGGAGCTAGCTGTTTATGAATAATAGCTTCGAACTGGGTAAACTTCTATGAAAGGAATTCAAGAGTAATTATCGAAAATGTAACAGGCTTTAGCACCGATTCCTTCAAATCTTTAAGCATCAAGATAACCTCCATAAATTGTTGATTGTCAGTTGTAGAAAGTTGAGTAATTTGAGGACTCAAGCTTTCATACAACGTAACATACTTCATGACAGCATCACAAATGACATCGACTTTCTTATCTAGAGTGGCATAATCATTCTGAACAACATCAACTTCACGAACCATGTCATCACGAAGCTCTTGAAGCTTCAAATTTGCATCTTCTCTTACCTTATTCACATCCACAACGAAGAGTGTGTGTCGTTCCTTTTGAACATTCGTTAACTCTTTCACAGCTCCCACATGTTTGGAATTGAAAGAAATTATCCTCAACTCTGTTGTCTGTTCAGCATGATCTATCTTCTCAAAGAGTCTTATCTCTGAGTCTTTAATCATACCGAACATCTTACTCACCATTCAATCTTCGAAATAATACTTCCTTCTTCGTTAAACACAACTTGATTGCCAGTGCCCACAACAAGTTGCGAAACACTTATCAAATTATGTTTAAGGCCTTCGACATATGCAACTCGATTCACTGTGAATTGACCATTCATTACTTTTCTGTAGCCTTTGACTTGACATTTATGATTGTTGCCAAACTTCACAACTCCAGCATTATCCAGGCTTCGGTAATTTCGCAAATTCTCCTTTCGCCCAGTCATGTAACTTGAGCAACCACTATCGATATACCACTTCTCATCATATTGCTCGTCACATAGTACCTGTGATCATTGAAAGAATTTTGGTACTCAAGGTTGTTTGGGTCCTTGGAAATTAGTTTTAAGAACAGAATTAAAAACAGTACTCTTAACCCAATCACAAATTTTAGTTTTGAAACTATCGATTAAGTCCACATCACTAGGTAAAGGACTTGAAACATAAGTTTTCGTTAGTATGGGATTGTTACTGACATCATCCTTCGTCCTCTTAAATTGTGATTTGACATGCGTTGCTTTCACAACTACTCTCCACTTCTTTATTGAGACATTCAAATCATTTGACGATAAGCTACCAGTGGACGATGTATTCACATACTTCTCATAAGCATCTTTGATTTGTTGTTGAGAGTAATTCCTTGATCGATACATGCGACCATTTCCTTCAATCCAGTGACCAATGTTTTTCCCTTGTGATAACCCTTTTGTGTACAAAACTTTTGAAGGTTGTTTCACCGAAGGATTTGGAAAATTCGGCTTTTGAGGAACAAAATCAACATTTGAATTAGAACGAAATTTCTGAATATAACTTCCATCAAATTTGTTTGTAACATTTGTTTTCGGAATATATCTTTGTTGAAAATTTTTCTTTTGATTCGAAAAACGATTTTCAACATTTTGATTTTGAAAGTTCTTTGAAAAATGATGAGCCTTTGTCGAAAATGATGTTTTCGGATATTTTAAAACTTTGTGTTGAGTGAAAATTTTCCTTTTGTCTGAATTAGATGAATGAGTTTTTGGCATTTTAGATGTTTTTATCTTGAATTCATTTTGTGTTTTTCGTGACTCAATGGTTTGCCAAAAAATCTTCTTTCTAGCTTTCCTTTTTGAAATTTTATTATCTTTCGAAAATTTGTCAATTTGTTCTTTGAATTCTTTTGAATTAAATTTAACAAAATTTTCATTTTCCTCAACCTTTTGTTTTAAAACCTCATTCACAACTTTAGATTTTTCCACCCATTTTCATTGAGATTTTTGTCTTTGAAAAACATACGTGTTCTTTGTTAGATTATTTTCGACAGTGCTTTGGTTGGAAAAGAATCATTTGTCAGTCGTTTTCTTGTTGTCTTCTTCAATCAATTTCTTGAACTTAGGTTTGACATTCTCAACGTTCCCAGTAGTAACAAACACTTGATTTGGAAATATCACATCATCAGTGCACTTAAAATTCAGATAAACCACAGTGTTGGTTTCCAAATAATGAGCACCTTTTTCAGAAAACACTTTTTCGAATTTTTCAGTGTCTCCATACACTTGATCAACAACTTTTTGTGAAATTTCACTTTCTTTCGAACTTTTTTGAAGGACAAATTCCTATTGAATTTCTTCATCATTTTCATCATCACTGTCATCTGTTTGACTATCGCGTACATCAACCGAATCAGGATCACAAACTTTCGAAGTTGAAGGTTTGTCAGTGTCAATCTCAACATTCGAATCCTTAACAATTTCTTTTCCGTTAGATTTTGATGTGACATTAATGACAGATAACTGTGAACAATCAACATCCTCAAACTCACTAATTTCACTAATATTATTAGAATTATCATCAATATCAGCAAAATTAGTCTGTAAGTCAGATGTCGAATTCTTAGTCTTTTTCAAAATTTTAAATTGTTCATATTTGGTCCACGTTTTGTTAACAATATCAACTAATTCATTCGAATCAAGACATTCATCTATTTTTACGATACCATATGCATATCTATCGTCTGGAATTTTGTCAAATTTAGCAATTGTTTTCTCACAATCATACGAAATATTATCAACCTTCTCTCTCTCAAAATATAGAAAAGGTAATAACTTTCTATGTTGTTCTTTACTAATGTCACTAGAATGATATAAAGCTGTAAGTTTACCATAGAGTCTTTTCGCAGAATTACAATAGATATTTCTTCATGCTAATAAGAGTTTTACATGGCTTGAAAGAGAGTCTCTATCACACATGATGTTTTTGATTTGAAATTCTAAACAATCTATCTTAGTTATATTTGAATCAAGCTTCTTTTGCGTCTCTAACAATTGTAAGCTCAGTTTCTTAGCTTCGTTACTAGCAGACACAACAACTGAATCAAAATAAGCAACAGTGTCATCAAAAGCAACAATTTCATAGTTATATGAAGGGCCATGAAAATGGTTTGGGCTAGGCTTTGCATGTGATTTGTTTTGGTTCATGTCTGTATTTACTTTTGTGTCAGTTTTGTGTTTTGAGGTGTTTACGACCGTAAACACGTTAGCAAACTTCATTTGCGGTCTTTGTCTTGTATAAATAGTCTACGCTTTTGTCTTTTTGGGGGTTGGATGCTCTAGAGTTTACTGTCGGTCTTGAGTTGTACCTGACGATTCTTGTGTTTAATCGTGTGCAAGCTCATTTCATTCATCTTGTTCATCTTATTGTGTTATTTCCGATTTATGCTTGTTTGATTACTAGTTTAAGATCCATATTTGGACCTAACAATTGGTATCAGAGCAGTAAACTGGTATCAAAGTCATCTGATCGAGATTTTGTGTGTTCAAGCTGTTATTCTCACCGATTGATCGTTGGATTTTGCGTTCTGGGCTTTGAAGGAACAACTTCCGTCTAAAAATTATGAGTTTTAAAGGCTGATTGAGAGTTTACTGCCAACCGTAAACTCTCTTTACTGTCCCTTCCTAAACCGTAATCTCTAAATATTCATACACCGTAAAAGGGTTTGAAGAACAGTGAACACCTTAGACCGTAAACACCATACCGTAAACTCTGTTTAAGGTCGCAATCACAGTTTACGGCCGCAAACTCTTGATTTGTCACATCAACTATAAACTCTTTTGGAACTGTTAAATCACTTTAATTTCAAGTGGATTCTCAAACTCACTTTCAAGAACTTGATGCTGTTATGGGTACTACTACCCGCATTCCGAGGTTGATGTCTGCTGAAGGTTTTCCCGAGTGGAAATACAGAATTGATAAGTACATCAAAATGAAAGATTTCAAGATCTGGAGAAGCATACTTAGACGTCCTGTCAGAGTGACTATGACTGTCGGAGGTCAATTGATTGACAAAGCTATTGAGAACTACACTGATGAAGAATTTGAACTGGTTGAAAAATAGGAAAGAGCATTAGCTACCTTAACCATGGCATTATCTCCTGATATTGCTCAATGTTTTCGTGAATACACTTCAGCTAAAGCTCTATGGAAAGCTCTTATTGAGGTCTACGAGGGAAATGAAGATATGAAAGAAAGTAGGCAGGACATGCTAAGACAGAAGTTTAACATGTTTAACTACATTCCAGGAGAAACCCTCGAGGCTCAACTGCAAAGTTTCACCGCTCTCACAACTGACATGAACATTTCAGGGATCTTTTTGTCCAAGTCAGAAATCAACAAGAAACTTCTAAATGCACTTCCTCGTTCATGGGATATGAATGTTGCTGTAATTAAGAAAACCAAGGACTTGGTTCGTCTCACTCTTGCAGAGGTCATGGCAATCATCAAAGCTTGTGACATTGATGACAAACAGAGACAAATCAACCATATGAATTCATATTCTACTGCAAACCTTGGTGTTTCATCCAACAATGCAGCACTATCATCCTTCATGACTTCCTCAAGTCAAGCTTTCGCAGTTCAACAACCTCAGACTCAAACCTTCAATGCTGCAACATCCATCCCTCAACATCAACCTTCAAGTGTGCCATCTCCACAAACTGTTCCTGCTCCCAATATGCCAGTCAAAGTCTCCTCTTCAAACTCCAAAGAATCTGATGAAAATCTGGCTCTAGTCACTGGGCTAGTTAATTGCTACAATGCCTTTGTAGCCGGAGATCTTCCACCTCAGCTATTCTTTGCTGAGTTAGACCAGATACATCCTGAAGATGTGGAGGAAATGGACACTACTTGGCAGATTGCCATGGCTGTCTTCAGAGCCAAACAATTCGCCAAGAAAACAGGGAAAAACAATTGGGTTATGAATGCTGACAAATAGGTGGGATTCAACAAAAGTATGTTGAGATGTTTTAACTGCCACAAGCCGGGTCACTTTGCTCGTGACCGCCCAAAGCCAGATCACAGAGCCAACAACAACCGACAGATGGTTGTAGTGGGAAACAATCGTGCAGGAGCTACAACCAATGGAGAGACAGCTATGGTTGCTCAATCTTTTGATTGGGAGGATCAAATTCAAGCCTTAAACATCATAGGGCCAGAAAATGCTCACCTAGCTCAAATTGATGATGTTGCTTCAAAGAACAATGATGCTGACCCAGAGGCAGAAATGATGGAGCTGCAGCTTGCCCTAATGGTTACCACCTCCTCCGAGCCCAAGAAAAGCGAGGTAAATCTACCGTCTTGTTCTTTTGCTTGCAAAGAATATGTTACACTTCTTCGCAATGAAATTCAAACCTTACGTAGACAAGTAGAGGACCTTAAATATGAGGGTTATCAACTTAGGAAGGGACAGAAACCACTTAAGGCCCAACTAGAAGCCAAAACAAAGGACTTTAGAAAAATTCAATCAGAATTTAGTGAAAAGTGTGAAATTTATGATTATACTAAGAGACAACTTGATGCTGTGACTAAAGAACTTGACGAATTGAAAATTAAAAGTGGAAAAATAGATGTTAGTTTCAAAAATTATTCTGCGTCAAGTAAAACAGTCGAGTCTTTATATGAAACGCAATTGAAATTCAAAGAAAATCAAAACAAGGGTTTAGGATATGATTGTGTTCCTCCTCCTTTTAATCATAACTACACATCAATCCCTTTGATACAGGACGAAACTGACAGGGAGTCACATCTTCGATATGGCAAACCTGCTGTTTTAGTTTCAAGAGGTTTTATTAACATTGAAAGTACTAATTTTTCTACTTCCTCTGTAGATACACCCTTAGATCAGGCCAAGTGTGAAGCTGGAGAATTTGTTTCTGTTTTTAATTCTGATTTTTCTATTGTGAACAAATTTGAGTGTGTTTCTGATGTTAAGACTGAAAAGGCTTCTTGTGTTAGCTCATCATCTGATACTGTTAAATTTGATTTTTTCGATATGTTTGATGAATTGTTTGGTAATTCTGATGCTTGTGATTCTCATGAGGAATCATCAACTCCACAAGTCAAATCAAATGAGGCACCCTCACTTATTTCTCAATCTAATTCTCATGCATGTTCTTCTAAGAAGAGTAAGAGTGTCTGTAAAGAAAATAAATATGAAAAATGCAATACAAATTCAAATAATAAACAGATTTGTTTTAACTGTGGTGTTTGTGGTCACATAGCTAGAAATTGTCAAAATAGGATCTTTGTAAACTATCTGTCACCAAGAGGGGAGAATGAGTCTCAAGGAAGGTCTTTAATTAGAAAATCCTCAAGAACTCGTTCTTGAAGTAATGATCAGAAAGATAATAAAAACAGAAAAAGGGTTGTTTTTCAAACAAATAAAAGGGTTTTTACTAACAAAACTCAAAACAGTTTGCCAAAACCGAATAAGGCTCAGCCAAGATCGGTTTCGTCAAAAAGCAATTCTAGATCTTCTACTAATTTTGGTAGAAAATCCAGAAGGTCTATGCAAACTCCTGTGAAGTCTATTTCAAAACCACCAGAGAATGCTGTAAAACCTAAACTTTAATGGAAGCCCAAATCACTTTCAAATTCATCGTTACCACCCTCTGAAGTGATTAGAAATGAAGATTCTAATTTGCAAATTTTAAAAACTAAATCAGAAAAGGTGAAAAGGAAACCCAGGACAGTGATGACCTGGGTTCCTAAGTCTAAATGATTCCGCTCATTTTGTAGGGGCAGTTGCGGAGGAATATCGTCCGTCCTTGGTACATCGATAGCGGCTGTTCCTGGCATATGAGTGGTGACATCTCCCAGCTGAGCGAAATTCAATCTTTTAATGGGGGTTATGTTTCCTTTGTGGGCAGAGATGGTGGAAAGATCACACAGCGTGGAACTGTTACAAATAGAGTGCTGAGCTTTGAAAACGTCAACTTTGGACCCGATTTAAAGCATAGTTTGTTGAGCGTCTCTCAGATATGTGACAAAGAGTGTATGATTCTTAAGCCTGGTATCGTCATCCCAGAAGAATGGATTCTAGTCAAATCGAAACGGGATGGGAACGTCTACATCATTGATATGAACAGTAACCTACCTAAACAAGTCACTTGTTTATTCTCAAAGGTTTCCGAACACAATGCAATGTTATGGCATCGAAGACTTGGTCATGAAAATGCGAAAAACCTGAATCGTCTTGCGAAAAATGAGATGGTCTGAGGCCTTCCTGTCAGAGACTTTATCACATTTGAAAAGTGTGTTTCCTATGCTCAAGGCAAACATCATCGGAAACCACACTTGCCCAAGCAAATCAGCTCAATCAATCAAGTGCTTCAACTTTTGCATATGGACTTATTTGGTCCGGTCAACGTCCTGAGCATCAACAGAAGCTCGTACTGTCTTGTTGTGATTGATGATTTCTCTAGATTTACGTGGGTCTTCTTCTTATCCAACAAAATGGGGGTTGCTGATCTGATAAAGAAGTTCGTGGTGATGATTAAGAAGTAGACTAACAATCAAGTGAAGGCGCTTCGCACTGATAATGGAACTGAATTCAAGAATTCGATTCTTGACCATTTTTGTGCAGAAAATAGGATAATGCATCAATATAGTTCTGCTCACACCCCTCAACAAAACGGTGTTGCTGAACGGAGAAACAGAACATTGAAGGACGCTGCAAGGACAATGCTTTATGACTCCAAGCTACCTGTCTTCTTTTGGGTCGAGGCGATTAACACTGCTTGCTACATGCAGAATCGTGTTCTAATCAACAAAGCACAGATGAAGACACCATACGAGATTCTTTATGGACACAAGCCTTCCGTAAGCCACTTCTGTGTATTTGGCTGTCGTTGCACCCTTCTTCACTTAGATTCCACCCCTAAATTTAATGCCAAAACTGATGACTGTTACTTTGTGGGGTATGCTGCGCGCACCGCACATAGGGTTTACAACAAAAGGACTAAGCAGATCATTGAATCTTATGACGTGCGCTGGCTGGAGGAGAATGAAACTGACGCTAGAGTGGGTCCCGACTGGTTATTTGATTACACATCCCTATTCAGATCTCTCAACGTGTCTTCGAATAATTCAAGTGGATCTTCCTCTAGTTTGAAGAGTGTTTCTGTAATTGAAGACAAAGATGAAGAGGTTGTTTACAGACCCCCAACAGTTGAGAGTGAATCCTATGCTTCACTTGAGGGGGAGCTCTCTGATCAATCTGAGGGGGAATCATCCGTACAACCATCTAGCCCGGTGTCTATAATTCCAACTAAAACTCCTAATGCTACAGCTACACCTCTAACACCCATTGAGAGAGAGTTCATGTCTAGAGATGCTTCCGCTGTCAATCCAACATTTATGAAACTCCTCTTTCCTGAAGAAATTGCAAATGAGTTTGTAGCGGAGTCCTCTACTAGGACTCAACCAGCAGATGATGGAGGTTTCAATATTCACACTCTTCCTGTTTCTATCAATGAGATCAGCCAAGACATACCCTCCCGAATTCAGCGCGATCATCCGATCAAAAATGTCATTGGCCAGCTGCGTGATGGAGTTAAAACCAAAAGTCAGAGTGGAGACGTTAATGAATGTCTTTACTCTTGCTTTATATCTCAAGTTGAGCCCAAAAATATTGAAATGGCTTTAAATGATCCCAGCTGGGTAGACGCGATGCATGAAGAGCTAAATCAATTTGAAAAACTGGGGGTCTGGAAACTAGTTGAATTACCAAAAGGCAAATGGTCTCTTGACACGCGTTGGGTCTACCGTAATAAGCAAGATGATTATGGTGTAATCGTTCGAAATAAAGCACGATTGGTGGTCTGAGGGTTTCGACAGATCGAGGGTCTTGATTATACTGAGGTGTATGCTCCCGTGGCTCGACTGGAAGCTATTCGAATCTTCCTCGCGTATGCTTCCTATAAGAATTTCACGGTTTACCAGATGGATGTCAAGACTGCCTTCCTGTACGGCAAGGCGAAGGAAGAAATTTATGTTGATCAACCCCCTGGTTTGTTGACTCAAAGTTCCCTAATCATGTCTACAAGTTGGACAAGGCATTTTATGGGTTACGTCAAGCTCCTCGAGCATGGTATGCAACCCTAACAAAGCACTTGCTCGAACTTGGCTACTCTCGCGGTACTATTGATCAAACTTTATTCATCAAGCATGTGGGTGATGATCAGATACTGGTTCAGATCTATGTTGACGACATCATCTTCGGGTCCACATGTCAAAGCTTTGCAAAGAGTTTGAAAGCGTGATGAAGAAGAGATTTGAGATGAGTTCTCTAGGTGAAATGACCATGTTTTTAGGGCTTTAGGTCAATCAAAACTCAACCGGAATCCTGCTATATCAAGCAAAGTATGTTGAAGATATTCTTGAGAAGTTTTGATTTTCAGACGCGAAGCCTGCTTCAACTCCCATGGCTGAAAGACCCCTGCTGACTCCAGATATTGACGGTGAACCCGTAGATCAAACTCACTACAGATCGATGATCGGTTCCTTGTTGTATCTCACTGCAAGTCGTCCCGACATCATGTTTGCAGTGTGTCAATGTGCTCGCTATCAGGCTAATCCTAAACTTTCACATCTTATTGATGTCAAAAGAATCTTTCGGTATATCAAAGGCTGTCCAAAACTGGTCTTTGGTATCCGAAAAATTCTGAGTTTGATTTATATGCTTTTGCTGACAGTAATTATGGAGGCTATGAGCTTGACAGGAAATCAACATCGGGAGGGTGCCAGTTCCTTAGTGATAGACTAGTATCGTGGCAATGCAAGAAACAACATACGGTATCTACTTCTACAGCAGAATCGGAATATGTTGTTGCCTCGGCGTGCTGTTCTCAAGTTATCTGGATCCAACATCAGCTATTGGATTATGGTCTGAACTATCTAGAAACCCCAATTCATTGTGATAATGAGGCCGCTATACAAATAACTAAAAATCCTCTCCAACATTCCAAAACCAAGCACATTGACATCAAAATTCATTTCATCAGAGATTGTTATGAGCGCTCGCTCATCCGGCTAGAACAGGTTCCCACTGATAGTAATGTGGCGGATATGTTCACTAAGCCATTTAACAAAGCTCGATTCAATGTGCTTGTGGGATTTTTAAAAATGATTCGTTTTGAGGATTAATTTTTGTTTTAGGATAGTTTAAATTTGCACATTTACTTTCGTTTCTCTCCTATGCACAAATTTAGGGGGAGAAATAAAAACAAAACAAAAAATTAGAAAACTTTAAAAAATCCAAAAACATTAGAAAATCAGAAAATAAAAAATTATTATGTTGGTTACGAGATGTGCTGCTTGAGAAAAATGTTCTGGGAAGTGATATTATCAAGTGATAATAGGAAACCTGAGTCTGCGTAACGTACCCAAAGTTGAAGGGTCTATGCTCTGGTTTGATGCGTCGGCAGGCACAAAAGATTCTAAATGGACTTGACTAGGCGGAGTTGAACATAGGAAATTTATAGACTTGACAAATCTTGACCTAGTTAGATTCATTCAGCCTGACAATACGATGCTCGGATAGATTGAGCAGGGAGATATATATGGGAATCTACTCGTCACATTAAATGAACCCGTACTTGGAACCGTGGTTTAACTTTTCCTCGATGTGCGGATTTTGTCCTTAATTCCGGTTGGATGGAGCGACTGGTAAATTCCGATAAATTAGGTCTGTAGAATATCATTTTCTTTCTTTCCGTCTGTTAGTCATATGTTGTCTCCTTTGCGTGACTTCCAATCCGACCAGGTACACAACATATGCTACTCTATTTCTCTACAGGTTATATATGTGAAAGACTTCTTATCTGTTAGCCATATGTTGTCTCCTCTGCGCGACTTCTAATATGACCTGGTACACAGCATATGCAACCTTCTACTTCTCAACCCCTCTGAAGTAATAAGTAATAAGTAATAGAATTCTGAATCTATCTTCTCTCTAAATGGTTGTCTGCTCACCCGGTGTAAGGAGTACTCTGGAAGTTCTTGATGGCTGGGGCATATCAGGAAGCGGGAAACACGTTCTAGTACACTTAAAATTGAACACATACAGATTGTCTATAGATCTCGCTGCTCAATTTAGGTGGACAACAATATCCCTAGTCGTCGTCAGATGAATGGTCCTTAAGATATAGTATCTAAGGAATTAGGATCAGATATAAATTTTAGGTTTTTAAGTTCACTTTGTCTTGTAACAAGTAGTGTGTCCTAAATCTGTCATGATTTTTCGTGTTTAAGTGGACCACATTACCGAGGATCGACCAGACAAAGATGTGAATATGGAAGGTACCGACAAGTGGATAAAGATTGTCTAAAAACTTTGATCCTAGTATCTCAAGATGAAGTCAAAAAGTTTACGCATGTTGCATAGTTAAAATTTTATTTTATTTTTATTTTTTTATTTTATTTTTAAATTTTTAACTGATAGAGAAATTTTTATTTGTTGAAATTAGAATATTTTTATGTTAATTTTTATTTTACTTTTAAATTTTTATTTTAATAATCCTCAAAAGGTTTTATTTTTGAAAAACTTGTTTGGAAATTGGACTGGAAATTTAACAGTGTATGCGGCTTGAAAAAGTCAAAGGAGTATAAAAGCGAGAGTTTACTGCAGTAAACACTCTTTACCGTCTCATTCACTGTGATACCGAACTGCCCAAATCTCTCTCTAAATTTCGAAAAAAAAATCAGGTGCATCCTTTCTCAAAATCGTTTAGTCCACGACAAAGGTATGTAAATTCCGACTCTGAACTTGTAATTTTTGTTCAAATCGACTTAGAATCATAGGAATAATTTAGATTTGAAGGTTGTCAGAGTTTACGGTTTTTGAATGTTCATAGGGAGTAAACTCATAGACTGTAAACACATAAAGAGTAAATTCATAGACCGTAAACCCGTAAGGAGTAATTCATAGACCGTAAACTCACAGGCAATAAACTCCCTTTTGGACCTTGCGACCGTAAACGGTCCTTTGGTCTTACGACCGTAAACTTGGTTATGGCTTTACGGCCATAAACTCTATTTACGGTCCATTGACCAATTTTGACCGTAAAGGTTCATTGACCAATGCTGACCGTAAACTCTTGTTAACTTGTGTGTTGGGCTGAATTTAAAGAAATACCTTAAGTGTGTCAATTTTAAATACTCGGTTTTCTTACTTGGCTTGTTTAGTGCAGATAATGGCATATCTTAAAACAGCCGAGATGCACAACATTGCAATTGTGTTGGATGATCCACCAGCAGCTCACAGAGATTTCATGTTCATGATGTACCGTCTTCGAGAGTGCTGCTTGGCTTATGCGATCACAGTGAATCCTATAATCTATGAAAATCGTATTCAAGAATTCTAGAAAACAGTCAAAGTAACCGAGAAGAATAAAGAAACGATCATTGAAGTTGTGGTGCAAAATTGCAAGATCACAATTTCGGAACAATACATCAGAAGCACTCTGATGATCCTTGATGAGTCAGATTATCCAACTGAAGCTGAAGCTGAAGAAATTCCACGGATTCTTGAGAGAATGGGATACGAGGGTTCTTATCCTCCAACCGTGAAAAAGCTTATGCCTCCTTACTGGCGCTTCTTGGCTCACGTGTTCATTAGTTGTGTGTCAGGAAGGAGATCGGGAGCGGATGAGATCTCAATCAGAAATACAGGAGCGATTGTATCCCTGGCAGCTGGCAACAAATACAACTTCTCAAAGTATATCTTTGATGAGTTTCTTGTGAACATTGGTGCATTGACTCGGGGAAACAAAGATGCATTTCTAATGTATCCCAGGACATGGATAAATCTGGTGATAAGATGGACACAAAGTCATTAGGTCCTCACACGGTTGGTCTTATTAAACAAAATCGAAAAGGGAAAGTGGTGTTTCAAGGTATGCATCCCTTGGTGAAGTTTGGACAATTTGCTGAGATAAATGAGTCTTCCGAATCCCATGAAACTTCTGAAAAGACTCTATCAGAACCATCTTCATCAGAAAATGTGGCCTCTGAGTTTATTATCACTGCTTCCAAACATGAAGATGTTGAGACTCCTGCTCAAGTGATTCAAGTTGATGATGAACCTGAATTGCAATCTATTCAGGTTCAGAGTGACTATAATGAGGATTCGAGAAAAGATGACAATGAAGATGAGAACGTTGATTTATCGGGATTTGATCAAGATGATATTCCACAGAACTTTGGTGGAAATGACGACTTTATGTCTGAGTTGAACCTCGACAGCTTGCTTGACAATGTCAATGAAGCGGCTCATGTGACCACTGAGACAAGGATTGAAGAAGACGTTTTTGTGATCTCTCCTCCTGCCTCAAATCCAACGGCAGAAATAGTAATTCCCACGGTGAAAGTGTCGGGGATTCCTCCCCTTGACACTGGCCTACGTACATCATTGCCAATGGAAGAAGATCTTACCACCTCTCATGCCACTCCTCCCTCTAACAAACGACGTAGACTTGTACTGAGGTTAGCAACTCAGAGTACAACGACACAAAGTGCTACAGCTCCTCCAACAATTACACCAGTCATTGTCTCAACCAAACCCATCAATGAGGACCACAATACTGTATTTGAAGCTGGTGGTCCCTCATTTCATGCAGATCCTTCATCTCCTAGACCAAACGAAGATGATGTCTCAGTCAAGCTAGCTCATCTGTTAGCTGAGGAACAATTCTCAACACCACCCTCTCGTGGAAAGGGAATTCTCATCGGAGGTAACAACACAAGAGATTGCTCTCCCTCACTCCAAAGCCAGATTGACGCCATCAAACAGAAAAATGTTGAACATGATCGGAGGAATATTGACCTGGTAATCAAAGTCGCAGAACTCTATTCTGAAAATACCAAGCTCAGCATTCAAATGGCTGAACTTAAAGAAGAAGATGCTCTGAAGACAAAGCAAATTTCTGATCTTCAGACGCAATATGGTCGTCTGGCTGCAAATTTCCTGGAGTTACAAAAGAAGCTTGAAGACATGTTTGGTGATCATTTCAAGACAACTGTTGATGAACCTCATGTCGATTCCCCGGTTCCAGATGCTTCAATCTCTTCTCAACTAATCAGATCCACAATTGTTGTAGATCGTTTTGAAGTGGACCCAGAACACGCCTCCATAGCTGCAAAGGCTAAAGGAGCCAAAAGAAAGAAAGCTGATGAGAAGTCGACTGACAAGAACAAATGGCTATTTAAAAGAAGTGTGGATCATAAAGCTCCCTAGGATAGGCCTCGAGTAACTTTCACTGACCTAAGCACTCAAACTTTCAGAGACATATATGGTGATAGGTCAGGAATTATATCGTGGGGATTTCATGATACACTGGATATGTTTATGGTATGAAGGAAGAGTGGGAATAAAGAATTGTATAAGGATGTTCATGATTTCATCTCCTTTACTAAGGTTGATCTTATTGAGCTATCTAAAGCTCCCTTCTCAAATCCGTCAAAGAATTCAAAGGCTAGCCAATTTAAATCTTTCTTGGAAGATCAAGTGGCTAAGGGTTTTCCATCAATGAAAACTGTGGAGTCTTTTGTTGCAGTTCACAAGCATGTTTTGGATAAAGAAACCAGTGAGCCTATTCGGGCAGTGATGTGGCCTGCCACTGCTCAAGTCAAACATATCCCTGTTCCTCAAAATTATCCTGATGGATCCCTACACTCTATGCTCTATTGGGTGTATGATGAAACTTCAGATGCTGCAGTTATCAAGCTCAAAGAAGATTGCATTCGCCTGTATGACAAAAAGGATCTACTCCAGTTTGGTGAGCGAGACATTCATCAGCTTGCCAAACAACAGATTATTGTTGCCGATGAGTTATTTGAACCTGCTGCAAAAGAATATACAAGGATGGTGGCTACGATTATCGAAAAGAGAATATGGAATGGAGCTATGGGGAGGTCCGATGTGCTGGTTGTTGACAAAGACTAAATCCAAGCCTGCTCCAAACCAAGGGGGAGATTGAAGGGCCATGAAAATGGTTTGGGCTAGGCTTTGTATGTTATTTGTTTTGGTTCATGTCTGTATTTACTTTTGTGTCAGTTTTGTGTTTTGAGGTGTTTACGACCGTAAACTAGTTTACGACCGTAAACGTGTTTACGGCAGCAAACTTCGTTTGCGGTCTTTATCTTGTATAAATAGTCTACGCTTTTGTCTTTTTAGGGGTTGGATGCTCTAGAGTTTACTGTCGGTCTTGAGTTGTACCTGACGATTCTTGTGTTTAATCGTGTGCAAGCTCATTTCATTCATCTTGTTCATCTTATTGTGTTATTTCCGATTTATGCTTGTTTGATTACTAGTTTAAGATCCATATTTGGACCTAACATTATATGCATTTAAAGGAATATTGAAAGATTCGAGAATAGAACGTACCTTCGTAGTTATCGGAGACTTGTCAGTTGATTTGGATACGAAGCATCTTCCTGTGACCTCTTCGACAGAATCATCTGATCCAGAAGATTACGCATTTCATCATCATCTGATCCAGAAGACCAGATCTGATAGGTACCATCTTCTTCCTATCCGCCTTTCGCCACTAAAGAGATACCTTTCGCCTTTTTTCTTACTTCTTCCAGTCTCTCCGTGTAGTACGCTTCATCCTTCACCTTATTTTTCTTCTCCTCTTTCTTACGAAGCATACAATCATTCGCAAGATGATTGGCCCCGTTGCAATAGTGACAATCTATTCCAGAATCTCCTTTCAATTTCTTCTCTCTCTGCTCCTCAACAACTTTCACTTCTTTCTTTTCTATTTTCTTCTTCTCCTCTCCACCGGCCTTGTTCAGAAAATTTCCTATTCCTTCACTTTGCCTAGACTTCGGATTAAATGTTTTCTTAAAGAACTTTTTGACTTTGTTGTTAGAGTAAAATGCAATCCCTTCATCATCCAAATTCATTAAAAGTCCTTCTTCAGCATCCGATTCACCACTTTCCACACTTTCTTTTTCAGTAACTTTCGAGACAAGTGCCAAAGGACCCCCTAGATTAAGCTTCGACTCCTCAGCCGTCTCATTGACCTCACTTTCGTGAATTTTGAGTTGATTATAAAAATCATTCAATGAAGATGTGTCGAAACTTTGCTGATTTTTAACCATCATACTCACGCTTCTCCACTCTTTTTGGAGTCCCATGACAAACGTAAGATTAAGTTCCATTGCAGAACGAGTGATACCATATCGATTGCATCGATATATCAGCTTGTTGAAGCGATCATAGTAGACCTCGATTGTCTCATTCTCCTTCTGTTGAAATTCATTCAGCTCCACCAAACATTGTTTCACTGAGTTAATTTTCATCTTTTTTCTTCCTTGATACTTATCCTTAAGAGTGTTCCATATCTCCTTCGCACTTTTACAACCACGAACATAGTTGTAAACCACTGGTGGTAATGCACCTCTCAACTCCCTTAGACATCGTTTCTCATCTTTCTTCATTCTATCAACACGTTCATCAACAGAAGCAGTTGAATTCGAAGAACCAATGTTTTGAACATTTGCAGGAGGTTGTGTAGATCCAAAGATGCAACTCCATAATTCTTCATCTATGCCGTTTAGATAATCCTCCATTCGGTCAGCCCATTGATCGTAATATTCTGGAATCAGCATTGGAATTTTAGTAGAAGATTCTAAGAGATGCGAGAAAGAAGTCATCGTATTCATCTAAAAATTTGCCATTGTTGTACAAATTTGAATTTTTCAGAAAGTTTGAAGAATTTTGTATTTGATTGAATGAATTGAACAGAATTTCAAGAACAAACACTCGATTAATCAGATTCAATGCAGAATCGAATCAAAACTTATGATCCTCGATGATTTTCTGAATCTAATTGTGCAGAAACTATTGAATCAAGTTTTATGATTCAAATACAACATATTCAACAGAAAATCAGATCGCAGTTATGAATCATGCTCTGATACCAATTGAAGAATCGACAATCAAGTAATGCGAATCAAATCAGAGTGAAAACAAAATGAAAGAACACGAGATGTAAATATGATCTTGTTTCAGCTCTATTATACTTTCACAGATTTACAGATAGTGCTAAGATAAGTTCTGTAAAGACTTATACTCTATCTCTAAGTAAAGTTCCTCTTTATAGGGAATAGGAAAGTATATAAAAAATACTAAGACATTACATTTAAGCTTCGAACATACATTTGTCTTAGTAAATACATTACAATTACACGAAGGGTATGGTCTTCGACTCATTACAAAATGTCTTCGACCCTAACATTATGCATTCCAACTCCATTTTTCAGCTTCTTTTCTTTTCCATAAGTTTCTTTTAGCTACAAAACATAATTCCAAGCTTAATCAACATCATTTTATATTAAATTGTATCGATATATGTCTCACAATATTAAGATATCATACAGAATATATGCATATAATAAGCATAGTAATCTTAATCGATCGTTGGCGATTACTTCTTTAAGAGTCTCAGATAGTGCCCACGACCTAACCATTTATCATGTTGAATTTCTCTAAGACTTTCCTTGTATGTTGGGATACCTTTTTCTAATAATGGCTTACATATGCACACACTACACTACTTCTAAATCTTACACCGTTCTTCCCTAGCGAGACTTGAGCTGTCAACCTTTGGCTGAGGATACAAATTTGTCAACTCCTAATATTGTTAAACAAAAGGTCCTTTGGTATGTTGGAAAATCTTTAGAGTGCCAACAACTTTTTCTATGACTATGCTTATTCCCAAAATTTGCCTGCTAGCTTCCAAGTCCTTTCATCTTAAACTCTTTTGCTAACTACTCTTGTTCAATATGTTGATCTCTTCCATGTATGATCCAACTACCAACATATCATCACTATATATTAAGAAGATGATGTAAGAGAAGCTAAACTTCATCAGGTAGGTAGCAACATTGATCCATCTCAGACCTGTATAGCCATAGACTTCATTAAACTATCACACTTTAAGTACCACTCCCCTAGAGCTTGCTTCAACCCATACATGTTTTTCATCAACATCCACACCATATTTTCTTATGATAGTTGTTATTTTACAAATGGTAAGAATATCTCGGTGTCGTCAAACTTCCATCTTCCATTGAAACTCTTTAACCACAAATATAACTTTGTACCACTTACTGCCATCAATTTTATCTTTGACTGTGACTACCGCACATAGTAAGTTGCTTGAGCGGACCCATATTGATAAGTCTTAAGATAGCGTAGGTGATGCCTTGTTAGTACCATGTCGACACCTGATGCCACATTAGGAGTAACTAGGGGTGCAAACAAGTCAAGCTACTCATGAGCTACTCGGGATCGGTTCAGTAAAAGCCCGACTCAAAACCAATTTTAAATGAGCCCGAGCTGAGCTCGAGCTCGAGCCTATGTCACTATGCTCGATTAGGCCTGAGAGCCTAAACGAACCTATATATAATATAATTTATTATTATCTTTATATATTAAAATAAATAATATTGGAGGAATTAGTGATTTGGGGTATTAGTAAACGAGCTTCTTAACGAGCTTGAACCAAGCTGAAGCTCATTTAGGCACGTTCGACAAAAAACAAGCCGAGCTCGAGCCTGAGTCGATCTTGTATAATTCTTTACGAGCCTGAGGTGAGCTCAGTACAAGAAAGCTCGAGCCTTGTACTCGGGCTCAACTCGACTCGCTTGCATCCCTAGGAGTAACCAATTAAATTGACAATAAAATGTTATGTTTTGAAGTTAATAATCATCAATTTAAACATATAGGATATATGGTCAACAATTAGTAACATTAACTTTTTTTTCTGTAAAAATAACTAAAGGACTGTATAATTTTTTTATAATCAAATACATAATCTGATTGTCGTAAAAATTAACCTTTTATACTTAAATTGCTTGTTTTATTATAAAACTATAACATATATTTTTAAAAAATTATTGCAAATATTTTTTTCTGTAACAAAAATTTCTAAAATATTTATTCTCTAAACTAAACGCTAACTAAAAATATAATAAATTTAACAAATAATTTGTTTTTTTTTATATGATGGAACAACTAACAACAAAATAAGCCATCTCTTAAAAGGTAGATATAAATAAACAATAATCGTTTGAAAATTGAAAGCATAGATGTAGGGGGCACAAAGCTCCATATCTACACTTTACGCATTTCCCGTTTGTTAGGTATTGAAGTAGTGACAAAATCTTGTTTATTTTATTACTTATTTTACGAATACTAAAATTAAAAAATGATAATGTATTTACACTGAATTATCTTATTCTACTTTGTTTTATTATTATTATTATTATTATTATTATTATTATTATTATTATTATTATTATTATTATTATTATTATTATTATTATTATGACATCGTATTATAGTATTATAAAAGACCTCCTCAATTTATATCATTGTTTTTCAAAAAATGTTTCAATGTGTTGTCAAAATATTAATACGGAATAAATGTGGGCTATACAAGCCACATGGGCCGAATACAAAGGCATATAACAAAATGATAATACATATAGTATTTACAAACTACATATATGCTATGATGCTAACAGAAACCACTTACAAAGGGAAAACGTTACTAGCCTCTAGAGTTGAATTCCAAGATTAAGTTCTAAAAAATCAATTTTATTTACTTCGTAAAGTTGGTCATTTTGCAAAATTGTGTCATAAATATATTTTCATATCTTAAACTTCTAATGTCAACAAAATAGTCACATTCTAGCAAGTAGTCATGGAATAACTCAAAGTTTTGTGAGGACAAATATGTAATCACAATCTATTTATTTTCTGAAAAAAAAAATCAGAATCCGATTTCAAGTTCTTCTTTTAGCAAAATATATTTTCAAAATATTATTCTAAAACAAATTTCCAATTCCTAAAATATGAACCAAAAAGAGGTTAGTATATCTTAATATCGATATCAATAAAAAAAAAACACACATACCTACACAAATATATTGTTTGTAAATTTCATCAGTCCTTTATTTATATTGTAACTTATCTATTATATATGCGTTAAATGTATAAAAATATTACAATGATAGTTTTCTGGTTTAAGCTTTACCCAATTGGTCCTATCTCTCTTGTTTCAACCAGACAAAAGGATGCTTTTACATAAAAGAAAAGAATATGATCCTCAAGAATCTATTCTCTTCATAACCATACCACAAAAACTCAATCACATCACCATGGAATCATCTTAACTATTCGAGCTTTTCGTCATTTGTTTCTTGATTCCCTAATCACCCGTGCAAACTAAGCAGGCATATACTACTTCAGCCCCAAGCGTATTTTGTGATATAATTATATTTTGGGTCTGGCGCAAGAGAAAAAAGAAATAAGCAAAACCATGGACTCAAGTAATTTTATATCTACCAAAGGGCTTCTAACCTAACGGTATCCGGTGTTTTCCTTCCTCCTTGAAGTTGAGGGTTCAAGTCTCGTGAGAAACATAGGTGGAAATTTAGAAGTAGTGTAGGAGTAGATTAGATTTACCGTTCCAAAAAAAAAAAAAAAGTAATTTTATATCTATCTCCAATTGTTTTTTTTTCTTTGTTCACAACATAATTGAACACATTAATGATAAATTTTGGGATTGGGAATTGAGAAAAAAAAATATATTTTTTACTATGACTCCTACGTAATGTCAAAATTTTTGGAGCCCCTTGGAAGGATGGGCCATGACAGTCGTCCAGTCGTCCCTGTCACTGTCATATGGGACGACCCTAAATTTAGATACACAGCAGCAAACTAGTTAGCTGATATAAAAATCATACCCATAGGAAGTCTATTCTACGTTAGAATTGGAACTCTTGCATTGTAACTGCTAAAACTTAGACTCTGCTTTTCTATAAGGATACCACCCAAAAACCAACTAATTCTGGTTCTTTACGACAAGTGATGAAGAAAATACGTCTTCAAGAAAGTTCGTACCGGCCATTCATAGTGGAGGAAGGAGATATTCTATAATCAAATATATATAGATGAGGTTGATTTGATACGCTCTTTTCCATACAAAGGAATATATTCATAAAGCTCAATCACCAACCAAATTCGTTCTTTTTCTTGAAAGTTCTTTACTAATTTAAAATATGGTTAAATACAAGAAAATTTGTCTACTTTCATTGATTTGTATCATCATATTTATTTTTTTCACATTACAATATTATGCTTTAAAAATTCTACCCGATTATAACACATGCATATTCAAAAAACAATTTTCAATATTATAACTAGATAAATTGTACACAACAATTTTTAACCATATATATAACAATTTATACATTAAACGGTTGGACTATACAATTATATAAAATATAAATTGTTGTGTATGACTAAAAAATGTTGTGTAAGGATCACCACCTATTATAAAAGTTTAATGTCCTTAATAAGGAAAACATTATAAGTATAATTCTATAATTAGGTATTATTTTACATAATCTTAGTGAAAATAAGAGAAAGTAAAAGTCTAATAATGTAATAATACATAAAATATGAAAATAAGTTGTTATAATAAACAAATAAATGACATTGAGTTGCAATTCTTGTTTGCACATTTAAAATAAGCTTCATCCAAAACCAAATATATAAAATTACACATCAAAACCCAACTTATATAACATTCGAAAGCCAAATTCGAAATCCTAGGGTACAAAGGGGGGTATATTATATATGATTAAAAAACATACAATGTTTAACAAATATTTACCAACATATCAAACTCCATAAAATGATTCAACAACAATCAATAAAACGACTAGACACTGCAAAATAATATTGTTTTGATCAAAATTGTACGTCACTAGCTACGACTATAATAATGGGAACAAACTATATGCAAGTTGAGGCCTTTGAGGTGCGCTTATTTGTACCAAGGATTATAACAATAACCGTCACATCATCATGATATTTCCTTCTCCTCCCAGCCGGGACACTCATTAGCTCTTCCGTACTAAAACCTGCAAGATTTCAACAACTCCTGAGCTGACACACACTGTCATGTCATATGATGTAAATAAAGATACACGGTGACCCAATGGTCCAGTGGCCCACTAGCTGGCTGACATAAAGTCTAATCCATATTGGAACTGAAACTTTCACACTGTAGTTGTTGAGAATCGTACCGTATATATTTAATGTAACAAAGAACATGAACCGCGAAAAAATTATATTTTAATAAAGTTTCTTTTCATCTTTTAGATCTTTTAGTATTTTTCTTGTCAAAAGTTTAGCTTTCCATGTCTACAAACCTACCATTGAATTGACTTTTTTGAATCTTTTGAAATTCGTTTAAATTTGATGTTGATATTGAACTTAACCCCACCATTTCTCCATTTTGAAAACCATCGGTCAAGATTTGGTGATTGAAAACTATAAACTTTGACCATCATGCTTTTAATTTTTTTCTATATTATAGCATCCCACTTTCATTTCTTTCTATTTTAATATAGTACTTTCAACTTTTTTTTTTAATTATATTAAGGCATTGTATTTGAAAGATGTACATAATTAGAGCACTATAATAAACAAATGCACGAAAGTACATTGCTATTTCTTGCAAAGTTTACCTGCTGAACAAGCGGCTTTGAGAACAAGCTGCTCCAAAAGATATTTGGCTGGATCTCCTGATGGTTTGGTGGATATGTAAGAATGAACAAGCTTCACAGCTTCATCATTGGTGAAAAAATCAAATAACCCATCACTTCCAAATATCACAAAATGATCAGAGCTTGAAATTTCATGCATATACAACGATGGTTGGACAGAAACATATGGAGGACTTAGAAGATTACGAACACGAAGAATACCCATCAAAGCATCATTCAGAACTTTCTGTAAATAAACACAGAAAAGTAAGGATTAATAGAAAATTTACAAATGCACACCAAGTGTTTGATGAAATGCTTTTGTTACCTTTTTCAAATACCCAACGCCAAAAGCCCTAGTAACCTTCAACTTTCCTTTCACTTTTCCATGCATGATTGTTTTTGGATCATCAGGATGTTCGCTAATAAGTTGGCTTCTTTCAAATTCGTTATCAACTGTATGACTATCTGTTAACTGCACTGCTTTCAACCCTGTAAATTCATTGATTTTGTTTTTGTTTTCATTTTCATCATCATCGGTTGCTAAAACTGCTCTACTATCACCTAAATTGAGTATGTACAGATTCTTTCCATGAATAAGGCCAACAAGAACACAAGATCCCACTGAAACTATATCGGGTCGATCCTCCATTTCTTGTTCAACCATAAACAAGAAATCATTTTCCGCTTGATTGAGCGCACGCTGTAAGCTTTCAAGAACTTGATTTTTAGGTCGGCGGGGGACTACCCCCATGTCACCATCTCCAAGAAAGTAATCGTCAAATCCATTTGTAAATTCGTTGGAGTAATCGATGTCTAACGAATTTAGGTTAAACCTAATCGTTTCATAAAACGTACCCGCTAAAAAATCGGCTGCATCCCGTCCATTAAACCCATCGTAAATCGCGCAGAAAAGCCAACCGTTCTCCTCCGAGCACACCGCCTGAACCCTATCTTCTCCGGCGGCACCTCCAGCGACTTGCACTTCAATCGCGTTAAGAAAATCTTCGCTTCTCGAAGGTAAACTCAAGGGTTTTGATAGAAACGAATCGAAATCGAGATTTTCAGGGGTTGATGGACTACAACTCAAATTCGACATACTGCTTTGGAAAGAAGACGATAGTAGATCTAATTTTGAGAACGATGGAGACGAGGGTATTCTTCGAAATGATTTGGGGGAATCGATTGATGGGAGAATTTCTGAGCTGATTAATCCGTTGCAGATATTTGTGTTCGCTAATGTTGCATTCGCGCTAATGGCTGCTCCTGAGAGACAAGTGAACGAACTGTTGTTTCTTACGAGCTTTTTTCCGGTGGGAATGTCGTATCCATCGGTGGTGTTGCATTGATATTCGAAACTTACTTCCATTTCTCCACCGGGATCAAGGATTGCTTTTTCATGCATCATTTTCAATCTATAAAAACATTAGAAATGGAAAATGAATTTCATCCCATTACTAGATTGAGTCAAAACATGTGTTTACAATAACAAAAGTTTAGTTCAAGAATACAAATCTTACCAAATTATTGGAAGGGTTAGATTGATTATGATCTTGTGGATCAAAATCAATATTACAATAAATGGGGTTTTTATTCTTATTTTATTTTATTTTATTGACTCTTTATCATTCATCCTACATAAAATAACATAAATAAATTAGAAAAACTTTTTCTTGGATTAATGAACATATTACTCGATCAAATAAATTACACGATCATAACGTGTGCATCTATTTCAAATGCACACACGTGAGTAACCAAAAAGAATTTCGTGTTTATATGATCCCTATTCATATTACAAATTGACCTTTATATGTCTTTCTTCTTCCCGATGTTTAAATAAAATGTCTTTAAGGATATATGATGCTTCAAATATTTATGAAAATGATACTTCCAGTTTATTTATGAGGATGAACAATTAATTCCATTAGATTAGTTGATTAAGGTTTGATACAATTAATTCCACTAGGTCTAAGAGAAACAAGTTATGATCCTAACACTTGCATCACTAATAAGTTGTTCGTTCATCTACTAGAATTCATAAGCAAAAGGCCACTATATTAACAGAACCTCAAAATCCCCAAAAATAAGTCCAATTAATTTAAAGTCCAATTAATTTAATGACAATGCAGCAATCGGCAAACAGATAATTACCTAATTAAAGAAGACAATATGATTACAAAATCCTTAAAAATAAACAAAAAATTGAAGGGTCAAGGAGTGGTGAAAGGGACATGGGTTTCAAGAATCATAAACAAATACATATAGAAACTAACTTTTACAACAAGTCAAAACTAATGACAGAATGCAGCGATTAGAAAACGAATAACCATATAATTAACAAACCATAATTAATTCCAAGATCCATATTTAATCTAACGTAATCACAAACAGCTCCCAAATCGAAAAAGGGTTCACAGTAATGCAGGAATCAAGACACAAATAATCATCCATCAAACAAACACAATCAAATTCCAGAACCCAAATCGAAAAGGGTTTGATTCAAACTCATTCAAATAACAAAAAACCCCCAAATTAAACGATCACCCATCAACAGAAACTACGAAATGAAGCAAGAAATCGAATCTAGAACGTACCTTTGGACGAGAAACGAAGAACCCAGATGAAGAACAGTCAGTAACGCAAAGAGTGTATGTATAAGAGAGAAATTGGAATGAGTTGAGTGAGAGATGTGAGGTTTTAAAAGAGCAAAGAATCAAAGAGTGGATGGTTGAGAGGAGATGGCTTAAAATAGAATAGAGAAGTGGGAAACAGTAAGAGTATGGCAGAGGGAGGGTGACGATGGAGGAGGATACGGAAAGAGAAGGTCAACTGTGACTCTCTTTGTGATTCATGAAAACCGGTGAATTTGTTACACCACCCAAAATAAAAGGGAATGGGTCCCTTCGAAGCCCACTTGAAGTGTTTTCATCTTTCCCGGCTGCCAAGAGGCAAGAGGTTTAAATTTTTTGAAATAAAAAGGTGGATTAGATTTTAGATCACATCTATCTACAGTAGATTTTTGTTTGTTTCTTTTATGCCTAACACAATTTGGACTTTTCTATTTCTTTATTGTTTTTGTTGTTTATGTCATATAATAATACACTTAAATGATTCATCATGGTTAAATAATTAAAAGGTTTTGGGAAATGGGTTAATTTCATTATTATAATCGACTTAATTAACAATAATGTTTTTTGTATTTCGGATGGAAAAATAATTTTGTTTTGGAATGCTATGTTCGTAGTATTTATGATTGTTCTGAAGTTGGTGGTTGCTTGTTGAAATATGACATAAATCTAACTGAGAATTTAATTTTGTACATTTCGGAATGACATTAATATAGTTTGGAATGTATGGTATTCTCGATAGACATTACGGAGCATCGGAAATTAGCTGTTGTACATTGTTTCTTGTTGTATTTTATAGAGATTGTTTTAAAAATTATTTATATGAGTTTCTCATCTATATTTCTATCGGTGAAAATGAATATATATGTAATTAGTTTATTACAATATTTGTTTATAGTGGAGTATAATGACATTTAATAGACGCTATATGAATTCTATTGCTCTAGATTACACATATTATGATGTGGATTAAACCAACGATATCAACTCTTTTGGGTTGGATAAATTGATGGCTTCGAAATGCATGTAACATACTAATTAGATCCATTCATCTTTTTGATGTCCTAAATCAAATATAATTATGTCTCGTAACACATTATAGTTGTTTGATGTTACTTATCTTGTGGAAAGTGGTGTTAATCGATTTGTAGAAGAAAATCGTTCCAGTGACAATGGGTCACCCGGTACCAAAAGTAACAAAATATATAATTTATTACATATGGCATTGAGTCATATGGACTCAAGAATGCAAAAGAAGTTCCTTACAATAGGCATATACATGAATTAGATGTTAGGTATAAAGGTAAGGATGTTATAGTGGAGCAAGTAACATTGAATAGAAGCTATGTGCATTATATTTGTCACACCCCCAAACCGGAACGACGAAAACGTTCGGGGGCGGAGAATGTCATGTACAGTATCACAATAATTAAATAATAGTAATCAAAGTAACAACAACCATTGTATTGATGATATAGTGTTTACATTGTATTCGAATCACATATGATTGACTCCAAAAGTAAATAGCAAAATAAAGACTTGAAGCTACTATGCTCCGTCTCCTTGAAATGTGTGCAAGTACCTGTCTACTAGTGTCCTGAGAATACAAGTGGTTTTGAAAGTGTCAACATTAAAGTTGGTGAGTTCCTAAGCATTTTGTTTTAGAAAGTATGTTCTCTGTTCCTTGAAAACCTTAGTGTGTTCCTCCAGAAAATCCTATATTTTCTGATGTAATGAAATGTAAGAAATGTAACCCAAACTAGTTCCTTCTATGAGTACTTAGTGTATACAAGTTATATACAATCTGGATCGAACAGACAATCGATTGTGTGGTTCTGCCCTAAGCCCACAACCAAACAAGGAACAGGAAATGAGGCGGAAACCACACATTCCACTGCCTGTCGGGTCTTCATTGTATATAACCCTAGCGTATTCACGAGATACTTACAGAGTTAACTGTAATGGTCCTTTTTGAAACATGAGTGCGTCCTTCCAGAAAATCCAATATTTTCTTAGTATAATTGAGATGTAGTCTTAGACCTTTAGACCAAAACGTATGCATGTTAATGTACGCTAAGTTTGTATACTTATAGTTTTATTACTTGATAAAACTATATTAATATATTTTCCCCCAGAACTATGAGTTTTGTACTAGAAAATAGTGCATTGTATTTGTATATAGTGACATGAACCATACATGTTTCCCCTTATGATTACTTAGGGTATACAAGTCATATATAGCCTAGATCGAATGGATAGTAGACTGTATGGATCTGCTCTAAGCCCACAACCAAACAAGGAATAAGAAGTAAAGCGGAAATGTAACATCCTATTTCGAATTGTCCGTGGTTAGGGATCGTGGGCCACGAGCCGGGCATGAGGAGGTCTCGGGTTGCGGCAAGTTGCTAGAAGCGTGGGACATCTCGTTACCTTTCCATAGGTATGCGAATCTTTGGAATCATAGTTACATCAAGGGAGCTAAGGAAGTTTGGGGTTTTGGCAATAGGAGCCCTTAAGTTGAGAAATGTTGCAGCGGAGTACGTTGGGCATACATATGTGTACGCTTAGCGTACGTGTGCGCGTGATCCTTAAGCAAGAGCCACCCAGTACGCTGGGCGTACTAGGCGCAGAGTGGGAACCCTAATATTTTGAGTGACCCTATATAAAGAATGAGATGGCCTCATTCCTGGGCACCCACCCCAGAGAAAAAACCTTCCAAAACCTTTAATCTTCGTCCATGAGAGTTTATGAGTGCATGAAGAAGGAGCATTGAAGGGAAAAGAGTTGGAGTTCAAACTTTGGATTTGAGCTTTTATGGGGATGGAGCATCAAATAAAGGTATAAAGTTAAGAGCTTTCATACTCCTTTTGATTTATGCTTAGTATGGTCCATTTTAGGGTTTTTGGTCCCAAAGCTTGAAGCTTTGAGAGTTGTTAAACTCCAGAGCCCATTATCCATCCTTTTGAGTGTTTTTGACGGAGTAGTTTCATAAAAATGAGATCTTGAAGGTTAAGATCAAGTCATGCATGAGTGGAGAGCTTAATGAGTAAAGAGAAAGAGTATTTTGTGTGTTGTGTTCACTTCAGCCATGCAAAGGCTAAAAGTCTCTGACTTTATGGAATAAGGATTGTTAGGGAGCCTAGATCTAAGAGATAGGCTAAGGTCTTAACAGGTTAAGACCAGGGGAAACAGATCTAGCAAACTGAGAGTACGCCTCGCGTACCAAGTTGAGGTCCCCGATCAGATTCATGCACGCTGTAGTACGCTAAGCGTACCAAAGGGGTACGCCCCGTGTAACCCCCTTTGTGGGCTTTTGGGCTAGACTTTGTTGTGGGCCTTCGATGTTGGGCCTGAATCTCTAGGTTGTATAATTGAGACTATGAGAAGAGGATATTATAATTAAGCCTTGGGCCCTTGTGTTGGGCTTGTCTTATAGATTGAGGTTTGGGCCTCGGGGAAGCCCATTTATTATTGGGCCTTGGTGGGCCTAATGGGTTTAGGGCAATGATGGGCTGGTCGGTGGTCTGTCTTTATGTCACACCCCCGAACCAGATGGCGGAAACGTCCGGGGGTTGTTGTGACTCAATTGAATACCATAACATTGAATATATATGAAACGTAACAACATTCGTCACCATGCATTAATATAGTACAACCAGTAGAGTTTACATGAAATACATTGTTTAAACATTACATTCCCAAAAATAAATTGTTCGATTCGTACATAAATAAACTGCAAGCCATCACTGAATATGATTTCCTTTGATTCACTGGTTCCCTGAGAATACAAGTATTTTGAAAAACGTCAACATATGAAATGTTGGTGAGTTCATAAGTAGTGTTTGAAATCCAATGTTTTGTATTGTTTGAAAACCACCAGAAAATCCGATATTTTCTGAAAATAGTATAGTAAAAAAGGTGTGAAGATCCATAGGTATGCTTGTTTGTTTCTATACTTGTAAAATTGTTCATTAAAATTGTATGCATTTCGAATCCGTATGTATTGAAAACCCTAGGAAAACCCGATGTTTTCCTAATTTCTTGAATTCCATGAAGTTACATTGAAACCATTGCATAGCGTGTAGTGTCAGTCCCAGGCGACGTTGGATTATTTTTGAGCATGATTAATTGCTACAAACACGCATTACACAAACGACCAGTTTATAGCTATACTAACGATCCCATAGGCGTCGTCCGTACTAATCACGTTATCCAACCGCCCTGACTATGTGTAGTCCCACATCCGAAGAGAAAGAGGGCACGAAGACCTCGATGACTCCATTAACCGGTTGGGGATAAAAAAAATGTACGAGGGGTCCCAGACCCGCCTCGCATGAAATGTAGACTTTACTAGCAATACCAAAGGACCCTTGGGGACCAGTAGTATACAAGCCATTGAAAGTCCTTTTACGTTGTGTTAGATCGGTAAAACCCAACACTTCGTAAGATAGAGGTCTTCGGGCCTTAAGATCAGGTCATTGGGCTAGCTAGGCCCAACAAACAAGATTTTACACTTTTGGGGCCCAAAGATGGTGCGTAGACGTCTGTGCACACTCGCATGTATATTGAATTCCCAAACGTTACTTGTATGAATCGTAGTGTCGTAGTGTCGTAGTGTCGTAGTGTCGTAGTTTCGGATTTTATTTGTTTGAGACCGAACCAATTCGTTTAACAACGACTTTTGGTATTGTAGTGTATTGTATTTCGTCGATAGTCGCGGTGCCATTATTTGATCAAATTGCATGTATTGAATTAGCCTTGAAAGTTTTCTGTTTTCAGCCCCTCATTGTTTGTAAAAATTTACTTTTTCAACCCTATAATTAAATACTTTCCGGTTTGGTCCTTAAATCAATTTTCTTGACATTTTAACACCAAAAATTATTGAAATTGATATTTTTCAGCATATTTTTCAATGACAACAGTTTAAGTCCCTGAAATTTCAGTTTTCTCGGTTATAACCCTTCTTTTTCGCAACTTTGACAATTTTGGCCCAAATTGTAAAATTTTTGCAACTTTGGTCCTTTTTAAATTTAAAAAGCATTTTAAACCTTTGAAAAGGACTTGGAACACTTATAGTCCACTGTTTTACAGAAAAATACAGTTTTGGCCCTCCAAAACAGAAAATCTCGCATAATGGGCCTTATTGGGCCGAAAATGTCATTTTTAGCCCATTAAGCTTGAAATTTATGTTTTTAATCCTCTAAATGAGTATATTTCCAGAAATTGTTTTATTGAAACTGTTTTGACACACCTCATCCATCAGAATTCGTGATATGTCAATTTGGGCCCTTAATTTTGTATTTTTCACATTTTAGGTCCAAAAATTTGTGTTTTTAGCCCAAAGAAATTGTTACTAAACCATTTAGCCATTTTTCTAGAAATACTTTGTATGTAGAAATATATTCGATGCTAAAATCATTTAACATAAGGTATATCTCGTTTTTGAGGGGTTTTATGGCTAGATCCAACATTATAACACACAAAAGCATACATATAAGCATGGAAATCATACAAGGCATACAAAACACATATATATCTACACTTTCACTTGTATTCCCCCCACAAAACTCATAAAAATAGAAAATAGGGGGTATGAAGCTCACCTTGTTTGAAGCTTTCGGTTTTTGAGGGAAAGATGGAAGAAAATGAAGTGATTTTTCGGCCTTAGCACCTTTCCTTGGTAGGTCTCGAGTTTGGTGACTTCTAAGGTGTATGATCACAAGTTGGAATAGATTTAGAAGAGGTTTTTGATGGAATGAAATAGCTAGATCATGTATATAAGTAAATACAAACCTAAGATGGTGATTAGCTTGAAAGATCCTCTTGAAAGCTTCTTAAAATCTCGAAATTATGGAGAGGAAAGGAGAGAGTTTCTTGAGTGTTCTTGAGAGAGTTTGTGAGATGTGTGTGTGTTTGAGATGTGGTCGAGAGTGAGAGAGAGGAGAGAAGAGAAGTGATTTTGAAGTGATATGTGCTTGGAAGTATGAGTTCCATGCATAGATATCCTTTGGTTAATAATGAGGTGGCATGCATTAAGTCAACTCTTCCATTTCCTCTTGGGCTTGGGCATTGGGCCGAGAATTTGGAAGGGAAAAGGAAAAATTTGGGCCTTTGTCCCTAAGCCCAATATTAGAGTTAATCTTGGGTATGTTTTAAGTCTAAAGGAATGTGGTAGGATTTTTATATTTTTATTGGACTAGTTGAGGTTATTCATGTATCAAGGCTTTTAATTCATTTCATTCTAGGCCCAACATGACCCAAAATGTTGAAATAAATTAGTGTGGGTCCAATTAGAGCCCAATTAGGGTTCTAAGCCCATGATAGTCTAATTGGAAGCTTATTGGTCCATTTGGATCCAATAAGGGAGTCCTAGTCCAAAATGGTCTTAAACAAGGACTTCTAGGGTCTCCAATTGTTTGATGACTATTTGTAGTACTTGTATGATGTATTTGATTGAAGTTTTTGAAGTCATAATCATAGGTGTTACACATGTTCTTAAGTTTTTGATTCACATTAGCTTGAATGTATAGATTACATGACACAAAATTTCCAGTTGTGACACTTTAGACCTAATAAGTGAGAAGTTAGACTTAGCTTCTAATTGAGATAATTGTGGGTTTGGTACAGAGTTAGAGGCCGGTGCGTAGCAGTAGCATTTATAGGAGATATTCTTCACCCGAGGTCAGTCTTCTCACTATACATTACCTAGAGTGGTATCTATGTGTAGACCGGAGGGTCTTGTGTGCTATGTGTATGTATGAGATTATGTGCAATGTGATATATGTATGCTATGTGATTGTATAGACCGGACTGAAGGGTCCAACGAGCTATGACCGGACCAAAGGGTCCAACGAGCTACGGGGCTGGAGGGTCCCGCTAAGACACATCGACCGGAGGGTCGTACTGTAGCCTCGAGTGGCGTATGTGTTGTATGTGGTATTTTGGGGAACTCACTAAGCATTTATGGTTATAGTTGTGGTGTTATGTGTTTAAGGTACTAGCGAGGATCGCAGGAAGGCGCCGACATGATCCATACACACTCATAGAGATTTTGTTTGAGATTATGGGATTTGCTTTGTTATGATGACATTGGATACATTATGTTTTGATATTTCTTTTGATGATTAAAAGTATGATTTAAAAACGAAAAATTGTTTTGAAAATTTACGTCGTTACAGGAAACCACACATTCTACTGCCTATCAGATCCTATTTATATATAACCCTAATGTATAAACTAAGGAGTAATAGAATTAGCATTATATGTCCCTTCTAAATTGTATGTTCTTGTTACTAAAAAGTTGTGTAGTCTTATTATTAAAATAAAACCTTTGAAGTAGTGTAACACCCTGGTTTTTAGGTATGGGTTATGTAAGAATTTTCTTGATTTCAAGGTCTACTCGACGAGTTGGTTTCCCTACTCGTCGAGTAGCAGCGGGTTGGTCTGCGTGTTTTAGTGATCTACTCGCCGAGTCCAAGGAGGGACTCGATGAGTAGGAGCTAGCAGATGAAACCCTAAATCCTGGGGTATTGCACCCTATTTAAAGGATCATTCCCTTCACAGTTCCTTGGCGCCCTTAAACCCTAAATCGTGTATGTGTGTTTCTTTGGTGTGATAAAGCTTGGAAGAGAGAGATCTTGGTGAGGAACTATTGGGGAAGCAAGTAAATCGAAGCTAGGAACTCATGGGAAGCAAAGATATACATCAGTTGTCACTCTCTGGAAGGTATTAAGTTGTTTCTTTGGCTCATCTCATCTTTAATCTCTTTTTTGAGTGGGTTTTAAGAAAGGATTTTGTGTTTGAGCCAAGATCTAAAGTTGCAACTTCAGATCTGGACTCCCTTTGGTCTCTAGATCCATAAAAATAGTAGCTTTGGCAAGTATGAGCCTTCCCTCAAGTGTTGGACTTCATTTCAAGCTTAGCTTTTGTCATTTTAGGGCCTTAAATCTTTGCATACACGTAAAGTTTGCAACTTTATGTGATAAGCAGGCCTTGGAAGGTTGGATCTGAAATCTGGAGCCTTTGCATGGCTTAAAAAGCATCTGTATGGGTGAAGGTCTGAAGGGACTCGGCGAGTGGCATAGTCGACTCGGCGAGTCCGATGAAGATGGTTGTGGGCTCGATGAGTCGGATGAGTGACTCGGAGAGTTAGCTAGGGTATTCCCAACCCGTGGACACACACGAACTCAAGGAGTTGTAAGGAAACTCGATGCGTTAGCAAGAGAGAGTTATCGGCCACAAACCTTAGGAACTCGACTAGTCACTCTAGTGACTCGGCGAGTTGATGAGTTATGCATGAAACTCGGCGAGTAGCCAAGGGTACTCGATGAGTGGAGGTCAACCTAGACTGTTAACCTTAACAGTTGACATTGGCTTTGACCAAGGGACGGCCAATTGACTTTTGGGGGCATTTTGGGAGATTGGAAATTTACAAGTATGGTTTTCAATGAATATAGGTGGTGGAGTTCGTGGCAGTGATCCGAGAGTTTGAGCTTAGCTTACGAGTCGACAGTTGCGAGGTGAGTTATCCTCACTATATCAATGGGGTCTAAGTCACCAAGGTCGGCCCTTTACGGATTGTATTCGGTTATGGCATGATATGTTTATTGATTACATCCTGGTAGTTAGGATGGTGATATGCTTACACGTAGTGACCTGGTTAGGTCAGTGTCCTGGTTATAGGATAATGCTATGTTAGTGACCGGTTAGGTCTGTATCCCGGTTATTGGGATGTTGCTATGATTAGTGAATAGTTAGATTGGTTTGACTGTTATATGATATAAGCTAGAGTATGATATTTATGTGCACATGTTTGTTTGATTTGGGGTTGGGTTGAGGCGGTCCTGCTTTGTATTGTAGACCAACATACCCGGTGAGCGGTCTGAATAGACTGTAGGCCCTGCGAGGCGGTCCAGTCATGCCGAAGGCTCAGGAGCGGTCCAGATAGGCTATAGGCCTTGCGAGGCGGTCCAGTCAGGCTGAAGGCTTATGATACATGTTGTTCTGTATTTTTTGTATGTTATGATTATATTGGTATGGCGTTGGTATTTTGGGGTAGCTCACTAAGCTTTCGGGCTTACAGTTTCAGTTTGTTGTTTAATGTACTTCTGGTGATCGAGGGAAGGCAAAGGACTTACCATCCTCTCTTTCTTGATCATTTTAGATCAAGATGCCTCCGAGAAAGAGACCCAGCTCAAAGAACAACAATCCTCCGCCACCACCTCCACCTCAATTTGATCCTGTTATGTTCCAGGCAGCTGTTACTGCCATAGTAGCAGCCGCCATGTCTCAAATGAACCCCGACGGTTCCGGTGGTCCAGGAGGTGGTACTCAATCTCAAAACCAAGAAGGTAGTCAGGGACTCCAGAATGAGTGTTCCTACAAAGATTTTATGAATGCGAAACCTACATATTTCGATGGCACTGGAGGTGTTATCGCTCTGGCTCGATGGTTTGAGAAAATCGAATCTATTTTTGAAATCTGTGCCTGTTTTGAAGTTGACAAAGTAAAGTTCGCCGCCTGCACTTTCACCGATAAAGCCTTGACTTGGTGGAACAGCCAAGTCAAATCCTTGACCCTACCTGTAGCCAATGCTATGGGTTGGGAGAAAATGAAAGAACTTCTACTTGCTGAATACTGCCCACAGGGAGAAATGCAGAAGCTGGAGCACGAACTCTGGAACCTAAAGATGAAGGGTTCTAATATCACCGCTTACACTTCCAGATTTGATGACCTAGCGCTTCTCTATCCGGGAATGATTACCCCGGAAAGAAAAAAGATTGAGAGATTCATCTGGGGGCTGACCCAGCCGACCAAAGGAAATGTTTTGGCTGCGAAGCCAGACACCTACGACAGCGCCAAATGCTTAGTGCAAACTCTGATTGACCATGGTGATGATCTCAAGGAAGTGACCACCGCTTATGATCCTGCTAAAGGGAGTGGTGATAATAAGAAGAAATCCTGGAGCAAATGGAAGAGTCAGAGTTCACAAGGATCCTCCAAGAAGCAGCAAACTGTGGCAGTCCACGCTGCTACTACCCCTGTTGCTGTTTCTGTTGTCGCTTCTACAGCTCAAGCACGTACCAGTAGGTATGTTGGTACCTTCCCTAGGCGCAACAAGTGTAATTATCATCATCTCACTTCCAGCCCATGCCGTGAGATGCTTTGCAACAGCTGTGGAAAGAAAGGTCACCTTGCGCGAAACTGCAAAACCCCAACCCAATCAACCAATCAAGCTTCCGGAGCAGGTGTCGGTCAGGCCTGTTACGGTTGTGGTGAAGTCAGGCATTTCAAGCGAAACATCCCCAAGGCAGCAACAACTGGCAACACTGGGAGAGTTCTAACTATGGGACGAGAGGAGGCAGTCGCCGATCCTACCGTTGTCTCGAGTACGTTCCTTCTCAACAACTCCTATGCATGCATCTTTTTCGATTGTGGTGCTGAAAGAAGTTTTGTTAGCAATTCATTCAAACATCTTCTTAAACCGAATCCTCAGCCATTAACCGAAACATTTACCGTTGAGATGGCTAACGGTGAAAAAGAGAACGCTATCGATATATTCATAGGTTGTAACCTTACCCTCAACAATCATTCTTTTCCCATCGATCTTATGCCAGTTTCCATAAAAAGCTTTGATGTTATCATTGGCATCAATTGGTTGAGCCCCAATCGTGCTGATATCCTTTGTTACGAAAAATCCATCCGTCTCAATCTCTCCTCTGGCCAGACTCTCATGATCTATGGCGATAAGCTTAGCTCCAATCTTCGCATCATTTCCTGCATCAAAGCTCAAAAGCTTCTGCGAAAGGAGTGCCATGCATTCCTAGCTCATGTAATCAATGAGAAACAGGAAGCTAAAAACCTCGAGAGTATCCCCGAAGTCTGCAACTTTCCTGATGTCTTTTCCCGAAGAACTCTCAGGAATTCCTCCCGAACGTCAAGTTGAGTTTCGCATCGACCTAATTCCTGGAGCTACCCCCGTAGCCAAATCTCCGTATCGATTAGCGCCAACAGAAATGCAGGAGTTATCCAGTCAGCTTAATGAGCTACTCAGCAAAGGGTTCATTAGACCGAGTTCCTCGCCCTGGGGAGCCCCGATATTGTTTGTAAAGAAGAAAGATGGATCCTTCCGGATGTGTATCGACTACCGCGAGTTGAACAAACCGACCATCAATAACTGATATGCTCTTCCTCGAATTGATGACCTCTTCGATCAACTTCAGGGAGCTAGCTACTTCTCAAAGATAGACCTTAGGTCAGGGTAGCATCAGCTACGATTCCATGAGGATGATGTTTCCAAGACAACATTCAGGACTCGATATGGTCACTACGAGTTCGTAGTGATGCCCTTCGGTCTAACCAATGCACCGACGGTGTTCATGGACCTGATGAACCGGTTGTGTTGTCCTTTTTTGGATAAGTTCGTCATCGTGTTCATTGATGACATACTTGTCTATTCCAGAAGCGAAGAAGATCACAAACAACACTTGAGGTTAGTGTTGGAAACCCTTAGATCCGAAAAGCTATACACGAAATTCTCCAAGTGCGAATTCTGGATTCGGAAGGTAACTTTCCTAGGTCACGTGGTAAGCGAGGAGGGTATGCACGTGGACCCTTCCAAGATCAAAGTGATAGAGAATTTGTCGGCACCGAAGACACACACAGAAATCCGTCAATTCTTGGGTCTCGCCGGCTATTACCGCAGATTCATCCAGAATTTTTCCAGAATCGCCAAACCCCTAACCACTCTGACACAGAAAGGTGTACCTTTTTGTTGGAGTGAAAAGCAAGCAACCGCATTCCAAATGTTAAAACAAGCCTTGTGCAGCGCACCTATCCTGTCCCTGCCCGAAAAGACAGAGGATTTCGTTGTCTATTGCGATGCGTCCAATCAGGGCTTAGGCTGTGTGCTTATGCAAAGGGGAAAAGTTATCGCTTATGCCTCGAGATAGATGAAGGCACACGAAATCAACTATACGACTCAGAACTTGGAGTTAGGAGCAGTGATCTTCGCACTGAAGATTTGGAGACATTATCTCTACGGAACCAAGTGCACGATCTTCACTGACCATAAGAGCCTGCAACACATCTTCGATCAGAAAGACTTAAACATGAGACAACGGCAATGGGTAGAGTTGCTCAGTGACTATGAGTGCGAAATCCACTACCATCCCGGCAAGGCCAATGTGGTGGCAGATGCACTTAGCCGAAAGGAGAGCTCAAGTTGCAAAGTGAAGACACTGACAATGACCATCCATTCCCACTTATCCGTGCAAATCTGAGAAGCCCAGTTGGAAGCCCTGAAACCAGAGAACGTGTCGAACGAAGCCCTGAGGGGAATGGATAAGAATCTTGAGATCTGAGGTGACGGAGTCTATTGTTTCATGGATCGAATCTGGACCCCAAAGTTCGGAGGATTCAGGGAGGTTGTCATGGATGAAGCTCACATGACTAGATACTCTGTTCACCCGGGTTCGGATAAGATGTACCTGGATCTCAAGAAACAATACTAGTGGCCAAACATGAAAGCCGAAATCACTACCTTCATGGGCAAGTGTCT
The DNA here is from genome assembly GCF_002870075.4 of Lactuca sativa. NCBI lineage: Eukaryota > Viridiplantae > Streptophyta > Magnoliopsida > Asterales > Asteraceae > Lactuca > Lactuca sativa. Next base: position 137,670,667 of record NC_056627.2, read on the forward strand.
GACTTGCGCCAAGGTGAAGGTCGAGTATCAGAAACCCTCGGGTCTGCTCCAGCAGCCTAAGATACCTGAGTGGAAATGGGAGATGATCACCATGGATTTCATCACCAAGTTACCCAAATCTCCGAGTGGGTACGATACCATTTGGGTAATTGTCGACCGTTTGACAAAATCCACTCACTTCCTTCCGATCAAAGAAACATTCAAGATGGAAAGACTCACGCAAATCTACATCCAAGAGATAGTCCGATTGCACGGTGTGCCTATGTCCATTATCTCCGATCGAGATAGCAGGTTTACCTCCAGATTTTGGCAGTCCTTACAGAAGGCTCTTGGAACTAAACTAGACATGAGCACGACTTATCATCCCCAGACAGACGGAAAAAGTGAGAGAACTATCCAGACCTTAGAAGACATGTTGAGAGCATGTGTCATCGATTTCGGAAAGCCTGGGACACCCATTTACCTTTGATCGAGTTCTCGTATAACAACAATTACCACACCAGCATCAAGGCTGCCCCGTTCGAAGCCCTCTACGGTCGCAAGTGCAGATCCCCTCTGTGCTGGGCCGAGGTAAAGGACACGCAGCTAGCCAAGAGTCGACTCCCCGACAGTGCTCTCACTGGTCCTGAAATCATTCGCGAAACCACCGAAAAGATCCAAATCCGAGAACGGTTGAAAGCTTAACGTGACAGACAAAAGAGTTACGCCAGTAAACGACAAAAACCTCTGGAGTTCCCGGTTGGAGACCGTGTCCTGTTAAAGGTCTCGCCCTAGAAAGGTATGATACGCTTTGGAAAGCGCGGAAAACTTAACCCGAGGTACATAGGACCTTTCGAGATCCTCGCTAGGATTGGTCATGTAGCATATAAACTTCGATTACCCCAGGTGTCACACCCCAAAACCGAGAACGGCGGAAACGTTCTGGGGCGGAGGACGTCATGTATAATATCAACAACAATGTAAAGTAGTAAACAAGCAACAACATCATCCATTGCATTAATAAAATAATTATTATACAATTGTATTCTATCAAATTTTGATAAACACTAAAGCATAAATCAAAATGAAAGATAAGTCTTGAACAAGCTCCATCTTCCTTTCTCCTTGCATCGGTACCTGTCTAAGATGACCTGAGGATACAAGTAATTTTGAAAGCGAGTATCAGCTTTAAAGCTGGTGAGTTCATAAGTATATAAGTGTCATTGCCTTGTTTGTGAAAAGCTGTTATGAAAGCCATGTAAACCTTTAAATGAAAATGTTGTGTTAAGTATGAAATCCCTAGAAAAACCCTTATTTTCTATAAGTATGAAATGTAGTCTTCTACCAAGACCCGAATGTTCTATACGTATGAAGTGTAGTCTTCTACCAAGACCCGAATGTTTTGTAAGTATGAAGTGTAGTCTTCTACCAAGACCCGAATGTTTTGTTATGACTATGTAAAATGATAGTTTTTCCTTTCTATTGACTAGTACCAAAGTACTTAGTCTAACTCATCGTTTATGTGAATGTATCACAAAATAAAGTAAACAGGAAAATATAATCATGTAAGTGTTAGCCGGAGGTACTGGTGCTAACAAGACGAATGTAAATGTTGAGGTAAGTATGAAATCCCTAGAAAACCCTTATTTTCTATAAGTATGAAATGTAGTCTTCTACCAAGACCCGAATGTTATGTGCGTATGAAGTGTAGTCTTCTACCAAGGCTCGAATGTTCTGTTTGTAAAATGATAGTTTTTCCTTTGTATTGACTAGTACTAAAAGTGCTTAGTCTAACTCATCGCTTATGTGAATGTATCACAAAATAAAGTAAACAGGAAAAATATAATCATGTAAGTGTTAGCCGGAGGTACTGGTGCTAACAAGACGAATGTAAATGTTGACCCGAGGTACTAGGGCTAACATATTACATATAACCTAATGAACATCCGAAGATTGTCCAATTTTTCCTCTGTAGCAGCAGCAGGTGGAAGGAATGGTTAGTCCCTGTAAAGGTACTCCTAGTATAAGTAATAACCGTAGGCATCCGTAGATGTTCATTACCCACTGTTGCTAACAGATGAGTTCCGGAATGGTTAGTCCCGTACGTATATCCCGAGGTACTGTGGGATAGAGGCCCATCTAGGTATCCCGAGGTACTATGGGATAGGGTCCTGTCTTAGATATTCCGAGGTACTGTGGAATAGGCAAGAAGATTTACACAGAAGGTACTAATAAATCATCCTCGCAATTCGAGATACAAGTATTCTTGTTAATGTACACAGTTAAGTGTATCTACGTAAAGGTACTTATGTAATGCGTTCATGTAAACGTGTTCATGTATCATGTAAGTATATGTAAACATATTCATGTATCAGGTAAACATCTGTAAGTACTCATGTATCAGGTAATGTACTAGTATAGACTCATGAATGAACTGACTCTTGTGTGACTCCTTGTAATAGAAGTAATGTTTGATATCTTCAAATTATCCCTACGATAATCTACTGTAATATAACTAGTTGAACATGTAAGTTTACCCACTCTTACTACTCAAGGGTATGGGAAACTAAAGGAAAGATGCAAACTATAACATCAATACATATATAAGAATATAAGTGTATATGCATAGTTTAGTTCAAGAATGAAAAATGGTTTTTGTAAGACATCTTATGGGTTTTGAAAAATAATTAACAATGACTTGATGTCATTTTAATAAACATTTCAGAGGTAAAACATTTGGTAACAATGTGCTTTTAAGATGTAAAACCATTTCATGTATCACATTTTGTAGCATGTGAAATCTGTTAAATGACAAACATAGTTATAAAATACATATCAATGATTTAATAACATGTTTGTTTCTACTTGTATCCCCCCCCCATTAAAGCATTTAAAGTCATTTAAAATATTGATTAGGGGTATGAACTCACTTGATTGAAGTGGTTGATTTGAAGTAGTCGAGAGAAGAATCGAGCAGAACTTCGACAGGAAGAGTTGAAAACGCGGGAAAATATCGGGATTCTCGGGAATCTCGGGAATCTCGAGAACACAAAACCTTCCTTCGGGACTTGAAGGTGAAAACCGGGGCTTTGGGAGGGTATCGGGGGCTTAAACGCAGAGTTTCAGCGCGAGAAAGAAAGGAACTGAACAATGGAACTCGGAGCCCTTGAAATCTACTTATAGGGGCATTTTTGGGGTGTGCCATGTCGTGGCAACCTTTTTCCACGTCATGGGCTTGGTCGTCACTGCATGTGTCATCCCAAGTTGCATCTGGGGGCCTCCCGGAGGTGTCAGGAGATTTGCCACGTCGTGGCACTGCTTGCCACGTCGTGGTCTCTGACAGCCTCGAATTTTGGACCCCGAACTTGTAAAATCCATAACTTTCGCATACGAGCTCCGTTTTCGACGTTCTTTATATACACGCGTAGCTAAAAATATGATCTACAACTCTCGTTTAGACTTCATCGGCAAATTCTGACTTTATTTTTAATTATTTATTTTTAACGGGCCGGGACACGAAAAGTCCGTTAAAATTCCATAACTTCTTCATCCGATGTCCGTTTTCGTCAGACTTTTCGCCGTTGCGCTACTAATGTTGAGACCTTCGATTCTCATTTAGGTTGTTTTGGTCAAAAGTATCTCGAGCTCTATTTCGAGTTTTTAGCTGTCTACTGCTATACCCGAACCTTGGAAAAATCATAACTTCTTCATACGAAGTCAGATTTGGACGTTCTTTTTATGTATGCTCACGGTTTGAGGTTATCTATAACTTTCATTTAGATACTTAAGGATAAAAACTATTGTATTGAAACTTCGCATTTTTCGTTTAATCGGTGTTGCCGGTTTTGCCGAGAATCTTCGGTTGGTCATAACTTCTTCGTTATAACTCGGATTTTAGGGTTCCTTATATGTACGAAAAACTTGGTACGATTCCTACTACTTTATTTAACCCAAATAAGATTTTAGGAAAGTTATATTTTGACCTAAATTTGATTGGTTTTACATTACATTGTCTCGAAATATCGGGTTGTCACATCATCCCCTTGTTAGAGGGAATTTCGTCCTGAAATTAGAATTTAAACAAGGAAGTATGCACGAATGATCGAGTCGTGAGGAGGAAACTTACTAATCGATTGGTTCTAGCGCACCTAAGTGATAACGGGTTCTCGGTTGGCATTCCAACGAACCTTCACTAACCGGCGATGACGTTTCTTCGTCCGCTTGACCTCTCGGTCGAGGGTCACTACGGTTCTAATACGAAGGCGAGGATCTCGACGAGTGGACTTGCAAGAGTCCTAACGGAAAGGTATGGTTTCACGATCGAGATGCGAAGAGTAGAAGGTACATTACTGAGTTCGCGGAGTAGGTCTAGTTTGTGTGAGGCACAGGACCGATTCTGATAAGAATCTCGGAGTTCCTGTCTAACTTGGATTTAGCTTTCCACGCTTTACGAAGCGTATTAAGCCATTTCAGAGTGAGTTATCCTAAAGAACTTGGTCACTCACTTGGAATCTCAAAGGTTCCTTTTCTTGCGTAACTTCCCAGTCAAAGGCCACCCCTTGCTGGGTCAAAGTCGTACGAGTTTCTGTAGCTTGCGAGGAGTTCTGAATGAACTAAGGCGGTAGGTCGGTAAGACCTAGAATCTGGCGAAAAACTGTCGGTGTCTCTGGTGTCGATAAATGCTCAACGATTTTGACAAATTGAAAGAGTACTCAAAATTTCTCACATTACTAACAGCGTGTCCTAGAAATTTGACTCTTCAATTTCAAAACTCGTGCCTAGAGAACTTTGCTAAAAGTTCCTCTGTAGGAATGTTACCATGGGCTTTCTTCTTACTACGAGGGTAGATAAGTAAGTCATTACATGGAGAAATGATGACTGATCCCAGTAAGAAAGACGTAACTCTATTTATTTAGCTGATGAAAACTATGGGCGTATTGGTCCTATTCGAAAGGTATCACTACGAACTCGAAGTGTCCGCATCGAGTTCAGGAGATAGTCTTCCGGACATCCTCCCCTAACACTCGAACTGGTGATATTCGGATTCCAGATCCATTCCTGGAAGTAGTTTCTTTCCTTGCGTTTGCTCAACCATTTTGTCTATGCGAGGCAGAGATAATGATTTCCATGAAAATCTTGACGGAGTCCTCGATATCCGAGGCACATACGTTGCAATCCGTCGATCTCCGCGAGAATATGACCGGGGTTCTCTAGGGTGAGAAGCCTAGTCTTCTAATTCTCTTTCTGTGTAGTTCATCAAGTGGTTTGTACTGTTCTGGTATCTCCGAGGGAGTTTAAACTATAGGGCGATCTGTTTACGGGAGTCGTACTGGGTTCTAAGTTTGTTCACATGACGATGTGATTACTCGTAGGCTCAAGCAGTTCTCCGTCCTGAAGTTCATATTAGAATTCATACATGGTTTCACAATCACAACTTCGGGTATACGAGTCGTATATAATTAAGATTGAAAAGGTAGTCGAATAACTGATTCCTCTTTAAGCTCACATCCCATCGGGGAAAAAGAAGTTAAAGTGGAATCATCAATTCTAAATCTGTAGAAGCTTGATTATATATAACTCTTACGTATGCCTTCCTCAGTGATAGATCAATCGCATAAATCCTTGGATTGAACTTGACGTACTATACGAGTGGTACTTCGAGGATTTCTTCGGAAAGAAAATAACTAAGAGGTACTCCTGGCATGAGTACTTCGGCGTTCTGACATGACGGTTTCGCTAGAAAAGTGATCTAGAAGAAAGAGATGTACGCATGAAGCTGTTTTTGTGAGGATCAAATTGAATCGAGTCATATGATAATGTCGGAATCATACTGAAGCTTAAAGACATTAGATTTGAACATAAGACGTTTACAGACGAAGCACAACCGTGCAACCATGAACAGAGTTACAGTACTTTAGATTTACCACAAGACTAATGCTGCGAATAAGATATACTACAAAAGACAAGTATACGCAGCACGAGAATTCCTATACAGACAGGATCTCGCAAAAGGTAAGACTCTAGTTGCACCAGTTATAGATAGTTTATAAGTCTGTTACAATGAAACGCCTAAATTACATTAACGTGGTTCCGGAGTAGGCTCTCCTGCAGCTGTGATCCTGAGAATTTAGATTGTTCATGTAAAGAGTACGACAATGTTCTCAAAAGTTCGACCTACATCCCTATGATGCAGTCCTAGTACAGAATGAAAGTATGTTCGCAAAGGTTTGACCTACATCCCTATGATACAGTCCTAGTACAGAATGAAAGTATGTTCGCGAAGGTTTGACCTACATCCCTATGATGCAGTCCTAGTACAGAATGAAAGTATGTTCGCGAAGGTTTGACCTACATCCCTATGATGCAGTCCTAGTAATGAGTAGAGGTAAGTTCGTAGAATGGTCTCAAGACGTTTGTTGTACAAGTTGAGGTATCGTGGGTTGGTGAATAACAAAATCCAACCACTGAAAGAGACTTGGAAATGTCTCCGTATTTAACTTGCTATGGTCCAATGACTTAACTAAGGCAGGTTTCAGAGAGACTCCTATGAGAGTATGATAGGAGTACTTGAATGAAGGAAATGACACAAAAGTTAGCCGGCTGTCAATATCTTGGATATTTACGACGTAAAGGTTCAGGAAAATGACCTTGTAAAGGTCTTACATCATATCCACAGGAGATAGCTCCTGACAGCATAAAGACCTAACTAAAGTACTTACGGTACAAGATAATTTCATACAAAATGCCACATCAGGCATAGACAGAAAAATACGATTCCTCTTTATAAGGAAATAAAGTAAAGCGTCTACTACTGGCGACGGTCATCCCTCTGGTGAACGCTTAGTTCAACCAATTGACGTTCCATGTCACGTAGGTGTCTTTCGCACACCATCTGGTGTACTCGGAGCTCTATGACTTCGGCTCGTGATTCAGCCAGTGCTTGCAACAGGGTTTCATGGTTTCTCACTGATCTCTCGTGAGCATCCTCTAGATGAATGGTGTGGAGGGTATGCATTCTAGCATAGGCGACTACTTCTGTAATCTGATGTAGAGCTGTCCTGCCTTGAATCTCATTTCGGGCCTCTCTGTGGACCAAGATTGGCAAGACTCTATCTGCTGAGCCCCCATTGCTCAAGTCGTAAAAGCTTCGGTCACCATCAAATAGCATAAACTGATCTTGTCCTTGGCTCCCTGTTTCCAAGCATTCCACTCACTCAGGGTCTGGCCATGAAAAGCCGGAAGAGGGTTAGGAATTGGAAAAGAGCTGCTTGGGGTAGGTTCTCAACCTCTGGTTCGGAGTTAGCATCATACAAAAAGTCTTCATCATGGTGATCATCCAAGGGGATAGGATGATCATTCTCTGGTTCTTCTCCAAACCAACCAGCTATGACTTCATTCGGAAGATACTGGTTGTCAAGGGGATGGAGTCCAACTATGATTTCTATGTGAGAATTTAGGGTAAGTGGATAATTATTAGACGAACTATCTAGATAATTATTTAGAAAACCCTCATTAGTTACATCGCTATTTGTGAAGTGCATACCAGCTATGTGTAATCTAAACAGGATAGACCTTCGAATAAGTGACCTTATTTCCAAATTCACACAGAATAGGGATAAGGCAAAATTATCACAGATTCTAAGTCTATAACATCCTAATTACATATAGCCTCAGTGTATCCACTTAGCAACTATCAACTTAATAATGAAGATACCGCTTTAGTTCTCAAGTATAAAGTACTTATAGTAACACCAAATACTCCAATAGTATTTTAAATTTTAATGTTATGTTCTATTGTTCTCATTGTGGTAGGGTTGGTAAGATTTTAGCATTGTTGCAACCACACACTTAAACTTAGGCACATGCTAGTCAACCCTCGGATAATATAGGCGATCAGGCTATATCTTCCCAGTTTTGACCATATGTCTCTAAGCCCACTTGTGTTGCCCAACAATCGTAATTCTTTTGTACTGTCCTAGTGACACTGATTTTAGTATGAATGCAGCACGTATACTTACTTAAATATTTTACTATTTAAAGTATAAACTCTTGGTCAGATTATTTTTAATCCCTTATGTATTTATAGTTAGTATATCTTTTATGGGTTGATATACTTAATTCACTATAAACAATGCTCTGATACCAACCTGTCACACCCCAAAACCGAGAACGGCGGAAACGTTCTGGGGCGGAGGACGTCATGTATAATATCAACAACAATGTAAAGTAGTAAACAAGCAACAACATCATCCATTGCATTAATAAAATAATTATTATACAATTGTATTCTGTCAAATTTTGATAAACACTAAAGCATAAATCAAAATGAAAGATAAGTCTTGAACAAGCTCCATCTTCCTTTCTCCTTGCATCGGTACCTGTCTAAGATGACCTGAGGATACAAGTAATTTTGAAAGCAAGTATCAGCTTTAAAGCTGGTGAGTTCATAAGTATATAAGTGTCATTGCCTTGTTTGTGAAAAGCTGTTATGAAAGCCATGTAAACCTTTAAATGAAAATGTTGTGTTAAGTATGAAATCCCTAGAAAAACCCTTATTTTCTATAAGTATGAAATGTAGTCTTCTACCAAGACCCGAATGTTCTGTACGTATGAAGTGTAGTCTTCTACCAAGACCCGAATGTTTTGTAAGTATGAAGTGTAGTCTTCTACCAAGACCCGAATGTTTTGTTATGACTATGTAAAATGATAGTTTTTCCTTTCTATTGACTAGTACCAAAGTACTTAGTCTAACTCATCGTTTATGTGAATGTATCACAAAATAAAGTAAACAAGAAAATATAATCATGTAAGTGTTAGCCGGAGGTACTGGTGCTAACAAGACGAATGTAAATGTTGAGGTAAGTATGAAATCCCTAGAAAAACCTTATTTTCTATAAGTATGAAATGTAGTCTTCTACCAAGACCCGAATGTTATGTGCGTATGAAGTATAGTCTTCTACCAAGGCTCGAATGTTCTGTTTGTAAAATGATAGTTTTTCCTTTGTATTTACTAGTACTAAAAGTGCTTAGTCTAACTCATCGCTTATGTGAATGTATCACAAAATAAAGTAAACAGGAAAAATATAATCATGTAAGTGTTAGCCGGAGGTACTGGTGCTAACAAGACGAATGTAAATGTTGACCCGAGGTACTAGGGCTAACATATTACATATAACCTAATGAACATCCGAAGATTGTCCAATTTTTCCTCTGTAGCAGCAGCAGGTGGAAGGAATGGTTAGTCCCTGTAAAGGTACTCCTAGTATAAGTAATAACCGTAGGCATCTGTAGATGTTCATTACCCACTGTTGCTAACAGATGAGTTCCGGAATGGTTAGTCCCGTACATATATCCCGAGGTACTGTGGGATAGAGGCCCATCTAGGTATCCCGAGGTACTATGGGATAGGGTCCTGTCTTAGATATTCCGAGGTACTGTGGAATAGGCAAGAAGATTTACACAGAAGGTACTAATAAATCATCCTCGCAATTCGAGATACAAGTATTCATGTTAATGTTGTCACAACTGTAAATTTTGTGTCATGTAATCTATACATTCAAGTTAATGTGAATCAAAAACTTCAATCAAATACCTCATACAAGTACTACAAGTAGTCATCAAACAATTGGAAACCCTAAAAGTTCTTGTTTAGGTACACCTTGGACTAGAACTTCCTTATTGGATCCAAGTGGACCAAAAAGCTTCCAATTAGACTATCATGGGCTTAGAACCCTAACTGGGCTCTAATTGGACCCACACTTATTTATTTCAATATTTTGGGCCATGTTGGGCCTAGAATGAAATAAATCACAAACTTTGCTCCATGAATAACCTAACTAGCCCAACAAAAATGTAAAAATCCTACCACATTCTTTTAGGTATAAAACACACCCTAACTAACACTAATATTGGGCTTGGGAGCAAAAAGCCCAAAAATTTCCTTTTCCTTCCATGTTTTCGGCCCACATCAAGCCCAAGAGGAGGGTTTGACTTTCCCATGCCACCTCATTATTGTCCATAGGATTTCCATGCAAGATATTCCCTTTTCCCATTCAAGTATCACTTCAAAGATCACCTCACTCTTTCCTCTCTCTCCCTCTCGGCCGAAACACACACACACACATTCACAAATCTCTCAAATTCTCTCTAGATCACTCAATAACACTCCCTTCTCCCCTCTCCAAAAATCTCGAAAATTAGGAGGCATTCAAGAGGAAATCTCCACAAAATTCTTCATCTAAGGTAAGAGTTGCTTGAATCTATGAACTAAATTCTTTGTTTTATCAAAATCCTTTCCTAATCTATGCAAAAATCATGATCTTGCACCCTAGAACCATCTCAAACTCGAGATCTACCAAGGAAAGGTGCTAAGGCCAAAAATCATCAAGTTTTCCTCCATCTTTTCTTCCAAAACCGAAACCACATCCAAGGTGAGCTTCATACTCCCTATTTTCTGTTTTTATGAGTTTTGTGGGGGGGGGGGGGGGGGGGAATACAAGTGAAAGTGTAGATCTATATGTGTTTGTATGCCTTGTATGATTTCCATGCTTATATGTATGCATTTGTGTGTTATAATGTTGGATCTAGCCATAAAATCCCTCAAAACCGAGATATATCTTGTGATAAATGATTTTAGCTTCAAATATATTTCTAAATACAAAGTGTTTCAAGAAAAATGGTTAAGTGGTTTAGTAATAATTTTCTTTGGGTTAAAAACACAAATTTTGGGCCTAAAATGTGAAAAATACAAAATTAAGGGTCCAAATTGGCATATCACGAATTCTGATGGATGAAGTGTGCCAAAACAGTTTCCATAAACCAATTTCTGAAAATATACTCATTTAGGGGATTAAAAACATAAATTCCAAGCTTAATGGGCTAAAAATGACATTTTTGGCCCAATGAGGCCCATTATGCGAATTTTTCTGTTTTGGAGGGCTAAAACTGTGATTTTCTATAAAACAGTGGACCATAAGTGATCCAAGTCCTTTTCAAAGGTTTAAAATGCTTTTAAAATTTAAAAAGGACCAAAGTTGCAAAAATTTTCCAATTTGGGCCAAAATTGTCATAGTTGCGAAAAAGAAGGGTTAAAACCGAGAAAACTGCATTTTCAGGGACTTAAACTGTTTTCTATGAAAAATATGCTGAAAAACATTAATTTCAATAATTTTTGGTGTTAAAATGTCAAGAAAATTAATTTAAGGACCAAACCGGGAAGTATTTAAATAAAAGGGTTGAAAATGTAAATTTTACAAACAATGAGGGGCTGAAAACAGAAAAATTTCAAGGCTAATTCAATATACACAATTCGATTAAATAATGGCACCGCGGCTATCGACGAAATACAATATATTACAATACCAAAAGTCGTTAAACGAATTGGCTCGGTCTCGAACCAATAGAAATCTACAACTACTAACACTACGATACTACGATCTATACAAGTAACGTTTGGTAATTCATCATACATGCGAGTGTGCACAGACGTCTACGCACCATCTTTGGGCCCCAAAAGTGTAAAATCTTGTTCGTTGAGCCTAGCTAGCCCAATGACCTGATCTTAAGGCCCGAAGACATTTTTTTTACGGAGTGTTGGGTTTTACCGATCCGACACAACGTAAATGGACTTTCAATGGCTTGTACTACTGGTCCCCAAGGGTCCTTTGGTATTGCTAGTAAAGTCTACATTTTATGCGAGGCGGGTCGGGGACCCCTCGTACATTTTATCCCCAACCGGTTAATGGAGTCACCGGGGTCTTCGTGACCTCTTTCTCTTCGGATGTGGGACTACACATAGTCAGGGCGATTGGATAACGTGATTAGTACGGACGACGCCTTCGGGATCGTTAGTATAACTATTGTATTGAAACTTCGCATTTTTCGTTTAATCGGTGTTGCCGGTTTTGCCGAGAATCTTTGGTTGGTCATAACTTCTTCGTTATAACTCGGATTTTAGGGTTCCTTATATGTACGAAAAACTTGGTACGATTCCTACTACTTTATTTAACCCAAATAAGATTTTAGGAAAGTTATATTTTGACCTAAATTTGATTGGTTTTACATTACATTGTCTCGAAATATTGGGTTGTCACACCAAGAGCTTAGCAACATCCATCCTGTCTTCCACGTCTCTAATCTTAAAAAGTGTTTATCCGATGAAACCCTCGTGATTCCTCTTGATGAGATCGAAATCAATGAAAACCTGAAATTTGTGGAAGAACCAATCAAAATCATGGATCGAGAAATCAAACGTACGAAACAAAGCCGCATCCCGATAGTTAAGGTTCGCTGGAATGCCAAGCAGGGACCCGAATTCACTTGGGAGCGTGAAGACTCAATGAAACTGAAATATCCGCATATCTTTCCGATTCCATAAGTTGTATCTTAATTTTGAATTTCGGGACAAAATCCCCTCTAACGGGGGGATAATGTGACAACCCGAAATTTATTCCGTCACAGTATTCCATTTTCGTTAATAAAATTTATTTTTATTGAAATTTTCCGTTAACTTTTGAAATTAAGTTAATTAAATTGGGATTTTTATTTTGACTCCATAAGTGACGGAACACATTAGAAACACGTTAAAACACCATCGATATTCGTTTGGAAAATTTTTAGTTACAACTAAGTCGGGTTACGGCAAATTAATCGGGTAAAATTTTAAGCTCTGTTTAACGTCGGTATCGGGTAGATTTCCACCGGGCCACGAACTCAACCTTTATATAAGGGATTGAGTGACCACATTTGAAGCTTTTTCACTCACTTAACACTTTCTCTCTCTACTCCCTCTCTCTAAAAACTCGAGTTTTGATCAAAAAACACCCCTTCAAGCTCCAAAATCGTAAGTAACCTATCCTAGCTTGTTGTTTAACTTGTTTAGCATGTAAAACTATGTTTAAATCACCCAAAACACTTAAGAAATTGTGTTTACGGTTTGGTAACACCTCCCAAAACCGTAAACTCCCTTAAAGGGGTTTTGAAGCCCCAAAACCCTTCCAAATCCTTCCTAGTGTTTAGATATGACTTAAGGACTTGCAAAAATGGACTTAGAACACCAAAATCTTACCATTTGGGGAGTAAACTTGAGTTTATGGCCCAAGAACATTCTTGGACTGTAAACACCCCTTCTTAGACCATAAACACCTCCAAAGGGTGTTAAAGTGCCCCTAACACCTTGTATGGCTTAGATTTGGGTCTAGAACTTTGTATGCTTAACCTACAACCACCAAAAAACATGAATCATGGACAAACATGAGTTTACGGCTGTAAAATCATGTGTTTACAGCAGTAAACTCACCAAGAACACCTTCATAAACCATAAACTCCTTTTCCAAGGTCAATTCAAGTCCCGATCACTTCCTAACCCTTTGATTCAACCCTAGAACCTTCCCTTGTGCATTGTAAGACCTTTAAGCATCCAAGAACACACCACCCATGAGTTTACGGCCGTAAAATCATGGGGATATGGTCATTGGGCCGTAAACTCCTCAAAGATTTTACTCTTGAAGAGCAAACTTCATATCTAGGCCCTACACACCCTTAAATGCAACCCGGATCATTCCTAACACTTGAAATAAATTGTTTTCGTGCCTCGGAATGTTTTATCTTACTTAATTAATACTTCAAAGTCTAATTAGATACAATTATGTATCTCCTCATGTTACATAGGATCCTCACACGTATTCAAGCCCTAAACTGACACTTAACATCCAACCGACACATTTCTCGACTGGTGAGTTCATACCCTACACCTTTTTCCATGTTTTTCAATGTTTTCAGGGGGGGAATACAAGCCAAAGTACAAGGAAATATTGTACTCAAACTTATTATTCCGTATGAAATGTTTCATATTCAGTATGCTTTTAACACAGGAAACCGTTTTACCAACCGTTTAACTTATAAAGTTAACTTTTCAGATTAATTTGTGAAACTTATTATAAAACATTATATTTTGTATTTCACAAATGATTCTCCTTATCTTTACTGGTAAAACTGTTAATCTTAACATACTTAACACATCATTGGTAACACTCCCCCTAGTTATGAGAGTAAAGGATGAACAACATAAGAGTCCTTGGTAACACTCCCCTTAGATACGAGAGTGAAGGACCATTAACATTAAACTTACAACTTTTGATACGTCCTTGATAAAACTCCCCCTAGATATGAGAGTGAAGGACCAATAACATTAATCTTAAGTTTGGAGACACGTCCTTGGTAACACTCCCCCTAGTTCCGAGAGTGTAGGACTACCCCTGTAACCAGAATCTCCTGGAGGGAGAACATGACTTGAGTGTATAGATCTATACATGATTGACTACCCCTCACTTGGCTGCTAGCTACAGTGGGTCCGACTGGTCCACAGGTGACAAAAGTCATAAAACGATATTGGCCCCGTTACGAGCCTTATCTAGTCTATTGTATGGTTATGGAACTCGCAACTTAGATTATGGAAATTTACCTTAGTAATTGACTTACTACTTACTTATTAGTTTTATAAACATGTTAAAACTAATTTACTTTTCAAGGATAACCAGGTTTTCAGAGAAACTTTACTTATCGATGCAAGTATGTTAGATACTTGTACACATTACTCCGGAACGACAACAAAACACCAACATATAAGGAAAATAAGGGTTTTTCCTGGGATTACTTTACTTTTCATAAACATTCTGCTTTACATATGGTTAACTATACTTCTTTCATAAGAAAATATGGGATTTTCTTGGATAACAGCTTTTTCGGAAAACTAATGGAAACTTGTTCTTTTACCAGAATCGAACCACTTATGAACTCACCAGCTTTATGCTGATATTTTCAAAACTGCTTGTATTCTCAGGTTTACGTTAGACAGGTATCTCGCGATCTTTTGGAGAAGACGGAGCGTATAGAAGTCTCGTATGTTATTTTGTTTATATGATGTATACGTATAAAACTTGTATCACTTGTTTTCAAACAAATGTAAATATTTCTTATGTAATGTAATGGTTGTGTTTACTATGCTTGCTATGTACATTGATTGTGATACTTTACATGACGTCACCTCCGCCCCGGAACGTTTCTGCCTTCGGTTTCGGGGTGTGACATTCAAGCAAGTCCCTAAGTCATAGCTAAGCCTAGAAAGGGTTTGGAAGGGTTTTGGGGCTTCAAAACCCACTTATGGGTGTTTGCGGTTTTGGAGTGTTCCATGGCCATAAACACAGGATTTTGATACTTTTGGATGATTTAAACACGGATTTGCATGCAAAATAAGCTAAACAACAAGCTAGGATAGATCACTTACGAGTTTGTAGCTTGAAAGAGGTGTTCTTGGCCGAAAACTCTATTATGGCGGTTTATTTTATAGTTTAAACCTTAGTCTTTTAACCTATGTTAAGTTATACTAACATAAATCAACTTAGGTTTCAAACTATACTTAGTTCTTAGCTTATAAACATGCCCTTAAGGCAATATATGATACCATGAAATAAGGGTTGAAATGTGGTTTCACTTGTACTTGGTTAGGGTTTAGACCATGTTGGGTCTAAAATTTTTGGTTTGTTACAATATTGCTCTATATTACACATGTTATGATGTGGATTAAACTAATGATATCAACTTTTTGGGTTGGTTAAATTCGTGGCTTCGAACCACATGTAACATACTAATTGTAATGTCCCAAAATTCAAAAGTAAAAATTTAATTTTTAAGTTCATCAATCCCAAACATCACATGTCTAAAAATAATCCAAAATACAAAATATCTCAAAATATCAGAGTAAAGGAAATCATAAGTGTGAAAATCATAAGGAGGAGAATGTTGTGCCATCAGGTCGGGCCCTTCCCCTTTATACCAGAAGTACTTGAAACCAAAAACATATCTATACGCACAAAGCAAAGTGTGCTTCCCCAAAATACCACATACACCATACACGTAAATATAACAACATGTGGTTGTGTCAGGTCCGTAACAACCCCCAGGACCATATCTGTGACAACCTGAAATTTCTACCTTGTAAAGGCAATCAATTCAATCAAAGTCAGACTTGTATTTGCTAACTTTTAGCACTGTTTAAAGTCTATTTGAGTGTTCTAAGCATAGTACATTTAAGAATCAAGCTTTAGGAAGTATCTTCTAGGGTTCATTGTGTAACAATTAAACAATTAACACCATATTAAGGTGTTCACGGCCAAACATTAGGAGATTGGGCCGTGAACTCCTCCATGGCCATGAACTCATGCTTAAGGCATGAGTTTACTCTTTCCTCCTTCACTTCTCACTTTCCAACTTCAAGAACAACAACGTTCTCTCTCAAGTATCATAAGATCATCTTTCCAATCTTCCAAAAATGTAAGTATTCCTTCTCTTGAGTTTTTTGTTACAACACTTCATCTAGTAGTTATACACGATTTCATCCATGAAATCTTCTCTTTTTCATAGATCTTCAAGTGTTCTTCATTTCACCAAGAACACCAAGAACACACACTAGTGTTCTTGAGCCTTAAACACCCAAACAAGCTTCTATATTGTAACTACTCTTACCTTAGCTTGTTATATACTTAAATCAACTAGTTGACACCTTGAAATCATAAAGAAAACATGAATCAAAGGTGTTTATGGCTAGGGCATCTCCCAAGGTCATAAACCCTAATTGTTGGGTGCAAAGTTAGCTCATCACTTTACTAAGCCATGGAACCAAGTCTAGAACACTCCCTAATGAATTATAAGACCTTAACTCACAATTGGTACAAATGGAAATGAGTTTACGACTTTAAACTCATGTGGGTAATGCCTTTGGGCCGCAAACTCCAATGGTTTATACCATCTGGGCCGTAAACACCCTAGTGTGGCCATACTTCCCTTATATACAACCCTATGTGGTCTAACACTTCATTACAAGTGTTTCCTAGTCCCTAAGGTTGATCCATTACATAATTAGTTGTTATAAACATTAATTGTAATAACATATGTGTCGTTACACTGCTAAATAGGATCCGTGTGTGCTTAAGTTTCCCCTTGACACTTAGCATCCTTTACCGATCTTACATTCGCATCACTCACATCAGGTGAGTTCATACCCCTTAATCTACCTTTTAAATGATTTTAAATGCTTTTATTGGGGGGGGGGATACAAGTAGAAAAACATGTAGTTATATAATCAATCACATGTGATTTATAACTGTGTTTCAAACAATGGATTTCATATACTTCAAACTTTGTGTCAAACAATGGATTTCATATACTTTAAACTATGTTTCAAACATTGGATTTCAATTACTTTAAACTTTGTTATCAAACAAACTACTTTTAAATCGTTTTATAAACCGACATCAACTCATTATTATTTATTGTTCAAACCCTTTTAAATGTATTACAAAACCCCTTTTAAACTTATATACCGACAAAACCATATCTATACACTTATGTATTAAGTATATATGTATTGATATGAAAGCTTTTACTTCAGTTCCGACACGTTTGTGTAGTAAAGGTGTATAAACATACTTAGACATTTCAAACTACATTACTAGTAAACTATAATACGTATAGTTTAGGAGACACTATTTACTACTCCTAGTACAAGGAAACATACATGAGTCAGTTCATTCATGAGTCTATACAAATATACTATTATGAGAAACAAAGAGAACTAATACATACTATACAAAGAGAATTACTGTATACTATACAAGGAGAACTACTTTATACTATACGGGACTGTCCATCCTACACCTGGCTGCTAGCTACAGCGGGACCTACACAGCGACGGGTGTCCTCGGTTGTACTGTTCGGCGTATTACATCGTCGTGTTTATCCTAGGCAAAAGGATATGATTACAATAATAACAATATTTTCCATACTCCCTTTATTTGGTGATACACTCACATAGTCGATGAGGTAAACTATATTTTGATTATAATAGTCATACTTGGGAAAAACATTCATTTTATAGAGAAACGAACATACAAAACAATTGGGTTTTGGTAGAAGACTACTTTTTATACTACTAGGAAATATGGGATTTTCTAGGGTTTTCAAACATATACAAGCATTTACATTGAAAATTTACAAGTCTTTACATCAAATTTATGCAAATAAATGACACTAAAGTACTTATGAATTCACCATCTTAAATGATGATCTACGCTTTCAAAATAACGTGTATTCTCAGGTCACCAGTAGACAGGTACGATGACTAGGTTTTGAGAAGACGGAGCAGTCAAGACTCGTCTTTTATTTTGATTTCTTATTTTGGTGTCTTATTACTATGAAAGAACACACATGTATTAAAACTTTACTATTAATGCAATGGATGATGTTGTTGCTTGTTTACTACTTTGCACTGTTATGATACTTTACATGACGTCCTCCACCCCCGAACGTTTCTGCTGTTCCGGTTTTGGGGTGTGACAGATTGGTATCAGATCATTGTCTATAGTGAATTGAGTATATCAACCCATAAAAGATATACTAACTATAAACACAATGGGATTAAAATACTCTGACCAAGAGTTTATACTTTTAAATAATAAAATATTTAACTAAGTATACATACCTGCATTCATAGTAAAATCAGTGTCACTGGGACTAAACAAAAGTATTATGATTGTTGAATATCACAAGTAGGCTTGGGGATGTATGGTCAGTCCTGGGAGTGGCATAGCCTGATCAACTATGCTAGTCCGTGGAGTGATTAGCATATGCCCAAGAATGGTTATGATATGGTAATAAGTCTAAAAGCTTACCAACACTACTACAATGAAAACATTAGAACAGAACATAAACCTAAAATACTATAGGAGTATTTTGTGTTACTATAATTATATATTTGAGAACTAAAAAGGTCTTTACTAAGTGGGTCAATAGTTGCTATGTGGGTACACTAAGGTTATATGAGATTAAGGTGTTATAGACTTAGAATTTGTTGTGGATTTGGAGTTAGGGTCGCTTATTCGAAGGTCTATCATGTTTTGATTTCATATAACTGGTATGCACTATGCAAGTATTGAAGTACTGGTAAGGATCATCTTATAATTATCTTAATTAGCACATCTATTTATATAAGATTCTTATATCCCTTTTCTCGCGTAGATTTCATGGTTGGATTCCATCCCCATGACGACCCGTACTTCCCAAACGAAGGCAATGATGGATGGCTAGTGTAACATCCTGATTTCCCAGGTATATTATTTTATTTAATTATTTTGGTGTTTGAGGAGGAACTCGGCGAGTTGGAGCCAAGACTCACCAAGTAGGGTCGCGGATGTTCATCCAGGTTCATGTCCGGACTCGGCGAGTCCATTAGTGGACTCGGCTAGTCCACGCTGTTTAATGAAACCCTAATCCCCCGGGTTTGGAGCCTATTTAAGGGCACTTATAGCCTCCCATTGCGGCTACCAGTCCCTTGAGAGAACCCTAAGCGAGCCAAATCGTTGTGAGGGAGAAGAAGTCACTTTTTGATCCTTGAACCCTTGGTTTAGCAAGAAGAAGGTGACAAGAGCAAAGAGGAGGTGTGATTCAAGTAGTACCAGAGTTCAGAGACATCATTTTGAGGTAATGGTTCGAACCTCCTTCAGTTTTGGTGTTGATCATTAGATTTAGGGTTTTCTAACCCCTTTGGAGAGTGATTATGTGGAGCAAATGGTCCCTCTTCAAGTTTATGCGTTGGATCTGGACTCAAAGAGGTCCAGAGACCTTGACCCTTGGAGCTTTATGGACCAGTTTGGGGTTAATGGCTTTAGGTTGCCATTTTTGGGACTAAATCTCCTTTTGATGCCTTGTTGTGGTTATACAAGCATCAAGTTTCGAACTTTACGTGACATTCATGCTTGGGGAGGCCAGATCTATGGTTTGGGGAAACAGATCTGACCTCAGGAGGTCAGTAGAGTTTGTGCATGGCATGAACTCGCCGAGTTGTTCTTGAGACTCGCCGAGTAGGGTTAGGGTTTCACGTAAATTGCTTAGTGGATAGACTTGCCGAGTTGGGGGATGACTCAGTGAGTCAGGAGGGGGTTAGAGGACTGGAGTTCAAGGCGATACTCGCTGAGTTGTTCTTGAGACTTGGCGAGTTGAGTCGGGGTGGCCCCACGATTCCTGTCTGGTATGACTCATCGAGCATAGGGAGGGACTCGACGTACCAAGCGGGACAAAGAGTTAGTGGACATGTGTGTACTCGCCAAGTCACCGGAGTGCACTCGGCGAGTTGGGTCAAAGTTTGACCGTTGACTTCTGTTGACTTTTAGGGTTTGGTCAGCAATGTTGCCTTTGGGCCAAGAAGGGGGTAAAATGGTCTTTTACCCTTAAGAGAGTGCCAAGAGAGGTTTGAGTCTAGTCTCGAGAGTTATGTTCATGAGAGCATTTGCTTTATGTGATAGATGGTAGCGAGTTCGAGATGCAAGCATGAGGATATCTACCTACTGCTTGCCAGGTGAGTCTTCTCACTATACTTTACCTTGAGTAGGTAACCGGAGTTATGTGATAGAGTATTTGTATGCTATGTATGTTATGTACTGCATTATTTCTATGTGATTTATGCTGTGCATGTTTACAGAGTTAGAACCGGAAGGTTCCCAGAGTTAGAAGCGGAGAGTTCACAAAGTTAGAACCAGAAGGTTCATAGAGTAGGGTCCACGGACCCACAGAGTTATAGCCTCGAGCGGCTAATATGTGTTATGTGTGGTATTTTGGGGAACTCACTAAGCTTCGTGCTTATAGTGTTTTGTGTTATGTGTTTCAGGTTTTTCTCAGGATCATGGGACGGCACCGGCTCGATTGTACACACCAGAGAAAGAGTCATGTTTTGAAGATCCTGGTTTATTATGCAAGTGAAAATGGAGTTATGTTTTGTAATTCAATTATGAATGAGATTTTAAGAAAAGTGTTTTATGAATTAAACGATCATTTTTAAATGAAAAATTGTTCTGAAATTTACGGTGTTACAAAATGGTATTAGAGCCAGGGCACGGGTCGATGTGTTCGACGGGGACGTCGAACCCTATAATGGGGGATGAAAGTGGGTTAGATCTGATCCCACATCGGCTAGGAAGGAGAACTAAGCAATCCTTATAAGGGGTGTGGATACCTTGCCTAACACAACGCGTTTTAAAGCCGTGAGGGCAGCAGATCCCATAAGAACTTTGCAGTTAAGCGTGCTCGGGCGGGAGT
This sequence comes from Lactuca sativa, assembly GCF_002870075.4. NCBI lineage: Eukaryota > Viridiplantae > Streptophyta > Magnoliopsida > Asterales > Asteraceae > Lactuca > Lactuca sativa. The sequence goes on from NC_056627.2 coordinate 137,691,790, forward strand.
AGTACCAGGATGGGTGACCCCCTGGGAAGTCCTCATGCCGAGTGGCCCAAAGCGGACAATATTGTGATACGTGCTAGAGGGGGGTGTTACGGCTAGAGGAAGAACCAGAAGATGATCACCCAATCCCGTGGGATGATCACCATGTTGAAGGCTTTTCTGATAATTCTGACTTAGAGCCTGAAGTCAACAACCAACCCCAAGTAGGTCAAGCCCTAAATAACAATCCCCGACCAGCATTTGAAGTTCCTACACCCTTGTGGGCGACCAACTTGAATCGTTGGAGTGACAACCAGGGTTAACCCTTACCTTACTATGGGGTCTGAAGCTTTTACGACCTTAGCGAAGGTGGCTCTGCGGATCGAGCTATGCCTATCATGATCCGCAGAATTGCTCGTAATAATGAGCAAGGTCGAGCAGCCATCGACCGAGTCATGGAAGTTGATGCCAACTCATGCGTTAACATCGTCCGCATTCGACATCTGGAAGAGGCTGTCGAAGGGACGAGAAGAGCCAATGAGACTCTGCGGCAACTGTTAGCTGCATCTCGAGCCGAATTCATAGAACTTCAAGTCCATCAGAGGGCTCACGAGCGACGTCTCCAAGAGGTGGTACATCAACTGGCGGATATGAGGATTCTCCCCAGGAATTCCCGTCACCGGTAGAAGATGTCTACTACATCTTTTCTTTTGGTTTAAGGAATAGCCTTTCCTAACTGTGCTCTAAGTAGCACTTGTCTGTAAACTATTCCTATCTTCCAAGTACTTTATCTAGACTTCTAAAGCTGTCAACCTTTTCCCCGTATGGTTTGATGTAAGACCTACTATTAGGTCATTTTCCCCAAACTTGTTACATCAATAATACCAGTAATATTGACAGTTATCTAATCTCCAAGAAATCTTTATTCAAATACTTTCATTATTACAATTCTAGTTGTTGAACTATGACGATTTAGTTCATGGGACTCATTCATTAACTTCACTATTGGATTCTTATCATTGTGCTTGTCTTTTAAACTTATAGTTGAAGGATTCCTAATCATAGAAATCCAAGACGTAACAATGGTAACGAAGCACCGATACCACCACCGCCTCCACCTCCACAGTTCGACGCTGTTATGTTCCAAGCGGTAGTCACGGCGGCTATAGCGGCTGCCATGTCGCATATCAATACTTCTGGTGCTACTGGTTTGGGGATTGGTGCACATCCTTCCAACCATGGAGAGAGTCATGGGCACTCCTGAGAGTGCACCTATAAAGATTTTACGAATGCCAAACCCCGAAATTTTAATGGAACTGGAGGAGTTATGATATTAAGATAGTGGATAGAAAAGACAAAAGCAGTCTTTGAAATCTGCTCCTGTCCAGAGAACAACAAGGTCAAGTTTGCTACTTGTACCTTTTCTGATAGAGCTTTAATGTGGTGGAATGGCCACGTTAAGTCACTGACTCTAATAGTGGCTAATTTGATAAGCTGGGAAAACTTAAAAGCCATGCTGATGAGAGAGTACTGTCCAAGAGGGGAAATTTAAAAACTCGAGCAGGAGCTCTGGGGTCTTGAAATGGTTGGTTCTGATATATCAGCCTATACCAGTAGATTCTACGATCTGGAAATTCTTTGCCTGGATATGGTTGCTGCTGAGAGCAAGAAAATAGAAAGATATATTTGGGGACTGTCGCCCCAAATTTAGGCAAGCGTTTTAGCTTCAAGACCTGATACTTTTGAAAGTGCCAAGGAACTGGCACAATCTATTATTGACCACGAAAACTGTCAGAACTCAATAATTTCTGCACCAGAACAACAAAAGGGAAACAACAACAACAACAACAAGGGTTGGAACAAGAGGAAAGGCGGGTCTTCACAAGAATCCTCAAAGAAACAACATCTATTTATAGTAAATGCTTCTATTGTACCTACTGTTTTTCCTACTAATCTCTTACCAGCTAAGCCTTATGCTGGTAATCTTACGAAGTGAAACAAATGCACCTTCCACCACAATAGACCTCGCTGGGAAATGCAGTGCTCTAACTGCAACAGAAAGGGGCATACTGTCCATTTCTACAAGACTCCAACAAGGCCGATCGCTCAAGTTCCCATCGCTGGTGTGGGCCAAGCTTGCTATGGTTGTGGCGAGGTGGGTCACTACAAAAGGAACTGCCCGAAGGCAGCGAATATTGGTGGAGTGGGACGAGTTTTGGCAATAGGCCACGAGGAAGCCGTTGCTGATCCTACGGTAGTTACTAGTACATTTCTTCTCGATAATTCATATGCATGCATACTCTTTGATAGTGGAGCAGAGAGAAGCTTCGTAAGCCAGAAGTTTATTCACTTACTTAAACAAAATCCACGTGCACTAGAAGAATCACTCACTGTAGAGATGGCAAACGGGGAAACGAAAAACACTAACTGCATATACATAGGTTGTACTTTAACTTTAGACGGTCATTCTTTCCCAATCAACCTCATGCCAGTCCAAATTAAAAGTTTCGACGTCATAGTCGACATGGATTGTTTGAGTCTCTTTCGCGCCGACATCATGTGCTTTGAAAAAGCAGTTCGTCTTAATCTCCCTAACAACGAAACTATAGTTATCTATGGCGACAAGTCAAGTACGAGCCTTCACATCATTTTGTGTATTCAAGCTCATAAGTGTTTACGGAAAGAATATCATGCATTCCTTGCTCACATCGTTGACACGAGCCATGATGTGAAAGACATTAAGAACATTCCAGAAGTACGCGACTTGCCAGAGATCTTTCCAGAAGAACTACCAGGATTACCACCACAACGTCAAGTTGAGTTCGGAATCGACTTAATTCCAGGGGCTACTCCAGTAGCCAAATCTCCTTATCGACTAGCACCAACAGAGATGTAGGAACTTTCCAGTCAGCTTAACGAACTTCTCAGGAAGGGATTCATTAGTCCAAGCTTCTCACTATGGGGAGCACCGGTCTTGTTCGTAAAGAAGAAGGACAGATCGTTTCGTATGTGCATCGACTATAGAGAGTTGAACAAACTTACCGTCAAAAATCGTTATCCTCTGCCCCGCATTGACGACTTATTTGACCAACTTCAAGGATCGAACTACTTCTCGAAGATAGATCTGAGATTCGGGTATCACCAGTTACGAGTGTTAGAGGAGGATGTCCCCAAGATAGCCTTCCGAACTCGATATGGACACTACGAGTTTGTAGTGATGTCGTTCGGGTTAACCAACGCACCAGATGTATTTATGGATCTAATGAATAGGGTGTGGCGTGCTTACTTGGATCAGTTTGTCATTGTCTTCATTGATGACATACTTATCTATTCTTCAAGTAAGGAGGAGCATAGTCAACATCTACAAAGAGTCTTGGAGACATTACGATCAGAGAAACTCTATGCGAAGTTCTCTAAGTGAGAGTTTTGATTCGACGAGTCGAATTCTTGGGCCACGTCGTTAGCGAGAAGGGAATTCATGTGGACCTTTCCAAAATCAAGGCCATTGAGAACTGGACAGCACCGAAGACACCTACAGTTTTTCGTCAATTTCTAGGTCTCGCTGGCTACTATCGTAGGTTCATATAGAACTTCTTTAGTATCGCAAAACCGCTTACTTCATTAACCCAGAAAGGCGTGGCCTTAGACTAGGAAGAGAAACAAGAAAAGGCGTTCCAAACACTGAAACAAGCCTTGTGCACAACATCGATACTATCCCTCCCTGAAGGGATAGAAGATTTCGTAGTGTATTGCAATGCATCAAACCAAGGGCTTGGTTGTGTTCTTATGCAAAGAGGAAAGGTCATTGCCTATGCCTCCCTTCAACTTAAGACACACGAAGTAAACTATACAACACACAATCTTGAGTTAGGAGCAGTGGTATTTGCTCAAAAGATCTGGAGACACTACCTGTACAGAACAAGGAGCACTATCTTCACCGACCACAAAAGCCTTCAACACATATTCGATCAAAAGGAGCTCAATATGCGACAACGACGACGGGTCGAGCTACTCAATGACTATGAGTGAGAAATTCATTATCACCCTGGAAAGGCCAATGTAGTAGCTGACGTCCTCAGTCGGAAAGAATACATTGGTCGGAGAGTCAAATCTCTGACTATAACTATCCATTCGCACTTGTCCACACAAATCAAGGAGGCTCAGCTAGAAGCCTTGAAACCTGAAAATGTGGTGGGTGAATCCCTAAGAGGAATGGATAAAAATCTAGAAGCCAAGGGTAACGAAGCCTTATACTTCATGGATTAGATCTGGACACCGAAACACGGTGGCTTCAGAGACTTGGTCATGACCAAGGCGCACAACTCTTGATATTCCGTTCATCCAGGTTCAAATAAGATGTATTTTGACCTTAAAAAGCTATACTGGTGGCCTAACATGAAAGCACAGATTGGTACCTTCGTAAGTAAATGCCTTACTTGCGCAAAGGTTAAGCTCGAGTACCAGAAAGCCTCAGGATTACTACAACAACCGGAAATACCAGAGTGGAAATAGGAGCGGATTACTATGGACTTCATAACCAAGTTGCCCAAGAGAACGGGTAGACTTGATACCATTTGGGTCATCGTCGATTGATTGACAAAATCCGCACATTTTCTACCAATCAAAGAGACTGGCAAGATGGAGAAGCTAACAAGAACTTATATTAGGGAAATCGTACGACTGCATGATGTCCCTATATCCATTATCTCTGATAGAGATAGCAGATTCACTTCGAGGTTCTGGCAGTCGCTACAAAGTTCCCTAGGAACGAGGCTAGACATGAGTACCGCCTACCATCCACAAATTGATGGGCAAAGTGAGAGAATGATACAAATGTTGGAAGATATGCTAAGAGCCTGTGTGATTGACTTTAGGAAGGCATGGGATACTCACTTACCCCTTTTCGAATTTTCCTATAACAACAGTTATCATAAGAGCATAAAGGCTGCTCCATTTGAAGCCCACTATGGCCGGAAGTGCAGATCCCCTCTATGTTGGGCTGAAGTGGGTGACACACAGTTAGCTAAAGGACGAGTTCCTGACAGCGCTCTCACAGGTCCGGAGATCATTCGGGAAACGACAGAGAAGATCGTTAAGATTCGTCAACGATTGAAAGCCTCTAGAGACCGACAGAAAAGCTACGCAGACAAACAAAGGAAACCTTTGGAATTCCAGGTGGGAGACCGAGTCCTTTTGAGAGTCTCACCTTGGAAGGGGATGATACGCTTCGGTAAGCGTGGAAAGCTAAATCCAAGATACATTGGGCATTTCGAGATTCTCGCTAGAATCGGCCCAGTAGCTTACAAACTCAATCTACCTAGTGAACTCAGTAACGTACATTCTACTTTCCACATCTCGAACTTGAAAAAGTGTCTGTCCAACGAGACTCTTGTAATTCCACTCGACGAGATCGCAATCAATGAGAGCCTCACCTTCGTGGAAGAACCAGTAGAGATCATGGACCGAGAGGTCAAACAAACAAAGCAAAGTCGTATCCTGATAGTGAAGGTCCGCTGGAATGCCAAAAGAGGACTTGAATTCACTTGGGAGTGCGAGGATCAGATGAAACTGAAATACTCTCATCTTTTTACCTATTTATTTGTAACTACTTATTTAAACTCTAATTTCGGGAAAAATTTCTTTCTAACGGGGGGATGATGTGACAACCAGAAATTTCTACCTTGTAAAGGCAATCAATTCAATCAAAGTCAGACTTGTATTTGCTAACTTTTAGCACTGTTTAAAGTCTATTTGAGTGTTCTAAGCATATTAGATTCAAGAATCAAGCTTTAGGAAGTATCTTCTAGGGTTCATTGTGTAGCAATTAAACAATTAACACCATATTATGGTGTTCACGGACAAACATTAGGAGTTTGGTCCGTGAACTCCTCCATGGCCGTGAACTCATACTTAAGGCATGAGTTTACTCTTTCCTCCTTCACTTCTCACTTTCCAACTTCAAGAACAACAACATTCTCTCTCAAGTATCATAAGATCATCTTTCCAATCTTCCAAAAATGTAAGTATTCCTTCTCTTGATTTTTTGTTACAACACTTCATCTAGTAGTTATATACGATTTCATCCATGAAATCTTCTCTTTTTCATAGATCTTCAAGTGTTCTTCATTTCACCAAGAACACCAAGAACACACACTAGTGTTCTTGAGCCTTAAATACCCAAACAAGCTTCTATACTGTAAGTACTCTTACCTTAGCTTGTTATTGTTGGGTTTTGAGCATTCTAACACTCCTAAGTGTACATGCAACCCTAAATACCTTGGATCTATGTTTTCTCTATTATACATGCAATTATGAACATCCAAGGTAATATCCTAATCTAGCATACAAAACAATGAATATAACAAGATAGAATACACACCTCTTTGATGTAGAATGTCTTCATGAAGCTTGAGTGCCTAGTGCCTCAAGTGTGACACCTCAAATGGTTCACACAACACCAAATACACATGGAATGACTTGAGAGAAATCTACACTTCATGAAATCGGCTAGCCCTTCTATTACACACACTAGTCGCCGATTTTGGTGAATAATATGTTGCTTATATAGTGTGTTACAATTAGGGTTACACCATGTAAACCCTAATTGTCATGACCTTTCATTTCCATGACCCATGGGTTATGTAACCTCCATGGAGCATCCTATGGGTTTAACCCAACTTGATTATCCATGGAGCTTTGGCCCACTATATAAGTTATGGATGATTTGCACAATCAACCCATATATTTAATTAGTCTTCTTTTGATCACATAATTAATTCTAAATTAATTATTGATAAATACTTATTAAATATTATTATTCTTATTATTAATATACTAGAACTTATAATATATTAATAACCATAAGTGTCTTATTTCTCTCATTTAGTCTATCCAAGTGCACGATGCCATGCAACCCAAATGGACCATGCCGGGTCGGGTCAAGTCTTACCAATTATAGTTATGGACTTAGACGTTAATCCAACAGTCTCCCACTTGGATAAGTCTAAAACTATTATTGCGTATGACTTCAAGAACCGACTGACAATCGTAGCTCTCAAAAGCTTCTGTCGAACTCTGACCTTGTAGATGAACTCTGACCTTTGTCAATGACTTGTCCATTAGATAAGGGATCATATATTCCTCCATTCTAGATATCATATGGACTGAGACATGGATTATAAATCATTCTCTCTGTCCATCTGCTGTTTCCCGATTTCCGATTTATGACGACTGACTAATTGAACAAATCAAATCAGTCCTGGCCCGGCCGAGCACTTCCATTTGTCATCATCAAATCATCGAGGGGCCCACATATATCGCTTTTATCCCGAAGGTAAAAGGAATGGATAAACTTCGACTCATATGGCTTGTTCTACTACTTGTTGAATCATACACAAAGGCACGTTTTATAGCACCGAGTTACCAAATGCATTTTCATGCAATCAATGTACAACCAACTCATAGTAACAACTCATATCTCTAGGTTTGAAGAATATATGATATTATCGTCTCATGATCACTCATGATAAAATCCATGAAGCGATTCCAATGAGCACGGGTTGAATCCAATACTCAGAACTTATGAGCAGTCATGAGTGTTGTAGCCCTTTGCCCAACACCTTAGACCTCTACAAGCCAACCCATGATAGTCTTAATTCATATCTACTTCCAACATATGACCGACTGTGGATGGTTTGAATAACTTAGTCATTCCAGAAGAATAACCTAGTTTATTCTGGAAGTCAAAACATGCAAAATGAAACACAATAATAATCGAATCTAATATGGTCTCAGAACTTATGAATATAAATAAAACACCTTTTATTTATCACCATATGATTACACATTATTCATTGTATACTTTTTCAGCTATCAACTTTATTCTTGAATTTAAAACAATAGTAGTCCCATGCTCCAAGCATACACCGATTATGCATACTATGTTTGTCTATGATCTTTACTTTGTGAATTAGATCAATTGAACATAACTCCAATGATCCTCTTTCACAGTCCCAAATCCTTACTATAAATGCAAGAATTCCAAATTCATGCCATTTACTGAAATCTGTTTGATTTTAAACTTATATGCATTGATCCTTTTGTAATGATTATGCACAAAGTCACAAGGACTTGACAATAAACATTACAGAGCATTCCAAAGGAGATCAACTCCTTGGAAACATCCTTCTTGTATTAAGTTTCTTACACAGATTTATTGAACAATTTCTAACTTTTAAACATTTCCATATTCCATTTTGACTATCACTTCTGAACAAGAGTTTCCTCCTTACAGATTATGTCAATATGGTCCTTCCAGAATTATCACTATACTTCCAACTGTCCTTGAGCAACAAATCTTGGTAAACCTTAGATTGTCCTCGACAATTGTTTAATCCTTTTAGTCATCTCCAGTTCTAAAACTTTTCCCTTCTTAATGCCCTAGACATTTGGAAAATTTTAGAAAGGATGAATATAGCACATGTAATCGATCCTATATCCGAAGCATATGGGACACGATTCATGATGTCTCACATAAAGATTAAACCAGTCTTTTGCTATAATATTTCCATTTCAATTTGCCAAGTTCTCATAATTCAGATTATGAAAAGGGATGCCGTAATCATAATTGAATTTTAAAACGCAAATAATGGACCCATATACAGAATTTCCTTATGTTGATTCATTCCAACATGAAATTCATATATATATCCTTGACTAAATACGATTAAAACCTCAATCTAAGCTCTTAGATTTGAGATGAAGTATAATTTCCTCTCCCTTAATTATAGCAAAACAACTTTTTCCCAGTTGAAACTTTTGTTTTCTATAATTAACATTGCGAACTTGCAATACTTTATCATAATTATCATGATCCCACTAACATGATGATTTTAGCATAACACTTATGCTCCCACTAGCTTTGACATGTACTCAGAAATCAGCTGAGTTTCTTACCAAAGTTCATATTTCTGATACTAGATTGTTTTGATAAAACTTTATCAAAATCATACACCTTTCCTAAGATAGCACACTTGTGTGTCTAAACAATTATGAAGAGGGATGCCGTAATCATAATGGTTAGACCTTTTTTCCACTTCTCACAAGTCCAGGTTAGTGTGCCGGTAAACCACACACGCTCCACTAATGACTTTGAGAATGCAAATATTACAATTGCTATCTAGTTAAAATCTACTTGGTGGAAGTGTTTCTCACCATCATTTTCATGAATCGGAGAGAAACCTTATGACCCTTAGATTTAATGGTTTATGTGTTCTTATCCATGTGAATTGTCAAGACCATAGTCACAAGACAAGGATAATGACAAATCCAAACTCATATGGACTGAACTCAATCTTAATCTCTTGCCACTTGGCAGCTCAAGGGCCTGCCATTGCTTCCAAGTTGTTGTGCAACAAATTGAGAACTCTAAGAACTCATATGCAAAGCCAACTTTAACTGGAATGGGCATAGAATATGTCAACACGATAGGTTATAAACCTCAAGTCGTGTGCTAGTGAAGAACTTCAGGTTTTATTCTTGATTAGTTCTTGAGACTTTCAAGACCTTTAAGACTCCCACTGTCCTCTTGACATATAAGACTTTCTTGTCAGATATTCAAGAGATAGTGTGGACTCTTATCAAGACAAACACTTCACACAATTGGCCTAAGTTGGTCTTTGTTTTATCCAAAACATCACAACTTACCAATTTCAAATGTACAAGAGTAGAAAACTTTTACTCTTACATTTGACAAGTGTTTTAAACCTTCTTTAAAACATGTCACTCAAGTTACAATCTTGGAGTATGACTCTAAGACTTGTTTTGGAATGAATTATGACTCATCTTCTTGATTTAACCATTTCAACAGTTCAAGTTCCTCTTCTTAGTCATAAGAGTGCACTAAGATTTCCTTAGAGAACTAATTGTTCTATGGTTTCTTAATCATTAAGATGATCACAAAACTGATACTAAGGTACTCTCCCATCTTTTAAGATTTGAGAAACTTTTATACTTCTGCCTAATTTGATTCTGCTTATTCACTCTGCCTTACATTGGAGCCTTTTCCAATGTCTTAGAATTACACTTAAGCTTGTAAGTATAATCATGTTTACTAAGCTTTAGTAAACTATGACGAATAGTCTTATCGATCTTTTGTGGTGGACTTGACCAGTGCACAAGAATGTGTACTCGATCCCTTAGTCCTTCACTTGACTCACACATCCATGTGAACAAGTAATTAGTCTTAATTTCCAATACTTGAAAGTTCTCATTCATCATGCTATACAACTTGCATGATTCCAAGTTCCAGTCAGATTGAAACTTGGGTGATGAGAATCTTTCCTTATTTGGTAAATTTAGACATTACCACAAATGAAAGAATCAATTTCATATTTCCACTCTTGCTGTTAATGGAATCATATAAGCAACAATTTTTCCTCAAATGCCATTGTAAGGATATTTTAAAATAAATAAAATCATCATTTTCCTTTTATTTTAAAAACTTTGCGGACAAACTATCCTTACAATGCAAAAGAGCATGAAAACCTTGTTGTTATCTATTCCTAAGCAATATCTCATAACTCCTAAGAAGTAGCTCAAGAATCCGATTTTCAAGCTATGCGATAGAAATCCATTTACGCGATCAGATTCAACATATTCTTTCTTTAAGTTTCTTTACTTTTTCTTTGATTCTTAAAACATCAACATGTGACCCAGTCACATCATATATCAAGAATCTCAAAATTGAAACTTAGCAGAGTTAGATAGTGGACTTTACCTGAAGTAGAGTCAAACTTATTGACTTTAACATCCTTAGGTAAATTTGGCAGCTTCGCAACCAATGCCCCTTCCTTTGGCAATTGAACATATAGACACTTTGGTAATGATACATGGGACTATCGCAGACTTAGCCTTTCTCTTTACCATTTGGTCAACCTAGTTGACTATGGTCAATCCCTTTCCATGGGAAGAGAATGCTTTTTCAGGATTTCCAGTGTCACCATTGTCAATGTCCAAAAAGTTTTAGGAAGTTGATCTTAGAAAATAGATAAGATCATTAAGGGTCTTGTCATAGTCTGGTTCATAGGAGTCCCAAAGGAGCTCACTATGTGACTTAGAAAGTGATTGAGCCACCAACTTTCTCAAGACTCTGACACCCAACTCTCCCGGCTGGTCAATATGTGACTACATCTCCAAGATGTGATCACACCTAGACCTTGCCTTGCCAATAGGGCTTGAGTGACCTTGAACTTGTGACTTAGGGAGAATAATTGGAGGAGGTAAAAGAAGTATGATTTCCATGGGACATCATCTTCATTTAGGAAAACTTGTTTCAAGAGATTTGGGAAGATCATAGATGTCTAAACTAGACATCCTCTTGGGAGATATTCAAGATAGTTGATCTAAAGTCCTTAATATAACACCCAATATGAAATATTAAGGCTAGGACCCAACAAACTATTTTATAACTTAGAAGAGGGATGCCGTAATCCAAGCTATAAAATATTTGAAGGTAGGTGAATGAAGATTCACCAATTTCCACCAAGATAAACGAAATGTATTATTAGGTTTTAATTGGTTTTGAAACTCCTAGATCTTTTGAGATTCATTGAACTGTTCAATGGCATGTTTCAATCTCGAGTGTGCCCTTCAGGTTTTGTGACTGGGATACCGAGGATCACAAAACAAGGTGTGAAGTAACCATGCAAATTACTGGGTACCCTTAAGTGTTTACCCTTCAATCGATGTGCCGGTTAACCACACACGCTCCATCGATACTATGATAAACATTAAGTTACCATTTGCCTACCTTGTTAAATACGAGTTAGTGTGCCAGTTAACCACACACGCTCCACTAACCGACTTAAACAAAGTGCAAAGTGTAATTTCATGGATTAGCACCTTATTCACATTTTCCTAAGTAACTAAGATTGGGTATTTATAAAAGGTTTAGTTACTTAGTATTTATCATTAATACTTTTAATGAAGGGAGAATTCTAGTCCTTGTCCAACCCGTTCGACTAACGACCCTCCACCGGTCAAGGAAGCGGTGGGTGAGAGTAGACACCCATTAAACTGCCATTTTATAGGTAGTAACCTTATACCCCTCTTATAGACCGGCTTCGTGAATGAGGCCTACTAACGGTAAGACTGACTTTACTCTTATACATATATATATATATATATATATATATATATATTATTAACTTATAATATTATAAAGTATAAGGGTTGAATTTTAACTTTTAAAATTCTAAGGGCTAACTTGGAATTAAAATATTCATAAGTGAAAATTTTTCAAATTCCAAAACTTGAGGGCAAGTTTTGAAACTATTCAAAACTAATTAATTCCATAACTTATGTGTTTAAAGTAGTTTTAATCCAAAAACTCTTGAAGTTCCATAACTTGAGGACAAGTTATGGAAGACTTTAAACTAATAAAAGAATTAACTTTTTCTTTATTTTATAACTTATGGAATTAATTAAGGTCACACTTTTTTTTATTACTTAATGAAATGACTCTTGAACTTCCATAACTTGAGGACAAGTTATGGAGTCATAAAACCGTTCAATGAGACAAGACTCTTCATTTTGTAACCTTTGCCAACTTTTATGAAACTTAAATGTGACTTTTCATATAAGTTGAGAACAAGTTACAAAAACACATTTTAGAATCAACTCTTAGATTAATTTGGATTGAAAACAACTATTTCACTCAACTTTTCTATTAATCTAAGCAACTCATAAGAACAAGATAATTCAAATCAAACATTTTCATGTAATTAGTATAAACCTTAAACTAATACAAAACATGAATCTATTGACAATTATCTTTGAAATTGGATTAGCATGAACATTACCACATCAAAAACAAGTTTATAAGTCCAAAAACATCTTTGGGTAATGTTCCTAGTCCAATTCCAGCCAAAAAAGTCGAAAATATGCTGTCTGGGGGTCCAACTCGTCGAGTGCACGAACCAAATCGGCGAGTTGGATGCATTTTGCCTTGGACTCGGCGAGTCTGTTGTGCAGACAACATCAAAACTCGATTTTTCAGCTACTTTTGCAAGTATAACAAGAAAACAAGCCTAGTCTCTGATACCACTGTTGGGTTTTGAGCATTCTAACACTCCTAAGTGTACATGCATCCCTAAATACCTTGGATCTAAGTTTTTTCTATTATACATTCAATTATGGACATCCAAGGTATTATCCTAATTTAGTATACAAAACAATGAATATAACAAGATAGAATACATACCTATTTGATGTAGAATTTCTTCATGAAGCTTGAGTGCCTAGTGCCTCAAGTGTGCCACCTCAAATGGTTCACACAACACCAAATACACATGGAATGACTTGAGAGAAATCTACACTTCATGAAATCGGCTAGCCCTTCTATTACACACGCTAGTCACTGATTTTGGTGAATAATATGATGCTTATATAGTGTGTTACAATTAGGGTTACACCATGTAAACCCTAATTGTCATGACCTTTCATTTCCATGACCCATGGGTGATGTAACCTCCATGGAGCATCCATGGAGCATCCTATGGGTTTAACCCAACTTGATTATCCATGGATCTTTGGCCCACTATATAAGTTATGGATGATTTGCACAATCAACCCATATATTTAATTAGTCTTCTTTTGATCACATAATTAATTCTAAATTAATTCTTGATCAATACTAATTAAATATTATTATTCATATTATTAATATACTAGAACTTATAATATATTAATAACCATAAGTGTCTTATTTCTCTCATTTAGTCTATCCAAGTGCACGATGCCATGCTGGGTCGGGTCAAGTCTTACCAATTATAGTTATAGACTTAGACATTAATCCAAGAGTTATATACTTAAATCAACTAGTTTACGCCTTGAAATCATAAAGAAAACTGTGAATCAAAGGTGCTTACAGCCAGAGAATCTTCCAAGGCCGTATACCTTAATTGTTGGGTGCAAAGTTAGTTCATCACTTTACTAAGCCATGGAACCAAGTCTAGAACACTCCCTAATGACTTATAAGACCTTAACTCGCAATTGGTGCAAATGAAAATGTGTTTACGGCCGTAAACGCATGTGGGTAATGCCTTTGGGCCGCAAACTCCAATGGTTTATACCATCTGGGCCGTAAACACCCTAGTGTGGCCATACTTCCCTTATATACAACCCTATGTGGTCTAACACTTCATTAAAAGTGTTTCCTAGTCCCTAAGGTTGATCCATCACATAATTAGTTGTTATAAACATTAACTGTAATAACATATGTGTCATTACATTGCTAAATAGGATCCGTGTGTGCTTAAGTTTCCCCTTGACACTTAGCATCCTTTACCGATCTTACATTCACATCACTCACATCAGGTGAGTTCATACCCCTTAATCTATCTTTTAAATGATTTTAAATACTTTTATGGGCATGGGGGATACAAGTAGAAAAACATGTAGTTATATAATCAATCACATGTGATTTATAACTGTGTTTCAAACAATGGATTTCATATACTTCAAACTGTGTGTCAAACAATGGATTTCATATACTTCAAACTATGTTTCAAACAATGGATTTCAATTACTTTAAACTTTGTTATCAAACAAACTACTTTTAAATCGTTTTATAAACCGACATCAACTCATTATTATTTATTGTTCAAACCCTTTTAATTGTATTACAAAACCCCTTTTAAACTTATATACTGTTAAAACCATATCTATACACTTATGTATTAAGTATATATGTATTGATATGAAAGCTTTTACTTCAGTTCCAACACCTTTGTGTAGTAAAGGAGTATAAACATACTTAGACATTTCAAACTACATTACTGGTGAACTATAATAGGTATAGTTTAGGAGATACTATTTACTACTCCTAGTACAAGGAAACATACATGAGTCAGTTCATTCATGAGTCTATACAAATATACTATTATGAGAAACAAAGAGAACTACTACATACTATACAAATAGAATTACTATATACTATACAAGGAGAACTACTTTATACTATACGGGACTGACCATCCTACACCTGGCAGCTAGCTACAACGGGACCTACACATCGACGGATGTCCTCGGTTGTACTGTTCGGCGTATTACAGCGTCGTGTTTATCCTAGACAAAAGGATATGATTACAATAATAACAATATTTTCCCTCTTCCCTTTGTTTGGTGATACACTCGCATAAATGATGAGTTAAACTATATTTTGATAATAATAGTCATACTTGGGAAAAACATTCATTTTACAGAGAAACGAACATACAAAACAGTCGGGTCTTGGCAGAAGACTACTTTTTATACTAGTAGGAAATATGGGATTTTCTAGGGTTTTCAAACATATACAAACATTTACATTGAGCATTTACAAGTCTTTACATCAAATTTATGCAAATAAATGACAATAAAGTACTTATGAATTCACCAGCTTAAATGCTGATCTACGCTTTCAAAATAACTTATATTCTCATGTCACCAGTAGACAGGTATGATGACCAGGTTTTGAGAAGACGGAGCAGTAAGACTCGTCTTTTATTTTGATTTCTTATTTTGGTATCTTATTACTATGAATGAACACATATGTATTAAAACTTTACTATTAATGCAATGGATGATGTTGTTGCTTTTTTACTACTTTGCACTGTTATGATACTTTTACATGACGTCCTCTACTCCGGAACGTTTCCGCCATTCCGGTTTTCGGGTGTGACGGTATCGACCCCATGGAACAGCAAATAGTCGTGTCGGGTCCATATCAACCCCGAGTCCATAATGAATCTGAGCCTTGATTGGCTCCATGCATATATCATAAAATCACATCAATAATAGTCACATAGTTGCATACATTCTACACATACGAATCAGAGGGCCAGCCTTGGTGCCTTCAACCCATTAGTGTGGTAAGAAGACTCACCTCTAGCCGAAGGTAACTAAATTTCACACTCGAGGTGCTGCTAACACGGCTCCTCGTACTAATCAAAAACCTAAATACAATCCTAATTAAAATAAAGGTTTTAACCCATAGTCAATGGTCCAAATTATCATTTATCGTATTAAGGGCAAAAGACTATTTTGCCCTTCCCATACATAACCCAAATGATCAAGGCCCAAAATCCTAATGGCCCAAGGCCAAAATATAGCCCAATAGGTTTCTGGGAGTACACCCGACGTTCCCACATTACGCCCAGCATACAACACGATCTCGCAAGGGTTTACGGGGCCTCATCCGATTACACTCAGTGTACGCCACAGTAGTCCCCGCTTAATGTCCTGAAGCACAAACTTTGTGTTAATATCTTAATGCTTTAAGACTTAACGTCCAAACCTCAAATCTAATCCTAATAAACATCTAATGCCATAAATTTGCAACCTTTATGCCTTTTCATGGAAAAGGAATCTTAAAACCAAAACCCCAACTTATATTATCATCGAAACTTCCATAACTCTTGCATGTATGGATACCAATGACCATGTTTGCATTTTTATTACACTATACACCCTAAAATGCCTGAAAGGACAGCTTAAAAGATTTAGAGTATTCCATACACACAAAGATCAAAGTTTTGGGACATAAAGAACATAAACATAAGCATAAACAAGATATAGAAAAGAAAGATCCAAGGTATGAACTTTATACCTTCCTGAAGATCCACAAAAATGAGAAGAATTTGGATCCAAAAGCTTGATAGAAACACCGTAAATCCAAAGGTCTTCCTTCACCACTAGGAATACCAAGACGTCACTCTAAAGCTTCAAAACTCACATAGAAGAATTAAGGCTTCGAGATGGAGGATAAGAGAGATGGAGGTAAGAAAGGGTTTAAGGCCATAAAGTTCTTTAAATAGGGTCCAAAACCTAAAAATTAGTGTTTTCCCTCTGCTTGAGTACGCCCATCGTACACACACGTACTCCTAGTGTATGCAAGGGATTCCGCGACCATCTTTAAGGATCTATGTAACGACCAAAATTTCAAAACAATTAAAACTTTTCAAAAACCACCCATTTTAATAACGTTGTTACAAAAAGGTTTTCAATACATTATTTAACAGAGTATTTTCCGAGGTTCATATCATAAAACACCAACGCGAGGAACAATACGATCACGCCTTTGCCTTGCCACAGACTCCTGAGAACCTGAAACATAAAACCACAACTGTAAGCCCGAAAGCTTAGTGAGATACCCCCAAAATACCAACCACATATACGCCTTTCCAGGCCACGACCTTCCGGTCCAAAACATATCGCCTTCCGGCCCATAACGCAATGCCTTCCGGCCCGTATCATATTGCCTTCCGGCCCATAACATATTGCCTTCCGGCCCACAGCATAAAAAGCATACATATCATAACAGAACATAGAATGACCCTGCATACCGGGTCACACCCCAGGTCTAGCAATCATACGCATAACACATAATCATATAACAGTTCACAGTCAGCAATCGATCAACAGACCACATAACATAACATTACTCTATTCAAGATACCGGCCTAGCCGGTCACTAGCATAACATCACCTTATGAATCAGTGAACATACTAAATGCACACATACGCCTTTCCAGGCCATGACCTTCCGGTCCACATAGCAATGCCTTCCGGCCCACAACATGTAATGCCTTCCGGCCTGCAACATATAACGCCTTCCGGCCCATATCATAACAGCTGACAACTACCCGGACTTCCATCCGATAAAAAGGGTTGGCCTTGGTGCCATAAACCCTAGCGATATAGTGAGGATAACTCACCTCGAAACTGCCGCCTGAACAGATAGCTCAAGCTGCTCCAATCACTGATACGATCTCCACCTCTGGACAGCCACCAATGCACTGAACTCAAACAAAAATCAACAATTACCAAAATACCCCTGGAACCACTGGTCAACCCTTGGTCAAAGACAAGGTCAAAGTCAACCGCTGACTGACCCTACTCGCCGAGTCAACCCGATGACTCGCCGAGTCCCCATGCTCAGAACTTCACTCAATCCGCGATCTAACTCGCCGAGTCACCCCGAGACTCGTCGAGTTCAACACCCTGAGTCCACTCGCCCTCAACTCACCGAGTCATCCCTTGACTCACCGATTCTCGACTCAACCAGAGAATATCGGGACTCTTCGACAAGACTCGCCGAGTCTAAGAACAAACTTGCCGAGTCTATGGCTATCTTCAACCTACTCGCTGGGTTGTTCATACAACTCGCCGAGTTCCAAGCCATCTTCATCCGACTCGCCGAGTTGTTCTTCCAACTTGTCGAGTCCCAGCTCATCTTCAAGCAACTCGTCGAGTTCACCCATGTGACTCGCCGAGTTCCACCGATCTGAAACCATACAGAAGCATTCCAGACCATGCAATTGATCCAAAACATAGATCTAGCCTCCTACAATTCATCCATCACGTAAAGTGGCAATCTTTACGTGAATCCATAGAGATCTAGGCCATATTCACTCATAACTAGGGTTTGGGACTTGCAAGCTTCACTAAACACTCCAACACAGGGACTTTCATGCTCTCTGATTCTCCTCTTCTCCAGATCTGAGGTAGCAACCTCAGATCTACCCTCTAGACTTCCAATTACATCCATAGGCAAGATCCCACAAACCCCAAAATGAAGAAACAACATACAATCAGACCAAGAACGAGATATTACCTCCAATGGACGCCCCCAACTGCAATGAAGTTGATTCCAAGCAAAGCCCCTTGCCCCAAGCCTTCAATTCCCACAAAATTCCTTCAATGATTACTTCTCCAAGTTTCAATCCACTCAACAATGGAGCTCCTCTGCGATTTAGGGTTTCTGGTACTCAAGAGGGAAGTAAAGAGGCTGGGGAAGGAACATAATGTTCCTTATATAGGGCTCAACCCCGAGAATTAGGGTTTTCTCCACCCAGCGCCTACTCGCCTAGTCCATCTCATCGACTCGCCGAGTCGGCTACTTAACACGCGGTCAAGTCGCGACTCTACTCGCCGAGTCCAGCCATGGACTCGCCGAGTCACTCTTTCCCAATTAACACTTTTGGCCCTTCAACTCTACTCTCGCTATTTCGGGATGTTACAATCTATGCCCGACGTACCCATCTTGTACGCCCAACATATGGACTAATTTTGAAGTACTTTTAAGGAATCAATGCTAAAATAAAAGATATCCAGAGCACTGGCGTTACAAATCTCCCCCACTTGAATCATACTTTGTCATCGAACTCCGCTACTAGAAACAAGTCTGGGTATTGCTCCCGCATCTCATCCTCAAGCTCCTACGTCCAATATAAACCCCTCCGGTGCTACCATTTCACCTCCACTAGGTTCACCACCTTATTGCGCAGAGTCTTTGTGTTTCTGTCGAGAACCGTAATCAAGCTTTACATATAATTCAGGAGCTCATCGATTTGAATATCATCCAAAGAAATCACTGCTGAATCATCGACTACACACTTCCGCAACTGAGAGACATGGAATGTGCTGTGGATCTGATTGAGCTTATCAGGCAAATATAGCCGGTATGCAACCTTGCCTACCCGGGCGGAAATCTTGAAGGGACCAATAAACCGGGGGCCCATCTTACCCCGCTTCAGAAAACTAGATGACACCCTTCCGAGGTGACACCTTCAGAAGAACTAAGTCTCCCACCTGAAACTCGAGGTACGAACGTCACTAGTCTGTATAACTCTTCCGTCGGCTTTGCATGACTCGCAACCTATCATGCACATGTTGAATCAACTTAGTGGTCTTGACCACCACTTCGGTACTCCCCATGACTCGATGTCCGACCTTGCCCCAACAAACCGAGGTCTTGGACCTCCTCCCATACAACATCTAAAAAAGTGGTCGCTCAATACTAGCGTGATAACCGTGGTTATAGGAGAACTCATCTAGTGGAATGTATATATCCTAACTCCCTCCACAATCTAACACACATGCCAAACCACCACCTCCCAAATGTAAATTTAATCTATCTTCTCAGCAGATATACTCTCGGCAATCTGTATGAAGTGTGCACTCTTTGTCAATCTATTAACAATGACCTAGATAAAGTTAACTCCATGCGTCGTCCTTGGCAGTTGCGTGATAAAATCCATGGTGATTTCCTCCCATTTTCCACATGGGAATGGGTAATGGATGCATCTTATCGTGGGGTTTCTGATGTTCATCCTTGACTTTCCGACAAGTTAGGCACCATTATACAAACCATGTTATCTCATTTTCATACAGGTCCATTAATAACTCAACTTAAAATCCCTATACATCTTTGTGGCCTCTGGATGGATCAGAAACTTTGACTTATGAGCCTTTTCTAGAACTGTCTTCCTCACCCCACTAGTAGTCAGAACCAAAACTCTACCACACTAAGTTAACAAACCCCAACTATCTCTGAAGAATAAAGGAATATGCCCCCTAATCTGATCTACCTTCTAATTTTTTTTTTCAATCCCTCCACCCGAGCCTCCTTGATCAAATCTAGCAAAGGCGAAATTACAACCATCCTCAAACACATATCCTAGATAGGGCACTCATAGCCTTACGACTCAGAGCATTAGCCAACATATTAGCCTTCCCAGGGTGGTAAAGGATCTTGTGATCATAATCCTTTATTACATCTAACTACCTTCGTTGTCGCATATTTAAATTTGGTTGATCCATCAGGTACCTCAAGCTCTTGTGGTCAGTGTAGATAGTAAATCTAACCCCATATAGATAGTGTCTCCAAATCTTGAGAGAAAAAACCATAGCCCCCAAATCCAAATCATGTGTAGGGTAATTCGTCTCATGAGGCTTCAGTTGCCTCGAAACGTAAGCAATCACATGACCCCTCTAGAAGAGAGCAACTCCCAAACCCGATATAGAGGCATCACAATAAACACAAAATCATCCATACCCTCAGGAAGCGCGAGAATCGAGGCCTCACATAATCTCTGCCTTAATGTCTCAAAATGCAAATCGGGCCCCCATCGAAAGGTTACCTTCTTCTTCGTCAAGCGGTTTGATGGTAAAACAATCTTGGAGAAGTCTTGGATAAATTTTTGATAATATCCTGCAAGACCTTGGAAGCTCCAAATCTTAGATGGGGTTCTCGGAACCTCCCATCACATCATGTCCTCGATCTTGGCCAGATCAACCAACATACCCTTCTGGTTGACAATGTGACTTAAGAACTGCACCTTGCGCAACCAAAACTCACAGTTGGAGAATTTTGCTTACAACCTCTCCTTCCTTAAGATCTTCAACACCTCTCACAAGTGCTTCTCATGTTGATCCCCGGTTTTGGATTAGACCAGAATATCATCTATAAATACTATCACTAACTGATTCAACATCAGCCTACAAACCCAATTCATGAGATCCATGAACGTTGCTGGTGCATTGGTGAGCGAGAATGGCATCACCACAAACTCATAATGACCATAACGAGATTTAAAGGACGTCTTCTACACATCCTTATCTCTGACCCTCATTTGATGGTAACCAGATCGCAAATTAATCTTGGAAAACCAAGATACACCCTGAAGATCGTCGAATAAGTCGTCAATCCTCGGAAGTAGGTACATGTTTTTTACTGTTAGCTTATTCAACTACCGATATTCAATGCAAATCCTATGTCATCCATCCTTCTTTTTCACAAAAAGGATCGGTGCTCCCCATGGTGAACTACTCGGACGATTAAATCCCTTGTCTAGCAGCTCTTGAAGCTGTGTAGAAAACTCTTGCATCTATGGTGGTGCGAAGCGATACGGTGCCTTGGCTATTGGGGCCGCACCAGGAACTAAATCAATATGGAACTCGACCTGCCTCTCAGGAGGTACTCCTAGAAAATCCTTAAGAAACACATCAGGGAAGTCCCAAACAATGGGTACCTCACTCAACGTCGTCGTGGCCCTAACTCGAGTATCTGCCACATAATCTAGAAACCTGGAACAACCCTGTTGAAGATATCTCCTGGCCCTCGTTGTTGAACAAAGTTTCAACTAGTTCTTCCCCACTTGGGGTTCGAACTCTCACCAACTAGCACCCACAGTCAATCATGGACCCATTGGGAACCAACTAGTCCATCCCGATAATAACCTCCAACCCTCATAGAGGAATCAGCACCAAATCAATAGAGAACTTCTCGCTAAATAAGTTCACGACAGACCCACGATGAACCCTCAAAGCACTCACAGAAAGATCATCATCAATCTCGAACTCCAACGGATAATCCAGGATCCCAAGAACATCACTAAACTTCGTGTTGAGCACATGAGATACAATGGATCAGGTAGTAGCAAATCAAACAGAACATGGGCAGTTATACCATTGACTAAGAAAGTCCATATACATGATCAGATACAATATAAGCATAAGTAAGGAAAGAAATAAAGATAAAATAAAATTATATACCGGTTACCACATCCAGTGCTGCTCGAGCCTCATTGGTAGTTAGTTGAAATGCCCCACTCTTCACCAAAAGTGTCTCTGCTTTTCCCTGATGACCATCAGTAATCCTCAAGGTGGTTGGTGTAGCCGCCACCACTGTCCCTCCTGACAACCTTGGACAATCAACATTTTATGGCTTGAATGATTGTAGTGAAAAAAGATCAATGTACTTCGGGGAAATACCTACTTAAATGACCAGAGTGACCATATCTGCAACAACCCGAACCCACTAATCGACATGCCCCACAGTGTTTCTTGCCGCACTTGCCTCAATGACCCTGACCCTGCTAGCCCCTAGAATGTGAATAAGAAGTCTTGAGCTTCTTAGCCTGGCCCTCGACAGTCTGCACCTACTCTGGATTGCGCTTCGTCCGAAGCTCCAACTCAATCTCCCACTCGCGGTCCCTCTTAATCATATCATTCGAGGTCTTTCACCCCCAAAAGTTCACAAACTCCCTGATGTCATCCCTCAACATGTCATGATATCGCGTCTTCTTCATCTCCTCATCCGCAACGTACTACAAAACCAAAAGAAACCTCTCCCAGAACTTGGCGGTGATCTCTACCACAGTCTAAGTAGTCTAGGGAAGGTCCTGAAACTCCATCGCCAACTATTGCACCTTGATCTCCAGTGAAAACTGATGGGTTTTATGAAAAACAATAAAACTTAAACCCTTAAGTGTGCATGCAACCCTAATAAAGATCTATGTTTTATCTAATTGAACATACAAATTTGAACATCAAATAAGAACCCCAAGGATCCCTAGTATATTTTCTAAATATAGAAACAAAGACATAAAACATACCGTAGAGATTGTTATAGCAAACAATCTTGAATTCCTTAATGAAAAAATCTTGGAAGCAAGTGCCACAAGTGTCACACCTCTAATGGTTCACACCCAAACCCTAGCAACTAAGGAGCTTGAGGAGAGAGAGGGGAGGACAATAAATTTCAGCCCTAACCCTTCTCTATAAGGCATTAGAAGAAAATCAAACCCTAGATGGGTTTATATAGGTGATAGGGAAGTATTAGATAAGGCAGATATCTCCAAGATAACCCTAATCCCTTAATTTCCTCCCTAAGGCATCCAAGGCACCCTTATTGCCCAAGGAAACCCTAGATAGCATTTTAGAACTCATCCACCACCTAAGGAGGTTCTAGAATTGCTCAATATTCAACTACTGAACATTGTCACGTTTAGTCCTCCTACTTTTAATTAATCCAATTAATCCGAAAATTAATTCTAATTAATTTCTTATTAATTATTAATTAAATAAGACTATTTCCAATTAATATATTATTCTCATAATATATTAACAAACTATTTATTTTGATTTATAATTAATTTATTAACCAATAAATTAATCAATCAGTCTCTGTTTAAAAGCTATCCTATTCAATTGCTAGGATTGAGGGCAACCCAATAGGACTGTGCTAATATCAATTCAAGTATATATCAATTACAGTTATGGGATTAGACACCTAATCCAACAAAAACTCCCTCTAGAATCTCGTAACAAACTCCTCTCAAGTCATAGCTGCCACCATCGTAGTCCCCACAGCTCGGTCGACCTCTTCCCACCAGTCACGTGTTCGGTCCCTCAGTAGGCAAGATGCAAACCCTACCTTTGCTCCCTCCAAGAATAAACTTGTCTGCTAATCATTCTCCATGTCATCAATCCAACATCATCTAGCAATGGGGTCCTTATCCCCAAATAACTCTAGAACTCCATAAGCCTTGAACTCCCAAAATGTAGGAGTTCGCGCTCCTAACTGACCCGCAACAATCTTGGCTCGAAAGGCCTTGAGCCACTCATCCATAAGCTCCATAATCCCCTCCTTGATAGTAACAAACATCACAGGAGTAGCATCCACAATACCACGAGTGACCTTTGCCGTAATGAACTCACGTAGCCTCTCATCAATCGGTTCCGTGCCTGAGCTAGAACTAGAACCAGAACCAGAGCTAGAACCTCATCCTCGAGTGATCACCACCACACTCAAACTGAAATACAAACATATACACAATCAACTTAAAACTAGAGGGAACTCTCATTGTACAAGTCTCCTTAGAATCCCAATGTGAGTACTTGTCTCGAGTATAGATCCCGTGCTTCCAATAGTATGGGCCCAATACTATCTTCCACACCTATATGTACCCTTCTCAAGAGCGATCCTGATTCCCTCTAATTCACCACACTAAATAGCATATAAGACCTACTATAACATTACCTAGGCTCACCTAGTAATTCTCGATTTGAGCGCCACTACCATACAAGGAATATTAATCAACAGTGTCGGCTGCCTTATGCATGCAAGTTATACACAAAATGGGATCACATAGACTGTCAAGTAATGATTATACCCTAAGTCCACAACCAAACAAGGAATAGGAAGTGAGGCTAAATCGATCATTTTAGGGCTATATGATCCTAATCATATACAACTTTTAAAGCATACACTTAGCACTTAACTGAGCCAATAACAATTCCAAGCAATACATAGAATCCAAATCCCCTAGGCTAAAAGGCATCACATAATTCTGGCAATTCTATCATACGATTCGTGAAGTTATCCTTAGCATATATCATAATGACTCCGAGCCCAGATTGACTCCATGCATATATCATACAATCACATCAGTAATAGCCACACAATTGAATACATTCTACACATACAAATCAGTGGGCCGACTTTGGTGCCTTCGACCCACTAGTGTGGTAAAAAGACTCACCTCTAGTTGAAGGTAACTGAATCTCACACTCGAGTTGTTGTTAACATGGATCCTCACACTAATCAAAACCTAAAGAATGTTGTAATTAAAATTAGGGTTTTAACCCATAATCAATGGTCCAAATCATCTTTTGTCATATAAAAGGAAAAATACCATTTTGCCCTTCCCATACATAACCTAACTAATTAGGGCCCAAAACTCCTAATGACCCAAGGCCCAAAACAACCCAATGGGTTTTCTGGGAGTATGCCTAGTGTTCCCACATTACACCCAATGTACAACATTATCTCGCAACGGTTTACTGGGGCCTCAACCCATTATGCTCAATGATGAGATTATAGCGCTATTAGATCGATAGATTCTAAACAGATAAATAAGAATAAACCAATCAAAGAACACAAGAATGGATCAAAAGATGTCAAATGATTAATATCTCACACCTCAGAAGAGCTCGATGAAGAACTATAACTATAGATGTATGCTTAGGGTTATAATGCAAAAGCTATTAATGAGAACGTGTTTCTTAAAGCTATACATGCATGCATAATATATAAGCTAACCCTAATGCTTAAACCACGGTTGGACAGGCCCAAACCGGGTAATCAAAATATTAACATTAAGCCCATATGACGCAACACTCTAGACCCAAAAATCTCCCGTTTGCGTCAATAGAGGCGAGAGGTCAGTTCGGTTGAGAAAGAGCAGACTTCTTCACTGTCTTGAACACCTTTGGTATAATGGCCAAAAGTGTGTGACGAAAAGTTATATACCACCGAAGCATGTCAGAGAAGTTCTTCTTATCCAAATTACTGTTATGTTTACACCTGTGAGTTATATCAAGTATGTGCTCCAAGCAGGAGTGGAGAACATGTGTTTATCAACTAGAGCGAAAAGGAATTTTTCACATTCGCCTCTAGTGAACATAACAGTGTGATGAACTGGATCTATCTTGCCCAATTTCATCTTATTTAGATCACTTGGCTTCCCGATATTCTTCACAATCGGCTTCTTCCTCAAAATGTTTGCAACCTCCTGATCCATCTTAGCAACATTCTCTTAATGTGATCGAGGATCAACCCATACTGCTCTTGATTAGTAAGCAGAATGTTGAACAGCAGAATCCACTCGTGTGGATTTAGGTTTGGATGATCAACTAACGAAATCATATGAACCGAGTTAGCAGAACCTCGGGTCACCCTGAACTTTACGTTGATAAATTTCCCAGCAGCATTCGGGTTCAATACCTTGACAAAGGTTATTTTCTGATCACTCCATCTGAAGTATTGGGGTTGAGCAAATTAAAGATAATAATTGATTAGATCTCGATCAACCTGTGGGTGAGGAGAAGGGACTTCAACCGTTGGATAAAAACAATGGAACATGAATGCCCTACAGGTGATGTGGATCTCAAATTGAGAATCCCTTGTGTTTTCACAATCAAATGAGCCAACAGTTTCCAGCCAGTGAGTGCTGGGAGACTCAATCGCTTCTTTGATTAATCTTTCCCGGGTCCAAGTGGGAAAGAGAGCCTGCTTGCAAACCAGAGCATCTTCAGCTTCTTTCTGCTTTCGCTCTTTCTCTTCTTCCTCTCTGGCTATTCTCAAATTTTCATCAATCTTTTTATCCCTTTTCTTCGTCTTTCAAGCCTCAACAATCCTTTCTTCTTCTTCTTCTTCTTCTTCTTCTTCTTCATCATCATCACTATCTTCCACAACACCATTCAGTTTTTCCTATCCCCAGAACCCGAAGCTACATTAACCTTCAGTTCGGTTTGGATAATGACTTTGGGTGGAATTGGAGGATTTTGAGCAGCTTCTCCCCGTTGTTGCGGACTGACCACAGGCTTCGTAACACCCTGAATCTAACTCAATATCTGAATAGCAGGAAGAAGTTTAGCAGTCAAGTGATTCCGGATAGTAAGGGTGAGAACAAAATCATGAGCATTAACAAGATTACTAAGAATCAAGAGAACATCCCCAACACTACTTTTAAGAACTGCCCGCTCAGTATTGAGTGATGCAATCTCCTTCAGGGCTTGAACAAGATGAGCAGATTCGACTCCAACTTGTGTAGTATTCGAGCAATTTCGTCCATAATCTTGTTTTCCATGGCCAAGTCATCCTGAAGCTTATCAAGGCGAGAGTTGACCGAAGTGAGAAGAGAAGTGTGATCAGCTTGGAACGCAGTTCGAACAGAATCAAACTTTGCTTTTTCTTCTTGAAGGGACTTTGAGAGAGAATCAACAAAAGCATTAACCTTTGCAGCATTGGAATATGCATGGCCTTTGAATGATTCCAAAAAGATGTTTGAATCATGAACAAGATCTGTCTCTTTGGTTGTTGCTTTCTTGCAAGTAGATGTGGAGCATCCACAACCTTTGTAGATTTGTCGATTGAGGCTGTATATTGCTGAAGAGCAGTGTCAAGAAAAGCTTTTAAAACAACATCTGAATAAGTTGCTGAGGAACCAAGCAATTTGTCAAGCTTATCATTAAGATCTTTTAAATGGTGCTTTGTCACCGGAGCATCATCATCATCTTCACTAGGAAGCTGATAAGGACTATAATAAGTGGATTCAAAATCAACGTTTTCACCTCCCAGAGTAGGCTCAGGGTCTGTTGAAGGAGATGGTAAGAGAGGTTTGGTGATAACTGTTGGATTAGTGTCTAAGCCTGTAACCATATTTGGTAAGTACTTGACCCAGTTGTGCATGATGCTTTTGTTGGATTAATGTCTAAGTCCATAACTATATTTGGTAAGACTTGACCCGACCCGGCATGGTCCATTTGGGTTGCATACCATCATGCACTTGAATGAGAGAAATAAGACACTTATGGTTATTAATATATTATAAGTTCTAGTATATTAATAATAAGAATAATAAGATTATTTAATTAGTATTGATCAAGAATTAATCTAGGATTAATTAAGTGATCAAAAGAAGACTAATTAAATATATGGGTTGATTGTGTAAATCATCCATACTTGTATAGTGGGCTAATGCTCCATGGATAATCAAGTTGGGCTAAAACCCATAGGATGGTCCATGGATGCTCCATGGTGTATTTGTACCCATGGATCCAAGGAAATGGAAAGCCATGACAATTAAGAGTTTACCCTATTTGTGTAACTATATAAGCATCTTATTATTGAGGAAAAATCGGCCACTAGTAGTATTCAAGAAAGGGCTAGCCGATTTTGAAGAGTGTAGAATTCTCTCAAGTCATTCCAAGTGTTTTGATGATTGTGATTCCATTTGAGGTGTCACACTTGGGGCACTAGGCACTCAAGCTACATGAAGATTGTCTACACCAAAGAGGTATGTATTTTATCTTGCTATAGTTATTGTTTTGTATGCTAGATTAGAATAATACCTTGGAAGTTCTTATTTGCATGTATAATAGAGAAAACATAGATCCAAGGTATTTAGGGTTGCATGTACACTTAGGAAGTTTAGAATGCTCAAAACCCAACAGTGGTATCAGAGCCACGGGTTGTTTTCTGTTATATTGATGCAAATATTTTATTTTCAAAGTTGAAAAAAAAAAGAAATAAAAACATGAAGTTTGTCAAATTTTAAGATAATTACTTGTTCTTGTGAAAAACTAATTATTTGTAAAATTTGAATAATTTGCTTTATAAGTTGAATTAGGTCAAATTTAATAAAAGATAAAATAATATGATTATTTTATTAGTTTTAAAAGTTTGATCTAAAGAGTTTTATTTTTTGAAACCTCCATAAGTTATGGATATGAAAAGGTTTTAAAAAAAAATTGATTCAAAGTTTTTTTTTTGGAGTTACAAAATTTGGTGTTAATGTTTTAAAGGATTCCATAACTTAAGAATAAGTTATGGATCACCAAAAGTTTTTTTGTGTTACCTTATTTTATGAGTGAATTTAGATTAATGAATAAAATTATGTGATAGTTGGTTTTAATCCAAATTAATCTAAAAAGAAGTTCTTAAAATGTGTTTATGTAACTTATAAGTCACATTTATGAATATTAAAACTCATAAAAGTTGGCAAAGGTTACAAAAATGAAGAGTCTAGTTCTAATTAAATGGTTTTATGACTCCATAACTTGTCCTCAAGTTATGGAGGACCAAGAGTCTCTTCATTTAATAAAATAAAATAAAATAAAAAAAGTGTAACCTTAATTAATTCCATAAGTTATAAAATAAAGAAAAGTTAATTCTTTTATTAGTTTAAAGTCTTCCATAACTTGTCCTCAAGTTATGGAACTTGAAGAGTTTTTGGATTAAAACTACTTTAAACACATAAGTTATGGAATTAATTAGTTTTGAATAGTTTCAAAACTTGCCCTCAAGTTTTGGAATTTCTAAAGTTTTCACTTATGAATACTTTAATTCCAAGTTAGCCCTTAGAATTTTAAAAGTTAAAATTCAACCCTTATACTTTATAATATTATAAGTTAATAATATATATATATATATATATATATATATATATATATATATATATATATATATATATATATATATATATATATATATATATGTATAAGAGTAAAGTCAGTCTTACCGCTAGTACGCCTCATTCACGAAGCCGGTCTATAAGGTGGGTATAAGGTTGTTGCCTATAAAATGGCAACTTAATGGGTGTCCACTCTCACCCACCGCTTGCTTGACCGGTGGAGGGTCGTTAGCCGAACGGGTTTGACAGGACTATAATTCTCCCTTCATTAAAAGTATTAATGAAAATACTAAGTAACTAAACTTTTAATAATACCCAATCTTAGTTACTTAAAAAAAATGTGAATAAGGTGCTAATCCATGAAATTACACTTTACACTTTGTCTAAGTCGTTAGTGGAGCGTGTGTGGTTAACCGGCACACTAACTTGGACTTAACAAGGTAGGTAAAGGGTGACTTAATATTTATCATAGTATCGATGGAGCGTGTGTGGTTAACCGGCACATCGATTGAGGGGTAATTTATTAAGGGTACCAAGTGATTTGCATGGTTACTTCACACCTTGTTTTGTGATCCTCGGCATCCCAGTCACAAAACCTGAAGGGCACACTCGAGATTGAAACATGCCTTTGAAAAGTTCAATGAATCTCAAAGATCTAGGAGTTTCAAAACCAATTAAAACCTAATAATACATTTCGTTTATCTTGGTGGAAATTGGTGAATCGTCATTCACCTACCTTCAAATATTTTATAGCTTGGATTACGGCATACCTCTTCTAAGTTATAAAATAGTTTGTTGGGTCCTAGCCTTAATATTTCATATTGGGTGTCATATTAAGGACTTAAGATCAACTATCTTGAATATCTCCCAAAAGATGTCTGGTTTAGACACTTATGATCTTCCCAAATCTCTTGAAACAAGGTTTCCTGATGAAGATGATGTCCCATGGATATCATACTTCTTTCTCCTCCTCCAATTATTCTCCCTAACCCACAAGTTCTTGAAAAGTTTAAGGTCACTCAAGCCCTATTGGCAAGGCAAGGTCTAGGTGTGAGCACATCTTGGAGATGTAGTCACATATTGACAAGCCGGGAGAGTTGGGTGTCAAAGTCTTGAGAAAGTTGGTGGTTCAATCACTTTCTAAGTCACATAGTGAGTTCCTTTGGGACACCTATGAAACAGACTATGACAAGACCCTTAATGATCTTATCTATTTGTTAAGATCAACTTCCTTGATGGACATTGACAATAGTGACACAGGAAATCCAGTAAAGCATTCTCTTCCCAATGGAAAGGGATCGGCCATAGTCAATTCGGTTGACCAAATGGTAAAGAGAAAAGCTAAGTCTGTGATAGTCCTGTGTGTCTTTATCAAAGGGTCCATATGTTTATATTGCCAAAGAAAGGGGCATTGGTTGCGAAGCTGCCAAAATTTACCTAAGGATGTTAAAGTCAATAAGTTTGACTCTACTTCAGGTAAAGTCCACTATCTAACTCTGTTAAGTTTCTATTCTGAGATTCTTGATACATGATGTGACTGGGTCACATGGTGATGTTTTAAGAATGAAAGAAAAGTGAAGAAACTTAAAGGAAGAATATGCTGAATCTGATCGCATAGGTGGATTTCTATCGCATAGTTTGAAAAATCGGATTCTTGAGCTACTTCTTAGGAGTTATGAGATATTGCTTAGGAATAGATAACAACAAGTTTTCATATGGATTGTAAGGATAGTTTTTCCGCAAAGTTTTAAAATAAAAGGAAATTTTTGATTTTATTTATTTTAAAATATCCTTACAATGGCATCTGTGGAAATTTTTTGTTGCTTATAAGATTCCATTAGTAGCAAGAGTGGAAGTATGAAATTGATTCTTTCATTTGTGGTAATGTCTAAATTTACCAAATAAGGAAAGATTCTCATCACCCAAGTTTCAATTGGACCGGAACTTGGAATCATGCAAGTTGTATAGCATGATGAATGAGAACTTTCATGTTTTGGAAAATTAAGACTAATTACTTGTTCACATGGATGTGTGAGTCAAGTAAAGGACTTAGGGATCGAGTACACATTCTTGTGCACTGATTAAGTCCACCACTAAAGATCGATAAGAAGAATCAAATAAGGCAGAAGGATAAAAGTTTCTCAAATCTGAAAAGATGGGAGAGTACTTTAGTATCAGTTTTGTGATCATCTTAATGATTAAGAAACCATATCAAAATTAGTTCTCTAAGGAAATCTTAGTGCATTCTTATGACTAAGAAGAGGAACTTGAATTGTTGAAATGGTTAAATCAAGAAGATGAGTCATACTTCGTTCCAATACAAGTCTTAGAGTCATACTCCAAGATTGTCATTTGAGTGACATGTCTTAAAGAAGGTTTAAAACACTTGTCAAATGTAAGAGTAAAAGTTTTCTACTCTTGTACATTTGAAATTGGTAAGTTGTGATGTTTTGGATAAAACAAAGACCAACTTAGGCCAATTGGGTAAAGTGTTTTTCTTGATTAGAATCCGCACTATCTCTTGGATGTTTGACAAGGGAGTCTTATATGTCAAGAGGACACTGGGAGTCTTAAAGGTCTTGAAAGTCTAAAGAAATAATCAAGAATAAAACCTGAAGTTCTTCGCTAGCACACGACTTGAGGTTTATAACCTATCGTGTTGACATATCTGTGCCCATTCCAGTTAAAGTTGGCTTTGCATATGAGTTCTTAGAGTTCTCAATTTGTTGCACAACAACTTGGAAGCAATGGCAGGCCCTTGAGCTGCCAGGTGGTAAGAAGTTAAGATTGAGTTCAATCCATATGAGTTTGGATTTGTCATTATCCTTGTCTTGTGACTATGGTTTTGACAATTCACATGGATAAGAACACATACGCCATTAAATCTAAGTGTCATAAGGTTTCTCTCCGATTCATGAAAATGATGGTGAGGAAACACTTTCACTAAGTAGATTTTAGCTAGATAGCAATTGTGATATTTGCATTCTCAAAGTCGTTAGTGGAGCGCGTGTGGTTAACCGGCACACTAACATGGACTTGTGAGAAGTGGCAAAAAGGTCTAAACATTATGATTACGACATCCCTCTTCATAATTGTTTAGATACACAAGTGTGCTATCTAAGGGAAGGTGTATGATTTTGATAAAGTCTTATCAAAACAATCTAGTATCAGAAATCTGAACTTTGGTAAGAAAGTCAATGAAGTATTGATTTCTAGAAGTCCAGGTGATTTCTGAGAACATGTCAAAGCTAGTGGGAGCATAAGTGTTATGCTAATAATCATCATGTTAGTGGGAGCATGATAATTATGATAAGTATTGCAAGCTAGCAATGTTAATTATAGAAAACAAAAGGTTTCAATTGGGAAAAGGTTGTTTTG
The DNA here is from genome assembly GCF_002870075.4 of Lactuca sativa. Taxonomy (NCBI): domain Eukaryota; kingdom Viridiplantae; phylum Streptophyta; class Magnoliopsida; order Asterales; family Asteraceae; genus Lactuca; species Lactuca sativa. The sequence continues at coordinate 137,724,726 of NC_056627.2, forward strand.
CTATAATTAAGGGAGAGGAAATTATACTTCATCTCAAATCTATAAGCTTAGATCGTGAGGTTTTAATCATTTAGTCAAGGATATATATGAATTTCATGTTGGAATGGCTCAACATAAGGAAATTCTGTATATGGGTCCATTATTTGCGTTCTAAAATTCGATTATGATTACGGCATCCCTTTTCATAATCTGAATTATGAGAACTTGGCAAATTAAAATGGAAATGTTATAGCAAAAGACTGGTTTAGTCTTTATGTGAGACATCATGAATCGTGTCCCATATGCTTCGGATATAGGATCGATTACATGTGCTATAATCATCTGTTCTAAAATTTTCCAAATGCCTGGGGCATTAAGAAGGGAAAAGGTTTAGAACTGGATATGACTAAAAGGATTAAACAATTGTCGAGGACAATCTAAGGTTTACCAAAGATTGGTTACTCAAGGACAATTGGAAGTATAGTGATAATTCTGGAAGGACCATGTTGACATAATCTGTAAGGAGGCAACTCTTGTTCAGAAGTGATAGTCAAAATGGAATCTGGAAATGTTTCAAAGTTAGAATTTTTCAATCTGTGTAAGATTAAGGAAACTTAATGCAAGAAGGATATTTCCAAGGAACTGATCTCCTTTGGAATGCTCTGTAATGTTTGTTGTCAAGTCTTTATGACTTTGTGCATAATCATTACAAGAGGATCAATGCATATAAGTTTAGAATCTGACAGATTCCAGTAAATGGCATGAATTTGGAATTCTTGCATTTGCAGTAAGGATTTGGGAGTGTGAAAAGAGAATCATTGAAGTTATGTTCAATGGATCTAGTTCACAAAGTAAAGATCATAGACAAACATAGTATGCATACTTAGTGTGTGGCATGACTAGTGTTTTGAAAAAAAACATAGTGTACATGCTTGGAGCATGGGACAACTATTGTTTTAAATTCAAGAATAAAGTTGATAGCTGAAACAGTGTACAATGAATAATGTGTAATCATATGGTGATAAATAAAAGGTGTGTTATTTATGTTCAAAGGGTTGATACCATATTGGATTCAATTATTATTGTGTTTCACTTTGCATGTTTTGACTTCCCGAATAAACTAGGTTATTCTTCCGGAATGACTAAGTTATTCAAACCATCCACAGTCGGTCGTATTTTGGAAGTAGATATGAATTAAGACTGTCATGATGGGTTGTAGAGGTCTAAGGTGTTGGACAAGGCTACAACAATCATGAGTGCTCATAAGTTCTGAGTATTGGATTCAACCCGCGCTCATTGGAATCACTTCATGGATTTTATCACGAGTGATCATGAGACGATAATATCTTATATTCTTCAAACCTAGAGATATGAGTTGTTACTATGAGTTGATAGTACATTGATAGCACGAAAACGCATTTGGTAACTCGGTGCTATAAAACGTGCCTTTGTGTATGATTCAACAAGTAGTAGAACAAGCCATATGAGTCGAAGTTTATCCGTTCCTTTTACCTTCGGGATAAAAGCGATATCTGTGGGCCCCTCGATGATTTGATGATGACAAATGGAAGTGCTCGGCCGGGCCAGGACTGATTTGATTTGTTCAATTAGTCAGTCGTCATAAATCGGAAATCGGGAAACAACAAATGGACAGAGAGAATGATTATAATCCATGTCTCAGTCCATATGATATCTAGAATGGAGGAATATATGATCCCTTATCTAATGGACAAGTCACTGACAAAGGTCAGAGTTCATCTACAAGGTCAGAGTTCGACAGAAGCTTTTGAGAGCTACGATTGCCGGTTGGTTCCTGAAGTCATACGCAATAATAGTTTTAGACTTATCCAAGTGGGAGACTGTTGGATTAATGTCTAAGTCCATAACTATATTTGGTAAGACTTGACCCGACCCGGCATGGTCCATTTGGGTTGCATACCATCATGCACTTGAATGAGAGAAATAAGACACTTATGGTTATTAATATATTATAAGTTCTAGTATATTAATAATAAGAATAATAAGATTATTTAATTAGTATTGATCAAGAATTAATCTAGGATTAATTAAGTGATCAAAAGAAGACTAATTAAATATATGGGTTGATTGTGTAAATCATCCATACTTGTATAGTGGGCTAATGCTCCATGGATAATCAAGTTGGGCTAAAACCCATAGGATGGTCCATGGATGCTCCATGGTGTATTTGTACCCATGGATCCAAGGAAATGGAAAGCCATGACAATTAAGAGTTTACCCTATTTGTGTAACTATATAAGCATCTTATTATTGAGGAAAAATCGGCCACTATTAGTATTCAAGAAAGGGCTAGCCGATTTTGAAGAGTGTAGAATTCTCTCAAGTCATTCCAAGTGTTTTGATGATTGTGATTCCATTTGAGGTGTCACACTTGGGGCACTAGGCACTTAAGCTACATGAAGATTGTCTACACCAAAGAGGTATGTATTCTATCTTGCTATAGTTATTGTTTTGTATGCTAGATTAGAATAATACCTTGGAAGTTCTTATTTGCATGTATAATAGAGAAAACATAGATCCAAGGTATTTAGGGTTGCATGTACACTTAGGAAGTGTTAGAATGCTCAAAACCCAACAGCTTTTGGGTTGCCTTCACCAAAGCAACTTGACTGGAGAATTAAATAGAGAAAGAGGATATTATGATTTATTAATATGTTATAAGAATAATATATTAAAGGAGATATCATATTTGTTTAATTAATATTGGTCAATAATTAATTAGGAATTAATTTTGTGATCAAGTGTAATTAATTAAACTAGAGGGGCTGAATTGTAATTATGTGATAGTTGTAAAATACGGCAATGGTTATTCTAGTAGTAGGATGGACAAATTCAAGGGATAGGATATCCTTGAAAGCATCCAAAGGTCCAAGAGATAAGGGTTATCAAGGCTTATCTTATGATTGTTTGGTGGACAAGCAACTAGATAAGGATAAGGACTGAAACCCTAATCTCAACCCTATATAAAGACCCCTAGGCCTTAAGAATTCGTCCACTTGATTCTAAGAGATCATAAGGCCGATTTCTACCTCTCCCCTTCTCTCTCTATAGCCTCCCCAATTACTTGTGGTGTTTGTGAGCCATTAGAGGCACTACACTTGTGGTGCTTGCTTTCAAGATTTAGGGTTTGAAGATTTAAGTTGTTATTGCAATATAACAACAAGAGTGATGAGATTAAAACTTAATCTTGAAGATCGATTAGATCTTAAACAGGTAAGTAAAGATTAAACAGCAAGAACACGAAAATAATAAACAACTCAAGAATGAATCAAACGTGTCGAATGATTATAAAACAACCCTCAGAAGAGCTCGATCAAGAACATCAACTGTAGAGGGTTAAAAGGTTTATAGGAACGATAAACAAAATCAAAGCTATCTTGTATTCTAGATCGTTAACCTAATATGCATGCAAGCACATTATTAAATAGTAAACCTAACAGGCTCACGGTTGGACAGGCCCAAACCGGAGTACAAAATAATTGGACTAATAACCAAGCCCAATGACGCAATACTTGAATGTATCTTCAACCCAACAATCTCCCCCTTTGCGTCAATTGGAGTGAGATCTTCACTTCTTACTTGGGCCAGCAGCAGCAGCCGGTACCTTCTTCTTTACAGTCTGAAACAGACGAGTGATAAGAGAAAGTATCGTTTGTCTGAATCTGATGTACCATTGGATCATATCGTGGAAGTATTTGACATCGTCCGCTGCATTCTCTTTACACCGACGGATGATCGACAGCACATGCTCAAGACAAGCAGTGGTATAAAGATGTTTATCCGCTAAAGCAAAGAGACATTTCTGTCCTTCTGCTCTAGTGAACATGACCGAATTACACTTCGGGTCAATCTTGCCCATCTTCATTTGATTCAGATGACTGGCTGAGCCAATAGGAGATATCTTTGGTTTCTTCTTGAAGACAGTGGCTACCTCCTGATCCATCAATGCTACCTCCATGATATAACATACCAACATCCTTTTGAGATGGTCTATAATCGGACCATATTCAGCTTCATTCGTCAAGAGGATGTTATGCAGAACAATCCAGTCATGGGGGTTGAGGTTCGGTAGATCTGCTAAAGATATGAGATGTTCGGTTCTTGCAGACCCTCGGATCACCCTGAACCGAACGTTGATGAATCTCCCTTCGGTATACGGCTTTAAAACCCGAACATTAACGAGCGCTCCATGTTTGGTACTGTGGTTGAGCGGCCTTCAGATAGAATTCGATTAACTCCCTATCAACCTCAGGATTAGGATGAGGGACTTCAAGAATGCTGGAGAAGGCGTGGAAGATAAATGCCTTTCGGGTCAAGGGCATATCGAACTGCGAATCGACAGAATTGTAGCAGTCGAAGGAGATCACCGGTTCGAGCCATAGGATGCTAGGAGTATCTATGGCCTCCTTTATCATTCTCTCTCGAGTCCAAGCAGGGAAAAGAGTCTTCCTGCTCTCGAGGAGATCGTGGGCTTCTTTTTGTCTGCGTTCAGCTTCTTTAGCTTCTCGCGCCACACGAATGTTATCATTATCAACATTGCGACTGTTTTTGCGTTTAAGCAAGTCAGCAATGGTTTCTTTATCATCTTCATCTTCTTCCTCAGCTATTTTCTTTCCTTTATCCTTCACACCCGAACCCGAAGTTTGACCAGTAGGAGGAGGTTCGGTTGTGTGAGCAGCTTTTAGGGAAGGAGGTGGTTTCGATCCGGAATTCACTTCTCCCCCTTGTTTCGGATCGGACACGAAACTAGGTAGCCCTTCAATTTTGCTGAGGAGGTCCAGGGCAGGAGCAAGTTTTTCAGCAAGGGTTCGCCTCACCGAATGATTGAGAATCGGATCCTGTGCTTCCAAGATGTTGGATAGGGCAGAGTGTACATCCGAAACACATGTTTTGATAACCTCCCGTTCGAATCGAAGAGCGTCAAGTTGTTGCTGAGAGTTGGAAAGCTGAGCGCTCTTGACCTTGAGGGCGGTGGTTTTGCTTGCAAGGGCGTCCATCAACGAGTTTTCTGCAGCGAGATCCTCTTGGACTTTAGAGAGGCGCTCGTCAATGGAGGCACGAAGAGCCGAGTTGTCGTCGCTAAGTGATTGGCGAAGGGTAGCGAACGACTTCAACTCCGTTGAGACGAACGTGGCCAATTGTTGAACGATTGGTTCTAACGTTGTCTTTGTAGCATCAACGCTCTCCTGTAAGGACTTCAACAGGGAAGAGGCTTCAGAGAATAGTTTATCGACTTTTGCGGTCGCAGCCTCACAAGCTTTTGTGGAGGCGTCAATTGCTGCAGTGGCTGAAGCGACGGAATCATGTTGAGCCCTGGAGAAGGCATCAACAATCTTCTGAAGAGCGGCTTTAGAGAGAGAGAGGACTGAGTGTTGGAGGATGAAGCAAGAAGCAAGTCAACCTTCTCGTTTAGCTCCTTAAAATGTTTCTTTGTTACTGGAGCATCATCCTCGTCGTCGCTTTGAACCTTAAACGGACTAAAGTAGACCGAATCGAAGGTCATATTTTCCCCTCCAAGGAAAGGGTTATCCTCGTCGTCGCTTTGAACCTGAAACGGACTAAAGTAGACCGAATTAGTCACAACTTCTCAGCTCCCTACACTCCTCAACAAAACGGGATTGTCGAAAGACGAAACCGATCTTTGTGTGAAGCCGTCCGTACCATGCTAAGTTTCGCTTCCTTACCTCTTTATTTTTGGGCTGATGCTATTTCTGCTGCTTGTTTTACACAGAACAGGTCATATCTCAACAAGCGATTCTCGCTCACTCCTTATGAGATTCTTAACCACAGGAAGCCCAATGTGAAGTTTTTCCATGTGTTCGGTTCTAGGTGTTTCATTTTCAATTCTAAAGAACACCGAAACAAGTTCGATGTCAAAGCCGACGAAGGGATATTTCTGGGATATTCTCTCTCTTCTAAGGCGTACAGGGTTTTAAACAAGCGTTCAAAGAAAATTGAAGAGACTTACTACGTAACCTTCGATGATAGCTATGTCAGAAGGCTAAAGGCCAGTGAAAACACTGCAGGGGAAATCTTTCCTCTAACTGGCCAGGTTACTGTCTCGATCGCTAATCTATACGAGAAGTTTCTAGAGCTATTCGATGAACCAGAGAAAGCCACTCTCTCAGAAGCAGGTGCAACAGATAATAAAGTAGATCACATGAGGCAAATTGTCGAAGAAGCTGCAAGGAGAATAAATGAAGGAGGATCAATCTCTGACGAACCTCCATCACCCAATGCTTCTGTCGAGGGGGAGAATCCACTATCATCATCCCTGCCAAGCTCACAAATTGAGGGGGAGCCAAGCACTTTGCCAACCGAAAGCACTTCACCAACCGAAAGTGCCACACCATCCGAAGGTGCATCAACGCCTGAAAGCTCCACACCTCAAGAAACCTCTGAAGCTCAAAACATTCCTGAAAGCTCATCTATCGAGGGGGAGCATGCTGACATGTCTTACGGCTATGAAAGCCAGTCCGAACCAGAAGAAATGATAAACGCTGAATTAGATCCAACCTTTGATCCAAACTACACTCCTCTCACCAAATGGACCAGGGATCATCCTATTTCTCAAGTTGTTGGTGATGTATCTGAAAAAGTTCTGACTCGATCACAACTCAAGGCGAAACAGACTTCCTTGTTTTCTAAAGTCGAATTTTGCATGTTTAACTCATTCGTATCAAAAGTTGAACCGAAGACAGTTAACACTGCTCTTGATCACTCCGATTGGGTTCAAGCAATGCAAGACGAACTGAACGAATTTGAAAGGAACAAAGTCTGGCGCCTCATTCCAACTCCTCCAGGAGCCTCGGTTGTTGGTCTCAAATGGGTCTTTAGGAACAAAATGGACAAGGAAGGAAACGTCATAAGGAACAAAGCTCGTCTAGTAGTCAAAGGATATTGTCAAGAGGAAGGGATTGATTATGAATAGATTTTCGCTCCTGTAGCTAGGCTTGAATCTATCAGATACACAACATTATGAACACATGAATAAAACCCTAATGTAGCCTACTATTTCGAAAATCACAAAGAAGGTTAGATCACATACCGACCCGACAACCCTTTCTGCTAACCCCTTGTAGATAAGTGTGAACAGACCATTCCATTGAGGTGGTAAACATGACATCTTGAATTTTGTCACCGTAGTTAGAACGTCTGTGTATCCCATGTCATAGAACATCGAAAACAATAGAGTTGTTGTGATGAAATCCGGAGATATGACAGAAGCATCTGCAGCAAGCCCTAGTAGTGAACAAAAGTGTGCTTTGGATACAAATGTCTTGTGATTAAAGATGTCGAAGATCCGTTCCTTGAGTTTGTCATAGGAAGTTGTAGAATAGACCTATGATAGAAGGGACATGGGAACTGATTCGACTTGCGTGAGAGCAATCACCAATGGAGAATACTTGAGACACTCTACAATGTGAAGCATGTACGAATCATAAAGGAAAGGATTCAGTTGAATGATGAGATTCTGATTAGGTTTTATCATAAGCAAAGATGATGAAGTTGTTTGATCTTGAAGAGAGGATGATTCTGCCATTGTTGTAGTGAAGAAGAAGATGAACAGTTGTATATCACCTGTTGTATTCGATAGAGAGGTTGAAGAAGGTAAGGAGGTACAGTAGGTGTGAGAACCCCCTTTTATACCGTTGCCAGGAGAGAGAAAGTATCCACTGTGATGATGAGACGATCTCTAAAACGGTGCCTAAAAAAGTGCGATTAGATAGCTTGGTTTCCCTAGATCTACGTCAGCAGGCATGGGTTTAGGAACTTTTTCAAATTCACGCGCCCAATACAAATTCTTATCCGATGAGTCATGTGGAATTCTTATCTGATTACTGCCTCTTCAATTTTGAAAATGCTTCAAAGTCAAGTACAAGCAGCTACAAATGAGACTCATTTGTTCTCTTCATGTTAAGCAACCTTCGCTCCTCCATAAGAAAGTGAACCACCATATCCGTTTGAACCGAAAGCACAAATACGAAAAGTGCCATTAGTACCACAAACAAGAGTTTGGAAAATCATAAAGATCTTCGTGCAAGAGTGTGCCAATGAAAAAGAAATAAAGCAAGATGTGAGTAGGATATAAGTGATGTCTTTGAAGACATGAAACGAATGATCCCGGGCACGAATCTCTTCCTTCAAAGTCAAGAGAGACTGAGAAGTGTCTGTGTGGTTTCCCTTAAAGTATGATCAAATGTTTGTTAATAAACATTGAAAGGCATATTTTCAAGTATAGGATTTAGTGGGTGGTTTATCTTCAACCGAACTTCGATACTTAAAATAAGACCGAAAGTAGGATGAAGTACTTGTGAGACCGATGTGGTCTGTTGAACAAGTAGGTTGGAGAATATATGTTATGACTGGATAATAATAAGAAATCTCAAAAACAAAAATGAAACTGGATCTTATGGGAAGAAACGTCCTGGTGATAGACAATGTCATAAAGATCATGCAAAAATTAAAAGGAGATTTCTTGAGGTACAAGATACAACTTGAACATATTAGCGTTCACCGTCAATTCATTCAAGGTGTTGGATTTTAGGTCTCACTCAGCACGTGGTGAATGTATCTAAGATCATCAACACAAATGTGGTGTAACCATAAACATCAGTGGTAATTACTGAGAGTCTCAAAGGTTACGATTGTGGAGCGAAAGGTGATGGAGAAAAATGAGGTGGTTAAAGAGCTGAAAGTACCTCTGCTAATTAAGAATGACAAAGCAGAAAATTCTTAACTCACCGTGAGAAGAGTACGGTAGCTCGTGACTTGAGTGAATTTAGCAGCCTAATTGAGAAGAAACGATAGGTGTCGATCGAATCATTAAGGCTTCACTCAGAGTCTACGAGGCTTCGGTCTACATACATCAGCATGCTTCTAGGGACACTTAACTAGTACAAAGATAAGAGTGTTATACCTGCCCCAGCTCCATTTGGAATTGAGATAGCATCTGTGATCGACAAACCAAAAAAAAAACGAAATGAAGCATAAAAGAAAATATTTTTGAAGTTTTGAATTTTTCTGAAAAAGAATAAGAAAAGAAAATAAAATATTTTTGGAGTTTTTGGAATTTCTGAAAAAAATAATAAAAACATAAAATAAATTATTTTTGGAGTTTTTGAAATTTCTGAAAAAAAGAATAATAATAACAGAAAATAATCTATTTTGGAGTTTTTGGAATTTTTGAAAATAAATAATAAAAATAGAAAATAAACTGTTTTTGGAGTTTTTGGAATGAAAATAAAAGAGAAATAAAAGGTAAGCAAAATGATAGACAAGATATACAAAACATACAACCGAAACCAAACTTCATAAAGATGAAGCGAAATGGGCCGAGCGTTCGGTTCATTTCGGTTCCCGAAAATTCCGGAACCGAAATAGACCGAGCGTTCGCTCTATTTCGCTTCTACAATTTTTAGTGAAACGGTAGGGGTTTCGGTACCGACTCAGCTTCCATCATTACCATGCCTTGTAGAGTTTTATTAAAGCTTGTTTCTGGTAGGGCCTTATTGAAGATGTCAGCCAGTTGATATGAGGATTGAACGAAGTACACTTCAACGTTACCATCTTCCACATGGTCCTTTATAAAGTGGTATCTTAGTGCAATATGTTTAGTCTTCGAGTGTTTCACTGGATTGTGACATATTCGAATCGCACTTTCAGAGTCATAGTAGAGAGGAATCTTCTTCATGCTTCAGCCATAGTCTCTAAGTTGGCTTTGTATCCATATGACTTGTGATGTACATGATGCTGCAACGATGTACTCAGCTTCGGTTATGGAAAGAGACACAAATGTTTGTTTCTTCGATTGCCAGATGACTAGTTTACCATCGAGAAACTGGCACCCAACAGTTGTGCTCTTTCGGTCTAATCTACACCCACCAAGATCCGTATCAGAAAAGGCTTGAACAAAGAAACCGGATTTAGCAGGATACTAGAGACTGAGAGACGAGGTTCGCTTCAAATACCGGAATATGTTTTTCACTGCAACCATATGAGGTTCTCTTGGGTTAGCTAGAAACCTGACACAATAACAGACACAAAACATTATGTCCTGTCTGCTAGCCATTAGATACATAGGTGACCCTGTCATTTGACCATAGAGTGTCACATCCACAGCCAGTCTCTCAAGAGATGGAGTCAGCTTCGTGAAAAATGCCATTGGAACCTTTACTTTGGAATCTCCTGTCATGCCGAACTTTGCCAATAGAGTCTTCGTGTAAGCTTCCTAATTAATGAAGATGCCTTCTGGTCCGTATCTTATATTCAATCCAAGGAAAAAGTTAATCGGACCCATTACGCTCATCTCAAATTCAGTCTCCATTAACTTCCAGAATTCAACTGTTAAGCTAGGATTCGTGGACATAAATCTGAACTATTGTAACACCGTGAATTTCAAAACAATTTTTCGCATAATTTAAAAACATATTCATTTAATTTTCATAAACATCAGTGTTTAAAACTCCAATCAATGTCATACAACGAATCCCAAGATCACATATCATAAAAATCCCATGTATGTGTACGGATCAAGCCGGCGCCTTCCCACGGTCATCACTAGTACCTGAAACAATATACACAAACACTGTAAGCACAAAGCTTAGTGAGTTCCCCAAAATACCACACATAACACATATTAGCCCCTCGAGGCTATAACTCTGTGGGTCCGTAGACCCTACTCTATGAACCCTTTGGTTCTAACTCTGGGAACCTTCCGGTTCCAACTCTATAAACATGCACAACATAAATCACATAGAAATAATGCAGTACAACACATATCATACATATAGCATACAAATACTCTATCACATAACTCTGATTACCTACTCAAGGTAAACTATAGTGAGAAGACTCACCTCGTGTATCTCGATAACTCGCGAATCCCGGAAATCACTCGCGCTCGATACTCCGAGCTATAATCCTCCTATAACATCATATACCTCTAATTAACACTTTCACAACTAAAGTTGACTACCCCTATCAAGTCAACACTGGTCAACTCTGGGTAACTCTGGTCAACGGTCAACTTTGACCGGACTCAGCGAGTGTACTAGAGCGACTCGACGAGTCTATACATGTTCACTGACTCCTTAGGATCCTCTCTTGACACGTCGAGTACTTCCCTGACTCGACAAGTTCCACCTGGCATGAATCGCGGGGCCACCACGACTCAACTCGCCGAGTCTCAAGAACAACTCAGTGAGTTCCAGCTTGACTCAGTCCACCTGTCAACCCTCTCTGACTCTCCCTGACTCACTATGTGAACCCATAACTCGGTAAGACCACTCGCTGAGTGGTTAAAGGCAATCTTCAAGCTACTCGCCGTGTCTGTTCTTCGGACTCGGCGAGTCTAAGCCATGCCTGAACTCAAAGTCACTCCTGAGGTCAGATCTGTTCCAGTAACTCATAGATCCAGTCCTTCCAAGCACATTTATCACGTAAAGTTACAATCTTGGCTACCATGCAACGCTTACAAGGCTTCTTTTGGTGAAATGACATCTAAAATGGTAACCTAAGTCCCCAACTCAAAAGGATAGGCATAAAGCAGGGCATTTGGGACTCTCTGGACCTACTAAGATCCAGATCTAGGTACCAATTCCCAAAGGGACCTCTCACACTCAAATTACAAGGCATACAAGGCATGAAGAAACCCTAGATTTGACCATATACATAAAAACACGAGAATAAGCTCTGAATAATACCTCAAATAGCTTCATCTGCCAAAATGGAAGTAGATCCAAGCTCCCCAACCATCCTAGTTTGGCCTTCCTCTTCCCTTCTTGCTAACACACACAAAGATGATGAATAATGGCCTCTTTTCTCACTCACAAGGACTCACAGGTGCTCTGGTGCTCTCAAGGTTGAAGGTAGCCGCAATGAAGGGTTATAAGGCCCTTTAAATAGGGCTCAGGGCCGGGAAATTTGGGTTTCATTAAACAGCGTGGACTCACCGAGTGCGGACGCGAACCCGCGTCCAAATCCGCGATCCTACTCGGCGAGTCTTGGCTCCAACTCGCCGAGTCTCCTCACAATTTACCAAAAATAAATAAATGAGTAATACCTGGGAATCCGGGCTGTTACAAGTCTCCCCCACTAGAACTAGACTTCGCCCTCGAAGTCTCGCTCTGCAAATAACTCTGGATGTTGTTCACGCATCTCACGCTCCGGTTCCCAAGTCATCTCGGACCCGTTCCGATGCTGCCACTGAACCAAAACCAGGGGTACTTCCTTGTTCCTCAGAACCTTGATTTTCCGATCTCTGATTGCCACTGGTCTCTCAGCATAATTCAGGCTCGCATCCACCTGAATATCCTCTAATGGAACCACTGCCGACTCATCGGCTATACACTTCCTCAGCTGCGACACATGAAAAGTGTCATGAATCTGCCCCAACTCTACTAGCAAATCCAAACGATAGGCTACTCGGCCTACCCTCGCGATCACTCGGAAAGGACCAATATATCGGGGCCCCAACTTGCCCCTCTTCCTGAATTGAATCACTCGTTTCCAAGGAGAGACCTTCAGGAGCACAAGGTTGCCGACCTGAAACTCAAGCTCGGACCGGCGTCTGTCTGCATAGCTCTTCTGACGACTCTGAGCGGTCAACAACCTCTGTCTGACCTATTGGATCTGCTATGTCGTCTGAAGAACGATCTCTGTACTGCCCATCACATGCTGACCAAGCTCTCCTCAACAAAAGGGGTCCGACACCTCCTCCCGTACAACAGCTCAAAGGGCGGCATACCAATGCTCAAATGATGGCTGTTGTTGTAGGAAAACTCTGCCAAGGGCAAGTACGCATCCCAACTACCCCCGAAATCCAATACACATGCCCGGAGCATGTCCTCGAGCGTCTGAATCGTCCGCTCACTCTGACCGTCTGTCTGGGGATGATATGCAGTACTAAAATGCAGCCTAGTACCCAACTCCTCATTAAACTTCTTCCATAACCTGGAAGTGAAACTCACATCTCGGTCTGAAACAATCAAGATCGGCACCCCATGCCGAGATACCACTTCCCTCACGTACACCTCTGCCAATTTCTCTGCTGAAGAACTCTCACTGATAGCAAGAAAGTGAGCGCTCTTCGTCAACCTGTCCACAATCACCCAAATTGCATCAACTCCCCTGGCAGTCCTTGGAAATTTGGTGATAAAATCAATGGTGATCTGTTCCCACTTCCATTCAGGAACCTCCAACGGCTGCAACTTACCATGCGGCCTCTGGTGCTTGGCCTTAACCCTACGGCAGGTCAAGCACCTCTCAACAAACCACCCAACATCCCTCTTCATACAGGGCCACCAATACTCCTTCCTCAGGTCGAAATACATCTTAGTGGCCCCAGGATGGATCGAAAATTTCGACCGATGAGCCTCTTCCATCAAAATTGTACGCGTTCCTTCCACAAACGGCACCCAGATACGCCCCTGAAATGTCATGAGCCCCCGACCATCGGTAACGAACTCTAAAACCAAACCAACAACCCGCTCTTTCTTCTGCATCTCAGGTTGCGCAGCCTCAGCCTATGCCCCACGAATGGCATCCAACACTGGAGCTACCACGGTTAGTCTCAACATACATCCCGCAGTGGGGTGCTTTCCGCCCTGCGGCTCAGTGCATCGGCTACAACATTAGCCTTGCCTGGGTGGTACAGGATCTCACAATCATAATCCTTGACCACATCCAACCACCTTCTCTGTCGCATATTTAGGTTGGGCTGATCTACCAAATATTTCAAACTCTTATGGTCTGTGTATATCGTACACTGAACCCCATACAGGTAGTGACGCCAAATCTTGAGGGCGAACACCACTGCCCCCAACTCTAGATCATGGGTGGGATATCTCATCTAATGAGGTTTCAGCTGCCTCGATGCATATGCTATCACATGCCCTCTCTGCATCAGCACCGCCCCCAACCCCAAAATCGATGCGTCAAAGTATTCCACAAATTCCTCCATCCCTTCCGGGAGGGCTAACACCGGGGCTTCGCATAACCTTTGGCGAAGTGTCTCAAAGGAGGCCTGCTGCTCGAGGCCCCATGAAAAAGCAACACCCTTCCGGATCAACCTGGTGAGTGGCACTGCGATTTTAGAGAAATCCTTGATAAATCTCCGATAATACCCCGCCAACCCTAGGAAACTCCTGATCTCGGAGAGTGACCTCGGCACCTCCCAACTCATCACCGCCTCAACTTTGGCCGGGTCGACCAATATCCCTTTCTGGTTAACGAGATGTCCTAAGAACTAGACCTCCCACAACTAGAAATCACACTTGGAGAATTTGGCATAAAGCCTCTCCGATCTCAGAACTCCGAAAACCTCTCTCAAATGCTCCTCATGATGCTCCCTAGATCTCGAATATACCAGAATGTCGTCGATAAATACAATCACCGACCGATCCAGCATCGGCGTGCACACTCGGTTCATGAGATCCATGAACACTGCCGGGGCATTGGTGAGCCCAAAAGGCATCACCACAAACTCGTAATGCCCATAATGCGTCCTGAACGCTGTCTTCTGGACGTCCTCATCTTGCACCCTCACCTGATGATATCCAGACCTCAAATTGATCTTGGAGAACCAAGACGCTCCCTGCAACTGATCGAACAAATCGTCGATCCTCGGCAACGGGTAACGGTTCTTGACCTTCAGCTTGTTCAAATCCCAGTAATCAATGCACATCCGGTGTGAACCATCCTTCTTCTTGACAAACAGGATAGGCGCTCCCCACGGCGAGCTGCTCGGTCAAATAAACCCCTTCCCCAGTAGCTCCTGAAGCTGCGAGGATAACTCTTGCATCTCTGGAGGTGCAAGACGATAAGGCACCTTAGTAATAGGCGCGGCCCCCGGAACCAAATCGATACTGAACTCCACTTGCCTCACAGGAGGCACACCCGGCAACTCCTCAGGAAATACATCAGGGAACTCACGCACTACCGGAACCTCCTCAACAGACCTCAGTTTCTCGGAATCCACCCGCGTATCCATCACATACGCCATAAAACCCTTGCAGCCCTGTTGTAGACACTGCCTTGCCCTAGCGGCCGAACAAAAAGCTGATCCCGAACGTGTATCCTCGCCGTAAACCATAAGAACTCCCCCACTAGGGTCTCGTATGGTCACCAGCTGTCGCTCGCAGTCGATAACCGCACCAAATCTGCTCAACTAGTCCATACCCACAATGACACAGACATCACCCATCGCAATAGGAACCAGATCAATCGGGAACTCAACACCGAAAATCTCTACTACACACCCTTGGAGAACCTCCGTGGCATATATCACCCTCTAGTCAGCTATGGAAACTCTCAGAGGCCAACTCAACGCCTCACGACTAACACTAATATGCTGACTAAAAGCCAAAGATACAAAAGACCGACTCGCACCCGAGTCAAATAACACCAAGGCAGGTACAAAATTCACAAGAAAAGTACCTACGCATAACATAATATAAGCATAATATCACAACATCAAAATAAATACACGAAAGAATACATACCAGCCACGACATCGGATGCTGCGCGGACCTCCTTTGCGGTCAGCTAAAAAGCTCTCCCTCGTGCTCTCGGCGCCTCGGCCTTCACTGGCCGACTCTCGGTAGCTCTGATGGCGGCAGGGGCAGATCCCTGAGGTGCTCCCTGAGATGACCCTTGCAATTGCAGACACTCTGCCTTCCGGTGTCCGGTCTGGTTGCAGTGAAAGCACACCGCAAAACCCTTGGGGCAGTCCTTGGCCATGTGCCCCTCCTTGCCACACTTGTAGCAAGATCCTGCTCTACAGACTCCATCATGACCCTTGCCACACTCCCACAAGTGCGGCCCTTCTGGCTCCCTGGATTAGGATCAGCGGGCTTGGCCCGCTTGGCTGCCGGCTGAGACTATGCCGGTCGCCGATCCCTCCCCTGAGCCTCCGCCTCCTGCCTGGCCTGAGTCTCTAGCTCAATCTCCCTCTTCCGGGCATTTGCCTGAAGCTCGGCAAATGTCCAGTACGAGGAGTTCTCCGTGAACTCCCGAATGTCTCGCCTCAAGATACTCAAATATCGGCTCATACGTGCCTGCTCCGTGGACACGTGCTCAGGGCAGAACATCGCCCTCTCATGGAACATCCTGGTAATCACCGTAACAGACTCAGTACCCTGCTTGAGGGTCAGAAACTCCTGGGCTAAATGCTCCCTCTCCACCTGGGGAACGTACTCATCTCGGAACATGGCAGTGAACCTCTCCCAGGTCACCGCCGCAAGCTCAGCAGGCATAAAGTGTGCCGTCACAAACTTCCACCAGTCCTTCGCTCCCAAGCGAAGTTGGTTCAGCGCGAACCGAACCTTCAAATGATCAGGAGTTGAGCAAGTGAAGAAACACCCCTCTACATCAGAAATCCATCTCATAGCCACCACCGGGTCCTGGGTCCCATCAAACTCTGGTGGTTTTGTGTTGCTGAACTCTCGGAACAGCAACGCATCACCAACCTGCGGCCTCGCGGCAGCAATAGCTACGGTAGCCGCTGCAATAGCAGCCTCAGAAAGAGCGGCATAACGCTCATCGAAGGTCTCAATCAACGTGGTCTTAATAGACCCGAACATCTCTGGCATCTCTGCCCTGATGGCCGCAGCCACCTCCTCATGGATGATCCGGCGGATCTCCTCATCACTGGTCTCACTGCTCTCAGGCATCAGACGTGTCCTCACCATGATCTACCTTTGAAATACAACATACGATAAATTAGAATCCATTCGTGCATACTCACACTCGACAACTCTTCCCTCCTTGATCCTTGGTATTCCAAAGATTCGTACTTGGGCTGTACACCGCTCAGGTGCTTTCAGTAGTACGGGCCTAATACTACTGTCCGCATTGTATCAGAATACACCCCAAGTCCTCCTCTTCGGATCCCAAATTCCAAGTACTCTAACATGCATAATCCATTCTCTAACAGATCTCTCATAAGCCCCTCGCTGCTACCTACTCACTCTCAAGTATCTCATAGCAGCTCACCTCTCCCTGGGCTAAGGCATCACAAATCAGGCCACTCTAGTCCTAATAGGAGTACCTAGCCTACTCTAGCATGAGAATACATCATATCAATATCAATATCACATAACATGAGGGTATTTTGGGAAATCACCTTTCGGGCGCAGACTGATCGTACACACAACTCTGCTCTGCGTTCTTCCAAAAATCTTTTATTCTTTTTGAAAATACTTCTCAAATCCTCAGTTTGAGTTCAAATACGCCCGAAGGTGTACTTGAATCCCTCAAACCAAGGCTCTGATACCAACTTGTAACACCGTGAATTTCAAAACAATTTTTCGCATAATTTAAAAACATATTCATTTAATTTTCATAAACATCAGTGTTTAAAACTCCAATCAATGTCATACAACGAATCCCAAGATCACATATCATAAAAATCCCATGAGTGTGTATTGATCAAGCCGGCGCCTTCCCACGGTCATCACTAGTACCTGAAATAATAAACACAAACACTGTAAGCACAAAGCTTAGTGAGTTCCCCAAAATATCACACATAACACATATTAGCCCCTCGAGGCTATAACTCTGTGGGTCCGTAGACCCTACTCTGTGAACCCTCTGGTTCTAACTCTGGGAACCTTCCGGTTCCAACTCTATAAACATGCACAACATAAATCACATAGAAATAATGCAGTACATCACATATCATACATATAGCATACAAATACTCTGTCACATAACTCTGATTACCTACTCAAGGTAAAGTATAGTGAGAAGACTCACCTCGTGTATCTCGATAACTCGCGAATCCCGGAAATCACTCGCGCTCGATCCTCCGAGCTATAATCCTCCTATAACATCATATACCTCTAATTAACACTTTCACAACTAAAGTTGACTACCCCTATCAAGTCAACAGTGGTCAACTCTGGTCAACGGTCAACTTTGACCGGACTCGGCGAGTGCACTAGAGCGACTCGGCGAGTCTATACGTGTTCACTGACTCCCCAGGATCCTCTCTTGACACGTCGAGTACTTACCTGACTCGACGAGTTCCACCTGACATGAATCGCGGGGCCACCACAACTCAACTCGCCGAGTCTCAAGAACAACTCGGCGAGTTCCAACTTGACTCAGTCCACCTGTCAACCCTCTCTGACTCTCCCTGACTCACTGAGTCAACCCATAACTCGATAAGACCACTCGCTGAGTGGTTAAAGGCAATCTTCAAGCTACTCGCCGAGTCTGTTCTTCGGACTCGGCGAGTCTAAGCCATGCCTGAACTCAAAGTCACTCCTGAGGTCAGATCTGTTCCAGTAACTCATAGATCCAGTCCTTCCAAGCACATTTATCACGTAAAGTTACAATCTTGGCTACCATGCAACGCTTACAAGGCTTCTTTTGGTGAAATGACATCTAAAATGGTAACCTAAGTCCCCAACTCAAAAGGATAGGCATAAAGCAGGGCATTTGGGACTCTCTACACCTACTAAGATCCAGATCTAGGTACCAATTCCCAAAGGGACCTCTCACACTCAAATTACAAGGCATACAAGGCATGAAGAAACCCTAGATTTGACCATATACATAAAAACACGAGAATAAGCTCTGAATAATACCTCAAATAGCTTCATCTGCCAAAATGGAAGTAGATCCAAGCTCCCCAACCATCCTAGTTTGGCCTTCCTCTTCCCTTCTTGCTAACACACACAAAGATGATGAATAATGGCCTCTTTTCTCACTCACAAGGACTCACAGGTGCTCTGGTGCTCTCAAGGTCGAAGGTAGCCGAAATGAAGGGTTATAAGGCCCTTTAAATAGGGCTCAGGGCCGGGAAATTAGGGTTTGATTAAACAGCATGGACTCGCCGAGTCCACTCTTGGACTCGCCGAGTCCGGACGTGAAACTGTGTCCAAATCTGCGATCCTACTCGGTGAGTCTAGGCTCCAACTCACCGAGTCTCCTCACAATTTACCAAAAATAAATAAATGAATAATACCTGGGAATCCGGGCTGTTACAACTATCATTAAGTGTTCTCCCTCATTCTTGTGAAAGAAGGTTGGTTCAACCGAGCCATGTTTGAATTTTGACATTTTGAGAAAACAGGTTAGATATTCATACCAGGCTCTCAGGCTTGCTTCAAACCATAGACTGCTTTATCCAGTATGTAAAAGTGATTTGGATACTTTTCGTTCACAAATCCGGGTGTTTGTTCAACATACACCGTTTCGTCTAGTTCTCCATCCCAGAAAGCACATTTTACATCCATTTGGAAAACTTCAAAGTTTTTATGTGCAACATATGCCAGAAAGATTCTCACTGATTCCAACCTTGCTATAGGAGCGAAGGTCTCTTCATAATCTATTCCTTCTTCCTGACAATATCCTTTCACCACAAGCCTCGCTTTGTTGCGAATTACGTTGCCTTCTTTATCTAACGTATTCCTAAAAACCCATTTTAAACCGACTACAGATGCATCTTTTGGTGTGGGAATCAGCCTCCATACACGATTTCTTTCAAACTCATGGAGTTCGTCTTGCATAGCTTGCACCCAATCAGAGTGATCAAGAGCAGCATTTACCGTTTTTGGTTCAATTTTGGAGACAAACGAATTAAACATGCAGAATTCTACTCGAGAGAATAAAGTAGCTTGCTTTGCCTTCAGTTGAGAGTGTGTGAGAACTCCCTCAGATGATTCACCAATGATTTGAGTTTTAGGATGATCCTTTGTCCATTTTATGAGAGGAAAGTAATTCGGATCATAGGTAGGATCCGGCTCAGCATTTACTTCTACTTCAAGTTCTGATTAATATCCTTCGTCATTTGTATTTTCTTTCTCTCCCTCAAATGGCAAAGTGTATCCCATGGCAGAATCTGGATTCTCCCCCTCGAATGGGCCTTTCACGGTTGGGTTTTGTGATGGATTCACCCCTTGGTAAGGCAATTTGGTTGTTTTTGGTGGGTCATTAGAAGCTGGATGATCACCTGATGCAGGAGGTTCTCTTTGAGTCTGCTTCTCGGTTTGAGGTTTGCTTTCCATGTATTTAGTAGCTTCGTCGATGATCTACTTCAAGGTATCGATATTGTTATCTACTACTTTCGCTTCTGAGTGGATCGCCTTCTCTAGTTCATCAAAGAGCAGCATATACTCGTCAAACAGATTGGAAATGAGAATAAAGTCTTGAACTGATTCCGGGAAAATTTCCTCCATTGGACCTTCGCTTGCTTGAATCTTCTTCATGTAATTATCATCAAAAGTACATAGTAGGTTTCTTCAAATTTCCTTGAGCGTTTATTCAAAACCCTACATGCCTTTGAAGTAAGCGAACACCCAAGAAGGATCCCTTCATCTGCCTTTACATCAAACCTGTTTAGGTTCTCTTTGGAGTTGAAAATAAAGTATCTTGAACTGAACACATGGAAAAACTTTACATTGGGCTTGTGATTATTCAAAATCTCGTATGGAGTGATGGAAAATCGCTTTTTGAGGAAGGACCAGTTCTGTGTGTAACAAGCAGCAGCTATAGCATCAGCCCAAAAGTATAGTGGAAGAGAAGCGAAACTCAGCATGGTTCGAGCGGCTTCACACAATGAACGGTTTATCCTTTCAACGATCCCATTCTGTTGTGGAGTGTAGGGAACAGAGAAGTTGTGAATTACTCCCTTTTCAGCCCGAAACTCTTCAAAGTCTTTATTTTTGAATGCTAGACCATTATCGCTTCTTATGTTTCTTACCACCTTTCGTAGCTGCAATTCCACTTGCTTGATAAAAACCTTCACCTTGGGAGTCGCCTCTGATTTCTGTTTAAGAAAGAAAACCCAGGTGAAGCATGAAAATCATCTACAATTACAAGTATAAACTTACTACCACTGATGCTTTCGATAGCCGAAGGGCCACATAGGTCGATGTGCAGTAGTTCAAGAGGTTCGATGATCTTTGTATTGATACGAGAAGGGTGACTCCTTCGGATTTGCTTGCCCGTCTCACATGCTGCACACAGATGTTCCTTGTCAAATTTGAGAACAGGAAGTCCACGCACGTGATCGCCAAGCACCAGTTTATTAAAATCTTTGAAGTTCAGGTGTGAGAGTCTTCGGTGCCACAACCAACTTTCATATGAGTTCTCCTTTGTCAGCAGGGATACAACCGACTTTCGTCTTATTGGGTTGAGATTCAGAGGATACATCTCGCCTTTGTGCATGGATTTCAACATAAATTTCTTAGTTTTCTTCTCAATGATCTCTAAACCCTCGTCATCGAACAAAACCTTTAACCGAGTTCCCACAACTAGTTGTGAGACGCTGATTAGATTATGCTGCAATCCTTCCACGTAAGCTACTTTACGAATCGAAAATTCATCGTTTGTAATCATCCCATATCCTTTGATTGTGCCATTTGAGTTGTTTCCATATTTTACACATCCACCATCCTTAAGGGACCGAAACTCCCAAAGCTCTTCCCTCCTTCCTGTCATGTGACGAGAACAGCCACTGCCAATATACTATTCGTTGTCAAACTGCTTGTCACTGATAACCTGCAAAATTAAGCAGTCTTAGGAACCTAAAGTCTCTTGGGACCTGGTGAGTCTTTTACATAATAGGAAATTGCAACAGAAAGATCAACCAAATATGTTCTTTTTATTAATGTGGTCTCATCTTTTCGTTTGATGGTGTAAACTTTGATTTTATTTTTATATTGCTTCAATTGGGGTGTGTTATTGTTAGTTGGTTTTTAGTTAAGTTTTTCTTTGGAGCCCTATGGTTAGCTGACCTTTACTTAACTTGAGCTTCATTATTAGAGACGAGCTTTCCCTTTCCTTTGATATCCTTCACCGGGTTTGGTTTTGGTTGCGAGTGAGGAGAATGGGACTTAGGACCGAAACTTGACTTTCGGTTCTTGGCGTAGTAAGAGTTGGGACCGAAACTTCCTTTTCGGTTTGTATGACTACATATGTGGCAATGATTGCATGAAGGAGATTTGTCCCTTGATTTATCATTTGCTTTGGGATTGGACGCCTTTTTAGAGTGAACATAATTAGGGTTTTGGTACTGCCAAAACCGTTTTCTCTCATTGAGGTTCTTCATGTATCTTTTGTTCCTCTGGCGTTTCTATTCAGCATGTTTCTCTTGAGATTTATGAATATTCGCTCTTGGTTTCGGTTTCTCCTCATGTTCTTCGGTTGTTGTTGAAGATATGTTGGATGCTTTCATTGGTTATTTTGGTATCTCTTTCGTGCCGCTTGAACTTGGCTTATCAAAACTTGAAGGGTTTGTTAATGGGTTCAACCACGTATCTACCCTTGACTCTCCATCAGGTTCGCTCCGACAGGCCAACCGTTTCGTCTGCATTGTCTATGGGTGCAGACCAGAAGTAGTTGTCACAACCTTCAGCATTATATTTATCAACCAAGGAGGTCAACTCTGTCGTTTGTTTCTTAATTATTCCTTCAACAACATATACTTGGTTCGTCACTGTTTTCACCTTTTGATAAACAACCACCTTTTCTTTGAGGACCTTGGACATATCCTTGGAAATGCGAGTGAACTCAATGGAATTTTCAGATACAAGCGATTTTGCTATTTCAGATTCGCTCTTGAGAAATTCTGAACAGTCAATCTCGTCCTTTACTGAAATTTCACTCATTTCACTTTCCTCATCAAATTCAGAAGTGGTATCTAAATTCATTTTATTTTCTGAACTTAATTTGGCATTGGATGAGTCAAACTTTTGTATGGTCTCGTTTTGATTTTTAATTTATAATTTTCGTCCAGCAAATTCTTTAACATACATTTATGTTCTTTGGACTCAATAAAAGCCTCAATTTTGTCCAGTCCATATATGTAAGTCACTGAAATGTCATCCGAGGCCATTATAGATTCACATTCAGCAATGACTTCGTCTTCCTTAAATTCAAGGAAAGGCAAAATCATTTAATGAATCTTTTTACCTATCTCACAATCTAGATGCAACTGGGTGATATTAGTATATAAGCGTTTAGCAATCAAACAGAAAGCATTTCTTTGTTTTAAAGACATCAAATTGTCTTGTTGCACATAAATAAGTTCATCCCTAGCCCTAACTAACTATGACTCCTTCTGTTGTAGCCACATCCTTCTCCCCTCACTCTTGGAAGACTCCCTGCTGACTTGGTCAGTTAGTTTAGAATTTGCTAAGCGAGTTTGCATAAGACTGCCACTTAAGTTAGAAAACTTGAATTTTAATTCATTGAATCCTTTTTCATAGTTTGTTACTGGTATTTTAAGTGATTCTAGGATAGATTGTACCTTCTTGATCAACTGATTGCAATCGCTGATCTTTTGACTCACAGGCTTGGTAGCGAAACATTTGTATTCCTTTAGCTTTGCTTCCTCATGCTTACCTTTGGTTGTATTTCCTCTCGTTTGTGACACTCTAACTGTCACCATTAAGCATCTCCCATACGACTCAGTAACTCCTTCTCTCGCCACATAAGCTCTTCCATGCGAAGGTCTGCGAACCTCTTCATCTTCAGAGTTAGTAGACCAGACTTCTACTCCACCAAACTCATCATCAATAACATGTTCCTGCACAATCAAAGCATTCGTAGAAACATTAGTTGAATTCTTCTTCTTTATTTCCACCAACTTTTTCATGTGGTAAGCTTCGTCATCTTCATCATCCTTTTTCTCAGACATCTATCTCAGCAGGTAATCCTTAACAAAGTGGTTCTTGCCGTGATAGTAGTTGCAGTCATATCCTGAATTTCCCATAAGCTTGCTCTCCTTCTTCTCATCGTCCTTCTGAGTAGTGTTTTTGATCTCCTTTTTCGTCTTTTCAAAGCTATAGTTTCCCTGCCAGTTTCGGTTCTTGTTGACAGGGAACTTCTTACGAGCAAACTTCTTTGGGTTCGTAACCATCATTGCATATCCTTCATTAGTCAGATCGCACTCTGATATTTCAGATTCTTCCTCTTTGTCTGCCACACTCTTGCTCTTAGAAACAAGGGCCAGAGAACCCACACCCGAAACTACCTTCACTTCCTTAGTCCCCATGCTTTCATGAGATTTGAGTATACCCATTAGTTTTGCCTGTAAGTAGGACTTAAATTGCTCATGTGCCTTCACAGTCGATACCACTGCCGTCCATTCGGGTCTTAAGCCGTTCATGAATGTGACCTTTTGTGCGATCGCATTCCTTTCAATACCATGCTTCATCATCTTGCTAAGCATATGGTTGAAACGGTCGAATATCTGAATGAGTTTCTCTTTAGGTTTTTGTTCAAAAACACCGAAATCAGAGAGAAATAGGGTTTGGATTGAGTGCTCTAGATCCTCATCAGTTGAATATAATTCTTTCAACCTATCCCATATTTCTTTAGCTGTAGTGCATGAACTTACTAAACGGAAAGTATCGGCTTGCAAAGCGAATCTGATCATTCTCATGGCTTTAACATTGCATAACACCTTGTCTTTTTCATTTTAAGGGATCTTCTCTACATCCACCAAGAGTTGGTTATACTCTTTCTAAATCTTGATCGTTCTGTTCATTCCAGAGTGAACAAACAGACCCAATGTTATTGCTTACCAAATAAGATAGCCATTGTCTTCAGATCCAACAGCGTAGTCTTCGAAGTGATGCGCCCACACTTCATTATCTTGAGTATAGAGAATGGAAACCCTCGTATTGGATCCTACACTGTTGGAGATGTTGATTGGATTGACTTGAGAATCATCATGAGACATGACAAACAACTTCTTCTATTAATCTGCTTGAATCAGACTTGTAAAGTTGAAACTAGGGTTTTATCGAACACCAGATACACCGTCGAGAAGAAGAAGATGGCTTCTATATATTCGATAAAAGAAGAAACCCTAATGGATGCTTGAAACAGGAGAGATGCGTATTTATTACACAGTCTACTGCTCTGATACCAATTGATGAGATTATAACGCTATTAGACTGATAGATTCTAAACAGATAAATAAGAATAAAGCAATCAAAGAACATAAGAATGGATCAAAAGATGTCGAATGATTAATATGTCACACCTCAGAAGAGCTCGACGAAGAACTTTAACTATAGAGATGTGCTTAGGGTTACAATGAAAAAGCTATTAATGAGAACGTTTTTCTTAAAGCTATACATGCATGCATAATATATAAGCTAAACCTAATGCTTAAACCACGGTTGGGCAGGCCCAAACCGGGTAATCAAAATATTAACATTAAGCCCATATGATGCAACACTCTAGACCCAAAACTCGACGTATGCAAGAGTATGCCCTGCATAATGTCCTAAAGCCCAAACTCTTTTTTAATGTCTTAATGCTTTAATACTTAACGTCAAAACCTCAAATCTAATCCTAATAAACATCTAAAGCCATAAAGTTGCAACCTTTTATGAATTTTCATGGAAAAGGAAGCTCAAAACCAAAACCCTAACTTATATTATGACACTATACACCCTAAAAAGTCTGAAAGGACAACCTAAAAGCTCTGGAGTATTCCATACTCACAAAGATCATGGTTTTAGGACAAAAAGATTATAAATCTATGCTTAAATAGATCTAGTAAAGAAAGCTCCAAGGTATGAACTTTATACCTCCTGAAGATGCACAAATATGAGAATAATCATGAATAAAAAGCTTGAGAGCAACACCACAACTCCAAAGGTTTTCCTTCACCACTAAGAACAACAAAATGTCACTCTAAAGTTTCAAAACTCACACATAAGAATTAGGGTTTTGATATGTAGGTTAAAAGAGATGGAGGCTAGAGGTAAGAAAGGGTTTAAGACCATAAAGTTCTTTAAATAGGGTCCAAACCCTAAAAATTAGGGTTTTTCTTCTGCTTTAGTATGTCCATCGCACAAACACATACACCCAGTGTATATAAGGGATTTCGTGACCATCTATAAGGACCTACGCCCAGCATAACCATCTCATATGCCCAACGTCGGGACCGATTTTGCAATCTTTTTAAGGAATCAATGCTAAAATTAAAAATACCTGGAACACTGGCATTACACGAATCAGATCCATCCATCTTATTATGTCCTAATCAAATATAGTTATTCATTCTAACACATTATAATTGTTTGATGTTAATTATCTTGTGGAAAGTGGTGTGAATCGATTTCCAGGAGAAAATTGTACTAGTGGCAATGGGTCATCATGTATCGTATGTAAAAAGATATGTAATTTATTACATCTGTTAATGAGTCATACAGACTCACATAATAGAAAAGAAGTTACTTATGATAAGCATATAGATGAGAGTGATGTTAGGTATAAAGGTAAGGATGCTTCTCATGATGGTCTAGAATTTGATGGTGATGAACCAATAGCCGATCAGGTAAAACTGATGATGTTGTTGAATGATGCAAAAATACTTCTACACAAAAAACCAGTGTGTTTTTTAGATCATGATGATGACAACATTGAATCTATTGACAGGAAAACTAGGCCATAACAACCTCATAAGGAGAGATGGTATGGAATACAACACCAATAATTTTTGTTGGTTCGTTTATGTATTATGGTGATGGACTTGAAAATTCTTTTGATGCTCGTGTTTAGTGGTATATTTCACTCAACTCTGACCATGTCTTAGTTTGTCGAGTCTTAAGCAATTTGTGCAACCAAATCTCTTGTTGTTGGAAAGGGCTTCACATTGCTTTGGCGTAAAATCATTTGAGAAACAATCAAGAGTTCCTTTCAGTTATTAGGGAACTATGCATAATTGAATTACATAGGCTTAGAATCTTAACTTAGCCCAACTACCTAATCTTTTTTGATATGGTTCTAGGGCGAAGTTAATTCTTCAAAGGAATATTTAATTATATATTACATATAGTCTTTGAGAATCAAGGATTATGTGTAATGGTTGGGCAAATTCGGGGCTCTAATGTTTGTGGATGATAGATGATGAGAGTTTGAACCTAAGTGGGGGGGGGGGACTAGGTATTTAGGATGAGGGAATGAAGGGAAACTCAACCTTTGGTTTCAGTTTCAAGGGCTAGAAGAATCTATAATTCGATTATGTGGGGTTATTGGTTCTGGATTATTATTGCAAGAAGGAATGGAAAACAATCCGTCACAAGAATGCTTGTGGTTATAAAGTTTTCTCGTTATGTTTCTCAATGATTTTTCAGATTTCCTTCGAAGCATCATGTATAATTAAGGAATTGGTTAGATCGTGGTTACAACTCAAATATCTAAATAGGTTTATATCTTTAGGGATGCATGAGTTGTCCTTGCATCATAAGAGCCAGTTGACAAGGAACTCACTTGTTAAGTAGTTCACCATGGGGAGTGTTGAGTATTTTTGTGAGAAGAAATGATGGGCTGCTCAGGTTGTGTTTTGAGTTTCTTGCAATAAGGATCATTTATCCCTTGTAGGAATTTGGCAATTTTTTGATCAATATCAGAAGGGGGGTGTATGTTTTCTTTGTATGATCTTATTTTAGAATATCAATAAATGAGAGTGAGTAAAAAGGGGTTTAGAGGACAAGCTTCAAGATAGCTTATGGTCGTTAAAAGTTGTAATGATACCTTTGGGGATTCGCTAGTATGCGAGCAATGTCTATGGGATGGAAGAAATAAGATTATATGACCCATGTTTAGTCAGTTGGTTTTGGTGTTTGTCGTTAACATCTGAGAATTTTATAAGATTTTTAGAATGAAGTATTAATAGTTCTGGTAATGGAGTGACACTATGCTAAGTGCCTTAGGTACGAATTTAGTGTCAAGAAGTTTAGTTTATAAGTGCCTCATCGATCAAGATTATAAGTTTTGGATCAACTCAGTGAAGGTAGGCTGCAATACAAGGGAAGGATTTTGGAAATTCCGTATGGGATAAGTAATATTAGTGTCTTAACATGGTGTCATCATAAATCTATTCAAATCTTTCCAAAGTTTGCTTACCTGGCTTTATTTGGTGTATCGAGTTATGTTATGTTGGTATGAAATTAGGTGTTATTCTAGTGTAAGTATATCTAGCAGGGTTGTTCGGTTATGGGTTGTGTAAAATTTGGTAGGTTGTTGAGTGTAATCTATGGTGGTTGCATGTAATTTGAACGAGATATCCTAAGAATTCTTGGTTCAGCTTTATTACATGGTTCCTGTTGAATATAATGCTTTCAAGTAGGAAGAAGCGTTTAATTGTCTATCTTATTTCCAGATTACATGCGACTATGTATTAGTCTGGTAATGCAACGGTATTAGCATAGTCTTCAAAGTGTTTTATGTATATAGACTAGTTCGTTTATTACTATGTATTGTGATTGATAGATTTAAAGGAGAATGATTAATGGGTTCCTTTAGGTCGTTAGGATGACTTTATGGGTTTGGATAAGCTAAAAACAATATTTTTTTATAAAAACAATTTTAACGGAAAATGGAAGACTTTTAAAATAACTAGTTTATTTTTAGATCATTTTAACAAAACCACCAAGAGAATCCAAATATACTTGGAATAGTAGTTCCATTATTATATGAAGTACTTCTTAAGCCTTTAAGTGCTTGTGACAAATAAGCACTAAAGGAGAAGCACTTCTAAGTACCAAAACTTTCAACAACTTCAAAAGAAAAGCAATAAGAGAGCATTTCAGACACGCTATAGTTTTGGAGCAAAGAAGGGAAGAAAGTAAAAGACTAGTCTTAAATGCAAGCCCCGTGCATTTCTTTTATAGTCCCATGCAATTCAAGAGTTGCCCTATTTAATAATGTAAAGTAATCACTAGACATTAGAGCATGGGGAACAAAGAATGGAGGTTCACAAGAAACCACCCATTCCTTATACAACTTTCGGTCATGGGGAAAAAGAAGAGACAAAATCTTCGTCTAGTTTCTACAACTAGATAAAGGTAACTAAAGGTGTGGTATCATTTATTCCGTTGTCTAAGACATCATTTTAAACATGAGATGTGGATCACAATCAATATTATGTGGTTTTCAACTTTTATTAAGGCCTTAGATGTCTAGCTCAAAAAATAAGATGAACAAATCCCATCTTGACTACATACGCCTATCAAGTAGTTCACGATATACCTAAATATGGCCCTTATAGCTGCCTTTTACAGAACAACGTTAAACCATGTCAAAGCATAATAATTCCAACACTAAAATCTCAAATATGTATCTCAGGTCAAAGAATACAAAGATACTACATTAATAAAAGCATCACTTATGAGAACGATCCATAAAGTTGTCACACCCCAAAACCGAGAACGGTAGAATACGTTCTGGGGTGGAGGACGTCATGACAAGTATCACAACATATGTAGTATAGTAATCAAATTACAACAACCATTGCATTAATAGTAATAATTTTACATAGGTTACATTTCATAGCAATATCAAAGTAAATACAGAGAATAATATAGATGCAGCTTGGTACTTGGCTGACTTCACAAAAGCTCCCGAGATGTACCTGTCTATCGTTACCTGAGAATACAAGTTATTTTGAAAGCGAGTATCAGCATTTTTATAATGCTGTTGAATTCATAAGCATTTAATGACAATAGTATAAATACACATTTTTATTCCAAATAAACTCATGGAAGATGGTAGTTTAGAATCTACAGAGTATTAGAATTCTTTCCAGAAAATCCTATATTTTCTAAATAAAAGCAGTCTTCTACCAACACCCAATTGTTTATGTTTAAGGAGTAATTTCCCCAAAAGTACTATCATTACTAAGGTATAGTTTTTACTTTAAAGGAGTTACGAGAAAAGCCTCAAGTAAAAATAATAAGGGAAAAACATATTTTTCCTCAGCAGGAACACTGCCGGCTTAAAAGTTAATAAAACTTAGACTCCAGGCGGGACGCCTCGCAAAGTTTAAAGGTAAATAAATCATAGACGTCGGATGATACGTCTTGCAAAGTCTAAAAATAAGTAAGACATAGACTCCAAGAGGGTATTGAAAGGTCAATACGCCTGGCTCAGTCTAAGACAAGGAAACACAGACTCCAGACAGTATCAAATGAACGATACAGCTAGCAAAGTCTAAAACACGGAAACACAGACTCCAGACAGTATCAAATGAACGATACAGCTAGCAAAGTCTAAAACAAGAAAAACACAGACTCCAGACAGTATCAAATGAACAATACAGCTAGCAAAGTCTTAGAACAAGGAAAACATAGATTCCAGGAGGGTATCGAATGAACGATATGCTTGGCTTAGTCTAAATGAAAGGGTGGATAAAAGGGTGAATGTGAACTCGTATGTAACCATGCTGATTGACGATCAAATCCTTGATGACCCTCCAGGTCATGTGATGAATAGTGACATCTGTCACCCATTGGGCCTTACCGGCTCGGACTGTAGCTAGCAGTCAAGGTGTGGGAGTGTCTGTCCCGCATAGATCTATAAACATGATGCCCGCTCTCCCTCCAGGAGACTCTGGTTACACGTCGATGGCGCTTGGAAGCGGCGTATCAGGAAATAGTACGTCACATTCTATTTAAAGTAGTATAATAATAGTATAGACTCAAGAATGAACTGACTCTTGTGGAATTCTTCATACTAGAGAGAATAAATAGAACCTCCTAACTATTCCTATAATAGTTATTAATGTTTCAGTTATAAGAACAATGAATGGAATGATGCCTTAGCTACTCAAAGGAAATGAACTGGCTGATGGAAACCTTTATGACTATATATGTATACATGATATATCACTAATAATTAAACGACCTTCGGACGGATAACCGATACCCTAGAACCACATCCAAACAAGGAAAAGGAGGTAGGGCGAGCTAGCCTTCCTAAGTCCTTTAAACATTACTTATATAACTATACATATACATGCATGCATTTAACATTATAAAAGCATGAAAGAAACTTTGGTAAAACCTTTTGAAAACTTTACAATTAAGAATCTATGACTCGATGTCTGTTTATAAAACAAGCTTTGAAAACCTTTGTGAAATTCTTTGATAATCTAAAAGAGAACTTCATACTTTAAATCAAGATTTGAAAACGAGATTGAAAAACCTTCAGCTGGATAAAGCAGTTTGACAAGCAAAATCTATTTTGCTATACAGCTATTAATCACATGTGATTGATATAATAACTCTATATGTCACACCCCCAAACCAGAACGGAGAAAACGTTCGGGGGCGGAGGACGTCATATTCAGTATCATAACAGTTCATAGAAAGGAAAGTACACACCACCATAATATAAATATATTTGAAAAGTTTACATGATTGTATATGTTACATGTTTGCAAAAGAAATCAAATACAATATGGTGATCCAAAATATGTTACTAACGACAGCGCGTTAGTCTTCAAAAGTAGTTGCTACCTGGTCTAGCGGTTTCCTGAGAATACAAGTTATTTCAAAGAAAAAGTGTCAACATTTAAGTTGGTGAGTTCATAAGTGGTGTTTTGAGAAAATGTATGCCATTCGAAAGTGCGTGTATGTTTTCCAGAAAATCCCTTATTTTCTATTTGATGTATGAAATGAGTTTGAAAGATTGTTGTATGTACTATATGTATTTGAACCAGGAAAATCCCTTATTTTCCTAAAAGTGAAATGGAGTCTCAAATGACCAAGACTGTAAGCTATAAGAAACTATGACATGCTCAAAAGAATGATGTTGTAAATCGTTATTGTACAAAATGAATGTATTTGAACCAGGAAAATCCCTTATTTTCCTAAAAGTGAGGTGCAGTCTTATTGTTAAGTAAAACTAGTTGTGGAAGTGTTATAACCTGAGTTTTGATCATGCCGATAATACCCTAGAATATAGTTATTACCCCTCAAGCATGATTAAGTTATGTATTACTACGTGCATGAGTCATTGTTTCCGCGTGTTGTGAGTTCCTCATAACCATACTAGACGCAGTACCTAATGTTGACGTTTGTCACCCCAAATGACGGACTGTAGCTATCAGTCAGGGTGCGGAGTTGTCAGCCTCATATAGATCTATACACACTTGTCACTCTCTCCCTCCAGGAGACTCTGGTTATAGGTGAGGACTTTCGTTTGGTACAAACAAAGCCATATGCCATCACATGATTGCTAACAACAAGTTCACGAGTAATATGATGAAAATCGTTCGTATGAAATGATTTCGTTTTCTACCGTGTTACAAAAACGTGATGATGAGTTGAGTTTTCTTGTAAAAGCATCATGCTATAGTTGAAATGGTTACTCTTGACATGATGTAGTATGCAAACGTATAAATAAAACCTATTTCTATTTATAAAACATATTGTATCCCAAGAGGGTAAAGCTGTGTTGTGAGGTGTTTTGCATGATAATAACTTCATAAGATAGTTTAAAACAACAGTGTGAAAAGTATATAAAAAGATCGATGTTTCACACGATTTTAGTTGTGTGTTTACTTGTATTCCCCCCCTAAAAGTGTTTCAAAAGAATTTAAAAAGCATTTAAAGTGTGTTTGTAGGGGTATGAACTCACTTGATTGAAGTGGTTGATTTGAAGTAGTCGAGAGGAGAATCGAGCAGAACTTCGACAGGAAGAGTTGAAAACGCGGGAAAATCTCGGGATTCTCGGGAATCTCGGGGACCTCGGGAACACAAAGCCTTCCTTCGGGACTTGAAGGTGAAAACCGAGGCTTTGGGAGGGTCTCGGGGGCTTAAACGCAGAGTTTCGACGCGAGAAAGAAAGGAACTGAACAATGGAACTCGGAGCCCTTGAAATCTACTTATAGGGGCATTTTTGGGGTGTGCCACGTCGTGGCGCCTGACAGCCTCGGATTTTGGACCCTGAACTTGTAAAATCCATAACTTTCGCATACGAGCTTCGTTTTCGACGTTCTTTATATGCACGCGTAGCTAAAAATATGATCTACAACTCTCGTTTAGACTTCATCGGCAAATTTTGATTTTATTTTTAATTATTTATTTTTAACGGGCCGGGACACGAAAAGTCCGTTAAAATTCCATAACTTCTTCATCCGATGTCCGTTTTCGTCAGACTTTTCGTCGTCGCGCTACTAATGTTGAGACCTTCGATTCTCATTTAGGTTGTTTTGGTCAAAAGTATCTCGAGCTCTATTTCGAGTTTTTAGCTGTCTACTGCTATACCCGAACCTTGGAAAAATCATAACTTCCTCATACGAAGTCAGATTTGGACGTTCTTTTTATATACGCTCACGGTTTGATGTTATCTATAACTTTTATTTAGATACCTAAGGCTTTTAAATATTGTATTGAAACTTCACGTTTTCGTTTAATCGGTGTTGCCGGTTTTGTCGGGAATTTTAGAATGGTTATAACTTCCTCGTTATAACTTGGATTTTTGTGTTCTTTATATGTATGAAAACCTTGTTATGATATTTACCACTTAGTATACTCAATTACGGTTTTATAAAAGTTTAAATTTTTACCTGAATTTTGCTGTTGTTACATTATCCCCCCATTAGAGAGAATTTCGTCCCGAAATTTGCATTTTGACTGGGACTCCAATTCTTGCGGGCAGGCGAGAGTGCTTCTGGTCGATTTGTTCCTCTTGTTCCTTTATGAATCTAGATCCTAACGTGCGTGTTTCAGCGGACCTTCATTACTCCGCCAATCACTTCGATCGTTCGGGATCGTGTGGTTTTGGGTTTATTTACTTATGTTCTTCTAAATGTTAGCATATTCACTCGATGCATTAGGGCAGCTACGTTCTGAAGTTCATGGTTGAATTCACTCCTAGTTTCTGAGCTTGGATTTGACTTGTTGTGTGTGTGATATTTCTAAATGATCTGTTGGGGGATACTACGGGAAGGTTGTAAAGATATAGTACTCCTCACATGAGTACCTCGGGGTTTTGAAACTTAAACCAATTGGGGTTAGTGTCGGGTTTGTCGTGATAAATCGATCGAGTTTCGTTAGTCGATGGTTAAAGTGAAAGGGTCTTTTATAAAACATGGAACTGGTATGGGTAGTAGGGGTCTCCTGCTAGGTGGAAATCCAACCATTGTGTTTGTACGAGAATAGGGAGATAAGGATTGTCTAGAACTAAGGCACATAAGGTTGACATCAACGTTAAACTATCATATGCATAAAATACTCCTATAGTATTCTAAATGTTATGTTTGATTCTAAAGTTTATAAGTTTGGTAAGTTTTAAATTTGTTGTCCATTGCAGACACTCCTTGGCATATGTTAGTCGGCTCTTGGACAAATATAGTTGATCAGGCTATATTCTTCCCAGTTCCGATTACATGTCCCAAGGCATACCTGCACTGCACAGCTTATTTATAATACTTCTATATTGTTTTAATTATGATACCGACCCTGTTATTAATATGAAATGAATGCATGCCTACTTTACAAAAACTAAATAAATTTAATTTTTAAAAGTATGACTCTTACTCAGAGTGTTTTTGCCCAGTTGTGTTTATAGTTGTATACCAAAAATGGTTTTGATATACTTAATTCACTATAAACAATGCTCTGATACCAATCTGTCACACCCCCAAACCAGAATAGCGGAAACGTTCGGGGGCGGAGGACGTCATATTCAGTATCATAACAGTTCATAGAAAGGAAAGTACACACCACCATAATATAAATATATTTGAAAAGTTTACATGATTGTATATGTTACATGTTTGCAAAAGAAATCAAATACAATATGGTGACCCAAAATATGTTACTAACGCCAGCATGTTAGTCTTCAAAAGTAGTTGCTACCTGGTCTAGCGGTTTCCTGAGAATACAAGTTATTTCAAAGAAAAAGTGTCAACATTTAAGTTGGTGAGTTCATAAGTGGTGTTTTGAGAAAATGTATGCCATTCGAAAGTGCGTGTATGTTTTCCAGAAAATCCCTTATTTTCTATTTGATGTATGAAATGAGTTTGAAAGATTGTTGTATGTACTATATGTATTTGAACCAGGAAAATCCCTTATTTTCCTAAAAGTGAAATGCAGTCTCAAATGACCAAGACTGTAAGCTATAAGAAACTATGACATGCTCAAAAGAATGATGTTGTAAATCGTTATTGTACAAAATGAATGTATTTGAACCAGGAAAATCCCTTATTTTCCTAAAAGTGAGGTGCAGTCTTATTGTTAAGTAAAACTAGTTGTGGAAGTGTTTTAACCTGAGTTTTGATCATGCCGATAATACCCTAGAATATAGTTATTACCCCTCAAGCATGATTGAGTTATGTATTACTACGTGCATGAGTCATTGTTTCCGCGTGTTGTGAGTTCCTCATAACCATACTAGACGCAGTACCTAATGTTGACGTTTGTCACCCCAAATGACGAACTGTAGCTAACAGTCAGGGTGCGGAGTTGTCAGCCTCGTATAGATCTATACACACTTGTCACGCTCTCCCTCCAGGAGACTCTGGTTATAGGTGAGGACTTTCGTTTGGTACAAACAAAGCCATATGCCATCACATGATTGCTAACAACAAGTTCACGAGTAATATGATGAAAATCGTTCGTATGAAATGATTTCGTTTTCTACCGTGTTACAAAAACGTGATGATGAGTTGAGTTTTCTTGTAAAAGCATCATGCTATAGTTGAAATGGTTACTCTTGACATGATGTAGTATGCAAACGTATAAATAAAACCTATTTCTATTTATAAAACATATTGTATCCCAAGAGGGTAAAGTTTTGTTGTGAGGTGTTTTGCATGATAATAACTTCATAAGATAGTTTAAAACAACAGTGTGAAAAGTATATAAAAAGATCGATGTTTCACACGATTTTAGTTGTGTTTTTACTTGTATTTCCCCCCTAAAAGTGTTTCAAAAGAATTTAAAAAGCATTTAAAGTGTGTTTGTAGGGGTATGAACTCACTTGATTGAAGTGGTTGATTTGAAGTAGTCGAGAGGAGAATCGAGCAGAACTTCGATAGGAAGAGTTGAAAACGCGGGAAAATCTCGGGATTCTCGGGAATCTCGGGGACCTCGGGAACACAAAGCCTTCCTTCGGGACTTGAAGGTGAAAACCGGGGCTTTGGGAGGGTCTCGGGGGCTTAAACGCAGAGTTTCGACGCGAGAAAGAAAGGAACTGAACAACGGAACTCGGAGCCCTTGAAATCTACTTATAGGGGCATTTTTGGGGTGTGCCACGTCGTGGCGCCTGACAGCCTCGGATTTTGGACCCCGAACTTGTAAAATCCATAACTTTCGCACACGAGCTCCGTTTTCGACGTTCTTTATATGCACGCGTAGCTAAAAATATGATCTACAACTCTCGTTTAGACTTCATCGGCAAATTTTGAATTTATTTTTAATTATTTATTTTTAACGAGCCGGGACACGAAAAGTCCATTAAAATTCCATAACTTCTTCATCCGATGTCCGTTTTCGTCAGACTTTTCGCCGTCGCGCTACTAATGTTGAGACCTTCGATTCTCATTTAGGTTGTTTTGGTCAAAAGTATCTCAAGCTCTATTTCGAGTTTTTAGCTGTCTACTGCTATACCCGAACCTTGGAAAAATCATAACTTCCTCATACGAAGTCAGATTTGGACGTTCTTTTTATGTACGCTCACGGTTTGATGTTATCTATAACTTTTATTTAGATACTTAAGGCTTTTAAATATTGTATTGAAACTTCGCGTTTTTCGTTTAATCGGTGTTGCTGGTTTTGTCGGGAATTTTAGAATGGTTAGAACTTCCTTGTTATAACTTTGATTTTTGTGTTCTTTATATGTATGAAAACCTTGTTACGATATTTACCACTTAGTATACTCAATTACGGTTTTATAAAAGTTTAAATTTTTACCTGAATTTTGCTGTTGTTACACTATAGTTCAACTTGTGTTCCCCCCCCCCCCCCCCCCCGAGTAAAAGCATTTAAAATCATTTAAAAAGGTTAATTCAGGGGTATGAACTCACCTGACGTGGGTAATTCGGATGGACGGACGATATAGGATGTTATGTGTCAATTGAGGTCTTGAACACACACTTGGATCCTATTTAGAAAGTATTGATACATTGAAGTATCCAATTAGTCATTAAATAACTAATTAAGCAAGTAAAGACCCTCTAATTCATGAAAACAACTTCTTTCAAGTGCTAGGAGTGTTAAGGGTTGCATCTAAGGAGAGTATAATCTCACTTTGGAGTTTACTCCTCAAATGGTAATATCTAGGGGTGTTTACGGTTTTGGAACCATATCCCCCATGAGTGTACGACCATAAACTCATGGGAATGGGTTATTTGTGTGCTTTAAGGCTTCATGCTTCACAAGGAAAAGTTCTAGGGTTGATTCAAGGGCTATGGAAGTGATTAGGGCTTAAAATGAACACTTTATGGAGTTATCGGTCCTTGGACCACTCCCTTGGGTGTTTACGGTCGTAAACACATGGGTTTATGGCCGTAAACCCATGTTTGTCCATTTCTCTTGTGTTTTGGTGGTTGTAGGCTAAGCATGCAAAGTTCTAGACCCAAATACAAGCCATACAAGGTGTTAAGGGCACTTAAACACCCTTTGGAGGTGTTTACGGTTTTGGGTGATCCCCAAACCGTAAACTCATGTTTACCCCCTTAATTCATGTTTTGGGGTTCTTAGGTCATTCATGCAAGTCCCTAGGCCATTAGCTAAGCATTGGAAAGGTTTTGGGAGGGTTTTTGGGCATCAAAACCCCTTTTTAAGGTGTTTACGGTTTTGGGATGTTCCCAAACCGTAAACTCTTATTCTTGGGGTTTTTGGATGATTAAGCCACGAATTTGCAAGTATGATAAGCTAAACAACAAGCTAGGAAGGTTAACTTACTGTTTTGAAGCTCGAAGGGCCGATTTTTGATAAAAACCTGATTTGTAGACAGAGAAAGTAGAGAGAGGAGGTTCCTAAGTTGTGAAAAGGTTGGAATGAAACCCACTCAACCCTTATATAGGGTTGAGCTTACAGCCTGGGTGGGGGTCCATCCAACACCAACCGCAAACGGGTTTTTTCGCGACTTACGTTAAACACGACATATTTTAAATTATACCTCCTTATTTTTGGTTCGCTTGACGCATATTATTTAAAATATTCCAATGGGCTTAAATTCGGCCAAAGATATTTTGAAATAAATTTGGCTAATTTTTACATTGCTAAAATGCGGAGACAAAACAATTGGAAATTTTGGGTTGTAAGAAAAGTGATTTTGATGTGGGTAATGTCAAATACTTGTTCTCCAATCAAGTACTTGTGAAGTTGGTAGCAACACTTTCTAACTTCATCTGCATGAAAATCAACCAATCCATTCATATTAGTCTTACCTCTTAGATGCTCCCACAACTATGGACATTAAGAAAAACTAAGTTATTCAAGGATTAAACATGCTAATATAGAACATAATAATTATTTAATAAAAAGACTAAATCCAATATATCAAACCATAACAATATATATTGCTTGTACTATTCCAATATCTAAATAGTAAATTTATATCATATCCAATCAGTTACAACAACAAGGTCTTATAACACCATCTTAACTTTCATGCTTTAGCTAATGAAGGAACTTGGTCAAGTAGATTCGAAAAACTTGATTTGTATAACCTTTTTGTATGCTAACCCTTTCTGTTTCATATATATATATATATATATATATATATATATATATATATATATATATATATATATATATATATATATATAGACACACACACACACACAATAAACATTAAGAAAAACTAAGTTATTCAAGGATTAAACATGCTAATATAAAGTAGAGTAATTATTTAATGAAAAGACTATATCTAATATATCAAACCATAACAATATATGTTGCTGGTACTATTCCAATATCTAAATAGTAAATTTATATCATATCCAATCAGTTAGAACAACAAGGTCCTATAATACCATCTTAACTTTCATGCTTTAGCTAATGAAGGAAGTTGGTCAAGTAGATTCGAAAAACTTGATTTGTATAAAATTTGTGAATACTAACCCTTTTTTTTCACACACACACACACACACACACACACACACACATATATATATATATATATATATATATATATATATATATATAAAGAAAACACTTGAGAATGTACTAGATGCTTAAATACAACTTATATACCAATACTTGTGTAATGGGATTACTCATAGTCATGAATGAACTAAACATTTTAAGCATCTTTATATGTGGTTCCCCAAACAACAATGTATTCTAATTCTGTAGTGTGACTGTAACTGAAAACTACATGGTACTACTATCCATGCAACTTTTCTATTCATTCATAATGAGGATATGCCCGATTTGTGATTTAGATATATCTCAATGTATTTGAAATCATGCATATATGTAGCAGTTTACACATAGTATTCGTTCAAATACTCTGCAAATTAGGAATATTTCTTTATTTGTTCGTTAGTACTTTTAGAATGTTCCTATCAGTCATACCATGACTTATTCTTAGATTATACTGGTATTTACTTGTCATGCTCGATGCATACGACATATTTGGCCTTTATGCATATTCATTACATATACGATGAATCTAGTTGTAGCATAATATGGAATAGAATCATACTATCTAGCTCAACCATTATACTAGGATTCCGAGGCATGCTCAAAATCATGTCATTTGGTATTGACAAGATAAACTCTCTTAGTGTCTTATTTCTTAAGCTCTTTAAGACTCTTCACAATTAATGCAGTTCTATTTAATCTTTTCAGTTGCCATGATCTATCAAAGTGGAACTTAATTCCAAGAATTAGTATGTCGGTTACATACAAGACTAGGAATTTTACTACACCCCACTAACTTTGTAGAAAAACACTAGAATCATCTTGGTTTATAATTAAATCACACTATGTAATTATCGTATAAGAAAGAGGATTCTTACTTTTAGATGTTGGCTTAAATATGAAGAGAATTTTATCCATGTATGTCTGCTCCTTTGAAAACTCACTTACTCTTTATAGTTACACTATATTGAGGAAGATTTATCAAGCCCGTATTTGGCTGTCATACATGAATTCATCTCTATGTGTTCTATTGGTTTCTAATCTACTATTGAACATGTTCAACAAGTTTTGAAAATTTTACTAGTTCCAAACTATGATGCATTTAGTTTATGGTTCTTTAGCTCTTAAAGCTCAATATTACCCCCACTTAGAAATGGAACTTTCTAAGTATATATCTTATGGAATGAAAATCAATGGGATAGTAGAAACTTTATCCTAAACAAGCATTTATGATAGTCTAAATAAATGCAATTAGTAGAAGTTAGAGTGAGTTAAGCTTATTGTCTAACATGAGCTCCATAACTCGATACCTTTTAGATAAGGATAAATCATTTCATCCTTAGTCTAACGAAATTATTTAATCTACTTGTTTAGTTGAATATATATATATATATATATATATATATATATATATATATATATATATATATTGTTGTACTAAGCATAACTCCAAAAATATTATTAAGTACATAGTTCTTTAAAAAACACGATATAACAGACTGTAAGGTATGATTTATCCTATTAAAAAATTTGTATTATTGATATTCAACCAGTAGCTAGGTAACACTATCCCACTAGAGAGTGCAAAGGCTACCTTGAACATCATTTGACAAATCCAAGTGACCATATGATCATGTGACACAAGAACTATACAAATGACAAGTGAGTGTTCTGGACGGAAGGAATTGTGAATGGATTCCACAATTCCTAAGATGTTCGAAGATGAATTGGTTTAAAAAACATATTTTCTTTATCATAACGAAAATGTTAATGATGGTCTCATTAAGTTGTACTTCAATTTTCACCATGAAAGAATTTGAGCAAATCAAAGATTTCAATAATAACTAATAAAATTCGCTGGTGAGATTTATTAAGTATCTATCACCAAATCTATTCATGGATTGAAAAGATTACATATTTCACAATGTATAATTGTTTTTCAAGCCTTTTTGTTCCTCCACTACTAATAGAGAAATACAATTGTGAATCATCTTCCCATGTAAATAGGATTCACATATATAATATGAATCAAACTTATTTGCCTTAAAAAATTGCATCCTTTTGAAGTTGGTATATGTGTTTCATATTTATATAATCATGATGGTAATGACACAGATAAGTTTGAATCAAATATCATTTGGTCATATAAATGTTATTTTAGAACTATTAATTTAATGAAAACATATAAATTTAATTCATAAATAACATTATGAGAAAATATTCTGAACATGAAATACATCATTTCAGAACATGAATGTAAACATCCATTAAATGATAAGAAAATATAGATTTATTCATAAAATTTCAACTGTCACATGTTCCTATAAGAACAAATACAAAACATCTATTGTTTAAATAAATACTACATGGACATCAAAATCTCCAACAATATCAATAACATCACTTGCTATTATCTTTAGAATGGAATATCATTTGTCTATAATAAGTTGTTTATTTCTTCCAAAACACCAACACATAATATCAATTATTAGTGTCACATGCCGTATAAGAATACTCAAGGGGATGATGATAAAATAAATAGTTCTATCATATAGATACTTGAAGTGCTGGTCATACCCAGACTTCCTTATCTTGATGAAATTATAGGAGTCGTTCCTATTTTAGTGTCTAATCTATCCTCGATAGAAACAACACTAATCAGTTAGGCCTTTTCTTGATTTCTTGGGTTTATGTTCTATTTCCCTTAACTGAACTATAGGTCTACTAGAGTACACAATCTGTTAGATGTTTCTTTTATTCAATGATTAAACATTTTTGAAACACGTTTTATTGTTTTGATTAAGTATACGATTTAATTGATGAGACAAATGATATGTTTCATAATTATCCAAGACCTTCTGCAGGTCAAGGGCACGTATTCCAGTATAATGTGAGACACATTAACATCATCACAATAATGCTTCCATCAAATCATCATGATCATACTGGCTCGTTTCTAGAGGTTATTCAGGTATCAGACCTTTCAATATATTTAATTTTTGTTTATTCTTGAGGAAAATCTCAAGGCATTATACCAGTTATAAAAATTATTAATCATCAAAAATTACTATCTCTTTAAACTTAACAAGTGAAATGTTTTATAGGGGCGTAATAGTATTATCAATTGTATATAGAATTTAACAAAAATTCATTCAATATTTTTAAGATTAAATCTTTAAAAATTAACACCTTTTATTTTTTCTAAAACATTAATTTATTAAAATCTAGGATCGAAGTTACCAAACAAGTAAATGGTTAGGTGATCCTATCTCATCCACATTACTAGAAAAAGCCTGAATAACTACGGAAATTTGTCACGGAAGTAGAATCCATAACTATTTTACTATGGAATATGCTACGGAATGGGTAGACGTAGCAATTTTACTACAAAATTTGCTTCAAAATTGCATTCCATAGCTAATAGTTTAATAACTACGGAATTTTACTACAAAAATTAAAGCCATAGGTAGATTGTAACGAAATTTGCTACACAATCATAATCCGTAGCTATTTCACTACAAAAGTTACTACGATTAAAACTTTGTAGCGATTTTGCTACAGAAGTTGCTCCGGAAT
This sequence comes from Lactuca sativa, assembly GCF_002870075.4. Lineage (NCBI taxonomy): Eukaryota > Viridiplantae > Streptophyta > Magnoliopsida > Asterales > Asteraceae > Lactuca > Lactuca sativa. The sequence continues at coordinate 137,767,175 of NC_056627.2, forward strand.
CATAATCCATTGCTATTTTGCTACAAAAGTTGCTACAGAATTGAAGTTTGTAGTTATCTTGCTGCGAATTTGCTACATAATTAGAATCCGTAGCTATTTTGCTATGAACATTTTTTTATAGATCAAATTTTGTTGCTATTTTTTAATAGAATTTGCTAAAGAATTAAAATATGTAGTTATTTTCTACATCTTTGCTACGGAATCAAAGTTTGTAGCTAACTTGCTACAATATTTTCTATGTAACCAAACTATAGGTATTTTTTATTAGATAAAAGACCACAATTATTATTTTACAAAATCGGCCAATAAATTTTTTAAGTATTTGGAGGCATCCTAGGAAAATCTTGGACCCATTAAAGGATCATGGATGGTCGATGAACCACGATTGGTTGGATGACATGAACCCGACTCACCCGAATGACATACTCGAAACCGACTATCGTTTGTAGGTAAAAAAGAAAAAAAATAAACTTAAAAGAATTTGACTCTTGAAACTTGGGAGGAAGAGAATGGTAGAGATAGAAGATGTGGCAGAATCTAGCCATATGCGACCAAACCACATTGATGACCGTAGGGTGGGGATGGTGTTCGCCACTGCCACCGTGGAAACCGTAGGGCAAACCGTTCCCACAACCCTTAGGAACAAAAAACCATATCTTCGTCGCTCACATATTGAAAAGCATGATTTCTTGAAGCTTGTTTTTTATTGTGCATATCTAATGTCTACTAGGTCGACTCAATGTTGTAACATCCGGATTCCTAGGTATATTATTTTATTCATTTATTTTTGGAGTTTGTGAAGGAACTTGGCGAGTTGGTGCCAAGACTCGCCGAGTAGGGTCGCGGATGTTCATCCGGGTTCACGTCTGGACTTGCCGAGTCCATTGGTGGACTCGGCGAGTCCATGCTGTTTAATGAAGCCCTAATTTCCAGGGGTTGGGACCTATTTAAAGGCCCTTATGGCTGTCATTTGTGGCTACCACACCCCAGAGAGAGACCTAGATCGTTGGTGAGGAAAAGAGAGGCCATTTTTGATCATTTGTGGGTGTAATTTGAAGGAGAAGGTGACCAAGGCAAGAGGAGGCTGAAGGAGGTGCAAATCTAGTGACTTCAGAGTTCAAAGGCTTCATATTGAGGTATTCCTTCGGACTTTCTCCAGTTTTGGGTGTTGATTCATAGAGTTAGGGTTTTCCAACCCTTTGGAAGATGATTATGTAGAGTATTTGGTCCCTTCTCGAGTTTGTGCTTCGGATCTGGACTCAAAGAGGTCCAGAGACCTTGACCCTTGGAACTTTATGAGTCATTTTGGGGTTATTGGACTTAGGTTGTCATTTTTGGGGCTAAATCACCATTTGATGCCATTTAATTGATATATGAGCATCAAGATTCGAACTTTACTTGACTTTCATGCTTGGGAAGGCCAAATCTATGGATTAGGGGCACAGATTTGACCTCAGGAGGTCAATAGAGTTTGTGCATGGCATGAACTCGCCGAGTTGTTCTTGAGACTCGGCGAGTAGGGTTAGGGTTTCATGTAAATCACTCAGTGAGTAGACTTGCCGAGTTGGGGGATAACTCAGTGAGTCAGAAGGGGATTAGAGGACTGGGGTTCAAGGCGGTACTCGCCGAGTTGTTCTTGAGACTCGACGAGTTGATTCGGGGTGGCCCCGCGTTTCATGCCAGGTGTAACTCATCGAGCATGGGGACGGAATCGACGTACCAAGCGGGACGAAGAGTTAGTGGACATGTGTGTACTCGTCGAGTGCATTGCCGAGTCGCCAAAGTGCACTCGACGAGTTGGGTCAAAGTTTTACCTTTGACTTTTGTTGACTTTTAGGGTTTGGTCAATAATGGGGTTTTAGAGTCAAGAGAGGGGTAGAATGGTCTTTTACCCTTCTAAGGATGCCAAGAGAGGGCTGAGTCTAGTCTCGAGAGTTATATTTATGATTGTATTTACTTTATGTGATTAGGCGGAGGCTAGACCATATTTCTACCGAGTCAGAGATTTACCGAGACATTTAAGGTGAGTCTTCTCACTATACTTTACCTAGTGTGGTAACAGAGTTATGTGATAGAGTATCTTAGAGTTATATACCAATGTATTTGTATGTTATTTATGTGTTGTGATTTATTGTGATATGTGATATGCATGATTCAGAGTTACAGAGTAAGGACCTCCGGGTCCATAGAGTTAGGGCTGGAGGGCCCCACTGAGACACATTGACCAGAGGGTCGACAGAGTTATAGCCTCGAGTGGTGATTATGTGTTAGAGTGGTATTTTGGGGAACTCACTAAGCAATTATGCTTACAGTGTTATGTGTTATGTGTTTGAGGTACTAGTGATGATCGCGGGAAGGCGCCGACATGATTCGTACACACGCACATTGGAGTTTATATATTTTGATCTTGGGGTTTTGTATTGATACAATATTGGTACAATGTTTTTAAAATGAATGAGAATGATATTTTATGGTTTTTGAAAAGCGAAAAATTGTTCAAATTTTTACGGTGTTACAAGTTGGTATCAGAGCCTTGGTTTGAGGGATTCGGATGCATCTTCGGGCGTGTCTGAACTCAAACTGAGGATTTGAGGAAATTTTTTTATGATAAAGTAAAATTTTTGAAAAAGAGTAAAAAGAGTTTCAAGACAAACAGAGCAGAGCCGTGTGTACGATCAGCCAGCGCCCGAAAGGTGATTTCCCAAAATACCCTTATAATAAGTGTTATCTTATATGCTATGTTATGCTATATGATGAATTGCGATATGCATGCTAGAGTAGACTAGGTATTTTTATTAGGACTAGAGTGGCCAGATACATGATGCCTTAGTCTAGGGGTTTTGCTGCTAGAGATGCTTGAGAGTGTTTAGATAGCAGCGAGGTGCTTATGAGAGATCTGCTAGCGAGTAGCACATGATTAGAGAAAGTAGAGTACTTGGGATTTGGGGCTCAAGGAGGAGGACTTGGGATGAATGTTGATGCGGTATCGACGGTAGTATTGGGCCCGTACTACTGAAGATACCGGGTTGGTGCGCAGTCCAACTAGGAATCCTTAGGGCATTAAGGAACAAGTAGGGTGGAGTTATTCAGTGTGATTATACTCGAGGGGGGTCCCTAATATTCTTATGTTGTATTTCAGAGGGAGACCATGGTTGGGACACGCCACACACCAAAGGGCAGTGGTACGAGCGAGGCTGAGATCCGTAGGATCATTCAGGAGGAGGTGGCTGCGGCCATCAAGGAAGAGATACCAGAGATGTTCGAGTCTATCAAGACCACTTTGTTTGAGACATTTTGACGAGAGATACGCTGCTCTTTCTAAGGCTGCTGCTGCTGCGGCCACTGCAACCATAGCTGCGACGAGGCCGCAGGGTGGTGATACGTTGCTGTTCTGGGAATTCAGCAACACAAAACCACCAGAGTTCGATGGGACCCAGGACCCGATTGCAGCGATGAGGTGGATATCATACATTGAGGGGTGTTTCTTTACTTGCTCATCTCCTGAGCATTTGAGAGTTCGGTTCGAGCTGAACCAGCTTCGCTTGGGAGCGAAGGACTGGTGGAAGTTTGTGACGACGCATTACATGCCTGCTGAGCTTGCAGCAATGACCTGGGAGAGGTTCATTGCTATGTTTCGAGACGAGTACATTCCCCAGGTGGAAAGGGAGCGAATGGCACAGGAGTTATCGACCCTCAAGCAGGGTACTGACTCAGATACAACGATTACTCGGAGGTTTGATGAGAGGGAAATTTTCTGCCCAAAGCACGTGTCCTTGGAGCAGGCACGTATGAGCCGGTATTTGAGTGCGTTGAGGAGGGACATACAAGAGTTCGTGGCGAACTCGACATACCGGACATGTAACGCCGTAAATTTCAAAACAATTTTTTGCATTTTATAAAAACATAATCCATTCATTATTCATGAAAACATCATTGTTTAAAACTCAATTCATAACATATGTCAATCCCAAGATCTCATAACATTAAAATCCTGTGTGTGTACTGATCATGCCAGCGCCTTCCCGCGTACATCACTGGTACCTGAAACACACCACACAACAACTGTAAGCATAAATGCTTAGTGAGTTCCTAAAAATACTACTTACACACATACGCCTTTCCAGGCCATGACCTTCTGGTCCATGTGTCTCAGGGGACTTCCGTCCCAACCCGGTAAACCTTCCGGTCTTACCCGCGTCGACTTCCGGTCCACATCACAATGCCTTCTGGCCCATAACATAAATGCCTTCCGGCCCATAACATAATGCCTTCTGGCTCCAAATCGGCTCAACCAATCCATGCCCACTATCACACATACGTCCCCCATCGCAATCGGGACCAGATCTATCGGGAACTCCACACCAAAGATCTCAAGGATACATCCTCGAATCACTTCCGTAGCATACACAGCTCGCTCATCAGCTATGGAAACTTGCAGAGGTCGACTCAACGCCTCTCGACGGATACTAATGTGTTGACTAAAGGCCAAGGATACAAATGACCGACTCGCACCCGAGTCAAATAATACCAGAGCAGGTACATAACTCACAAGAAAAGTACCAGCCACCACATCGGGCGTCGCGCGGACCTCCTTCACAGTCAACTGAAAAGCTCTCCCACGAGCCCTCGGAGCCTCGGCCTTCGCCGGTCGAGCCTCAGTAATCCTAGCAGCCGGCGCAGATCCCTGGTGTAGCTAAGGGCACTCGGCCTTCTGATGGCCGGTCTGGTTGCAATGGAAGCAGACCATAAATCCCTTGGGGCAATCCCTGGCGATATGCCCCTCCTTGCCACATTTGTAGCAAGCACCCGATCGACAGGCCCCCTCATGACCCTTGCCGCAATTTACGCAAGTGCGGCCCTTCTAGCCTCCAGTCCTCGAATCAGCGGACTTGGTCCGCTTGGCTGCCGGCTGAGACTGAGCCGTCGGCCGATCCATCCTCTGAGACTCGGCCTCCTCCCTGGCCTGAGTCTCCAACTCAATCTCCCTCTTCCTGGCATTTGCCTGGACCTCAGCCAATGTCTGGTATGTCGAGTTCGACACGAACTCTCGGATGTCCCTCCTCAGAATACCCAGATGCCGGCTCATCCGAGCCTGCTCAGTAGCCACCTACTCAGGGCAGAACATCGCCCTCTCAATAAAATTCCGGGTGACCACAGTAACTGAATCATTTCCCTGCTTGAGGGTCAAGAACTCCTGAACCAGCCGTTCCCTCTCCACCGGGGGAACATACTCGTCTCTGAACATGGTGGTGAACCTCTCCCAGGTCACCGCTGAAATCTCTACAAGAGTGAAGTTCGCCGTCACGAACTTCCACCAATCCTTCGCTCCCAAGCAGAGCTGGTTCAAAGCGAACCGTACCCTCAGATGCTCCGGACATGAACACGTATAGAAGCATCCCTCAATGTCAGCAACCCATCTCATCGTAGCGATCGAATCCTACGTCCCATCAAACTCGGGTGGCTTCGTGTTGCTGAACTCTCGGAACAGCAACGAGTCACCTCCCTGAGGCCTGGAAGCAGCTACAGCTGTCGTAGCTGCAGCGGCTGCGGCCTCAGTCACCGCGGCGTATCGCTCATCAAAAGTCTCCAACAGCGTGGTCTTAATAGACCCAAACATCTCCGGAATCTCGGCCCTGATCGCCGCAGCCACCTCATCGTGGATCATCTGACGAAGCTCCTCGTCCCTCGCACCGCCTGCCTCAGGCCTGTAGCGTGTCCCAACCATGATGCCTCCGAAATACAACAAAATTATCAGAGACTCGATCGAGCATACTCATACTCGATGACGCAACCTACTCGTCCTCCGCTGTCCAAAAGATTCTTACTTGGGGTGTCCACTGATCCGGTGTCTGCAGTAGTACGGGCCCAATACTACCGATCACATCGCATCATCATTCGCTCCAAGTCCTCCTCCTTGGATCCTGGATTACGAGTACTCTACTCTCATGAGCTCCTGACTGCTATCTACTCACTCTCAAAGCATCTCAGCAGCAGAAATCTCCTAAGCTAAGGCATCACAAATAAGGCCACTCTAGGTAAACGTATATATGTAAGTGTATTCATGTAAGCATATTCATGTAAGCGTATCTATGTAAGCGTATCTAAGTAAGCGTATATATGTAAGCGTAATCATGTAACATGTAGTGTATTAGTATAGACTCATGAATGAACTGAATCTTGTGTGATTCCTTGTACTTGGAATGGTAAGTAGTATCTCCTAACTATACCTATAATAGTTACTAATACTATACATGTATAACCTGAAGTATGCCTTTGCTATCCAAAGGTACTGAACTGACTGAGGAAAACTTTTATGTCTACATATTGTGACAACCCGAAATTTCCATTTGTACGAACATCATCTATTCAATAGAAGCTAGTTCAGTTTCTGTGATTTTCAAGCTTTTCCGAACAAGTTTGTGTACATTAGGGTTTATGTTTTAGATGATATCAGGAGAGTGGATACTCCTGGTTTTGTGAAACTTGGGCATTTCAAGTTTCATACTGTTACAGTCCAACATCAGGAATGAAAATATTTTCTGTCAAAATATTCCAGGACTATAAATAGTTTTCTGAATTAAATTAATTCATTATTCACAATTCCAAATAGAGAAAAGCCATATTCTCTCTGACGGATCTTCGGGTTTTCATCCCAGATTGTGAGTCTACTTTTCTATATGTGTTTCAATACTTGTTTAATGCATATTAACAACAATTACTTGTCTAAATATCAAGATCCGGGAGTTTACCGCCCAAGAACGTTCTTGGGGAGTAAACTCCAAAATGGAACATTATGACTTCTAGTCCCGATTCCTTGTTAGACAACTTGTTTAGGGGTTAGAGTATGATCTTTATAGGCCAAAAAGCATCCTAGAAACATAAGTCTTTGGAGTTTACGGCCAAGGAACTACCTTGGGCCGTAAACCCCTTTTAATGGGCAATTAGTGCCCTAAAACTTCCCCAAATGCTTAAGGACTTAAACCCTCAATTACTTGTGCTTATTTAAGACATCTAAACCCATAAAAATCATAAGTTTCTAGGAGTTTACAGCCAAGAACTTCTCTTGGGCCGTAAACCCCTTTTTGTGGGACAAAAATCATTCCAAGCACACCTAAGGCCTTTAGACAATTTACCTTGCACCCTTGGGACTAGAATGGAGAGTATAATACATAGAAATCACTCCTTGAAAGGAGTTTATGGCCAAGGAACATGAATTGGGCCGTAAACTCCAAGTGAAGGCACCAAAGTGTGCCTCTTGTCCCCATTAGCCTTAGATAAAATCATGGATGCCATTCTTGATGTTTAAGTGCCTCAAATCAATTTATTTCCTAGAGTTTACGGCCGTAAACTCTAAGGTGAAGGAACTTAGGCCGTAAACTCCTATATGGGGTGTTCTAAAGCCTTAAAACTACTTCATGCATTATTCCAATAAAGATAGGAGTGTTCTAGATGCAAGATAACACCACAAAACACCCAAAAACACCATTTGAGGAGTTCACGGCCATAAACCCATGAGTTTACGGCCGTAAACTCCAAGGTGTGGGGTTTGTTGGATGGTGAACTCCTATACAAGGCCCTTTGATGATTCAAACCCTTATGCCTTGTCCCGTAGCAACTTAGATGCAACCATTTGAGCCTTAAACACTCATAAAAGTGTTTAAATGTTTTCTAAGTGTCTTAACTTATTTATTTAAGTTATTATTTGTCTAATTAGTTATATATATGCTTATTATATGATAACTAGGCTCGTGCGTGTAAACCAGTCTCCGTTTGTCACCTAGCACGGTAGCCGACACTGCAATTCAGACAACTCACCACAAGTGAGTTCATACCCCTTGAATCAACCTTTGAAATGATTTTAAGTGTTTTAAATACTTTATGGGGGGAATACAAGTCAAATACTTATAAGTTATTACTTCAATCACATGTGATTGTGTTTAATCACATGTGATTAATAACTAGGAAAACAACGATTTTTACCACTGTTCAAACTGTTTTCAACTGCTTTACTATTGAAATGTTTTACAAACTATTTTACTATCCAAACTTACTTATAGACTGTGATTTAAACAAATGCTTCTTTTACTTAAACTACTTTACCAACGTATGCCTTCAAAATGATTTATAGATCGACATCAAGTCAATCATCTCTGGAAATTATATTTATGCTTCAAAATGTTTTATGAAAACTTATTTATGCTTTATATATACAATTGCATGCCCATATATGTATAGATATATAAATAATGTTCAAAAGGCTTAGGAATGCCATCCGCCCTATTTCCTTTTCCTCGATTTGGATGTGGTCTGGTGGGATTTCGGGTGACCATCCGAAGGTCATTTCCATATTACTTATATATCATATATACATGTATAGACATAAAAGTACTTCCATATTCATATTTATCAGTACATCATTAGCTGGTTACCATCGGGGTAACGCAGGATCATACGTATACAGATATACTAGAAACAATACATATACAGATATACTAGAAACAATACATATACAGATATACTAGAAACAATACATATACAGATATACTAGAAACAATACATATACAGATATACTAGAAACAATACATATACATATATACGAGAAACAATACATATACAGATATACGAGAAACAATATATATACATAAATACGTAATAATTGTGATCCACTGTATCGGGCATGCCTTAAATGTCATGGCCCGAGTTGTAGCCAGAATTCTCCTGGAGGGAGAGCGTGAGTTTGCGTATAGATCTATACTGGATTGACTATCCTACACCTTGCTGCTAGCTACAGCCGGACCTGCAGGTCTACGGGTGCCAAACGTCATTTCTTATTACGACCGTTCATTATGTCATTGATTTCCAGTCGATAGCATGGTGCAATTTATCACATTATGCCTTAATATAAATCCGGTTTAAGGTAGTAGTATTTAGTACAACAGTAGTCTTATTATACAAAGCTACAGTACTACAACGATTTACCCAGTACATATTTTAGTGATAATCTCACTTAAGCATTAGTGTACAAACTATATTTTTAATAAATGTTAGTTATACTTGGGTAATTACACACTTTTACAACAGACAAGTTTACAAAACAGTTTAGCCTTGGTAGAAGGTTACTTTTATAGAAAATATAGGATTTTCTGAGAAATTCAAACTTTGACAAACACTTTCAAACAATTGCTTACATTTTTACAAACTTATACATTGAGACAGGTTCAAACATTTTTACAAGAAACATTGACACTAAAATACTTATGAACTCACCAGCTTAATGCTGATAAACTCTTTCAAAATAACTTGTATTCTCAGGTCATCAGTAGACAGGTACAGAGGCCAGCTTTTGAGAAGATGGAGTGCTTTCAAGACTCATCTCATATTATTTTGTTTTTCATTATTTTGGTGTCTATAACTGTACAGAACACACTTGTATTAAAATTATACATTTAATGCAATGGATGATGTTGTTTGCTTATTTACATTTACTGTGTTGTGATACTATACATGACGTCCTCCGCCCCAGAACGTTTCCGCCGTTCTTGGTTTTGGGGTGTGACAGATTGGTATCAGAGCATTGTTTATAGTGAATCAAGTATATCAACCCATAAAAGATATACTAATCTATAAACCCAAAAAGGGACTAAAACACTCTGACCAAGAGTCTATACTTTAAATAATAAAATATTTAATTAAGTATACTAGTCTGCATTCATACTAAAATCAGTGTCACAATGACAAGAACAAAAGTATTACGATTGTTGAATATCACAAGTGAGCTCGGGGATGTATGGTCAGTCCTGGGAATGGCATAGCCTGATCAACTATGCTGGTCCTAGGAGTGATTAGCATATGCCCTAGAATGGTTGTGATATGTTAGCAAGTCTAAAAACTTACCAACAATACCACAAGAAGATCAGTAGAACTTAATCTTAAAAATACTATAGGAGTATTTTGTGCTATTAGTTACACGTATACTACATTCTTATACCTCTCTTCTCGCGTAGATCTAAATGGCTGGATTCCATCATGGCGACCCGTACTTTCCCGATGAAGGCAATGCCGGGTGGATCGATGAAGAGCCTGAAGATGATCATCCAATCCCTTTGGACGATCACCTCGCGGAAGGCTTTTCGGATGGATTTGACTCCGAGCCTGAAGTCAACAACCTACCGCTTGTAGGTCAAGCCCCGAACAACAACCCTCGACCAGCGTTTCCAGGTCCTACTCCCATGTGGGCAAACAATCTGAATCGCTGGAGTGATGAGCAGGGTCAGCCCTTACCATACTTTGGGGACCGAACCTTTTACAATGTTAGCGATGGTGGCTCTGCCGATAGAGCTCTGCCGGTAATCATCCGCAGGATAGCTCATAATGTCGAGCAAGGTTGAGCAGCCATCGACCGGGTCATGGAGATTGATGCCAATTCAGGCGTCAATACAGTCCGCATTCGCCGTCTCGAAGAAGACATGGAACGGACCCGGAGAACCAACGAAACTCTACAACAACAGCTGGTGTTTCGCCAAGTGTCCGACCTCAGGGATCGCCCGAGGAATTCCCATCGCCACTAGATGATGTCTAGTACATCTCGGTCTTTTGATTTAGGGATAGCCTTGAACTTATGTGCTCTAAGTGGCACTTGTCTGTAAAATATTCCTAACTTTCAGTACTCTAATTAGGAATCAAGGACTGTCAGTATTGTCCTTATGGTATGATGTAAGACCCACTGTTAGGTCGATTTTCCTTGAACTTATTGCATCAGTAATACCTGTTCTATTGAAATCTATGGTGTGGAAAAATTTGTACACTTGTGTATTCCTACTAATATTCCTTATGGTGATTTCAAACACTCATTCAAACGGTTGGGCTATGGTTATTTAGTCCATGGGTCACTCTCACTTTGCTTACAATTTGATTCTTAACATCCTTCTTGTTTTTATAAACTTATAGCTGAAGGATGCCTCCTCGCAAGTCTCCCAGAAATAGGAATAATCCTGTACCTCCACCGCCTCCACCCCCTGTGGTCATCGATACTGTAGCTCTGAATGCTGCCGTAGCTGCAGCAGTGGCAACTGCCATGGCTCAGTATCACTCATCCGATGCCAGCAGAGGTGGAACCCCTGTTGAATCTATTCCAGTTGAAATCCCAGTGCGCTCCAGGGAGTGCTCTTACAAGGATTTCACAAACTGCAAGCCGAAGCCTTTCTATGGCACCGGCGGGGTCATTGCTCTCTCGCAATGGTTCGAGAAGACTGAATCAGTCTTCGAAATCTGTTCGTGCCCTGCAGCATTCAAGGTGAAATATGCCGCATGCACCTTTGAGGATAAAGCCCTAACGTGGTGGAACGGCCACGTCAAAGCCCTAACTCTCGTCGTGGCTAACGACATGGGCTGGGCAACGATGAAGGACCTCATGACTGAGGAGTACTGCCCTAGGGGCGAAGTCCAGAAGTTGGAATATGAACTCTGGAATCTATCAATGAAGGGCACCAACGTGATCGCTTACACTGCCCGCTTTAGCGAACTGGTGGCCCTATGCCCTAACATGGTTCCCACTGAAGGGAAAAAGATTGAGCGGTATGTATGGGGGCTAGTGCCTCCGTACCAGGGGAATGTCTTAGCATCCAACCCTGCTACCTTCGACAGTGCCAAGCGATTGACACAAAGACTCATTGACCATGGAGTCAAGACCCCTGCAACTACAACCACTCTAGCCATCCCAGAACCCTCTAAACCCGCTGGCAACAAGCGGAAGTTCTGGGACGAGAAGAAGAAGCAGTGTGCTTCAAAGAAACAGCAAATCGTAGCAGTACATGCTGCGGTAGCCCCTACTGCTGTTACTGCTCCGGGGAAGCAGTATTCAGGAAGTTTGCCGAAGTGCAACAAATGCAACTTCCACCATAACGGCGCCTGCCGTGAAATGCAGTGTGCTAACTGCCACAGAAAAGGACACACTGTCCGATTCTGTAAGTTCCCGGCGCAACCGATCTCCCAAGTTCCTGGCTCTGGTGTGAGCCCAACTTGCTATGGATGTGGCGAATCAGGCCACTTTAAAAGGGACTGCCCTAAAGCGAGGAATGCTGGGGGAGCAGGGAGAGTACTAGCAATAGGCCACGGGGAAGCAGTTGCTGACCCGACAGTGGTGACTGGTACGTTCCTCCTTGATAACTCCTATGCATGCATTCTGTTCGATAGTGGAGCGGAGCGAAGCTTCGTAAACCACAAATTTGCTCGCATGCTTAAGCAACAACCACAAGCACTTAATGAACAATTCACAGTAGAAATGGCCAATGGGAAAACTGAAAGTACTAATAGCATATACTTAGGTTGTCTTCTAACCTTAGATAACCATTCATTCCCAATCGACCTTATGCCGGTCTCAATAAAGAGTTTCGACGTTATTATCGGCATGGATTGGTTAAGTCTTCATCGCGCCGACATCATGTGCTACGAGAAAGCAGTCCGACTAAACCTCCCGTCTAACGAAACTCTTATAGTCTACGGCAACAAACCTGGTGCGAATCTTCGTATAATTTCTAGTATTCAGGCTCAGAAATTTCTGCGCAAAGAATACCACGTATTTCTTGCTCACGTCGTCGACACGAACCTAGAAATGAAAGAACTAAAGAACCTCCCAGTAGTGAGCGACTTCCCCGACATTTTCCCAGAAGAACTACCCGGGTTACCTCCGCAACGACAAGTCGAGTTCAGAATAGACTTAGTCCCAGGAGCTACCCCAGTAGCCAAGTCGCCCTACCGTTTAGCACCAGCCGAGATGCAAGAACTCTCTGGTCAACTCAACGAACTGCTCAGCAAGGGCTTTATAAGACCAAGTTTCTCACCTTGGGGAGCACCGGTCTTGTTCGTTAAGAAGAAAGACGGATCATTCCGTATGTGTATTGACTACAGAGAACTCAACAAATTGACGATAAAGAATCGTTACCCTCTGCCACGCATAGATGATCTATTCGATCAACTGCAAGGGGCGAACTATTTTTCCAAAATTGATCTGAGATCCGGATATCACCAGTTACGAGTGCTCGAGGAGGATGTGCCGAAGACAGCCTTCCGAACTCGTTACGGACACTACGAGTTCGTGGTGATGCCATTCGGTTTGACCAATGCGCCCGCAGTCTTCATGGATCTGATGAATAGAGTATGCCGACCTTACTTAGATCAGTTCGTCATCGTTTTCATCGATGACATCCTGATCTACTCCCGAAGTAAGAAGGAGCATGGTGATCATCTACGACAAGTTCTAGAGACACTACGAAAAGAGAAAATTTATGCGAAGTTCTCGAAATGTGAATTTTGGATCCGAAGAGTCGAATTCTTAGGACACGTGGTTAGCGAGGAAGGAATCCACGTGGACCCATCCAAAATAAAAGCCATTGAGAACTGGTCAGCACCAAAGACACCTACAGAAATTCGCCAATTTCTAGGTCTCGCTGGCTACTACCGCAGGTTCATTCAGAACTTCTCCCGAATAGCAAAGCCTCTTACGACCTTGACCCAGAAAGGTGTGGCCTTTGACTGGGAAGAGAAGCAAGAAAGAGCGTTCCAAACTGTCAAATGAGCCTTGTGCACCGCACCAATACTATCCCTTCCGGAAGGAATAGAAGACTTCGTTGTCTATTGCGATGCATCCAATCAAGGACTCGGATGTGTTCTGATGCAGCGAGGTAAGGTCATCGCCTACGCCTCGAGACAGTTGAAGACACATGAGGTTAACTACACGACCCACGATCTTGAATTAGGAGCAGTAGTGTTTGCTCTGAAGATCTGGAGACATTACCTGTATGGAACGAAGAGCACAATCTTTACCGACCACAAGAGTTTACAACACATTTTCGATCAGAAGGAGCTCAACATGAGACAACGACGGTGGGTTGAGCTACTCAGTGATTACGAATGCGATATTCGTTATCATCCGGGTAAAGCCAACGTGGTAGCAGACGCCCTAAGTCGGAAAGAATATTCTGGTCGCAAGGTCAAGTCATTATCAATAACCATCCATTCACACCTGACTAAGCAAATTCAGGCGGCTCAGCTTGAGGCCATGAAACCTGAAAATGTGTCGAGTGAATCCCTTAGGGGAATGGACAAGAACTTCGAAGCTAAGGGTGACGGAGCTTTATGTTTCATGAACCGGATCTGGACACCGAAACGCGGTGGTTTCCGAGACTTGGTCATGACCGAGGCGCACAACACTCGGTATTCCGTCCACCCAGGTTCAGATAAGATGTATCTGGATCTGAAAAAGCTATACTGGTGGCCTAATATGAAGGCAGAGATTGCTACCTTTGTGAGTAAATGCCTTACTTGCGCGAAGGTTAAGGTCGAGTACCAGAAGCCCTCTGGTTTACTGCAACAACCAGAGATCCCAGAGTGGAAGTGGGAGCGGATCACTATGGACTTCATAACCAAGTTGCCCAAGACGACGGGTGGACTTGACACCATATGGGTCATCGTTGATAGATTGACTAAGTCTGCACACTTCCTGCCTATCAAAGAAACCGACAAGATGGAGAAACTTACGAGAACATACATTAGGGAAATCGTACGGTTGCATGGTGTACCTATTTCCATTATCTCCGATAGAGATAGTAGGTTCACTTCAAGATTTTGGCAATCCCTACAACGTTCCCTGGGAACAAGGCTGGACATGAGCACAGCCTACCATCCACAGACCGACGGACAGAGTGAGAGGACCATTCAAACACTGGAAGATATGTTGCGAGCCTGTGTGATTGATTTTGGGAAAGCATGGGATACTTATTTACCCCTTGTCGAATTTTCCTATAATAACAGTTATCACACGAGCATCAAGGCTGCTCCATTCAAAGCTCTCTACGGCCGCAAGTGCAGATCCCCTCTGTGTTGGGCTGAGGTTGGTGATACTCAACTAGCGAGAGGGCAAGCTTCCGACAGTACTCTCACTGGTCCAGAAATCATTCGGGAAACGACAGAGAAAATCGTTCAAATCCGTGAACGATTGAAAGCCTCTAGAGACCGACAGAAGAGCTACGCCGACAAACGAAGAAAACCTTTGGAGTTTCAGGTGGGAGACCGAGTCCTTCTCAAAGTCTCACCCTGGAAAGGCTTGATACGCTTCGGCAAGCGTGGGAAGCTAAATCCGAGGTACATAGGGCCTTTCGAGATTCTTGCCAGAGTCGGCCCCGTAGCTTACAAACTTGATCTACCTGACACACTGCGTAACGTACATTCTACATTCCACGTATCTAACTTGAAAAAGTGTCTGTCTGACAAGACTCTCGTAATCCCACTCGACGAGATCGAGATCAACGAGAGCCTCAACTTCGTGGAAGAACCTGTAGAGGTCATGGACCGTGAGGTCAAGCAGACGAAACAAAGCCGTATCCCTATCGTGAAGGTTCGCTGGAACGCTAAGCGAGGACCGGAATTCACTTGGGAACGCGAGGATCAGATGAAGTTGAAATACCCTCATCTTTTCGCTTAATTGTTTGTAACTTTTATTTGCTTAAATTCAAATTTCGGGACGAAATTCCCTCTAACAGGGGGATGATGTGACAACCCGAAATTTCCATTTGTACGAACATCATCTATTCAATAGAAGCTAGTTCAGTTTCTATGATTTTCAAGCTTTTCCGAACAAGTTTGTGTACATTAGGGTTTATGTTTTAGATGATATCAGGAGAGTGGATACTCCTGGTTTTGTGAAACTTGGGCATTTCAAGTTTCATACTGTTACAGTCCAACATCAGGAATGAAAATATTTTCTGTCAAAATATTCCAGGACTATAAATAGTTTTCTGAATTAAATTAATTCATTATTCACAATTCCAAATAGAGAAAAGCCATATTCTCTCTGACGGATCTTCGGGTTTTCATCCCAGATTGTGAGTCTACTTTTCTATATGCGTTTCAATACTTGTTTAATGCATATTAACAACAATTACTTGTCTAAATATCAAGATCCGGGAGTTTACCGCCCAAGAACGTTCTTGGGGAGTAAACTCCAAAATGGAACATTATGACTTCCTAGTCCCGATTCCTTGTTAGACAACTTGTTTAGGGGTTAGAGTATGATCTTTATAGGCCAAAAAGCATCCTAGAAACATAAGTCTTTGGAGTTTACGGCCAAGGAACTACCTTGGGCCGTAAACCCCTTTTAAAGGGCAATTAGTGCCCTAAAACTTCCCCAAATGCTTAAGGACTTAAACCCTCAATTACTTGTGCTTATTTAAGACATCTAAACCCATAAAAATCATAAGTTTCTAGGAGTTTACGGCCAAGAACTTCTCTTGGGCTGTAAACCCCTTTTTGTGGGACAAAAATCATTCCAAGCACACCTAAGGCCTTTAGACAATTTACCTTGCACCCTTGGGACTAGAATGGAGAGTATAATACATAGAAATCACTCCTTGAAAGGAGTTTATGGCCAAGGAACATGACTTGGGCCGTAAACTCCAAGTGAAGGCACCAAAGTATGCCTCTTGTCCCCATTAGCCTTAGATAAAATCATGGATGCCATTCTTGATGTTTAAGTGCCTCAAATCAATTTATTTCCTAGAGTTTACGGCCGTAAACTCTAAGGTGAAGGAACTTAGGCCGTAAACTCCTATATGGGGTGTTCTAAAGCCTTAAAACTACTTCATGCATTATTCCAATAAAGATAGGAGTGTTCTAGATGCAAGATAACACCACAAAACACCCAAAAACACCATTTGAGGAGTTCACGGCCATAAACCCATGAGTTTACGGCCGTAAACTCCAAGGTGTGGGGTTTGTTGGATGGTGAACTCCTATACAAGGCCCTTTGATGATTCAAACCCTTTTGCCTTGTCCCGTAGCAACTTAGATGCAACCATTTGAGCCTTAAACACTCATAAAAGTGTTTAAATGTTTTCTAAGTGTCTTAACTTATTTATTTAAGTTATTATTTGTCTAATTAGTTATATATATGCTTATTATATGATAACTAGGCTCGTGCGTGTAAACCAGTCTCCGTTTGTCACCTAGCACGGTAGCCGACACTGCAATTCAGACAACTCACCACAAGTGAGTTCATACCCCTTGAATCAACCTTTGAAATGATTTTAAGTGTTTTAAATACTTTATGGGGGGGAATACAAGTCAAATACTTATAAGTTATTACTTCAATCACATGTGATTGTGTTTAATCACATGTGATTAATAACTAGGAAAACAACGATTTTTACCACTGTTCAAACTGTTTTCAACTGCTTTACTATTGAAATGTTTTACAAACTATTTTACTATCCAAACTTACTTATAGACTGTGATTTAAACAAATGCTTCTTTTACTTAAACTACTTTACCAACGTATGCCTTCAAAATGATTTATAGATCGACATCAAGTCAATCATCTCTGGAAATTATATTTATGCTTCAAAATGTTTTATGAAAACTTATTTATGCTTTATATATACAATTGCATGCCCATATATGTATAGATATATAAATAATGTTCAAAAGGATTAGGAATGCCATCCGCCCTATTTCCTTTTCCTCGATTTGGATGTGGTCTGGTGGGATTTCGGGTGACCATCCGAAGGTCATTTCCATATTACTTATATATCATATATACATGTATAGACATAAAAGTACTTCCATATTCATATTTATCAGTACATCATTAGCTGGTTACGATCGGGGTAACGCAGGATCATACATATACAGATATACTAGAAACAATACATATATAGATATACTAGAAACAATACATATACAGATATACTAGAAACAATACATATACAGATATACTAGAAACAATACATATACAGATATACTAGAAACAATACATATACAGATATACGAGAAACAATACATATACATAAATACGTAATAATTGTGATCCACTGTATCGGGCATGCCTTAAATGTCATGGCCCGAGTTGTAGCCAGAATTCTCCTGGAGGGAGAGCGTGAGTTTGCGTATAGATCTATACTGGATTGACTATCCTACACCTTGCTGCTAGCTACAGCCGGACCTGCAGGTCTGCGGGTGCCAAACGTCATTTCTTATTACGACCGTTCATTATGTCGTTGATTTCCAGTCGATAGCATGGTGCAATTTATCACATTATGCCTTAATATAAATCCGGTTTAAGGTAGTAGTATTTAGTACAGCAGTAGTCTTATTATACAAAGCTACAGTACTACAACGATTTACCCAGTACATAATTTAGTGATAATCTCACTTAAGCATTAGTGTACAAACTATATTTTTAATAAATGTTAGTTATACTTGGGTAATTACACACTTTTACAACAGACAAGTTTACAAAACAGTTTAGCCTTGGTAGAAGGTTACTTTTATAGAAAATATAGGATTTTCTGAGAAATTCAAACTTTTACAAACACTTTCAAACAATTGCTTACATTTTTACAAACTTATACATTGAGACAGGTTCAAACATTTTTACAAGAAACATTGACACTAAAATACTTATGAACTCACCAGCTTAATGCTGATAAACTCTTTCAAAATAACTTGTATTCTCAGGTCATCAGTAGACAGGTACAGAGGCCAGCTTTTGAGAAGATGGAGTGCTTTCAAGACTCATCTCATATTATTTTGTTTTTCATTATTTTGGTGTCTATAACTGTACATAACACACTTGTATTAAAATTATACATTTAATGCAATGGATGATGTTGTTTGCTTATTTACATTTACTGTGTTGTGATACTATACATGACGTCCTCCGCCCCAGAACGTTTTCGCCGTTCTTGGTTTTGGGGTGTGACACATATGTATACATGATATATAACTAATATTTAGATGACATTCGGACGGATAACCGATACCCTATAGCCACATCCCAACGAGGAAAAGGAAATAGAGTGAGTTAGACTTCCTAAGTCCTTTAAACATTAGTTATATAACTATACATATATGGGCATGCATTTGATAATATAAAAACATAAAAGAAGTTTTGTAAAACCTTTGAAAAAGATTAATATCTAAGAAAATATCGACTTGATGTCAGTTTATAAAACGGTTTGAATGTATTTGTTGGATAAGACAGTTTAAGTATAAAGTAACCTTTGTTTGAAACACAATTGTAAAAGAGTTTTAAATGAAACATAAAGTGTATAATACACAGTTTAATAAAGAGATTTAAACATATAAAACGTTTATGAAATCATTTGAAGAAATCCGTTTGGTAAAACAGTTAACGTATAATAAATCCATTTGCATGTTAGTTATTAATCACATGCGATTGATATAATAACTAGCATGATTCAACTTGTATTCCCCTCCATAAAGCATTTAAAAACATTTAGAAACATTTAAAAGGTTAATGCAAGGGGTATAAACTCACCTGTAGCCAGTGGTTGGGATGAACAGACTGTATAGGATGCTAAGTGTCAAGTGAAGACTTATACACACTCTATGATCCTAGTTAATATATAATATCACATATATGCAACCAATTAGTCTTTAAACAACTAAATAAACAATTTAAGACATCCTAGGTCATGATAAACACCTTATATAAGTGTTATAATTCCCAAAGATTGCATCTAAGTGTTGTAGGACAAAGCTATTGGATTTAGGGTTCAAATGAACCCCTTTCTTGAGTTTACGGTTTTGTGACCTCAACTCATTGAGTTTACGGTCGTAAACCCATGAGTTTACGGCCGTAAACTCATACTCCTTTGACCATTTGTTGATTTGAAGGTTTATAAGTCCCTAGAAGCATATCTACTTGACGTGTAAGCCTAAGGAAGAAGTTAGGGCACCATTTCCCTCCTTTGAGGACTTTACGACCCTAAGACCATTTCCCTTTGGGTTTACGGTCGTAAACCCTCATAAATCATGGTATTTTGATGTTTTCAAGTCCTATACACATTTAGGAGTGAGTCTAGACTAGTTTCCAAAGGGAAGGAAGGGACTAGGGCCACTTTGGCCCCTTAAGAAGGGTTTATGGTTCAAGGAGTTCTTGGACTGTAAACACATTTGATCTTGGTGTTTCTTTGTGTTTTCTTGATGTATGGAAGTATAATAAACTCTATGATACTCTAGGATAGAAGTACTTACAATATAGAAGCTTGAAATGAGCCAAAAGTCCAAGAACACTAGTGTGTGTTCCTGGTGTTCTTGGTGAAACTTGAATATTAAGCCTTTTGGACAATTTTTTCGGATATAAGTGTGTTAAAACACTAGATTAAGTGATATACCAACTTAAAAGGGTTAGAAACACTTACTAGGTTGGAGATCTAGAAGGAAAATTCGAAGCCACTTGAGAGAGAATTGAGTTTGGATCTTGAAAAGTGAAAAAGTGATTTAAATGGCTAAGTGCCATATATATACTCTTGGGGTTTACGGTCGAAAAGCCATTTGGGCTGTAAACTCTAAACTCTTGGAGTTTTTGGAACTTTATTGTTTCACAATAAACCCTAGGGCGTCCTCTCTCCTAGTTTCTCCTAGAGTACTAATCCTAAAATACTCAAACTTATTCCAAAAAGCTTGAAAGTTTCCAGAAACTGTTTTGACTTCTATTGGACATGATGTACAGAATAGAAATTTCAGGTTGTCGCAATTTAAGATGCCAGTCTTGTAAGAAAAACTCTTAGCTCTTTAGCTTGAAGTTCATAACCAAAGTATGAACTACAAGAGAGTATAAAAGCAAGTAATATCTTCAAGAAGATGAACAAAATGTAGAGAGTATGCATACTCTCTCCAACTCATGGTTTTGTGTCCGAAAGAAGAGCAAGAATGAAAGTCTCATGAAGCTAGTATTTATAGCATAAGTCCTTAACCATTTAGCACTTTATAAAAACATGTCTCCTATGCTTGTAAGACTAGTCATGCTTTCATTTCTTTTTATTAAACAATCATGAAAGACATGGTTTTATTTAAATAATCAAAGGCATGTCTTCTTTATGTAATACTTTAATCTCATATATCTAAAGTATGTTCCCTATATTACAATAAGCTACAAACCATACCTCTCTTTCTTCTTCCTAAATTTCGAAATTAAGATGTTAAAAGAGGAAAAAACTTTATATTTTATACATTGAGTTTATAAAATATAAACTTTAATTTTTAGGTAAAAAAAGAATTTATCTACTCCATAATGTTGTGCATGACTTATTAATTGCTACCATATGAATTATGTAATGTTACTTGCTAATGAAAATTATTATTTTGTAGAAAAAAATAATTTCCAATTTAATTATAAGAGTTTATTAAATATTTATTAAAATTAATTTCTAATAAATAATCAATTATATCAAGTTGTTATTAGTGTGACCCATTAGTATCATATGTTAATTAGCAATATCACTTTAATATGATTCTTGAGCATACTAGATCTTTCACCTTAATTCGAGAATAATTAGCCATTTACAACCAAAAACCCTATTCTAAGCCACCACCTTGTTTAGAGAGTGTTCTACTAATCTTGTCTTTGGTGGTGAGTTGAAGTGAGGAAGGAAGGTGAAGTCATTGGTGTATTTGGTTTCTTGGTGGAATTCTTAAATTTTCTCCCTTAGCATCATCTTGGTGATTCATTTATGGATTTCCAAAAGGTAAGGACATCTACATTTGATTCATTTTTTGTCCTACAAACCACACACAAGAAGAAATCTTGAATGAAGCAAAACTCTTTATTTTGGTGTGTTAGTTGGTCCCATTCTTGTATATATCATTCTAGTCACTTAGAAATGGTATTGAGGGGTAAAGATTATCCCAAAAGAGGTTTTGATCAGACCCGAACGGAGAGGACTAAGGTTATCAGTAGATGTTCAAAATCTGGAATTGACCAATTCACACAATGTGATAACCCATGTGTCACGTCGTGACGATAGGAATTTGAACGCATAGGATTGCGTCTCGTCGGAGACAACGAGCATCCGTTTGCCACGTCGTGATGATGGGGAATTGACAGGTTAAATCTTAATTGTTTTCTATATCACGAAATCGACATTATAGTTCCACAACGTGACGAAGAGAACTAATTAGGATAGAATCACGATGAACAATAGGCTCACGACATGACACCTTCTTGGTCACGACGTGAAACCTGTCTGGACAAAATCTTTTTTATTTTATGATCTGTTTTTGATTGGTTCTTTGGGTATTCTTTTAAGGGTGTTACAGGTACCTGCATGAATGTGATTTTCCTCTTTTCATAGATCCACATAACTTGGACTAGAGGTGAGTCGTTTATGGTGGTGGTTTAAGCACTTGTTTGGAAAGATAACATGAACCTATACTTGAGTTCTTGTGCAATTGATTTTGTGTGATGTTATAAACCGAATGTCAAGATTTAATTACAAAATGGACATGTAAAGTTATTGATGATGCAATTGAATTTAGGAATTCTTTGTATGCTAGAATTCTTAAATTAAGCATTTGGTGCAAATTGAGAAAGTTAGGACCATGCTAGAAGTGAGGATTATTAGTATGGCTAAATTGTGATGTTATGCATGTTACATTTCTATTTTTTTATGCTTGAATGAAACTAGGATATACATGCTAGAAGTTGTTTTGTTGAAAGGTGTATCTCTTTACATACTACTAAGTGATGTTATGTATATTTATGTGGGTATACCTTTGAAGTGTGATTTGAGATCTAGTATGCCATGGTTTAGCTATGATAATAACTCACTAGCATAATTACTTATTGACATTTAGGAGGTGTATGTTTGTGCATGTGAGAGAATTAATTAATTATATAATTAATTAAAATAAAAGGGGAAGACACATAACAGGAATAAAAAGCACATAACAGGGATAAAAATGGTAGTAACCTAACATAGGTACGTTCCCATATGGGATATCAGGATAGAAAGATATCGTTTGAGGAAAGAGCTTAAGCCAATACGATGTCGAATGGTTTTCTAGATAACCATATCGAAACATGGTTCGGGTGCACGTTGGTGTATTGGGAGTAGAGTGATGTTGGCTATTCAAGAACACGATATCAAGGATCATGTTTGGGTGTATGTATGCTCGTGGATTTACCATGTACCGCCTTCGAATGACAACGCATAATGCTCATACATGCATTGTCGGAGTAGTGAAGATGGAGAACTAGGGACATTGTTACGAGTGAGAGTTGCACCCCATTTAGTACACTGAGTCACTATGTTATGTTAGTAGCGAACAAGTCTTATTTTAGGGAGCTTAGTGATGTAATAAGCCCTAGTTAGCGAGGGAGATTAATAGTAATTATCGCTAAGAAAATTAATAAATAATTATTTCAATGAAAGAATGTTCGGATTGAAGTTCACAATCATATATTAATAACTTGCGATGTGTGCCAAATGGATTGATGGGATTACATGACCTTACATGGTGTATGTGTATGTTTTGTTTCTATACTTTTGTTCTTGAGATTGTCTCTCTATGTTGATGCTTGCACTTGTTTCTTTCCTATTTTTATGGCTTTTGCGTTGGAACCGGTAGGTTGACATTGATGGCCTGGTGAGGTTCGGATCTTGTGGGTAGTTACAGTCTTTTTGGTTGCTAGTGATGACATCATTTTGAAACCTAGCGTGATGTTTCATTTACACTTGGTTTTGATACTTGTTTTGGTTCAGTTTAACAACTTTGGATTTTGATGGATTATTTTTGAAAGATTTTCTAAGTATCACTGGTGATGTTTTCGTAATAAGACTTCCACTAACATTTTCTGATATGGTTTGGTTAAAATAAAAGAAAAAAATGGGTGAAAAATCACGGAGTTACAAGTTGGTATCCGAGCCCTGTTGAGAGTGAACTGAATATAGAGGCTGGTATTCAGACTCACAGTGTAGACTGGCTCAATTAGGTTGCTTTAGATTCTTAAGGGGGGGGGGGGGGTGTTGAGAGTTTTATGTTAGAGTAAATTTAATGAAAGGTCCCTATGGTTTGTAGTGATTTTCCCGTTTGATCTGAAACTTTTTTTTTTTATCGCAGACGGTACCTTGAACTTGAGTTTGTTGCATACTTTGTCCTTACTAAACATAAAAAGATAGTCGTACCCTTATAATGTAATTTTTAGACTTTTATTTATTTATTTATTATTAAAAAATATATATTAAAATAATCAATGTGGGTCTCACACTTCAAAACCCACAACCCTTAATTCCGTACTCTTGCACTTTTTAATCTACATCATTCCATCTTCACCTTTATCACCATTCAAGAGAGTATTAAAGCAAGTAATATCTTTACGAGGATGAACAAAATGGAGAGAGTATGCATACTCTCTTGGATGTTTATGGAGAATATGGAACCTTTTAGACACCAAAAAGAAGTCAACTTGATTTAAGATGCCGGTCTTGTAAGAAAAACTCTTCACTCTTAAGCTTGAAGTTCATAACCAAAGTATGAACTTCAAGAGAGTATAAAATCAAGTAATATCTTCAAGAGGATGAACAAAATGGAGAGAGTATGCATACTCTCTCCAACTCATGGTTTTGTGTCCGAAAGAAGAGCAAGAATGGAAGTTTCATGAAGCTAGTATTTATAGCATGAAGAAAATATCCATAAATCCTTGACCATTTTGCACTTTATAAAAACATGTCTCCCATGCTTGTAAGACTTGCTATGCTTTCATTTCTTTTTATTAAACAATCATGAAAGCCATGCTTTTATTTAAATAATTAAAGGCATGTCTTATTTTTGTAATACTTTAATCTTATACTTCTAAAGTATGTTCCCTAGATTAAAATAAGCTACAAACCATACCTCTATTTCTTCTTCCTCAATTTCGAATTAAGAAGACAAAAGAGGACAAAAACATTATATTTTATAAAGCAAGTTTATAAAATACAAACCTTAACTTTTTAGTAAAAAAAAGAATTTATCTAGTCCAAAATATAGTGCATAACTTATTTATTCATACCTTATGAATTATATAATGTTACTTGCTAATGAAATTTTTTATTTCCTAGAATAAATAATTTCCAACTTAATTATAAGAGTTTACTAGATATTCATTAAAATAAATTTTTAATAAACAATCAATTATATCAAGTTGTTGTTAGTGTGACCCATTAGTACCTTATGTTAATTAGCAATATCACTTTAATATGATTCTTAAGCATACTAGATCTTTCAATCTCCCACTTACGCAAGATTCATATTAGAGTGATATAGACAGTGGTGAACTATTGGGTTTTAGTATACTACAACATCTAATGGTGCGCATACAACCCTAAATTCTTTGGAACCATGTTTTCTCTTATTATACATTCAATATTATTTCCAAAGCATTTAGCCTACAACTAGCATACAATGGACATAAACAACATAAAAATACTAGTTAGGAGTTTACCTCTTTATGTAGCTTGTAGAACTTGTTGTATTTGGCCTTTAAGAACTTAGCACCCCAAGTATGATGCCTCAAACGATTAACAACACACCAAGGACAAAGGAGAACTTGAGAGAAATGTTGCTAGCTCCAAAATTGGCTCTAATGAACTCCAAGAACTCTAGTGGCCGATTTTGGGTGCTAAGGGAGTCCTTTTATAGTGTGGCAAAGTCTATGGTTACATCCATGCAAACCCTAATGCCCATGACCTTTCATATTACTTAGGCTCCATGGGTTAAACCTCCATGGACTATCCTTGGACTACCATATTGGTTTAGCCCATCCTAAATAACAATTGGCCCACACTATAAGAATCATTGATTTACGAAATCAATCCCCATATATTTAATTAGTCTCTTTTGATCACATAATTAATTCCAAATTAATTCTTGATCAATACTAATTAAATAATATGATTTCATAATAATATATTAGAACTTATAATATATTAATAAATCATAAGTAACCTCTTACTCAAGTATCCATCTTATCAAATTTTCCTGGTGATATGCAACCCGAAATGGACCATGCTACTCTTGGGTAAAGTACATACCAATTAAGGTTATGGTCTTAGACACCTAATCCAACAGTCTCCCGCTTGGATAAGTCTAATAAGTATTATTGCAAGTATGACTCCTAATCCCGACTAGCAATCGTAGTTGTTAAAGGCCGTTGTCGAACTCTGACCTAGTCAATGACGCATCCATTAGATAAGGGATTATATATTTATCCATTCTAGATATCGTATGGACTGAGACATGGATTATAATCATTCTCTCGGTCTTTCTGTTGTTTTTCGATTTCTGATTTAAGATGACTGACTAATTGAACAAATCCAATCAGTCCAGGCTTGGCAGAGCGCTTAGGGTTGCCATCACTAAATCATCGAGGGGCCCACATATATCGCTTTGATCCCTCTAAGGGTAAAAGGAACGGATAAACATCGACTCAAATGCTTGCATGTACTTACTCATCAAATCACACACAACAATATGTTTTATAACACCAAGTTACTGGTGCGTTTACATATGTCAATGTGCAAATGACTTGTAAACTACAAGTCACATGCCTTGGTTTCAAGAATATAAGATATTATCTTCTCACAATCACTCATGATAAAATCAATGAAGTGATTTAGATGAGCGTGGGTTTAATCCAATACTCAGACCTTATGAGCACTCATGAATGTTGTAGCAAACTTGTGCTATGTCTAAACGCCTTTAGACAATCTACATACCCATTCATGATAGTATAGCTTCAATACCTACTTCCAAAGTATGATGGACTATGGATGGTTTGAATAACCTAGTTATTCGGGAACTCAAAACATGCAAAATGAAAAACAAGAATAATTAAATCCAATATGGTCTCAGAACTTATGAATATAAATAAAACACCTTTTATTTAATCACCATATTGATTACAAATTATTCATTGTATAATGTTTCGATTAATCAACTTAATACTTGAATTAAAACAATCGTTATCCCATGCTCCAAGCATGCACACTATGTTTACCTATGGTCATTTCTTCGTGAAATAGATCAATTGAACAAATATTCAATGAAACTCATTTCACAATTCCAAATCCTTACTGTAAATGTAAGAATACCAAATTCTTGCCATTTACTATAATTTGTTATATTATAAACTTATATGCATCGATCCTCTTGTAATGACTATGCACAAATATCACAGAGACTTGGCAATACATTACAAAGTATTCCAATGGAGAGCAATTCCATGGAAACAAAGTCTCACATTCAAAGTACATTCCTTTGGACATCCTTCTTGCATTATGTTTTCTAATGTTACACAGATTTAAAGAACAACTTCCATTGATGGAAACATTTCCATATTCCCATTTTGACTATCACTTTTGAACAAGACTTACCTCTTTTCAGAATATGTCAATATGGTCCTTCCAAAATTTACACTATACTTCCAACTATCCATAAGCAACCAAACTTTATTATGCCTTAAATTATCCTCGACAATTGTTTAACCATTTTAGTCATATCCAGTTCTAGTCCTTTTCCCTCTCAATGCCCTAGGCATTTGGAAAATTAAGAACACATAAATATTACAGCATATGTAATCGACCCTATACTCTAAGCATATGGGATACGATCCATAATGTCTTACATAAAGACGTGATACTTTACTAGTCTCTTGCTAAATTATTTCCATATATATAATTTCCTTATGTCGAATCTTTTTAACATAACATTCATATATATTTTTGACTAAACTTGATTAAAATCTCAATCTAAGGTTTTAGAGTTGAAATGAAGTATGAATTCCTCTCCCTTAATTAGCGCAAAACAACTTTTCAAACAATGCAACTTTGTGACTTGAAACTTTTGTTTTTTATAATTAACATTGATAAATTGCAACACTTACCATAATAATTATGCTTCCACTAGCATAATAATTACTATCTTACTAGCATAACACTTATGCTCCCACTAGCTTTGACATGTACCCAGAAAACAACTGGATTTCTAGAAATCAATACTTATTGACTTCCTTACCAAAGTTCAGATTTCTGATATGACATGCTTCGATAAGACTTTATCTAGGCTTCTCAAACTCATACACCTTTCCTTAGATAGCTCACATGTATGTCTAAAAAATTTTAGAACTTACATCAACAAGTCCCGAATGTTTAGACCTTTTTCCATTTTTCACAATTCAAACTATGAAAAGGGATGTCGTAATCATAATCGAATTTGAGAATGCAAATGTCACAAATGCTATCTCCTTAAAATCTACATAGTGAAAGAGTTTCCTAACAATCATTTTCATGAATCGGAGAGAAACCTAATGACACATAGATTTTATGGTGTATGTGCTCCTATCCATGTGAATTTGTCATAACCATAATCACAAGACAAGGTTAGTGACAAATCCAAACTCATATGGACTGAACTTGTTCAATCTTAATTTGTTGCCACCTGGCAGCTCAAGGGCCTGCCATTGCTTCCAAGTTGTTATGCAGAAAATTAAGGACTCATAGAACTCACATGCATAGTCAACTTTAACTGGAATGGGCACAGAAACAAGAATATGTCAACATGATAGGTTGAAAACCTCAAGTCATGTGCTAGTGATAAACAATAGGTTTTATTCTTCATTATTTCTTGTAACTTTTTCAAGATCTTTAAGACTCCCACTGCCCTCTTGACATATAAGATTCTCTTGTCACGAACCATTCCTTGACAAAACAAATATTCAAGAGTTAGTGAGGATTCTTATCAAGATAAACACTTCACACAATTGGTCTTAGTTGGTCTTTGTCCTTACTAAGACATCACAACTTACCAATTTCAAATGTACAAAAAATATTTTACTCAATATTTGATGAGTGTTTTAAACCTTCTTAAGATTATGTCACTCAAGGCACAATCTTGGAGTATGACTCGAAGAATTGTCTTGGAACAAAGTATGACTCATCTTCTTGATTTGACCATTTCAACAATTCCTGATTCCGCTTCTTAGCCACACAAATGCACTAAGATATTCTTAGAGGATTAATTTTGATATGGTTTTCCATAATCATTAAGATGATCATAAAACACGAGACTAAAGTACTCTCCCATCTTTTCAGATTGGAGAAACTTTTATCTTTCTGCCATACATTGAAACTTTTCCAATGTTTCAAGAATTATACTTAAACTTGTAAGCATAACCATATTTACTAACTTTAGTAAATCATGACGAGTAGTCTTATCGTTCTTTGTGGTGGACCTGACCAGCGCACAACCAAGTGTACCCAATCTCCTAGTCCTTCACTTGACTCACATATTCGTGTGAACAAGGAATTAGTCTTAATTTCCTAAAGACAAAGGTTCTCATTCATCACAAAATACAAGTTGTATGATTCCAAGTTTCTATCCAACAGAAACTTGGGTGATGAGAATCTTTCATTATGTTGAAAAATGTTCTTATGTAACCTTGTATGTGACCATCACTGAAATAAGATGAACTGTTTTTATACAATCTAACAAATATTATCAGTTATTTCAGGTTGCATGAATGCGTGATCAAACGGAAAATACGAAAACACGCGAATGACCGAAAACGCATAGACGAGAAAATTAGTTGTGTGACTAAACAGTTTCAACAATATATATATATATATATATATATATATATATATATACACACGTATATATATGTATTATATGTATATTTATGTATTATATATGTTATATGTATTATATATATATGTGTATATGGAAAAGTCAAACAATTGGAAAAGTCAACAAAGATGTGTCAATAAGTCAAGGAAATGAAGTTGCAAATGAATACCCCACGTTTTTGCCTCCTACTCTACATCAACTTGCAGCCAACTCTCCATATACTCAAGTGCACTAGAAGATATTTGTTTCATGCATATATGTATACATGAGTTTGTGTATGTAAGTGTGTGTGTTCATTTGTAATATTGTAACACTTCCTACAAACTACAAACACTCCCAAGAACATCACCAATCTTCATCTTCTTCAAGAACAAAGACAAATCCCTGGAGCTAAATGAAGAACACCAAGATCAAACAAGAAGCTAAGTGAAGAACACCAAGATCATCAACAATGAAATGAAGAACACCATCAACCATCTTCATCTTCTTCATTGAAACTAAAGGTTTTTCATCTTCATTATCTTTGTTCATCACACCATTTACCACCAAAAACCTCTCTTACATTAACCTCCTTCCAACCTCAAAATATTCTCCAAACACCCTCCAAATACCCTCCTTAAACCTTCTCCAAAAAACCCTTTCAAATCACCACAACCATCACCACCTTGCTGTTTTTCGACATCAGAATCTTCAAGTCAAAAACGAAGAAAACTGGGCTCGTTACAAGCACAAAAAGACTAGGGAGATTTTCACCATCAATTCTTCAGGACATTACCTACATCTAGAAATTTTCGTGGACGATTTTGACCACGGGAAACCCCAAAGAGACGCGAGAGAGAATTGGCTATCCAGAGAGATTTCTGTTTTTGAGTTCAGAATCTTCATGTTAGAAAACAAAAAAGCGAGAACAACACAGCCAAAATACTACTAGGGATATTTTCACCATCAATTCTTCAGGACATTACCTACATCTAGAAATTTTCGTGGACGATTTTGACCACGGGAAACCCCAAAGAGACGCGAGAGAGAATTGGCTATCCAGAGAGATTTACTCCGAAAATCTACATCCATCACCACCCAAAGCTCCTTCAACTTCACCATCTTTGCTGCCTTACACCACCAAAATTACAACCTTATTCCACCTCCTAACACCCTCCAAATACCCACTCCAACCTCATCAAATCTCCTCAAAACACCCGATACCCGTATACAAATACATGACTCGTGTATTTTGCACTGTTTTGTAAACAACCCATTTTACATGAAAAGGAACTTTTTACTACTTATCAAATACCAGATTGATCTTTGAACAAATATCGACCAGTAGTTCCAAGAGTCCCAATATCGACCGGTCCTTCCAAGAGAACAAATATCGACCAGTCGTTCCACGAGTCCAGTTCAGTCAATTTATTGACGAACCTACTTGATATATATTTATATACTTATATACTTTATTATAGCTTTATGTCATTTAAATATATTCATTTATATTATTTATAGCTTTATGTTATTTAAATACAGTCATTTATATTATTTATAGCTTTACGTCATTTAAATACAGTCATTTATATTATTATAGCTTTCATATTTATACTTATTCCGCAATTATTATTCTTTATATATATCTATATCTTATACCTTTAACTCATATATCTGTCACACAGTAATTGGTAGCCGAACCTTTTGTTGTGGTAATCAGATTTTTATATTTCCAACAATCGGTATCTGAGCTGATATAAAAGGAATAATATCCAACAATTGGTATCAGAGCTTGTGTGATTTACCTTGAAATTTTTGTCGAAAAACTTTTGGTTATAGCGTTTATAAACCTTCCATAAGCTTGTCTTTAAAAATTTCATTTTAATATCACTTGTTCAAAATCCTTTTAAAAAAAAAATGTCTTTGGCAAATTACTCCAACATGAACTCTGTGTCCATTGCAAATAGCTTAGGATCTGGTTCACGGGCACCCATACTTATTCCTGAAGAGTATAATTCGTGGGTTGGCCGTATGAATCTTCATCTTAACGCTATAAATGAAGATATCTGGAAGTGTGTAGAAGGAACATATGTTACTCCAGAAAATATGGCTACTCTTGCTACGAATCAAGCCACTCAAACCGATATCATAAGAAAGTTGGAACTCCAAGCCAAAAAGGAACTTGTGTCTGGAATACCTCACAGTATTCTAAGTCAAATGGATGACATTATGATGTTAACCGCAAATCAAATTTGGGAAAATTTGAAAAATCGTTTTTGTGGAAATAAAAGAATTATCGGAAACAAAAGAACATCTGTTTTGAATGAATTCGATAATTTCAAAATGCTTTCATCAGAAACTATCCATGATGCTCATGATAGGTTCAATTTGATTATGGTTAAAATGAACAATTTGGGTATCAAAAAGACACAACACGAGATAAATCTCAAGTTTTTAAACAATCTTTTCGAAAGCTGGAAAATGGTTAAACTCATTATTCAGGGAAATCCAGCTATTCATACCGAATCTTTGTACAATTTGTATGGAGAACTTCAATCGTATGAATCCTCGATTGACCCACCAACCATTGCAGCTTTTGGAGGACCACTTGCTCTTGTGTCCACAACTTCTCAAAACCAAACACCTTACAATGATCAAAACTTTAATCATTTTAATCAGACTACATTTTTTCAAAACCAATCCTTCCAGTCTGATTCAAATGATGAAGCAGATTATCAACAACTGTGTGCTTTGGTTGCAAACACAAATCTCCAGAGATTTATCCCAAATCATGGTCAATCAAACTTTAGACCAAATTTTCAAACAAGACCATCTTTTGGACAAAATAACTCAAGTTTTCAACCAAGACCGTCTTTTGGACAAAATAACTCAGGTTTTCAACCAAGACCTTACTTTGGACAAAATTCTCAAAGACCTTCTTTCCAAAATAACTCAAACCAAGGTTTTCAAAACCAGGGATTTCAAAACGATCCCAACTCAGGTCATAATCACAATCCAAACAACAGTTTTCAAAATCAAAACAGAGGTTTCCAAAATCAAGGTTACAACAATCAAAACAATGGTTTTCAAAACAACCAAAATTTTGGATTCCAACAAAACCATTCTCAACCTTCCCAACAAACCCAAACTCAAGCACCTGAAAGACTACCGATTAAAAGTCAAAAGGATGAAAGTGATGAAGAAGTGATCATTTGTCACAACTGCAAAGGAACAAATCACTATGCCAGAGAATGCCGAGCCAAAAACAAAACCAAAATCAAAGACTCAACATACTATGCTCAAAGAGCCGATGAATTGAAGAAACTGGAAAACCAAGAAAAGCAAAAAGCATTGATGGCAATCCATGAACCAAGCGTGGAATACTGGCCAACATCTGATGACGAAGCTGATAATGAACAAGCACAATCAAACTTCTGCTTCGTAGCTGGTGTTGAAATACCTTCAAGAGCTCCAAACGTCATAGAACAGGTATGGTCTATGATCTCTGAACTTGGTTTTTCCAAAACAATTTTTGAGTCCCACATAACCAAAATTGAGACTAGTCTGGAAACTGATCTCAAAACATATCATGACACAATGGTCAATTATGATATTTGCAAATCTGAGTTACAAACCTTGCAACTCAAATTTGGAGAATCAACAAGAACTAAAAGCAAATTGGAAAGAGACGTTGAAAGAAAATCAGAAGATTATAATCACGTCTTGGAACAATTAAATCAGTCCCTAATTCAGAAAAGGGATTTGGAACTAAAAGATCAGTCAATCATTTCTTCTGAAACAAAAGATGTTTTAGAAATGGAAATCCTTCAGTTGAAACAAGACTTTCAAGAATCAACTGATAAATACAATATTCTAAATGAAAAACTGACTGATTCTTTAAAACAAATCAATTCTCTTAAAACCGAGAATAAAAGACTGATGTGGAATATGGATTCTATCAAAGTTGCTAGAAAACTAAGTGATGATATTTTCACAAAGGCAAACACCTTAGGAACTGGCAAAATTGATACGAATTATAGACCAGGAATTGGAAGAGAATCCTTTGAAATTAAACAAGCAAAACAGGAAAACATGACGAATTGTGAAAACTCTGAATCTACTCTACCAGATCTTTTCACATCTCTTAATGAGGAGGATTCAGATGACGAAACAGTTATCAACTGTAGTCCAGATGATATTGCTTTCAGTGTTTCCAAAAAGTCATTCAAAAGAGTTGTAAATTCTGAAACAAACTCTGCAAGTTCTTTAACTCACCAAATCAAACATACCGATGGAACCACTAAACTCAAAAACTTTTTGAATGGAGAAAATTCCTCTTATGAGGATGGTAGTACTTCTATACCAACTGTTTTTCCTACAATGACTTCATCAATTGTTGGAAAAACTAGTGTGGGACAAAAATACTCCAAGAAACAACAAACAAGCAAAAAATCCATTCAAGTCACCAAAACCCCACTTATCATGCCAAACATTTTTGAAAACCAACCAAAGAAACCAGTTAAACCCTACGTCATACCTCATAAACAGGTTTCCAAACAAAAACCAAAACCTTTTCCAAAACCTTTTGAAAACCGCTTTCAAGATATCACTTTTAATCATTCAAGGAACTTTCAAAAACCATCACATCAGAAAGTTTCAAACCATCATCATCAAAAAGCTTTTCAAAACCGCCCATCACATCCCAGATATGAAGAAAACTTTTCAAACAAACCTTCACATCTAGGATATCTTTCACCAAATCACAGATCTTATCAACCCACAGGCTTTCAAAAACAAATCACATTTTGGGTAAACTTAATAGATCAAATCAAACCTCAACCATTCCATTGTCATAAACCAAACCATTACAACAATGTGAAGTCAAATGATAAAAGAAATTCATCAAGCAAAGCACCCAAAATAACAACTGACAAACCAGGACCCATTCAGATTTGGGTACCTAAACTTTCTGTCTAATTGTAGGTACTTAATGCTGGAGAACCCAATGATGATACATGGTATATTGATAGTGGCTGCTCCAAGCATATGACAGGAAACCGGAACTACTTACGTGACTTCAAACCTATACAAACCAATCAAGATGTTACCTTCGGAAACAACATGAAAGCAAAAATCAAAGGTTATGGAAACATAACAAATGGTAATTTTACCATAAAGAAAGTTGCCTTCGTCGATGACCTGAAACACAACCTCATCAGTGTTTCTCAACTGTGTGATAACAATCTTGAAGTTCATTTCACCAAACAACGAAGCTTGATCATGGACGCCAAAACAAAAGATGTTATAGTTGATTCTGACCGTGCCGGAAATATGTATCCACTTGACATGGATCTTATCTACGGTAAACCCGATATATGTCTGCTATCTAAAGCCCCAGCAGATATTAGTTGGTTATGGCACCGTCGCCTTTCCCATCTAAACTTTGGGTACATCAACAAATTAATCGGCGATGATCTTGTTCGAGGGCTACCACTTCTGAAGCTTGATAACGAAACTCTTTGTGCCGCATGTGAAAAAGGAAAACTTTCTAGATCCACTCACAAAAGCATCTCAGAATCTAGTATATCCGAACCACTAGAATTGTTGCACATAGACCTTTGTGGCCCTGCCAAAACCCAAACCATACAAGGGAAGAAGTACATTCTTGTTGTCGTTGATGGTTTCTCGCGCTTTACTTGGGTCTTTTTCTTAAGACTAAAATCAGAAGCACCTAGAGATGATCAACTTCATCAAACAAATCGAGCTGAAGCTGAAACGACCTGTTCGAAGAATCCGAAGTGATAATGGTTTAGAGTTCAAAAACAATACTCTAGATTCATTTCTCAAAGACAAAGGAATTGAACATAACTTCTCAGCCCCATACACTCCACAACAGAACGGTGTTGTCGAAAGAAGGAACCGAACTCTATGTGAAGCTGCAAGATCAATGCTTATCTTCGCTGATCTGCCACAATACTTCTGGGCAGAAGCAATAGCCACAGCTTGCTATACTCAAAATCGTTCCTTAATCCATAAACATCTTCATAAAACACCATATGAAGTCATTAACAACCGAAAACCAAACATCAAATTTTTCCATATTTTTGGTTGTCGATGCTTCATAAAGAACAATAAAGATCACCTTTCAAAATTTGAATCAAGGTCGGACGAAGGAATTTTCCTTGGTTACTCATTTTCTTCAGCTGCTTATAGAGTACTGAATAAACGTACCAGAGTAATTGAAGAAAGTACCGATGTTCATTTCGATGAATTTTATGTCAGGAAATCGGATCGTGAACATTTTGGTTCAAAAATGATTGAAAATATTTTTCAAAATCCAATTCAACAAACACCTTCTCCTGACATAGACATTGAAATCGATCTTGATTTACTTTTTGAACAACCAAAAACTGCTTACAATTCTGAACTTCTAACTACTTTAATTGATCCTACAGGAACACCCAGTGAAGTTATTCCACAAACAAACCAAAATGATGCAGATCAATTCGAGGGGGAACCACCAACACATACTTCCTCTTTTGGAACAAACACCAAATCCTCCTTTAAATGCCCAATCCCCAAATAGCCAAAACAACCCCAATGCATCATTTATGGGGGAACCTTCAAACCTATTCCAAGATGAAACTCCTGGAGAAGAACAATGGGATACTGAAACTCCAATTATTATCGTGGAAGAGAATCGCTTAATAAAGTGGACCAGAAATCATCCAACTGACCAAATCATCGGAGATCCCAACTTAGCCATTCATACTAGAGCCGCATCCACAAATGAATGTTTATTTGGAGCCTTTTTATCCACAAATGAACCCAAAACCATACATTCTGCTATAAAAGATCCAGACTGGGTAAAAGCTATGCAAGAAGAGCTAGCAGAATTTGAAAGAAACGACGTATGGAATCTTGTTCCTACTCCACCCGATGTTACTGTTATAGGTTCAAGATGGGTATACAGAAACAAGACTGACGATCAAGGAATCATTTGTCGAAACAAGGCACGTCTTGTAGTCAAAGGATATTAACAACAAGAAGGAATCGACTACGATGAAACGTATGCCCCAGTTGCTCGAATTGAACCAATTCGTATCTTTCTTGCATATGCTGCGCATAAGAACTTCAAAGTATTCTAAATGGACGTTAAATGTGCATTCCTACACGGAGAGATAGATCGTGAAGTATACATCCAACAACCACCAGGTTTTGAAGATCCCAAATTTCCAGATCACAGCTTTAAATTACAAAAAGCTGTCTATGGCTTGAAACAAGCACCTCGAGCCTGGTATGCCACGTTGTCAACCTTTCTCGAAGAATCAGGTTTTAAAAGAGGTTCAATCGATCAAACCCTCTTTCGTAAAATATTTAATAAACATCTGTTAATCGTACAAATATATGTTGATGACATTATTTTCGGTTCTACTGATGAATCTTTAAGTGTTAAGTTTGCAGATCTAATGAAGAGCAAATTCGAAATGAGCATGATTGGGGAGATGACTACATTTCTCGGACTTCAAATCAAACAGTCAACTGATGGCATTTTCATCAACCAAGAGAATTATGTCAAAAACCTACTCACTCGCTTTTCAATGGACAAATCAAATACCGCAAAAACTCCAATGGCTTTTGGATACAAAATCGATGCAGACTTAAATGGGAAACCCGTTGACCAGAAAAGATATCGTGGAATGATTGGATCACTCTTATACCTCATTGCTAGCAGACCTGACATCATGTTTTCTACATGTGTGTGTGCTAGATACCAAGCAAATCCTATGGAATCCCATGTAGTTGCTGTGAAACGTATCTTCAAATACCTTAAAGGCACTCCCAAACTCGGCCTTTGGTATCCAGCTAAATCCGATTTTCAGCTAAACGCTTTCACTGACTCAGACTACGGAGGATGCAAGCTAGATAGAAAGAGTACATCTGGTAGCTGTCAATTCTTAGGAGGTAGACTAGTGAGTTGGACTTCAAAAAAACAGACTTGTGTATCCACATCAACAGCAGAAGCTGAATATGTCGCTGCCGCCAGCTATTGCTCACAAGTCATATGGATGCAAACTCAACTGCATGACTATGGCTTCAAAATCTCACAAATTCCCATATTTTGTGACTCAACCAGTGCAATTGCCATTTCTCACAATCCCGTTCACCATTCCATGACAAAGCACATCGACATTCGATATCACTTTATCAAAGACAACATTCAAAAGGGTCATATCGAACTACACTTCATCAACTCCGAAGATCAAATTGCCGATGTCTTCACTAAGGCTCTCGATGAAACAAAGTTTCAATACTTCCTAGGCCGTCTAGGAATGTTAAATCCAGATAACATCCATCCTTAAACTTTTAACTTTTGTTTGTACAAAAGTGTGTTTACTTTCATTCAAAAAGAAGATTCAAAAACATTTGAAAATTGCTTTCTTTTTCAAAAATACCAAAAAAATTCAGATAACCAATATTTTCAAAAACATTCAGAAAAACAAATCTTCAAAAATAGAATAAAATACTTGCGATAATAAGCTTTTATAGAACCTTGTGATTAATCGTCTTTTGACTTAATTTTCAGATGCTTATGCTCGATGAAGATTTTAAGTCATATTGATTCTCAATTGGAGTGAAGGTTCAAATCTCCTACTTTTCATAATGTATATAACTTTATTTCCTTCGATTTTATTTCATTATTGATGATTTTAAACAATCAAGGGACATAAGGTTAGGAGGTTCAGATGAAAACAAAAACCCATGTGAGAATTCGTGCCTCGTCAATCTATATCACTGTGGAATTCATTTCTTGTGAGATTAGGTGTGTCACTATTGCTTATAAGGTATATCCGATTATACCTTACCACAGTCTCATTTTTGCTTAGATATCAAAATGACCAGGGACGATACATTCATTTCTTATATAATAGACAAACTGTCTTTTATGCCACCAATCCCCACCTAGATATAAGCCAACCAAAAATCAACTCTTGAGATCCCGTGATCCATCAACAAGAAAAGACGAAACAAAAAGGATTTCAACAATCACTTATCAAAGATAAACAAAGATCTATCCACATCTAATCTTCAAAGATGAATCAAGATAAAGACGAATCAACAAGAAAGCCATATCATTCACTGAAGAAATACCAACCAAAACAAAAAAAACTCTACATTTGGTATTTTTAAACAAAGTTTCAACCAAATGGTTATTTCAAAACAATCATCAAAAGATCCATTGATCTGTTTTTAACCATTTTTCACAAAAAGGGATATCTTAATCCCGCAAGATAGATACTCTCAAAAATCCAAATTTTCTCAAAATGTAGCAAATTCTCGATGCTAAAACAAAATATCTTTTTACAAAAAATCGATATTGATCAACAAAAAGGATATCATCAAGGAAGAGCTGCAACCACAATGGACTTCCCGGGATACTGTAGCCTTCATCAATGAAAGTTCTTAGTTGCAAACTGCACTATGAAAATTGCTAAACCCCTCTACATGTATTTCCCGACGGAGAGAGAGTGAAAGTTAATGGCATGAATGAAGAAACCCACTGAGTAATGTCGAAACCAGTCTTATGTGATTGATTATCTAATAATGAGACTAAGTGAATTTCAGGAAAAGCATAGCTGAAAACCTCCAATATGAGTGTGAGTCGTCAGAGAGAGATATCACTCATTTTTAGTGATCATTAACCTGTTCTGCTGCCAGAACAACCAGACACCTAAGTGAAGTGTGAGCTATACCTATGAGCGTTCATCTGAATCGACCTGTTAGACCACTTGTCGTCATTAATAATGCTATAAAATCTTAAGAAATTTCTTTAGATACATATATGGCTACCCTTTGATAACCGAACCCGAGACTTTGATTCGGAAACAAATTTCTGAAAATCTTTTACATAAGATATGTTAAACCAAGTCACAAACTTTCAAATCAATTGCTACGGTTTTATATATATCTTATCTATTGACAAATCTTTTATCTCAAATCTTCAAAAGTTAAACTGTCAATACGATTATATCATACCTGTCCTTATTTCAGCAATGATCACATAGGGGGAAATTGTTGAAAAATGTTCTTATGTAACCTTGTATGTGACCATCACTGAAATAAGATGAACTGTTTTTATACAATCTAACAAATATTATCAGTTATTTCAGGTTGCATGAATGCGTGATCAAACGGAAAATACGAAAACACGCGAATGACCGAAAACGCATAGACGAGAAAATTAGTTGTGTGACTAAACAGTTTCAACAATATATATATATATATATATATATATATATATATATATATATATATATATATATACACGTATATATATGTATTATATGTATATTTATGTATTATATATGTTATATGTATTATATATATATGTTGTATATGGAAAAGTCAAACAATTGGAAAAGTCAACAAAGATGTGTCAATAAGTCAAGGAAATGAAGTTGCAAATGAATACCCCACGTTTTTTCCTCCTACTCTACATCAACTTGC
This sequence comes from Lactuca sativa, assembly GCF_002870075.4. Classification (NCBI taxonomy): domain Eukaryota; kingdom Viridiplantae; phylum Streptophyta; class Magnoliopsida; order Asterales; family Asteraceae; genus Lactuca; species Lactuca sativa. The sequence continues at coordinate 137,807,123 of NC_056627.2, forward strand.
AGCCAACTCTCCATATACTCAAGTGCACTAGAAGATATTTGTTTCATGCATATATGTATACATGAGTTTGTGTATGTAAGTGTGTGTGTTCATTTGTAATATTGTAACACTTCCTACAAACTACAAACACTCCCAAGAACATCACCAATCTTCATCTTCTTCAAGAACAAAGACAAATCCCTGGAGCTAAATGAAGAACACCAAGATCAAACAAGAAGCTAAGTGAAGAACACCAAGATCATCAACAATGAAATGAAGAACACCATCAACCATCTTCATCTTCTTCATTGAAACTAAAGGTTTTTCATCTTCATTATCTTTGTTCATCACACCATTTACCACCAAAAACCTCTCTTACATTAACCTCTTTCCAACCTCAAAATATTCTCCAAACACCCTCCAAATACCCTCCTTAAACCTTCTCCAAAAAACCCTTTCAAATCACCACAACCATCACCACCTTGCTGTTTTTCGACATCAGAATCTTCAAGTCAAAAACGAAGAAAACTGGGCTCGTTACAAGCACAAAAAGACTAGGGAGATTTTCACCATCAATTCTTCAGGACATTACCTACATCTAGAAATTTTCGTGGACGATTTTGACCACGGGAAACCCCAAAGAGACGCGAGAGAGAATTGGCTATCCAGAGAGATTTCTGTTTTTGAGTTCAGAATCTTCATGTTAGAAAACAAAAAAGCGAGAACAACACAGCCAAAATACTACTAGGGATATTTTCACCATCAATTCTTCAGGACATTACCTACATCTAGAAATTTTCGTGGACGATTTTGACCACGGGAAACCCCAAAGAGACGCGAGAGAGAATTGGCTATCCAGAGAGATTTACTCCGAAAATCTACATCCATCACCACCCAAAGCTCCTTCAACTTCACCATCTTTGCTGCCTTACACCACCAAAATTACAACCTTATTCCACCTCCTAACACCCTCCAAATACCCACTCCAACCTCATCAAATCTCCTCAAAACACCCGATACCCGTATACAAATACATGACTCGTGTATTTTGCACTGTTTTGTAAACAACCCATTTTACATGAAAAGGAACTTTTTACTACTTATCAAATACCAGATTGATCTTTGAACAAATATCGACCAGTAGTTCCAAGAGTCCCAATATCGACCGGTCCTTCCAAGAGAACAAATATCGACCAGTCGTTCCACGAGTCCAGTTCAGTCAATTTATTGACGAACCTACTTGATATATATTTATATACTTATATACTTTATTATAGCTTTATGTCATTTAAATATATTCATTTATATTATTTATAGCTTTATGTTATTTAAATACAATCATTTATATTATTTATAGCTTTACGTCATTTAAATACAGTCATTTATATTATTATAGCTTTCATATTTATACTTATTCCGCAATTATTATTCTTTATATATATCTATATCTTATACCTTTAACTCATATATCTGTCACACAGTAATTGGTAGCCGAACCTTTTGTTGTGGTAATCAGATTTTTATATTTCCAACAATCGGTATCTGAGCTGATATAAAAGGAATAATATCCAACACATTATTTGGTAAATTTTGACACTACCACAAACGAAAGAATCAAATCCATTTTCCAATATTTATATCTGTGGAAACATATAAACAAGAATTTCACAAAGGCCATTGTAAGGAAACTTAAAATGAAATAAAATCAAAAAATTTCTTTTATTTATAAAACCGCGGAAAAACTTTTCCTTACAATGAAAATACAAATTAACTATGTTGTTATCTATGTTGGATTTTGAGCAATCTAACACTTCCTAAGTGTGCATGCAACCCTAATAAACCTTGGATCTATGTTTTCTTCTAAAATACATGCAAATAATAACTTCCAAGGTTTCTTCTTAACTAGCATAGCATAAGGATTATGAATCATAAAAGTACTAGTAGAAATACATACCTTTTGATGATGGTTGATTGTTTGGAGTTTGAGAGCCAAGCACCAATAGTGTGAATGCCTCAAATGGAATCACAAATCACCAAAAACACTTGGAAAACTTTGAGAGAGTAGTATACTTTCTTGTGGAATCGGCCACCACTAAGTCTCACACTCCTAGTGTCATTTCTTGCATCATATGCTTCTTTATATAGTGTGCATGGTTAGGGTGAAACCCTAATAACCCATGTCTTTTCCTTTCCAAGGATCCATGGGTTAAAAGCTCCATGGACCATCCATGGACTTCCATATTAGCTTAGCCCATTAACAAATGAGTATTAGCCCACACTATATAAAATATAATAGCCCATAATTTAATCAGTCTTCTTTTTAATCTCTAAATTAATTCATAATTAATTTAAGACTAAAACTAATTAAATAACATGACTTCATATTAATATATTATAACTTATAATATATTAATAAATCGTAAGTATACAATTCTCATAAAATTATCCATAAATCATTTGGGTGAAGTGCAACCCAAATGGACCATGCCGGGCTGGGTCAAGTATGTACCAAATAAGTTATGGACTTAGACACCTTATCCAACAGACTCCCACTTGGATAAGTCTAATAACTATATTTGCGTATGTTACTTCAGGAACCAACCAACAATCGTAGCTCTCGAAAACTCTATTGAACTATGAAGCGCCATGTTTAGATAAGTGATCATATAATCCTTTGTTCTCATGATATCAGCCGGACAAATACATGGAACAACGTCGTACTTATTGTCCAGCAGTTTGTTTCCCGATTTTCAATTTGTTTGACAAAGAACTTAATCGAACACATCAATTTAGTTCTGACCGGCCGGTATATAGGTCACAACAAAATCATCGAGGGGCCCAGATATCGCTTCTATTTCTAGATGGAACATATAAACTTCGACTCATATGCTTGTTCTACTACTTGTTGAATTGTACACAAAGGCACGTTTTATAACATCAAGTTACTGATGCGTTTACGTGCAATCAATGCACAACCAACTCATAGGTAACAACTCATATCTCTAGGTTTGAAGATTTATATGATATTACCGTCTCACGATCACTCGAGATAAATTCCATGAAGTGATACAAGTGAGCGTGGGTTTATTCCAATACTCATAACTTATGAGCACTCATGAATGTTGTAGAAACCATTGCTATGACTAAACCCATTTAGCCATCTACAAACTCGATTCATGACAGTCTTGATTCATACCTACTTCCAGCATATGAACGACTGTGGAGTGTTTAAATAACTTAGTCATTCGGAAAGAATAACCTAGCTATTTTGGAAGTCAAAACATGCAAAGTGAAACACAATAATAATCGAATCCAATATGGTCTCAGAACCCTTTTGAATATAAATAGAACCACTTTTTATTTATCACCATATTGATTACACATTGTTCATTGTATAATGTTTCAAACAATCTACTTAAGACTTGAATAAAAAACAACAGTCGTCCCATGCTCCTAGCATGTACACTTTGTTTTTCTAAACAAGAGTTATGCCATACGCCAAGTATGCACACTATGTTTGTCTATGATCCTTACATTGTGATGTAGATCAATTGAACATGATTCCATTGATACTCATTTCACAATCCCAAATCCTTATTGTAAATGTGAGAATCCCCGATTCCTATCATTTACCAAAAAACTGTTAGATTTTAAACTTTTATGCAATGTTCCTCTTGTAATGATTATTCACAAAGTCACCAAACCTTGTGACCAGTCATTACAGAGTATTCCAAAGAAGGTCAACTTCTATGGAACGGAAGTCTCATATTCAAAGTACATTGCTTTGAACATCCTTCTTGCATTAAGGTTTTCTAATCTTACATAGATTGAATAACTTCCACCTATGGAGACATTTCCATAGTCCCATTTTGACTACCACTTTCGAACAAGAGCTACTTCTTTTCAGAATATGTCAATATGATCCTTTCCGACAACTTACATCATACTTCCAACTGTTCCTAAGCAACCAATATTTAGCGAACCTCAGATTTGTCCTCGACAAATGCTTAATCACTTTAGTCATATCCAATTCTAGACTTTTCCCTTCTTAATGCCTTAAGCATTTGGAAAATTTAGAAAAGATGAATATTATAGCACATGCAATCGATCCTATATCCGAAGCATATGGGACACGATTCATGATGTTTGACATAAAGACATGATACTAGACCAGTCTTTTGCTACAATATTTTTTATTTGCCATGTTTTCAAAATTTAACTATGAAGAGGGATGCCATAGTCATAATTGAATTTTGAGAACGCAATATATATAGAATTTCCTTAAGTCGAACCATTCAGACATAAAATTCATATATATGTCCTTGATTAAAGATGATTAAAATCTCAAGCTAAGCTTCTAGAATTGAAATGAAGTATAATTTCCTCTCCATTGATTATAGCAAAACAACTTTTCAACCCCTGCAACTTCACGAATTGAAACTTTGTTTTCTATAATTAACATTGCTATCTTGCAACACTAAACGTAATAATCATGCTCCCACTAACATGATGATTATAAGCAAAACACTTATGCCCCCACTAGCTCTGACATATTTCTAGAAATCTGCTGGACTTCTGAAATTTAGATTCATACATCCTTTCTTAGATAGCTCACATGTGTGTCTAAGCAATTTCAAGAACTATGAAAAGGGATGCCGTAATCATAGTCTCAATTTCTTAGACCTTTGCCATTTCTCACAAGTCCATGTTAGTGTGCTGGTTAACCACACACACTCCACTAACGACTTTTGAAAATGCAAATAACACAATTGATATCTACGTAAAATCTACTTAGTGAAAGCGTTTCCTCACCATCATTTTCATGAATCGGAGAGAAACCTTATGACACTTAGATTTTATAGTGTATGAGTTCCTATCCATGTGAATTTGTCAAAACCATAATCACAAGATAAGGTTAGTGACAAATTCAGCCTTACACGGATCAAACTTGTTCAATCTTAGTTTCTTGTCACCTTTGTAGCACAAGGCCCACCAATGCATCCAAGTTGAACTCTGATAAGTCACATGCAAATTCAACTTATTTGAAGTAGGTACAAAAACAAGAATTATGTCAACACGATAGGTTGCAAACCTTAAGTCGTGTGCTAGTGACAAATTATAGGTTTTACTCTTGATTAAATCTTGAAACTCTTTCAGGATCTTTAAGGCTCCCACTATCCCCTTGACATATAAGTTTCCCCAGTCAAGAACCATTCCTTGACAAAACAAATTTTCAAGGGATAGTGAGGATTCTTATCAAGACTAACACTTCACACAATTGGTCTTAGTTGGTCTTTGTCTCATCCAAGACATCACAACTTACCAATCTCAAATGTACAAGGGTAGAAACATTCTACACTACATTTGATAAGTTTTTTAAACCTTACTTTATATCACTCAATGTTACAATCTTAGAGTATGACTCTAAGAATTGTTTTGGAACGAAGTATAACTCATCTTCTCGATCTTAACCAATCCAACAATTCATGACCTCTCTTCTTAGCCATAACAATGCATAAGACGTCCTTAGAGTATGAATTTGTGATATGGTTTCATAATCATTAAGATGATCATGAAATACGATACTAAAGTACTCTCCCATCCTTTCAGATTTGAGAATCTTTTATCTTTCTGCCTAATTTGATTCTTCTCATTTTTTTTGTCATACATTGTAACCTTTCCAATGTTACAGAATTATACTTAACCTTATAAGTATAATCATATTTACTAATCTTCAGTAAATCATGACAAATCAATCTTTGTGGTGAACCTTGACCAGTGTACCTAATTCCTTAGTCCTTCAATTGACTCACATATACATGTGATCAAAGAATTAGTCTTAATTTTCAAAGATGAAAATTCTCATTCATCATACAATACAACTTGTATGATTCCAAGTTTTTGTCCAATTGAAACTTGGGTGATGAAAAACTTTCTTCATTTGGTAAATTCAGACACTACCACAAATGAAAGAATCAAATCCACTTTCCAATACTGCTATTACTGGAAACATATAAGCAACAATTTTCCACAAATGCCATTGTAAGGATATTTTTAAAATAAATAAAATTAAAACCCTTTTTTTCTTTTATTTTAAAACTTTCCGGAAAAACTTATCCTTACAATCCACATGAAAACCTTGTTGTTATCTATTCATAAGCAATATATTATAACTCTTAAGCAACAGCTCAAAATTCTGATTGCCGAACCATGCGATCGAAACCCACCTTTGCAATCAGAATCAACATATACTTACTTTAAGCTTCCTATCTTTTCTTTGATTCTTAAAAACATCAGCATGTGACCCATTCACATTATGTAATAAGAATCTCCAAATAGGAACTTAATAGAGTTAGACAGTGGACTTTACCCGAAGTAGAGTCAAACCTCTTGACTTGATCAACCTTATAACCTTTCAGGTGAATAGGGCAGCTTCGCAACCAATGCCCCTTCCTTTGGCAACAAAACACATGGACCCTTTGGTAATGGCACATGAGACTATCTCAGACTTAGCCTTTCTCTTTACCATTTGGTCAACCGAGTTGACTATGGCCGATCCCTTTCCATTGGGAAGAGAAATCCTTTTCTAGATATCAAATGCTACCATTGTCAATGTCCATTTAAGACTTGGGAAGTTGTTCTTTTAATCAAATTTGCTTTACTGGTGTTCCAAATCATTGCTGATTCCATAACACCAAGCAAATAGATAACATCATTAAGGGTCATGTCATAGTCCGTCTCATAGTAGTCCCAAAGAGACTCACTATGTTACTAAGAAAGTGATTAAACATCCAACTTTCACGAGACTTTGACACCCAACTTTCCCGGCTTGTCAATATGTGACTTTATTTCCAAGATGTGAGCACACATAGACTATGCTTGCCAATAGGGATTGAGTGACTTTAAACTTTTCAAGAACTTGTGGGTGAGGGAGAATAATTGGAGGAGGTGGAGGAAGTGAATCATGATGTTGAGGGACACCATCTTCAAGAGATTTGGGAAGATCATAGTTGTCTGAACCAGACATCTATAATGGGAGAAAATCAAGTTAGTTGATTCAAAGTCCTTAATATAACACCCAATATGAAATATTAAGGCTAGGACCCAACACAATATTTTATAATTTGGAAGAGGGATGCCGTAATCCAAGCTATAAAATATTTGAAGGTAGGTGAATGACGATTCACCAATTTCCACCATGAAAAACAAAATAATTTATTAAGTTTTAACTGGATTTGAAATTCCTAGATCTTTTGAGATTCATTGAACTTTTCAATGGCATGTTTCAATCTCGAGTGTGCCCTCTCAAATTTTGTGACTGGGATGCCGAGGATCACAAAACAAGGTGTGAATAACCATACCAATTCACTTGGTACCCTTAATATTATCACCAAATCAATGTGCCGGTTAACCACACACGCTCCATTGATCTATGACAAACATTAAGATCAAGAATTAACTAACAAACAATTTGCAAATAATTCCTATGATCTAACAAAACTCATATGAACATGAACATCCACATCAACAATTTCAAGAATCATATGAACACATATAAACTTGAAATTTTGATTATAACTTTGAAATTGGTCCACCATCATCATTACCACATCAAAAACAGGTTTTATGAGTCCAAAACAGTTTAAGGTAATGATTCTAGACCAATTCCAGCACCAAATCTCGAAGATATGTTGTCTGGGGTTCCAAATCGTCGAGTGCATGAACCAACTCGCCGAGTTGGATGAATTTTGTCTTGGACTCGTCGAGTCCCTTCATGGACTCGGCGATTCTACTGTGCAGACAGCACATAAACTTCGATTTTCAGCAATCTGCATCAAGTATTCAAGAAAACAAACCTAGGCTCTGATACCACTGTTGGGTTTTGAGCAATCTAACACTTCTTAAGTGTGCATGCAACCCTAATAAACCTTGGATCTATGTTTTCTTCTAAAATACATGCAAATAATAACTTCCAAGGTTTCTTCCTAACTATCATAGCATAAGGATTATGAATCATAAAAGTACTAGTAGAAATACATACCTTTTGATGATGGTTGATTGTTTGGAGTTTGAGAGCCAAGCACTAATAGTGTGAATGCCTCAAATGGAATCACAAATCACCACAAACACTTGGAAAACTTTGAGAGAGTAGTATACTTTCTTGTGGAATCGGCCACCACTAAGTCTCACACTCCTAGTGTCATTTCTTGCATCATATGCTTCTTTATATAGTGTGCATGGTTAGGGTGAAACCCTAATAACCCATGTCTTTTCCTTTACAAGGATCCATGGGTTAAAAGCTCCATGGACCATCCATGGACTTCCATATTAGCTTAGCCCATTAACAAATGAGTATTAGCCCACACTATATAAAATATAATAGCCCATAATTTAATCAGTCTTCTTTTTAATCTCTAAATTAATTCATAATTAATTTAAGACTAAAACTAATTAAATAACATGACTTCATATTAATATATTATAACTTATAATATATTAATAAATCGTAAGTATACAATTCTCATAAAATTATCCATAAATCGTTTGGGTGAAGTGCAACCCAAATGGACCATGCCGGGCCGGGTCAAGTATGTACCAAATAAGTTATGGACTTAGACACCTTATCCAACAATCTATTCCTAAGCAATCTATCACAACTCTTAAGAAGCAACTGAAAATTCTTATCATCGAACCATCTCGAAATCCATCTCTTCGTGATTAGACTCAGCATACTCTTCCTTAAGATTCCTTTGATTCTACAAAACATCAAAATGTAATTACATTACATCATGTATAAAGAATCTCCAAATAGGAACTTAATAGAGTTAGATAGTGGAGTTACCTGAAGCAGAGTCAAACTTTTTGACTTTACCATCCTTATGATCTTTTAGGTAAATATGGCAGCTTCACAACCAGTGCCCCTTCTCTTGGCAATAGAAACTAATGGACTCTTTAGGAATGTTACACGGGAATATCTCAGACTTAGCCTTTCTTTTTACCATCTGGTCAAATGACTTGACCAAGGCCAATCCCTTTCTATTGGGAAGAGAAAGCTTTTCTGGACTTCCAATGTTACCATTGTCAATGTCCATGGAAGTTTGGGGAGTAGATCTTCCAATAAAATTTGCTTTACTAGTGCGCCAAATCAATGTTGATTCAGCAACAATAAGCAAATAGGAAAGATTAATAAGGGTCATGTCATAATCTGTCATATAGTAGTCCTTAATGAACTTCCTATATGACTTAGGGAGTGACTAAAGAACCAAGTCAACACCCAACTTCCTCAAGACTTCGACATCCAACTCTCCTAGCCTGTCAATATGCAGCTTCATGTCCTAGACATGAGCACATATATACTTTCCATCTTGGTGTTTTCTAGCCAATAAGGCTTGAGTGATCTTGAAATTTTCATGTCTTTGAGCTTGTGGGTCAAGGAGAATAATTCGAGGAGGTGGAGGAAGCGAAGTATGATTTCCACTTCCACGATCCAATCGTGAAATATGATCTTCAAGAGGAAAGCTTGTTCCAAAAGATATGGGAAGGCCATAGTTGTCTGAACTAGACATCTACAAGGCAGAAATTCAAGTTAGTTGATCTAATTCCTTAATATTGTTGGATTAGTGTCTAAGCCTGTAACCATATTTGGTAAAGTACTTGACCCGATTGTGCATGGTCCTTTTGGGTTGCCTTCACCAAAGCAACTTGACTGGAAAAATAATAGAGAGAGAGAGAGAGGTTATTACGATTTATTAATATGTTATAATGTCACACCCCGAAAACCAAAGGCGGAAACATTTCCGGGGTTGACTCCACGTTGAGTATCAAATCCAATGCACATAGTAAAACAGTAAACACAAAACATTACATTACATAATATTGTTTACATCTGTTGTGAAAGATAGATTATACAAGTGTTATATACATATATCATATGAACAAAAGAAAAGACGAGTCTTCGGAACGCTCCGTCTTCTCCAAAAGATGGTGGTGTACCTGTCTAACGCTGACATGAGAATACAAGCAGTTTGAAAATCAGCATAAAGCTGGTGAGTTCATAAGCGGTTTAGTTTTGAAAAGAACGAATTTCCTTTGCTTTCTGAAAAAGTTGTTATTCAAGAAAATCCCATATTTTCTTATGAAAACAGTTTAGTTATCTTTTGTTACAAATTCGAAAATGGTTTGTTATGTTATTCCAGGAAAATCCCATATTTTCCTAATAGTGTAATTATTCGTTTGTTACTTCATTCGTATATGAGTGGTTATGCTACCCAAGGAAAATCCCATATTTTCCTAAGTGATGTGTTGTCTATTCGTTTCTAATTTCGTTACTAGTTGTTATGTTACTTCAGGAAAATGCCATATTTTCCTATGTGTTGAGTTATCTATTCGTTTCTACTCTCGTTAATAGTTGTTATGTTACTTCAGGAAAATCCCGTATTTTCCTATGTGTTGAGGTTGGTTCTTAAGTTTGCTTTCGAAGTACTGATGATTACCATACTTGCAGTATTAGTTAAGTATTCTATACTCATAGTTATCCTACATTCGAATGTCTATCATCTACTAACTTAGTTGTATTTTCGAATATTTGGATTCACCAGAAATGTACATTACAGTATTTTCGATTATTCTGATGATTTCCAAAAGAGTACATTAGTTGTATTTTCGTATCTCTGGCGACATTCTAAGGCGAATGTATTTGAAACTCAGTAGAGGTCCAGAGGCGTACTTTTGTATTAAATTCGAAACTCTGGTGACATTCACGGCGTACACTAACTGTATATTCGAAGTCTTGGTGTCATCCAAAGGCGTTATTTCGCATTCGTAGTCCTATTTCTATTCGTATTCGTATTCGTTCTATCCTATTAGTTATATTCGTATTCGCATTCGTATTCGTGCTAACCTAATAGTTATATTCGTAATCGTATTCGTATCCGTATTCGTACTATACTATTGGTTATATTCGTATTCGTATTCATATTCGTATTCGTTTAGTATTAATCTTAGTTATGATTAGTATGATTTCTTTTACAAAAAGTAATATAGTTTAAAACACTTTTTAAAGAAATCTGACTTTAGTCTAACTGTTTACCCTGCAATTCGAACCATTAGTTAACACAAATTTTGAAATTAGAAACATACATAAAATGAAACATTGATAATGAAAATAAGTTTAAGTACAAGATTTCCTTGTACTTTTGTTTGTATTCCCCCCCTGAAAACATTTGAAAAAGGGTAGGGGTATGAACTCACCGGTTGAGAAACGCGTCAGTTTGGATCCTAAACGTCAGTTATGGGTTCGCGAATGCACAAGATTCCTATGGATTATGAAATGATACACATTTGTATCTAATTAGGACTTGATTAATTTATTTGTTAAGTACATACACTTCTAGTTGCGGAAACACCCCATTGCAAGTGTTTGGAAGGACCCGGGTGGCACTTAAGGACTTGTATGACTAGGGAATGGAGTTTACTCTTCAAGAGTAAACTCCTTAAGGAGTTTACTGCCCTAAACACCCCATCCACATGAGTTCACGGCCGTGAACTCATGGAGGGTTCTTTTGGGTGCAAAATGGCTTCACAACATTTGGGATTAATGCTAGGCTTGGGTTTTAGGCTTTGGAAGGAATTAATACTCACTTACGGACCATTTGTTGGAGTTTACGACTGTAAACATGGAGTTTACGGCCGTAAACTCCCCCCTCACATCCAATCCTTAACGTTTGGTCCTTCAACAATCACATGTGATTCCAATGATTTTTCCCAAGCCTTGTATGGATTTTTAGGGGACTTTTGGCATGGTTTTAGGAGTTTACGGCCCATGAACCCCCTCATGGATGTGAACTCCTTAGATGGGTGTTTTATTATTTTTTAAGGTCTAATTCCTGTTTGTGGTCACTTCTAGAATTTATCCCAAGGCTTAAGGTGTGTGTAAGTGGCATCTTAACACATTTAGAGGAGTTTACCACCCAAGAATATGAGTTTACGGCCCAAGCATGTTCTTGGGCAGTAAACTCAAGTTTACTCCTCTAAATTGATGTTCAAGGTGTTCCAAGGCCAAATCCATAATTCTACAAGTCGTATCTAAGCCTTATTGGTGTTTTGGAAGAGTTTAAGGGCATAAAAACCCCATTTATATGTGTTTACGGCCCAAGCATGCTCCAGGGCCGTAAACACATGAACAAGGCTCTAAATCATGGTTTAAGGCATTCTAAGTCCATTCCATAAAGTCATCTAGCCATATCTAAGGTCAAATTGTGGTTTGGAAGGGTTTTGTTGCTCAAAAACCCCATTTATATGAGTTTATGGCCTAGGACTGTTCTAGGGCCGTAAACTCATGATAATGGTCCTAATCCATGGTTTAAACTTGAATTTGAAGGCTAGAGGGGTTGTATAACAAGTTAGGGAAGTTACCTCAAAGATTTGGGGCCTTAATTATATTTTTTTGGACCTTGGATCTTGTTTGAGGAGAGAGGTTAGAGAGAGAGAGAGAGTAGAGAGAAGAAGCAAAAGCTTCAAATGAATGCTTGAACACTTTTAAATAGTTTCCAAAACATGGACACAGTGAAATTCTACCCGATATCGGCATTAAACGGGTCTTTTGGTCGCACCCGATTAAGTTTCCTTAACCTGGCGGGGACGTTTTTAAAATTTCTGAAATAAACATTTTGGGCTAATTTTCATGAGTTCCTAAGGGGTTTGGACACTCATTAGATTATATTAAACATATAAGTTTAAATAATTTAACCCAAAAACGAAATCGGAACGAATTGATAAACGACGAGTTTTACGGGTAAAACGGGTTTCGGCGATGGACAACTTCGTGTTGTTACATTATCCCCCCGTTAGAGGGAATTTCGTCCCGAAATTCAAAGATTAAGATACATATCATGAATTGGAATGAGATGTGGATGGATCAGCTGCTCTGGGTTTTCACGCTCCTAAGTGGCATCGGGTCTCCGCTTGACGTTCCAGCGAACCCTCACTATCGGGACGCGTCTTGGTTTCGTTGGGTAGATACTTCTTAAGGACCGAGAGGTGAAGTATCAGATGGTTGTTACTAAGTTCCAAGGGTAACCAGAGTTTGAAGGTTACATAATCGTTCCTACAAGTATCGCGAACGGTCTAATGTTACTAAGTTACAGGTTTCTATAGGTATCTCTGGTGCCGACTAGTTCCCTATCGTCTTAGCTTTTGGAAAGGTCCACGGGTATAATGGCCTTGCTTATCTACATAACCAGGGAAGATGGTTGATCGAAGGGCACCACTACAAACTCGTGGTGATCATGCCAGGTCCTGGTCGCTGTATTGGATACATCATCCTCCCGGAGGTCCGGTTATGAGGCAGTTCCAGGGATTAGGCCGATATGAGACTTGACTAGACGTTCGGAAGGAATTCTCGAAAATTTTCGGGAAAGACATCGGGGAAAGAGTTGCAAACTTCTCGTTTCCCGAATATCACACGGACGAGGAATGCATGGGAAACTTTCTAAGCTTTGATACACGAAGATGCGAAGGTTGGGTTTAGGTTTGATGCCGAGAATCATGAGAGTCGGGTTAGAAGAAAGATTCGGACGGACTACCCTTTCGAAAACAAGAATAACAGCATGAATGAGACTCAGTCATTACATGCCAATGATCGCATCAAATCTTTTCACGAAAAGTTTACCATTAGATCGAATGGAAAGGAATAATCATCCGAATTGAGGATAAGATCTAAGGGCATGACATTAACATTCTCTTTCGCACTTGTTGGTCATCTCGACGGTACACGTTTCGATTACTAACGAAGGATTTAGTTTAGAAAGATATTTGAATGAACGGTTAGCAAATTCTTTCAACATTAGAATCTAAAAGGATCACAGGCATAAGATTCATCGAGAAACAATATACTTGTGGCAACGGTGGGGTCGGCGGCTGTCCTTTCTTGTCCCATAGTGAGGACTCTCCCGGTGTTGCGAGATGTTTCTGCCTTAGGACAGTTTCGTCTATAATGCCCGACCTCTCCACAACTGTAGCAGGTTTGACCGATACCAGCTCCAGAAGCTTGACTAGTTGGTTGGGTTGGGGTTTTGCAGCTTCGCGCAAGGTGACCTTCCTGGCCACAACTTTTACAAAACTTTGCACGACAGGGGCCAGGGATGTGATGGTGGTAGCTACATCGGTTACACTATGGGAGGATACCGGCATATTCGGTGACAGGTGCTTGGGCTGAGGAACCTACAACAGATACAGAAACAGGGGTAGTGGCAGCGTGGATTGCCACTATCTTCTGTTTCTTCGAGGGTTCTGGGGAAGACTGACTCTTCTTCTTCTTTTTCCAAAACTTTCTTTTCTCGCCACTCTTTTTTGTTGGCTCGGGAGTGGTGTCTGCTTCTCTTGGTCATCATTGTGATCGATCAGGGTTTGCGCTAGACATTTGGCATTGTCATAGGTATCTGGCTGTGCCGCTATAACGTTCCCTTTTGTTAGCTGGGTTAATCCCCAGATGAACCTTTCTACCTTTTTGCTCTCCGGGGTAACCATCCCCGGACAAAGAAGTGCCAAGTCGTCAAACCTTGAAGTGTAAGCGGCGATATCGAAACCTTTCATCTTCAGGTTCCAGAGTTCATGCTCCAGCTTCTGGAATTCACCCCGAGGGCAATTCTCCGCGCGCAGAAGTTCCTTCATAACTTCCCATCCCATAGCATTGGCTACACGTAGAGTCAGGGATTTGACTCGGCCATTCCACCAAGTCAAAGCTTTATCGATGAGCGTACAGGCGGCGAATTTCACCTTGTAGGATTCCGAATAGGCACAAATTTTGATGATAGATTCGATTTTCTCTAACCACCGAGTTAGAGCAATGACACCCCCTGTGCCATCGGAGAACATGGGTTTTGCATTCATAAAGTCTTTATAGGAACACTCCTTCCGGTGTCCCTGATTACCTTTCGGGTTTTGAGTTTGGGAACCACCCCATGAACACTGGGGTTTAGTTGAGGTAGGATGGCTGATATTGTGGCAGTAATGGATGCCTGAAGTGTTTCCAGATCGATTTGAATAGGAGGTGGTGGCGGTGGAGGGTTGTTGGTCTTTGAGCTGGGTCATTTTCTCGGAGATATCTTGATCTATAATAACCAGGAAAGAGAGGATCATCAGTCCTCTGAATTGAATCAAGAGATACGGAACAGGGGATATCTCATTAAGACAGATATTCTATTAAGCGATAAAACAGGAAGGAGTTATCAAAGCAAATGATTTATCGCTAAAGGAATGATCAAGGAACAACGCTTGAATGAGGACTTCTACAACGGATCGGCTCGAGAAATACTCCCATAGTATTTCATGGTTCGCTGCGACGTCGGCTCATTGTTTGGGGTATTGGGTAAATTTTAGGTATGCTGCGTACCACAGTTACTCCCAAGCACATGTTGGTCGTGACTCGAATGAATATAGTTGGCCAGGCTATATTGATCCTAGACACGACTACATAACTACCCAGGTTTAACCGCAACGTACAACACCCATTTACTTATATTTGTAGAGTATACTTTTAGTTCAGAGCACTTAGGCCCCTTAATGTTTATAGTCTTATACCATGTAAGCTTTGATATACTAGTTCACTATAAACAAGGGCTCTGATACCAATCTGTCACAGCCCGAAAACCAAAGGCGGAAACATTTCCGGGTTTGACTCCACGTTGAGTATCAAATCCAATGCACATAGTAAAACAGGAAACACAAAACATCACATTACATAATATTGTTTACATCTGTTGTGAAAGATAGATTATACAAGTGTTATATATATATATCATATGAACAAAAGAAAAGACGAGTCTTCAGAACACTCCGTCTTCTCCAAAAGATAATGGTGTACCTGTCTAACGCTGACATGAGAATACAAGCAGTTTGAAAATCAGCATGAAGCTGGTGAGTTCATAAGCGGTTTAGTTTTGAAAAGAACGAATTTCCTTTGCTTTCTGAAAAAGTTGTTGTTCAAGAAAATCCCATATTTTCTTATGAGAACAATTTAGTTATCTTTTGTTACAAATTCGAAAATGGTTTGTTATGTTATTCTAGGAAAATCCCATATTTTCCTAATAGTTTAGTTATTCGTTTGTTACTTTATTCGTATATGAGTGGTTATGCTACCCAAGGAAAATCCCATATTTTCCTATGTGATGTGTTGTCTATTCGTTTCTAATTTCATTACTAGTTGTTATGTTACTTCAGGAAAATCCCATATTTTCCTATGTGTTGAGTTATCTATTTGTTTCTAATCTCGTTACTAGTTGTTATGTTACTTCAGGAAAATCCCGTATTTTCCTATGTGTTGAGGTTGGTTCTTAAGTTTGATTTCGAAGTACTAATGATTACCATACTTGCAGTATTAGTTAAGTATTCTAAACTCTTAGTTATCCTACATTCGAATGTATATCATCTACTAACTTAGTTGTATTTTCGAATATTTGGATTCACTAGAAACGTACATTACAATATTTTCGATTATTCTGATGATTTCTAAAAGAGTACATTAGTTGTATTTTTGTATCTCTGGCGACATTCTAAGGCGGATGTATTCGAAACTCAATAGAGGTCCAGAGGCGTACTTTCGTATTAAATTCAAAACTCTGGTGACATTCAAGGCGTACACTAACTGTATATTCGAAGTCTTGGTGTCATCCAAAGGCGTTATTTCGCATTCGTAGTCCTATTTCTATTCGTATTCGTATTCGTTCTATCCTATTAGTTATATTCATATTCGCATTCGTATTCGTGCTAACCTAATAGTTATATTCGTATTAGTATTCGTAATATACTATTGGTTATATTCGTATTCGTATTTGTATTCGCATTTGTACTATCCTATAGGTTGTATTCGTATTCGTATTCGTATTCATATTCGTATTCATTTAGTATTAATCTTAGTTATGATTAGTATGGTTTCTTTTACAAAAAGTAATATAGTTTAAAACACTTTTTAAAGAAATTTGACTTTAGTCTAACTGTTTACCCTGCAATTCAAACCATTAGTTAACATAAATTTTTAAATTAGAAACATACATAAAATGAAACATTGAACTGAAAATAAGTTTAAGTACAAGATTTCCTTGTACTTTTGCTTGTATTCCTCCCTGAAAACATTTGAAAAAGGGTAGGGGTATGAACTCACCGGTTGAGAAATGCGTCAGTTTGGATCCAAAACGTCAGTTCTGGGTTCGTGAACGCACAAGATTCCGATGGATTATGAAATGATACACATTTTTATCTAATTAGGACTTGATTAATTTATTTGTTAAGGACATACACTTCTAGTTGGGGAAACAACCCATTACAAGTGTTTGGAAGGACCCGGGTGGCACTTAAGGACTTGTATGACTAGGGAATGGCGTTTACTCTTCAAGAGTAAACTCCTTAAGGAGTTTACTGCCCTAAACACCCCATCCACATGAGTTCACGACCGTGACCTCATGGAGGGTGCTTTTGGGTGTAAAATGGCTTCACAACATTTGGGATTAATGGTAGGCTTGGGTTTTAGGCTTTGGAAGGAATTAATACTCACTTAGGAACCATTTTTTGGAGTTTACAGCCGTAAACTCCCCCCTCACATCCAATCGTTAAAGTTTGGTCCTTAAACAATCACATGTGATTCCAATGATTTTTCCTAAGCCTTGTATGGATTTTTAGGGAACTTTTGGCATGTTTTTAGGAGTTTACGGCCCATGAACCCCCTCATGGTCGCGAACTCCTTAGATGGGTGTTTTATATGTTTTAAGGTCCAATTCCTGTTTGTGGTCACTTCTAGAATTTATCCCAAGGCTTAAGGTGTGTGTAAGTGACATCTTAACACATATAGAGGAGTTTACTCCCCAAGAATATGAGTTTATGGCCCAAGCATGTTCTTGGGCAGTAAACTCAAGTTTAATCCTCTAAATTGATGTTCAAGGTGTTCCAAGGCCAAATCCATAATTCTACAAGTCGTATCTAAGCCTTATTGGTGTTTTGGAAGAGTTTAAGGGCATAAAAACCCCATTTATATGTGTTTACGGCCCAAGCATGCTCCAGGGCCGTAAACACATGAACAAGGCTCTAATTCATGGTTTAAGGCATTCTATGTCCATTCCATAAAGTCATCTAGCCATATCTAAGGTCAAATTGTGGTTTGGAAGGGTTTTGTTGCTCAAAAACCCCATTTATATGAGTTTATGGCCTAGGACTGTTCTAGGGCTGTAAACACATGATAATGGTCCTAATCCATGGTTTAAACTCGAATTTGAAGGCTAGAGGGGTTGTATAACAAGTTAGGGAAGTTACCTCAAAGATTTGGGGCCTTAATTTTATGTTTTTGGACCTTCGATCTTTTTTTAGGAGAGAGGTTAGAGAGAGAGTAGAGAGAAGAAGAAAAAGCTTCAAATGAATGCTTGAAAACGTTTAAATAGTATCCAAAACTTGGACACGGTGGAATTCTACCTGATACCGACATTAAACGGGGCTTTTGGTCGCACCCGATTAAGTTTCCGTAACCCGGCGGAGACGTTTCTAAAATTTCTGAAATAAACATTTTGGGCTAATTTTCATGAGTTCCTAAGGGGTTTGGACACTCATTAGATTATAATAAACATACAAGTTTAAATAATTTAACCCAAAAACGAAATCGGAACGAATTGATAAACGGCGAGTTTTACGGGTAAAACGGGTTTCGGTGATGGACAACTTCGGGTTGTTACATATAAGAATAATATATTAAAGGGTAAATCATATTTGTTTAATTAATATTGGTCAATAATTAATTAGGAATTAATTTTGTGATCAAGTGTAATTAATTAAACTAGAGGGGCTGAATTGTAATGATGTGATAGTTACAAAGTAGGGTAAGGATTATCCTAAATATGGGTGGACGAAATCTAAAGGATATGGATCCTTGAAATTGTCCAAAGATATGGGCTTTCAAGGCTTATATTATTGTTACTTGGTGGGCAAGCAACTAGATAAGGATAAGGACTGAAACCCTAATCTCAACCCTGTATAAAGACCCCTAAGCCTCATGATTTCGTACACTTGATTCTAAGAGATCATAGGGCCGATTTCTACCTCCATCTTCTCTCTCTATATCTTCTCCAATTTCTTGTGGTGTTTGTGATCCATTAGAGGCACTACACTTGTGGTGCTTGATTTCAAGACTTAGGGTTTGAAGATTTAATTTGTTATTACAATATAACAACAAAAGGTATGTAATCTAATCTTCATGGTGAATTTCGATAATAGTAATCATCATTAGGGTTTTATTATGTGTTCATAATGTTTTGTATCTAATAGTGAAAACATAGATCCAATTCTAGGGTTGCATGCACTCATAGGATTGTTTATATAAAACCCATCAAATATAACACCCAAATGAAATATTAAGGCTAGGACCCAATACAATATTTTACAATTCGGAAGAGGGATGCCGTAATCCAATTGTAAAATATTTGAAGGTAGGTAAATGACGATGTACCAATTTCCACCATTAAAAATGAAATTGATAATTAAGTTTTAATTGGTTTTAAATTCCTAGATCCTTTGAGATTCATTGAACTTTTCAATGGCATGTTTAAATCTCGATTGTGCCCTTCAAGTTTGTGACTGGGTTGCCGAGGATCACAAACAAGGTGTGAATAACCATGCAAATTAGCTTGGTACACCAAATGTTACAGATCACCTAATCAATGTGTCGGTTAACCACACACGCTCCATTGATCTATGATTAACATCCAGCTACCTTTTTCCACACACTGTCAGTCCCAAATTAGTGTTCCAGTTAACCTCACGCGCTCTACTAACGACTTAACCAGATGCAAAGTGCAATTTCATGGGATAACACCATATTCACATTTTTCCTAAAGTAACTAAGATTGGGAATTTAATAAAAGTTTAGTTACTTTATAATTATAATTATACTTATAATGAGAATTGGTGTCCTATCCTACCCGCTCAGCTAACAACCCTCCACCAGTCAAGGAAGCGGTGGGTGTGAGTGGACACCCATTAAACTGCCATTTTATAGGCAATAACCTTATACCCCCTTATAAACTGGCTTCGTGAATGAGACCTACTAACGGTAAGACTGACATACTCTTATGCATATATATAAGTATTAACTTTTAATATTATAATAGTATAAGGGTTGAATTTTAACTTTTAAAATTCTAGGGTTCGGAACTAAAGTACTCATAAGGGTGACTTTACAAATTCCAAAACTTGAGGGAAAGTTTTGAACTATTCAAAAACTTTTGGTTTCTATAACTTATGAGTTTAATGTATTTTTAGAGGAAAAACTTTTCAAGTTCCATAACTTGATGTGACAACCCGAAATTTCCATTGTATGAACCTCATCTATTCAATAGGAGCAAGTTCAGTTTCTGTGATTTTCAAGCTTTTCCGAACGAATTGGTGTACATTAGGGTTCATGTTTTAGATGATATCAGGAGAGTGGATACTCCTGGTTTTGTGAAACTTGGGCATTTCTAGTTTCATACTGTTGCAGTCCAATATCAGGAATGAAAATATTTTCTGTCAAAATATTCCAGGACTATAAATAGTTTTCTGAATTAAATTAATTCATTATTCACAATTCCAAATAGAGAAAAGCCATATTCTCTCTGACGGATCTTCGGGTTTTCATCCCAGATTGTGAGTCTACTTTTCTATATGTGTTTCAATACTTGTTTAATGCATATTAACAACAATTACTTGTCTAAATATCAAGATCCGGGAGTTTACCGCCCAAGAACGTTCTTGGGGAGTAAACTCCAAAATGGAACATTATGACTTCCTAGTCCCGATTCCTTGTTAGACAACTTGTTGAGGGGTTAGAGTATGATCCTTATAGGCCAAAAAGCATCCAAGAAACATAAGTCTTTGGAGTTTACGGCCAAGGAACTACCTTGGGCCGTAAACCCCTTTTTAAGGGCAATTAGTGCCCTAAACTCCCCAAAATGCTTAAGGACTTTAACTACTAGTACTTGTGCTTGTTTAGAACACCAAAAGCCCATAAAAACCATAAGTTTTTAGGAGTTTACGGCCAAGAACCCTTCTTGGGCCGTAAACCCCATTTTGTGGGACAAAAATCATTCCAAGCTATCCTTAAGCCTCTAGACAATTTACCTTGCACCTTTGGGACTAGAATGGAGAGTAGAACACATCTAAAATACTCCTTGAAAGGAGTTTACGGCCAAGGAACATGACTTGGGCCGTAAACTCCAAGTGAAGGCACCAAAGTGTGCCTCTTGTCCCCATTAGCCTTAGATAAAATCATGGATGCCATTCTTGATGTTTAAGAGCCTCAAACCAATTTATTTCCTAGAGTTTACGGCCGTAAACTCTAAGGTGAAAGACCTTAGGCCGTAAACTCCCTTATGGAGTGTTCTAGAGCCTTAAAACTAATTCATGCATTATTCCAATAAGGATAGAAGTGTTCTAGATGCAAGATAACACCACAAAACACCCAAAAACACCATTTGAGGAGTTCACGGCCATAAACCTATGAGTTTACGGCCGTAAACTCCAAGGTGTGGGGTTTGTTGGATGGTGGACTCCTATACAAGGCCCTTTGATGTTTCAAACCCTTTTGCCTTGTCCCGTAGCAACTTAGATGCAACCATTTGAACCCTAAACACTCACAACAATGTTTAAATGTTTTCTAAGTGTCTTAACTTATTTATTTAAGTTATTATTTGTCTAATTAGTTATATATATGCTTATTATATGATAACTAGGCTCGTGCGTGTAAACCAGTCTCCGTTTGTCACCTAGCACGGTAGCCGACACTGCAATTCAGACAACTCACCACAAGTGAGTTCATACCCCCTTGAATCAACCTTTGAAATGATTTTAAGTGTTTTAAATAATTTATGGGGGGGAATACAAGTCAAATACTTATAAGTTATTGCTTCAATCACATGTGATTGCATTAATCACATGTGATTAATAACTAGGAAAACAACGATTTTTACCACTGTTCAAACTGTTTATCAAAATGCCTTACTTTGAAATGTTTTACAAACTGTTTTACAATCCAAACTTACTTATAGACTGTGATTTAAACAAATGCTTCTTATACTTAAACTGTTTTATTAACTTATGCCTTCAATTTGTTTTATAGATCGACACCAAGTCGATCTCCTCTTGAAATCATATTTATGCTTCAAATGTTTTATGAAAACTTATTTATGCTTTATATATATTCAATTGCATGACCATATATGTATAGATATATAAATAATGTTCAAAGGGCTTAGGAATGCCATCCGCCCTATTTCCTTTTCCTCGATTTGGATGTGGTCTGGTGGGATTCCGGGTGACCATCCGAAGGTCGTTTCCATATTACTTATATATCATACATACATATATTGACATAAAAGTACTTCCATATCCATATTTATCAGTACATCATTAGCTGGTTACCATCGGGGTAACGCAGGATCATACATATACAGATATACTAGAAACAATACATATACAGATATACTAGAAACAATACATATACAGATATACTAGAAACAATACATATACAGATATACTAGAAACAATACATATACAGATATACTAGAAACAATACATATACAGATATACGAGAAACAATACATATACAGATATACGAGAAACAATACATATACAGATATACGAGAAACAATACATATACATAAATACGTAATAATTGTGATCCACTGTATCGGGCATGCCTTAAATGTCATGGCCCGAGTTGTAGCCAGAATTCTCTTGGAGGGAGAGCGTGAGTTTGCGTATAGATCTATACTGGATTGACTATCCTACACCTTGCTGCTAGCTACAGCCGGACCGGCAGGTCTGCGGGTGCCAAACGCCATTTCTTATTTCGACCATTCATTATGTCGTTGTTACCAGTCGATAGCATGGTGCAATTTATCACATTATGCCTTAATATAAATCCGGTTTAAGGTAGTAGTATTTAGTACAACAGTAGTCTTATTATACAAAGCTACAGTACTACAATGATTTACCCATTACATATTTTAGTGATAATCTCACTTAAGCATTAGTGTACAAACTATATTTTAACAAATGATAGTTATACTTGGGTAATTACATACTTTTACAACAGACAAGTTTACAAAACAGTTTAGCCTTGGTAGAAGGTTACTTTTATAGAAAATATAGGATTTTCTGAGAGATTCAAACTTTTACAAACACTTTCAAACATTTGCTTACATTTTTACAAACTTATACATTGAGACAGGTTCAAACGTTTTTACAAGAAACATTGACACTAAAATACTTATGAACTCACCAGCTTAATGCTGATAAACTCTTTCAAAATAACTTGTATTCTCAGGTCATCAGTAGACAGGTTCCGAGGCCAGCTTTTGAGAAGATGGAGTGCATTCAAGACTCATCTCATATTATTTTGTGTTTCATTATTTTGGTGTCTATAACTGTACAGAACACACTTGTATTAAAATTATATATTTAATGCAATGGATGATGTTGTTTGCTTATTTACATTTACTGTGTTGTGATACTATACATGACGTCCTCCGCCCCAGAACGTTTCCGCCGTTCTTGGTTTTGGGGTGTGACACTTGAGGACAAGTTATCGAAGACTTTAAAACCATTTTAAAGGAGACTTTCTTTTTCCATAACTTGAGGACAAGTTATGGAGTTCATAAAAGACATTTAGATCAAATATTCTAACTAATGAAAAGCATCAAATAATTTTTCTATGATCTAGTTAAACTCATAAGTCAAGATAATTCATATCAACAATTTGCAAGAAATTAGTCTATCATATAAACTAATACAAATCTTGAAAATACGACAATTATCTTTTAATTGGATGAGCATGATCACTACCATATCAACAAAATCAAATTTTATGAACTAAAAAATTTTGTGGTAACAATCCTTATCCAAAACAGGCCAAAAATCCTGAAAATCTACCATCAGAAGCATCAACTTGTCGAGTGCATGAACATGACTCACTGAGTTGACCTTATACTGAGTGGACTCGCTGAGTCAGTTCATGGACTCGGCAAGTTCATCAGTCAGATGGCCAGAAAATCGATTTTTCAGCTTTGAAAATTAACCAAGCTTCAAATATAATAGAAAACAACCCTTGGCTCTGATACTATTGTTGGAGTTTAGTATACTACAACATCCTATGGTGCACATACAACCCTAAATGCTTTGGATCAAAGTTTTCTCTTATTATACATGCAATATTGTTTCCAAAACATTAAGCCTACAACTAGCATACAATTGACACAAACAACATAAAATACTAGTTAGGAGTTTACCTCTTTATGTAGCTTGTAGAACTTGTTGTATTTGGCCTTTAAGAACTTAGCATCCCAAGTGTGATTCCTCAAATGGTTCACAACACACCTAGGACAAATAGAACTTGAGAGAGATGTTGCTAGCCCCAAAATCGGCTCTAATGAATTCAATGAACTCTAGTGGCTGATTTTGGGTACTAAGGGAGTCCTTTCATAGTGTGGCAAAGTCTAGGGTTACATCCATGCAAACCCTAATGCCCATGACCTTTCATATTACATAGGCTGCATGGGTTAAACCTCCATGGACTATCCATGGACTACCATATTGGTTTTTCCCATCCTAAATAGCAATTGGCCCACACTATAAGAATCATTTATTTACCAAATCAATCCCCAAATATTTAATTAGTCTCTTCTGATTGCATAATTAATTCCAAATTAATTCATGATCAATACTAATTAAATAAAATGATTTCATATTAATATATTAGAAATTATAATATATTAATAAATCATAAGTAACCCCTGACTCAATTATCCATCTTATCAAAATTTTCTGGTGATATGCAACACGAAATGGACCATGGTACTCTCGGGTCAAGTACATACCAATTATAGTTATGGGCTTAGACACCTAATCCAACAATAGACAGTGGTGAAAGAATAGCAACATTTCACTGCCCCTATCAACATACAACTTTGTGCCATTCTAACAATACCCAATTTCCTAAAAGTTCCAAGATATAATTGGTGTATAATGTCAGTTTATCGGTTATCCCTTTTGTCAAATACATCATGTTAAACATGAGATATGGATCGTAATCAATCTCATATGATGTTCAAATTTTAGTAAGGCTCCTTAGATGTCTAACACTCAACACATAAGAGGAAAAAAAATCCCGTCTTGAGTACATAAGCCTCTTGCATAGTTCATACCATACCTAAAAATGGCTTTTATAACTACCCAGTTAAAGACCAACGGTTGACCATATCTAAGCACAATACTCCCTACACTTAAGTCCCACTATATAGCTCATATGTTAAGGGTACAAAGATAGCACCTTTTAATCCATTATCATTGAAGATAGTGATCCATGAGAGGATCTTGATGCAGGTCAGTTCAATACCGGTTCTCTGACAAGTACATAGGAAACTTAGTTACAGCCTGTTGCCTACCTTCATCTAGTGAAAGTCAACCAATCCAATTCATGTTGGTCTTATTTAATTATTGATCCTAATATTATAATCGACTATGATCTTTTAGAATAGTAAGATTATTCATGGATTAATCATGTTAATATAGAACACAAAAAGTATTGACTTTATGATCATATTGCAATATATCAAAAAGTTATATATAGTTGTTGTTACAATGTTCCAATATCTAAATACTAAATCCAAATCAAAATACCATTTTTTGAATAATAAAGTCTTATATCTGAAGTATGAAGATTCATACTTGTTGGACTAATGTATAAGTCCATAACTATAATTGGTAAGACTTGACCCGACCCGGCATGGTCCATTTGGTTTGCATGGCATCATGCATTTGGATAGACTAAAATGAGAGAAATAACACTTAAGGTTTATTAATATATTATAAGTTCTAATATATTAATAAGGTTATTTAATTAGTATTGATCAAGAATTAATTTGTAATTAATTAAGTGACCAAAAAGAGACTAATTAAATATATGGGTTGATTGTGTAAATCATTCATTCTTTTATATGTGGGCTTGTGATCCAAGATTCCTTATGTTGGACTAAGTCCATGAAGTGACCCATGGATACTCCATGGAGGTTAAAATCCATGGAGCATAAGGAATGGGTAAAGTTGTGAGTTACATGGTGTAACCCTAATAACCACCATATAAAAGAATCCCATGGCTCAAGAAATCGGCTACGATGTGTGATAGGAAAGGGCTAGCCGATTTTATGAAGTGTGGATTTTCTCTCTAATTCATTCCATGTGCATTTGGTGTTGTACGAACCATTTAAGGTGTCACACTTGGGGCACTAAGCACTCAAGATTCATGAAGACTTTCTACATCAAAGAGGTATGTAATTCTAACTTGATATATTCATATGAATCAATCTTATTATGCTAGTTAGGATGAATACCTTGGAAAGTTCATATTTGCATGTATAATAGAGAAAAAATAGATCCAAGGTATTTAGGGTTGCATGTACATTTAGGAGTGTTAGAATGCTCAAAACCCAACAGTGGTATCAGATCCTAAGCTTGCTTTCTCTTATACTTGATGCAAATGTGTTTTTTCAAAGTTGAATCTGTCCAGACCATAAAACTCGACGATTTTATGCCAAAAACTCAATGAGTTCATGATTTTGGGCATGAACTCAACAAGTTTCTTAAGGAAATCGATGAGTTTTGGGTGCTGACAGCTTGCTCTTTGTTGTTTTGGCTGGAATTAGACTAGGAACATTACCATAAGCTGTTTTTGGACTTATAAACTTGTTTTTGATGTGGTAATGTTCAAGTTAATCCAATTTCAAAGATAATTGTCAATAGATTCATGTTTTGTATTAGTTTAAGGTGAAGACTAATTACATGAAAAAGTTTGATTTGAATTATCTTGTTCTTATGAGTTGCAAAGATTAATAGAAAAGTTAATTGATTATGTGTTTTCAATCCATTTTAATCTAAGAGATGATTCTAAAATGTGTTTGTGTAACTTGTCCTCAAGTTACATGAAAGGTCACATTTAAGTTTCATAAAACTGATAAAAGTTGGCAATGGTTACCAAAAATGAAGAGTCTTGTCCTCAAGTTATGCAGGTTCAAGAGTCACTTCATTAAGTAATAAAATGTGTAACCTTAATTAATTCCAGAAGTTATAAATTAAAAAAACTTACATTCTTATATTAGTGTAAAGTCATCCATAACTTGTCCTCAAGTTATGGAATTTGAAGAGTTTTTTTTTTAATTAAAACTACTTTAAACACATAAGTTATGGAATTAACTAGTTTTGAATAGTTTCAAAACTTGCCCTCAAGTTTTGGAATTTGAAAAGTTTTCACTTATGAATATTTTAATTCCTAGTTACCCCTTAGAATTTTAAAAGTTAAAATTCAACCCTTATACTTTATAATATTATAAGTTAATAATATTTATATATATGTATAAGAGCAAGTCAGACTTACCGTTAGTAGGTCTCATTCACGAAGCCGGTCTATAAGGGGGTATAAGGTTACTGCGTATAAAATGACAGTTTAATGGGTGTCCACTCTCACCCACCAATTCCTTGACCGGTGGAGGGATGTTAGCCGAATGGGTTGGACAAGGACTAGAATTCTCCCTTCATTAAAAGTATTAATGATAAATACTAAGTAAGTAAACCTTTTATAAATACCCAATCTTAGTTACTTAGGAAAAAGTGAATAACGTGCTAATCCATGAAATTACACTTTGCACTTTGCTTAAGTCGTTAGCGGAGCGTGTGTGGTTAACCGGCACACTAACCTTGATTTAACAAGGTAGGCAAAGGGTAACTTAATATTTATCATACTACCGGTGGAGCGTGTGTGGTTAAGCGGCACATTGATTAAGGGGTAAATATTAAGGGTACTCAGTATATTTGCATGGTTACTTCACACCTTGTTTTGTGATCCTCAGCATCTCAGTCACAAAACCTGAAGGGCACACTCGAGATTGAAACATGCCATTAAACAATTCAATGTATCTCAAAGATCTAGGAGTTTCAAAAGCCAATTAAAACCTAATAATATATATTTCGTTTTCATGGTGGAAGTTGGTGAATCGTTATTCACCTACCTTCAAATATTTTATAGCTTGGATTACGGCATTCCTCTTCCAAGTTATAAAATTATTTTGTTGGGTCCCAGCCTTAATATTTCATATTGGGTGTTATATTAAGGACTTTAAACAAACTATCTTGAATATCTCCCAAAAGATGTCTGCTTTAATCTCTTGAAACAAGCTTTCCTAAATGAAGATGATTTCCCATGGAAATCATATTTCTCTCACCTCCTACAATTATTTTCCCTAACCCACAAGTTCTTGAAAAAGTTTAAGGTCACTCAAGCCCTATTGGCAAGCAAAGGTCTATGTGTGATCACATCTTGGAGATGTAGTCACATATTGACAAGTCGGGAGAGTCGAGTTTCAAAGTCTTGAGAAAGTTAGTGGCTCAACTATTTTTAAGTCACATAGTGAGTTCCTTTGGGACACCTATGAAACAGACTATGAAAAGACCCTTAATGATCTTATCTATTTGCTAAGATCAACTTCCTAAAACTTTATGGACATTGACAATGATGACATTGGATATCCAGTAAAGCTCTCTCTTCCCAATGGAAAGGGATCGACCATAGTCAACTCGGTTGACCAAATGGTAAAGAGAAAGGCTAAGTCTGTGATAGTCCCATGTTCCATTACCAAAGCGTCCATATGTTAAATTGCCAAAGGAAGGGACATTGGTTGCGAAGCTGCCAAATTGACCTAAGGATGTTGAAGTCAACAAGTTTGACTCTACTTCAGGTAAAGTCCACTATCTAACTCTGCTAAGTTTCTATTATGAGATTCTTATTACATTATGTGACTGGGTCACATGTTGATGTTTTAAGAATCAAAGAAAAGTGAAGAAACTTAAAGAAAGAATATGCTAAAAAATTGAAGAAACTTAAAGAAAGAATATGTTGAATCTGATGGCGTAGATGGATTTCTATCGCATAGTTTGAAGATCGGATTCTTGAGCTACTTCTTAGGAGTTATGGGATATTGCTTAGGAATAGATAACAACAAGTTTTCATATGGATTGTAAGGATAATTTTTTTCGCAAAGTTTTAAAATAAAAGGAAAAAATTTTGATTTTATTTATTTTAAAATATCCTTGCAACAACATTTGTGAAAATTTTTGTTGCTTACAAGATTCCATTAAGAGCAAGAGTGGAAATATGAATTTGATTCTTTCATTTGTGGTAGTGTCTAAATTTACCAACTAAGGAAGATTCTCGTCACCCAAGGTTTCAACTGGACCGAGACATGGAATCATGCAAGTAGTACAACATTATGGATGAGAACTTTCAAGCAATGAAAAAAAATAAGATTAATTACTTGTTCACATGGATGTGTGAGTCAAGTAAAGGAATAAGGGATCGAGTACACAGTCTTGTGCACTTATTAAGTCCACCACAAAAGATCGTTAAGACTATTCATCATTATTTACTAAAGTTTAGTAAATATGGTTATACTTATAGGCTTAAGTATAATTCTGAAGCATTGGATAAAAAGGTTCCAATGTATGATATAGCGAATAAGAAGAATCAACTTAGGCAGAAAGATAAAAGTTTCTCAAATCTGAAAAAATGGGAGAGTACTTTAGTATCATGTTATATAATCATCTTAATGATTAAGAGACCTTATCACAATTCATCCTCTAAGTGGATTCTGGTAGCTAAGAAGTGGAGCTATGAATTGTTGAAGTGGTTAAGTCAAGAAGATGATTCATACTTCGTTCTAAAACAAGTCTTAGAGTCATACTCCAAGACTGTAAGTTGAGTGACATATCTTAAAGAAAGGTTTAAAACACTTTTCAAATGTAAGAGTAAAATTTTTCTACTCTTGTACATTTGAAATTGGTAAGTTGTGATATTTTGGATAAAACAAAGACCAACTATGGCCAATTATGTGAAGTGTTTGTCTTGATAAGAATCCACACGGTCTCTTGAATATCTAACAAGAAAGTCTTATACGTCAAGAGGACAGTGGGAGTCTTAAAGATCTTCAAAGTCTCAAGAACTAATCAAGAATAAAACCTGAAGTTCTTCACTAGCACACAATGTGAGGTTAATAACCTATCGGGTTGACTTACTCTATTTTTGTGCCCATTCCAGTTATAGTTGGCGTTGCATATGAGTTCTTAGAGTTCTCAATTGGTTACATAACAATTTCGAAGCAATGGTTTTCCCTTGAGTTGCCCGGTGGCAAGGAATTAAAATTCAGTTCAGTCCATATGAGTTTGAATATGTCATTATCCTTGTCTTGTGACAATGGTTTTGACAATTTACATGGATAAGAACACATACATCGTTAAATCTAAGTGTCATTAGGTTTCTCTCCGATTCATGAAAATGATGGTGACGAAACACTTTCACTAAGTAGATATTAGGTAGATAGAAATTGTGATATTTGCATTCTTAAAGTCGTTAGTGGAGCGTGTGTGGTTAACCGGCACACTAACATGGACTTGTAAGAAGTGGCAAAGGTCTAAACTGATGGGTTTTGGTCCTAAGAACATCCTATGTGCTCATACAAACCCTAATGCTTGGATCTAGGTTTCTCTATTGTACATGCAAGTAATCCAAGGCTATAAACCCTAATTCTAGCATATGGAAATCGATATTAACATATAATTAGGTTTAAGTGTGACAACCCCAAATCTATTTCCGATACAAATCCCATCTTTACTAACGGAATGTGTCGCTATATGTTATTTTCTGTAAAGTTTGGAGTCGTCAATAAACGAATATCTAGTTATTTACATGTCTTGATATTATCATAAGTAAATATAACTTGTATGTGTTAACCCCGTTTAACCAAATAGAGTTATATTACTTTTCAACCACTTCACCCGGGTAAAAAGTTTTGACCCCGTTAAACTTTAGCATCGGGTAGCCGTGTATCGGGTGCAATACACGAGACATATATAAACAAATGGACACCACTTTTAAGCGCTTTTACCACACATTCACTCTCTCTCACTACTTTCTCTCTCTAGACCCGAACCCGCCTCCAAAACCGCGAATTCCGGCTTCCAAACGTAAGGATTTATTACCTATCTTATTCTAAACATACTTCATTGTAATTAGAGGCCAAAAATCACAGAAAACAAGGATCAAAAGGGAGTTTACGGCCTAAGAAGCCCCTTAGGCCGTAAACACCTAAAAACTTGCCAAAAGCCCCGTTTTTCTTTCCTTTAAGCTCATATACTAATTAAGGGATTTACCTAGGGGAGTTTGGACATTAAAACATAAAGAATTGAGGCCTAAAAAGTAGTTTATGGCCCAAGCTTATGCTTAGGCCGTAAACACCCAAAAATCTTGGATTTACGTCCCAAAAACTCATCTAAGGTGTTTAGTAATTTAGCCTTGACACTAGGAAATGTTTAAGTACATCAAACAACACCATTTAAGGACAAAAAGAGGAGTTTACGGCCAAGCCTAAACTTGGGTCGTAAACACCCAAATTTTATGTCAAACAAGTCCCAAAAACTTATCTAGGGCATGTAAGGAAATTAGCTAAGGCCCTAGGAAGTGTGTTGTACCATTAAACACCCCATTTTGAAGCCAAATGAAGAGTTTACGGCCAAGGCTATGCTTAGGCCGTAAACTCCCCAATATTTATGCCAAAATGTCCCAAAACTCCATATAAGGCCTTCTAGTATTTATCTAAGATGAAGGGAGGTGTGTTGTACCATTTAAACATCCATTTTGGGGGATTAAATGGAGTTTACGGCCTAAGCACAAGCCTTGGCCGTAAACTCCCCAAAATGTCACCAAATGAGGGTTTAAACCCTCCATATTAGTTCAAGACACTTGCTAGTAAATTAGAGAAGTGAAATAAGGCATTAAACTTGCATTTTGGAGGACCACATGAGTTTATGCCCAAGCCTAGGGGATTACGGCCGTAAACTCCCAAGGAGTGGCCTTTGGGCCGTAAACTCCAAGGGAGTGAGCTCATGGAACCTCCCGTAAATCATTCTTGGCCTTGTACCACTCCCGAGAACCCCTTCTAGGCCCTAAAACCCCGAAACGATGCTAGAATGCCCAAATACTATAATGAAAAGCATAAGATGATTAACTTCTTGTAAAATACATATTTCATATGACATTAGGGTCCTAAAAAGGTGCTCAAGTTGTTATTTGGTACCAAACGCTCAACCGACACTTTTACCCGATTTACCCGATTCACCCGATTTACGCGATTTCAGGTGAGTTCATACCCGTTTAATGAACCTTTCAAATGTTTTAAATGTTTTAGGGGGGGAGATACAAGTTGCTTATATATGTTTATGGAAAGTTTTACAAAACGATTTTCCATGTTACGAGGATTAATCACATATGATTCACTATCCTTAGTTCAAATCACATGTGATTTATCACTATGCCTTATAAACAAATTTATACATTTTCAAAACTATTTTTGGACAAGCAAGCCAGATTTTAAATGTTATTTTGGTAAATACTTTTATTAAATCAATTTACTTATAAAATGTAACCACTCTGATATATTTATATAAGTAAGACTTGGAGGACTTAGGACCGATATCTCGCCTTATTTCCTGTTCTTGTTTGATTGTGGGCTTAGGGTAGTAGTTATCCGTCCGACTGTCGTTGATTTCTTAGTTATATAACTTGTATATTAGTATGGGACACGAATATTTATCCTTTCACTAAATACTAAAGTCACTAACATGTCAAGAACCATCCACACTAAGTTAACTATAATAGGTATAGATAATGTTGCTACTGCTATTACTCGCTAAAGTCACTACTCTCTACACTATAATACTCACTATTACCAGACAATACACTAGTAAGAGAATACACTATGATCAATACTAAAAGATTACTACACTATAACAAAAGAGAAAACACTAAACAAACAATAATACACTAACCCACTACGAGTTACTCTATTCGCTACCCACTACGCCCGGAGTTTTCTGACTGGAAGACGACACTACATGTATAGATCTATACGGGGCAGACGCTATTACATCCCGACTATTAATTTCAGTCCGCGCCGTGCAGGCCCAGGGATGCCACTACTTCACTATATTGTGCATGACTAGGAAGGTCATGGGACCCTCTATTATCCTCACTATTAGTAATATACAAGGAATACACTATAACTACACTAAAATACTACACTAATCGCTAAACTACATCCCGAAGTAAGTAAGTATCTATCACTAAAGGAAGCTTGCACCTCTATCACTGATTACAGGCTTAACCTATTCTATCACATTACTATTTGGAGATTTGTTAATATACTTTTACAATAAACTGTTTCAAAAATGATGAATGCATACTTTTCACAGAATTTTCACTTACAATGTATTTTCTGGAAAATATGGGATTTTCTAGGTTTTCTGCTGCTTATGAATATAAATGGCACATTTTTCGCACTATTGCTTTTTATACAAAAACTCACACTAAACTCTTATGAACTCACCAGCTTTATGCTGATATTCGTTTTCAAAATAACTTGTATCTTCAGGTCAAAGATAGACAGGTAAAGACGCAGCATTTTGGAGAAGGTGGAGCATACAAGACCCATCTCTTATTTTTGAAATTACTTTTGGTGTTTGTTGAACAATATAAAACACGCTTGTAATTAAATTCACTATGTAAATGAAATGGTTGTATGTTTCTTGTTTGCTATTACACAATTATGATGATACTGTACATGACGTCCTCCACCCTGAGACGTATTCCGTCGATATCGGTTTTGGGGTGTGACATTAAGATATTACCTTGATTGTTATGTAGCAATAACAATCCCAAATCTCCTTGAATTGACTTTGGAAGGCTTAGAGTCACAAGTGTCACTCCTCTAATGGCTTACAAACACCAAGAGCAAATGGAGAAGGTATAAAGAGAGAGGAGAGGTATAAGAATTCGTCTCTAGGACCTCTTGGGAAGGCATGGACGAATTCATGAGCTTTAGGGTCTTTATATAGGTGTAGAGATTAGGGTTTTAGTCCTTATCCTTATCTAGTTGCTTGCCCATCAAGTAACCATAAGATAAGCCTTGAAAACCCTTATCCTAGTCCAATTCTAAGGCCTTATCACCTTAAATTCGTCCAACCTATTAATAAGATAATCCTTACATTATTTTGTAACTATCACATAATTACAATTCAGCCCCTCTAGTTTAATTAATTACACTTGATCACAAAATTAATTCTTAATTAATTATTGACCAATATTAATTAAACAAATATGATTTCTCCTTTAATATATTATTCTTATAACATATTAATAAATCATAATAACCTCTCTCTGTATTTATTTCTCTAATCAAGTTGCCTTGGTGAAGGCAACCTAAAAGGACCATGCACCATCGGGTCAAGTACATACCAAAATAGTTATGGACTTAGACACTAATCCAATAGTCTCCCACTTGGATAAGTCTAACAACTATTCTGCGTATGACTTCAGATCCTGATATGCAAACGTAGCTTTCCAAAGCCGCTGTCAACTCTGATCATATCAGATACGCGTATCCTTAGATAAGGGATCATATATTCCTCCATTCTAGATATCATATGAGATATGATTTCAAATCATTCTCTTTGTACTATATCTCGATTCCGATTTATGACGACTGACTAATTGAACAAATCAAATTAGCCCTAGCCCGACCGACCATTTACGTTTGTCATCACTAAACCATTGAGGGGCCCAAAGATATCGCTTTTATTCTACTTTGAATAAAAGGAACTGATAAACTTTGATACAATGCTTGCTTGCACTCACTCACCGAATCACACACAATAATATGTTTTATAACACCAAGTTACTAGTGCGTTTACATATTATCAATGTGCAACCGATTTGCAAGAAACAACTCACACATCTCGGTTTCAAGAATATAAGATGTTATCATCTCACCAGTCACTCGTGATACAATTCATGGAGTGATCCAAGTGAGCGTGGGTTTAATCCAATGCTCAAATTCATATTCGTAAGCACTCATGAACATTGCAGCAAACATTTGCTTATGTCTAATACTCTTTTAGACGATCCACACACCAATTCACGACAGTCTTCATTCATATCTACTTCCAACATATGAACGACTGTGGCCCGTTTGAATAATTCGATTATTCTTAATAAACTTAATTATTCTGGAAGTCAAAACATGCAAATGTGAAACACAAGAATAATACTAATCCCATATGGCCTCAACCCTTTGAGCATAAATAAAACACCTTTTATTTATCACCATATTGATTACTCATTATTTGTCATTTCGGGTAATCAACTTCTTACTTGAATTATTACACTTGTCCCATGCTCCTAGCATGCACACAATGTTTACCTATGGTTCTTACTTTGTGAAATAGATCACATTGAACACATTTCCAATCATTCTCATTTCACAACTCCAAATCCATTTTTCATAAGTTTAAGAATATCAAATTCTTGCCACTTATAGAATATGCTAGATTCTAACATTTTATGCAATGATACTTTTGTAATGTCACTGCACCAAAGTCACAAAGACTATTGCCAATGATATTACAAATTTCTGTATCGGAGATTGTTACAAGACAATTCCTTAGATATGATGTCTCTCACTCAAAGTACATTCCTTTGAACATCCTTTTGCATAAAAGTTTCTAATCTTAGACATAGATTTTTCAATATTCAATTCCCAATATGGACATGCTTCCATATTTTCCATATGACAACCCATTCTTAACAGAATCTTATCTATTCATAATAATGTCGATATGGTCCATCCAATATGGAAACATTTCCATATTTTCCAATACTATACTTCCAACTACTCACAAGCGACCAATCCTCGTCGAACTTTGGATTGTCCTTTGATAGTTGTTTAATTATTTTAGTCAAAACCGATTCTAGTCCTTTTTCCCTCTAAATGCGCTCGACATTTGGAAAATTTTAGAATGGTCTAACATTAAAGCATTTGCAATCGATCATATACCCGAAGCGTATGGGACATGATGCATAATGTTTTATTTGCTATGTTCTCAAAATTCGAATTGTGAAGAGGAATGCCATAATCATAATCGAAATTTTAAGAACACACTATGTACCCTTGACTAAATTTATTAACATTTCTCAACCTAATCCTTTAGATTTGAAATGAAGCATAATATTCTCTCCCTTAATTATAGCAAAACAACTTTTCGACTATTGCGACTTTGCAAAGTATGACTCTTGTTTTCTATAATTAATATTACTACCCTTGCAATACTTTCCTTAATAATCATACAATCATAACATTTATGCTCCCACTATAATGATGATTATTATAAAACATAACACTTATGCTCCCACTAGCTTCGACATGTATTCATAACCATCTTAACTTTCAGAAAAACAATGCTTATTGAATTTCTTAAGTTCATGTTTCTAATACTTAGTGCTTTGATAATCTTTTATCAAGGTTTCTTGAACTTATACACCTTTGCCTTCGATAGTTCATAAGTGTGTGCAAACAATTGCCAAACGTCGCAATTCAAATTATGGAAAGGGATACCGTAACCATAATCGAATTTGAGAATGCAATTTTACAATCACTATCTTCTTAAAATCTTTCTTAGTGAAAGCATTTCCTCACAATCATTTTCATGAAGGAGGAAATGTTATGACACTTAGATTTGAGCGGTGTATGTGTTCCTATCCATGTGAATTTGTAAAAACCAAAGTTTACGACAAATTCAAACTCATATGGACCGAACTTTCTTAATCTTGATTTCTTGTTTTTATGGTAGCACAGCTGCCCACCATGTCTTCCAAGTAGTTAAGCAGCTCACCTTTTCTTATCAATGTACTTTCCATTGATCAAGGTCCTTGCCTTTTATGAATTCAAATGAGAACTCATAGGAATCACATGCATAATTAACTCAATTGGAACGGGATAGAAGCAAAACGATGTCAACACGATAGGTTGTAAACCTCAACTTGTGTGCTAGTGATGGTTGATAAGGTCTATTTGATTTGTTCTTGAAACCTTTCAAGACCATTAAGACTCCCATTTACTCCTTGTCATATAAGATTCTCTTGTCAATAAACATTTCTTGGCAAACAAATATTCAAGAGTTAGTGTAGTTTTTATCAAA
This sequence comes from Lactuca sativa, assembly GCF_002870075.4. NCBI lineage: Eukaryota > Viridiplantae > Streptophyta > Magnoliopsida > Asterales > Asteraceae > Lactuca > Lactuca sativa. The sequence goes on from NC_056627.2 coordinate 137,844,242, forward strand.
CACTTCATAAATTGGTCCTAGTTGGTCTTTGTCTTATCCAAGACATCACAACTTTCCACATTTGATGAATGTTATAAACCTTTTAATACTTGTCACTCATTGTCACAATCTTAACTCTAAGACTTGTTTTGGAACGAAGTATGATTGACTTCTTGATTTAACTATTTCTTCAATTCTTGATTCCTCTTCTTAGACATACAATTGTACTAAGAGGATCAATTGAGATGTGGTTCTTAATCATTAAGACCTATCATAATGCATAAAAGGTACTCTCCCATCTTCTTAGAATGGAGAAACTTTTATCTTTCTGCCTACTTGATTCTTCTTATTCGTTCTAGTATTGATCTAAACCCTTTAATCAATTCAGAATTACACTTAATCTTGTAAGTATAATCATATTTACTAAACCTTTAGTAAATCATGACGAATATCTTTGTTACTCTTATGCTGGACTTGATCAACACGCAACTTTGTGTATTCGATCTCCAAGCCCTTCACTTGACACTTTGTCAATGAATTAGTCTAATTTCCAAATATGAAATTTCTCATTCATCGTGCAACCAAGTTGCATGATTCCAAATTTCTGTCCAATTGAAACTTGGGCGATGAGAAACTCTCCCTATTTGGTAAATTCTCGACTTTCCCATAAACACCATAAATAATAATCATATCCATTTGTTGCAGAAATATGCAAACACCAATTTTCATAACGATTTCATTGCAAGGAAATAAACAAATAAATAAATAAGTCAAACGAAAATTTATTTTATTTATAAAAGCAGTGGAAAACATTTGTCCTTACAATGCAAAATCCATTGAAAACTATGTATTTCAAAAGAAAATTTTCTAACAACTCTATCATAACTATCTATGCTCAAAATCTAATCTTCAAGTCCATGCGATCAAGATCCATTCCTTGTGATTAGATTCATCTTGCGCTTTCACCAAGCTTCCTTTCTTTTCACCGATCCTGTAAAACATTCAAATGCAATCTTATCACATTATGTATTAAGAATTAATGAATAGGAACTTAATGGAGTTAGATAGTGGATTTTACCTGAAGGGCAACCATACTCTTTGACTCTCCCATCTTCTGGACTCTTCAGGCTCTTTGGGCAGACTTGTATCCAACGCCCTTTCTTTTGGCAGTAAATGCAGGTCAGTTCTCCTATGACATCCTCGGAAGCATGGTCAGTTGACTTTTCCAACAAATACGATCCATTGCTTCGCAAAATCATTTCTGATTCAGCAGCAATGAGCATGTAAGTTAGATCAATGAGGTTGTCGTCATGATCCATCATATAATACTTTCTTTTGAACTCATTATATGATTTAGGAAGTGACTGCAAAACCCAATTTACAGCCAACTCATCTGGGAATGACACACCCAACATTATCAACCTATCAATGTGTGATTTCATTCCTAGAACGTGGGCACACACGGGTTTACCATCTTCATGTTTCATTTCCAATAGGGCCTTAGTGATATTGAACCTTTCAATTCTTCGATCTTGTTGATTAGGGAGAACAATAGGAGGAGGAGGAAGTGAAGCATGATTTCTCGTTCCTCGATTGAATCGTGGAATACCATCTTCATGTGGAATGCTTGTTCCACGGGATTTGGGAAGACCATAGTTATCGAACTTTGACATCTACAAAACGGGAGAAAAACAAATTCAAGTTAGTTGATTGATTGAGTCCTTAGTAAATCACCCAAATGAGATACTAAGGCTAGGACCCAACACAATATTCTACAACTCGGGAGAGGGATGCCGTAACCCTAATTGCAGAATATTTGAAGGTAAGTGAATGACGATTCACTAATTTCCACCACGAAAAACAAAAAGGAATTTAAGTTTTAAATCTATAAAAACTCCTAGATTCTTTGAGATTCATTGAACTTTCAATGGCATGTTTAAATCTCGATATGCCCCTCTTGTTTGTGACTGGGATGTCGAGGATCACAACGCGGGTGTGAATAACCATGCAAACTTACATGGTGCCCTCACATGTTATAGTTACCTATTCGATGTGCCGGTAAACCACACTCGCTCCACCAAACTATGAGAAACATTGAGTCACGCTTTTCTACCTTTTCTTAGAACCATTTAGTGTGCCGGTAAACCACACATGCTCCACTAACGTCTTCGCAAGGGCACAAAGTGTAATTTCATGGAATTGCATCAATTCACTTTTGCCTAAGTAACTAAGATTGGGAATTTTAAAAACATTTAGTTACTTTTATAATTCATTATACTTATAATGGAAGGTTTCGTCCTATCCTACCCGTTCGGCTAATGACCCTCCACTAGTCAAGAGTGCGGTGGGTAAGAGTGGATATCCATTCAATAGCCATTTTATAGGCAATTTCCTTAAACACCCCTTATAGACTAGCTTCGTGAATGAGGCCTACTAACGGTGAGACTGACTTTTACTCATACATATATATAATGTTATACTTTTAATGTTATATATATATATATATATGGTGTATTTTACACTTTCAAAATACTAGGTGGTCTAATTTAACAATTATACTTTTAATTCAATTAAATTGTAAACCTAAACTTTTATGGATTTATTAAACCTCTTTTAATTATACACCTTAATTAATTAATAAAACCATAAGGGTGTGATTTGAACCTTTTCAAAACTATACTAGAGTTTTAGAATTTAACATTCCTAATTAAACTTTTAATCAACTTTTAAATTCCAAAACTTGAGGGAAAGTTTTGAAACATTTCAACACATTAGGGTTTAGAATTTAAATATACATCAAAATTAAACCATTTAATCAAAATTTAAATTCCAAAACTTGAGGGCAAGTTTTGAATCCTTTTTTCAAAACATTAGGGTTTTAACTATTTAAATTTCAAAACAACAAAACTTTTGGGTTCAAATTCAAACTATAAAACCTAAAGGGCAAAATATGAAACTTTTCATAACAACAAGGATCAAATAACAAATAATTCAAATTAACATTTAATCACATAATTATTCATATTTGATTTATTTAATGATTTCTTGCAAAACAATTTATCAATTTACTCAAAATAATTAATCAATTATCTTATAAGGAAACAATTATCTTATTAACTGGTAAATATCTTCAATTAGATCAAAAATATAGTCAAATATATCATATAATCGGATTGATATTGATCTAACATGATAAGGTAACCATCCATAAGCAAAAACAGCAACAAATCCCGAATATACCTCTGTCTGACGCACCGACTCGCCAAATCACCCTCTGGAACTCTCAGAGTACGGGCAACTCGCCGAGTCCACAGTGGGACTCGCCGAGTCCATCAAGCAGAACACCAAAAATCAAATTTTTTCAAACATATCAAGCATCAATACAATAGAAACTAGTCAAGGCTATGATACCACTGATGGGTTTTGGTCCTAAGAACATCTTATGTGCTCATAGAAACCCTAATGCTTGGATCTAGGTTTCTCTATTGTACATGCAAGTTATCCAAGGCTATAAACCCTAATTCTAGCATATGGAAATCGATATTAACATATAATTAGGTTTAAGATATTACCTTGATTATTATGTAGCAATAACAATCCCAAATCTCCTTGAATTGACTTTGGAAGGCTTAGAGTCACAAGTGTCACTCCTCTAATTGCTTACAAACACCAAGAGCAAATGGAGAAGGTATAAAGAGAGAGGAGAGGTATAAGAATTCATCTCTAGGACCTCTTGGGAAGGCATGGAAGAATTCATGAGCTTTGGGGTCTTTATATAGGTGTAGGAATTAGGGTTTTAGTCCTTATCCTTATCTAGTTGCTTGCCCACCAAGTAACCATAAGATAAGCCTTGAAAACCCTTATCCTAGTCGAATTCTAAGGCCTTATCACCTTAAATTCGTCCAACCTATTAGTAAGATAATCCTTACCTTATTTTTTAACTATCACATAATTACAATTCAGCCGCTCTAGTTTAATTAATTACACTTGATTACAAAATTGATTCTTAATTAATTATTGACCAATATTAATTAAACAAATATGATTTCTCGTTTAATATATTATTCTTATAACATATTAATAAATCATAATAACCTATCTCTCTATTTATTTCTCCAATCAAGTTGCTTTGGTGAAGGCAACCTAAAAGGACCATGCACCATCGTGTCAAGTACATACCAAAATAGTTATGGACTTAGACACTAATCCAATATAAACAATCGAGACTACGATTACGACATCCCTTTTCATAGTTCTCAAAAATGTTTAGACACACCTGCGAGCTATCTAAGATAATGTGTATGATATTGTTAAAGTTTTATCAAAGCAATCTATTATCAGAAATCTGAACTTTGGTAAGAAAGTCAATAAAGTATTGATTTCTAGAAGTCCAGCTGATTTCTGAGTACATGTCAAAGCTAGTGGGAGCATAAGTGTTATGCTAATAATCATCATGTTAGTGGGAGCATGATAATTATGAAAAAAGGTTGCAAAGTTAGCAATTTTAATTATAGAAAACAAAAGGTTTCAATTGGGAAAAAAGTTGTTTTGCTATAATTAAGGGAGAGGAAATTATACTTCATCTCAAATCTAAAAGCTTAGATTGAGGTTTTAATCGTATTTAGTCAAGGATATATATGTATATATATATATATATATATATATATATATATATATATATACATATGAATTTCATGTTGGAATGACTCAACATAAGGAAATTCTATATATGGGCCCATTATTTGCGTTCAAAAATTCGATTATGATTACGACATCCCTTTTCATAATTTGAATTATGAGAACTTGGAAAAAAGAAATGGAAAAGTTATAGAAAAAGACTAGTTTAGTCTTTATGTGAGACATCATGAATTTTCCAAATGTCTGGGGCATTAAGAAGGGAAAAGGTCTAGCGGTTGATATGACTAAAAGGATTAAATAATTGTTGAGGACAATCTAAGGGTTACTAAAGAATGGTTACTCAAGGGCTGTTGGAAGTATAGTGCTAATTCTGGAAGGACCATATTGACATAATCTGTAAAGTGGCAACTCTTGTTCAGATGTGATAGTCAAAATGGAATATGGAAATGTTTAATAGTTAGAAATTTAATGCAAGAAGAAATTTAATGCAAGAAATTTAATGCAAGCAGTTGATCTCCTTTTGAATGCTCTATAATGTTTTTTGTCAAGTCTTTCTGACTTTGTGCCTAATCATTACAAGAGGATCAATGCATATAAGTTTAAAATCTAACATATTCCAGAAAATAGCATGAATTTGGAATTCTTGCATTTGCAGTAAGGATTTGGGACTGTGAAATGAGAATCATTGGAGTTATGTTCAATTGGTCTATTTTGCAAAGTAAAGATCATAGACAAACATAGTATGCATACTTGGTGTATGGCATGACTATTGTTTAGAAAAACATAGTGTACATGCTTGGAGCATGGGACAACTAGTGTTTTAAATTCAAGAATAAAGTTGATAGCTGAAACAGTATACAATGAATAATGTATAATCATATGGTGATAAATAAAAGGTGTTTTTTTATGTTCATAGGTTTTGATACCATATTAGATTCAATTATTCTTGTGTTTCATTTTGCATGTTTTGACTTCCAGAATAAACTGGGTTATTCTTCTGGGATGACTAAGTTATTCAAACCATCCACAGTCGGTCATATGTTGGAAGTAGATATGAATCAAGACTGTCATGGGTTGGCTTGTAGAGGTCTAAGATTTTGGACAAAGGGCTACAAAACTCATGAGTGCTCATAAGTTCTGAGTATTGGATTCAACCCGCACTTATTGTAATCACTTCATGGATTTTATCACGAGTGATCATGAGACGATAATATCTTATATTCTTCAAACCTAGAGATATGAGTCGTTACTATGAGTTGGTTATACATTGATTGCACGAAAACGCATCCAGTAATTCGAGGTCATAAAACGTTCCTTTGTGTATGATTCAACAAGTAGTAGAACAAGCCATATGAGTCAAAGTTTATCCATTCCTTTTACCTTCAGGATAAAAGTGATATCTGTGGGTCCCTCGATGATTTGGTGATGACAAATATAAGTGCTCGGCCGGGCCAGGACTGATTTGATTTGTTCAATTAGTCAGTCGTCATAAATCGGAAATCGAGAAACAACAAATGGACAGAGAGAATGATTATAGTCCATGTCTCAGTCCATATGATATCTAGAATGGAGGAATATATGATACCTTATCTAATGGACAAGTCATTGACAAAGGTCAGAGTTCATCGACAAGGTAAGAGTTCTATAGAAGCTTTTGAGAGCTACGATTGCTGATTGGTTCCTGAAGTCATACGCAATAATAGTTTTAGACTTATCCAAGTGGGAGACTATTGGATTAATGTCTAAGTCCATAACTATAATTGGTAAGACTTGATCCGACCCGGCATGGTCCACTTGGGTTGCATGGCATCATGCATTTGGATAGACTAAAATGAGAGATATAACACTTAAGGTTTATTAATATATTATAAGTTCTAATATATTAATAAGGTTATTTAATTAGTATTGATCAAGAATTAATTTGGAATTAATTAAGTGATCAAAAGGAGACTAATTAAATATATGGGTTGATTGTGTAAATCATTCATTCTTTTATATGTGGGCTTGTGATCCAAGATTCCTTTTGTTGGACCAAGTCCATGGAGTGACCCATGGATACTCCGTGGACGTTAAAATCCATGGAGCATAAGGAATGGGTAAAGTTGTGAGTTAAATTGTGTAACCCTAATAGCCACCATATAAAAGAATCCCATGGCTCAAGAAATCGGCCACGATGTGTGATAGGAAAGGGCTAGCTGATTTTATGAAGTGTGGTTTTTCTCTCTAATTCATTCCATGTGCATTTGGTGTTGTACGAACCATTTAAGGTGTCACACTTGGGGCACTAGGCACTCAAGCTTCATGAAGACTTTCTACATCAAAGAGGTATGTAATTCTAACTTGATATATTCATATGAATCAATCTTATTATGCTAGTTAGGATGAATACCTTGGAAACTTCATATTTGCATGTATAATAGAGAAAAAATAGATCCAGGGTATTTAGGGTTGCATGTACATTTACGAGTGTTAGAATGCTCAAAACCCAATAGTGGTATCAGAGCCTAAGCTTGCTTTCTCTTATACTTCATGCAAATGTGTTTTTTCAAAGTTGAATTTGTCCAGACCATAAAACTTGACGATTTTACGCCAAAAACTCAATGAGTTCATCATTTTGGGCATGAACTCGACAAGTTTCTTAAGGAAATCAATGAGTTTTGGGTGCTGACAGCTTGCTGTTTGTTGTTTTGGCTGAAATTAGACTATGAACATTACCATAAGCTGTTTTTGGACTTATAAACTTGTTTTTGATGTGGTAATGTTCAAGTTAATCCAATTTCAAAGATAATTGTCAATAGATTCATGTTTTGTATTAGTTTAAGGTTAAGACTAATTACATGAAAAAGTTTGATTTGAATTATCTTGTTCTTATGAGTTGCTAAGATTAATAGAAAAGTTAATTGATTATGTGTTTTCAATCCATTTTAATCTAAGAGATGATTCTAAAATGTGTTTGTGTAACTTGTCCTCAAGTTACATGAAAGGTCACATTTAAGTTTCATAAAACTGATAAAAGTTGGCAATGGTTACCAAAAATGAAGAGTCTTGTCCTCAAGTTATGCAGGTTCAAGAGTCACTACATTAAGTAATAAAATGTGTAACCTTAATTAATTCCATAAGTTATAAATTAAAAAAACTTACATTCTTATATTAGTTTAAAGTCATCCATAACTTGTCCTCAAGTTATGGAATTTGAAGAGTTTTTTAATTAAAATTACTTTAAACACATAAGTTATGGAATTAACTAGTTTTGAATAGTTTCAAAACTTGCCTCAAGTTTTGGAATTTGAAAAGTTTTCACTTATGAATATTTTAATTCCTAGTTACCCCTTAGAATTTTAAAAGTTAAAATTCAACCCTTATACTTTATAATATTATAAGTTAATAATACTTATATATATATATATATATATATATATATATATATATATATATATATATATATATATATAAAAGAGCAAGTCAGTCTTACCGTTAGTAGACCTCATTCATGAAGCCGGTCTATAAGGGGGTTAGGTTAGTGCCTATAATATGGCAGTTTAATGGGTGTCCACTCTCACCCAACGCTTCCTTGATCGGTGGAGGGTCGTTAGCCGAACGGGTAGGATAACGACTAGAGTTCTCCCTTCATTAAAAGTATTAATGATAAATACTAAGTAACTAAAACTTTTATAAATACTCAATCTTAGTTACTTAGGAAAAATTGAATAAGATGTTAATCAATGAAATTACACTTTGCACTTTGCTTAAGTCGTTATTGGAGCGTGTGTGGTTAACCAACACACTAACCTGGATTTAACAAGGTAGGCAAAGGGTAACTTAATATTTATCATAGTATCGTTGAAGCGTGTGTGGTTAACCGGCACATCGATTAAGGGGTAAATATTAAGGGTACCCAGTATATTTGCATGGTTACTTCACACCTTGTTTTGTGATCCTCGGCTTCTCAGTCACAAAACTTGAAGGGCACACTCGAGATTGAAACATGCCATTAAACAATTCAATGTATCTCAAAGATCTAGGAGTTTCAAAAACCAATTAAAACCTAATAATATATATGTCGTTTTCATGGTGGAAATTGGTGAATCGTCATTCGCCTACCTTCAAATATTTTATAGCTTGGATTACGGCATTCCTTTTCCAAGTTATAAAATTATTTTTTTGGGTCCTAGCCTTAATATTTCATATTGGGTGTTATATTAAGGACTTTAAATCAACTATCTTGAATATCTCCCAAAAGATTTCTTCTTTAGACATTTATGATCTTCCTAAATCTCTTGAAACAAGCTTTCCTAAATGAAGATGATTTCCCATGGAAATCATATTTCTCTCACCTCCTACAATTATTTTCCCTAACCCACAAGTTCTTGAAAAAGTTTAAGGTCACTCAAGCCCTATTGGCAAGCAAAGGTCTATGTGTGATCACATCTTGGAGATGTAGTCACATATTGACAAGTCGGGAGAGTCGGGTTTCAAAGTCTTGAGAAAGTTGGTGGCTCAACTATTTTTAAGTCACATAGTGAGTTCCTTTGGGACACCTATGAAACAGACTATGAAAAGACCCTTAATGATCTTATCTATTTGCTAAGATCAACTTCCTAAAACTTTATGGACATTGACAATGATGACATTGGATATCCAGTAAAGCTCTCTCTTCCCAATGGAAAGGGATCGACCATAGTCAACTTGGTTGATCAAATGGTAAAGAGAAAGACTAAGTCTGTGATTGTCCCATGTTCCATTACCAAAGCATCCATATGTTAAATTGCCAAAGGAAGGGACATTGGTTGCGAAGCTGCCAAATTGACCTAAGGATGTTGAAGTCAGTAAGTTTGACTCTACTTCAGGTAAAGTCCACTATCTAACTCTGCTAAGTCTCTATTCTGAGATTCATATTACATTATGTGACTGGGTCACATTTTGATGTCTTAAGAATCAAAGAGAAATGAAGAAACATAAAGAAACAATATGTTGAATCTGATGGCGTAGATGGATTTCTATCGCATAGTTTGAAGAACGGATACTTGAGCTACTTCTTAGGAGTTATGGGATATTGCTTAGGAATAGATAACAACAAGTTTTCATATGGATTGTAAGGATAATTTTTTTCGCAAAGTTTTAAAATAAAGGGAAAAAATTTTGATTTTATTAATTTTAAAATATCCTTGCAACAACAGTTGTGAAAATTTTTGTTGCTTATAAGATTCCATTAAGAGCAAGAATGGAAATATGAATTTGATTCTTTCATTTGTGGTAGTGTCTAAATTTACCAACTAAGGAAGATTCTCATCACCCAAGGTTTCAATTGGACCGAGACTTGGAATCATGCAAGTTGTACAACATTATGGATGAGAACTTTCAAGCATTGAAAAAAAATTAAGATTAATTACTTGTTCACATGGATGTATGAGTCAAGTAAAGGACTAAGGGATCAAGTACACAGTCTTTTGCACTGATTAAGTCCACCACAAAATATCGTTAAGAATATTCGTCATTATTTACTAAAGTTTAGTAAATATGGTTATACTTACAGGCTTAAGCATAATTCTGAAGCATTTGAAAAAGGTTCCAATGTAGGACAGAGCGAATAAGAAGAATCAACTTGCGCAGAAAGATAAAAGTTTCTCAAATCTGAAAAGATGGGAGAGTACTTTAGTATCATGTTATATAATCATCTTAATGATTATGAGACCTTATCACAATTCATCCTCTAAGTGCATTCTGGTAGCTAAGAAGATGAGCTATGAATTGTTGAAGTGGTGAAATCAAGAAGATGATTCATACTTCGTTCCAAAACAAGTCTTAGAGTCATACTCCAAGACTGTAAGTTGAGTAACATATCTTAAAGAAAGGTTTAAAACACTTTTCAAATGTAAGAGTAAAAGTTTTCTACTCTTGTGTATTTGAAATTGGTAAGTGTTGATGTTTTGGATAAAACAAAGACCAACTAAGGCCAATTGTGTGAAGTGTTTGTCTTGATAAGAGTCCACACTATCTCTTGAATATCTGACAAGAAAGTATTATATGTCAAGAGGATAGTGGGAGTCTTAAAGATCTTGAAAGTATCAAGAACTAATAGAGAATAAAACCTGAAGTTCTTCACTAGCACACGATGTGAGGTTTATAACCTATCATGTTGACTTACTCTATTTCTGTGCCCATTCCTGTTATAGTTGGCTTTTCATATGAGTTCTTAGAGTTCTCAATTGGTTGCATAACAATTTCGAAGCAATTTTATGCCCTTGAGCTACCAGGTAGCAAGGAATTAAGATTGAGTTCAGTCCATATGAGTTTGAATTTGTCATTATCCTTGTCTTATGACTATGGTTTTGACAATTTAAATGGATAAGAACACATACACCATTAAATCTAAGTGTCATAAGGTTTCTCTCCGATTCATGAAAATGATGGTGAGGAAACACTTTCACTAAGTAGATTTTAGCTAGATAGCAATTGTGATATTTGCATTCTTAAAATCGTTAGTGGAGCGTGTGTGGTTAAACAACACACTAACATGGACTTGTAAGAAGTGGCAAAGGTCTAAAGAATCGAGACTATGATTACGACATCCCTTTTCATAGTTCTCAAAATTTTTTAGACACACCTGTGAGCTATCTAAGATAAGGTGTATGATATTGATAAAGTTTTATCAAGGCAACCTATTATTAGAAATCTGAACTTTGGTAAGAAGTCAATAAAGTATTGATTTCTAGAAGTCCAGCTGATTTTTGAGTACATGTCAAAGCTAGTGGGAGCATAAGTGTTATGCTAATAATCATCATGTTAGTGGGAGCATGATAATTATGATAAAAGGTTGCAAGTTAGCAATGTTAATTATAGAAAACTAAAGGTTTCAATTGGGAAAAAAGTTGTTTTGCTATAATTAAGGGAGAGGAAATTATACTTCATCTCATATCTAAAAGCTTAGATTGAGGATTCAATTGTATTTAGTCAAGGATATATATATATATATATATATATATATATATATATATATATATATATATATATATATGAATTTCATGTTGGAATGGCTCAACATAAGGAAATTCTATATATGGGTCCATTATTTGCATTCTAAAATTCGATTTTGATTACGACATCCTTTTTCATAATCTGAATTCTGAGAACTTGGCAGATAGAAATGGAAATGTTATAGAAAAAGACTGGTTTAGTCTTTATGTGAGACATCATGAATCGTGTCCCATATGCTTCAGATATAGGATCGATTGCATGTGTTATAATATTCATCCCTTCTAAAATTTTCCAAATGCCCGGGGCATTAAGAAGGGAATAGGTCTAGAATTGGATATTGTCACACCCCAAAACCAAGAACGGCGGAAACGTTCTGGGGCGGAGGACGTCATGTACAGTATCACAACAATGAAAAGTAGTAAACAAGAAACAACATCATCCATTGCATTAATAATAGAATTATTATACAAGTACGTTCTATCAAATTTTGATAAACACTAAAGCATAAATAAAAATGAAAGATGAGTCTTGAGCAAGCTCCATCTTCCTTTCTCCTTGCATCGGTACCTGTCTATGATGACCTGAGGATACAAGTAATTTTGAAAGCGAGTATCAGCTTTGAAGCTGGTGAGATCATAAGTATTTAGTGTCTTAATTTGTATATAAGAATTTGTATGTAAGAATTTTGTATATGAACTGTAAGTATGAAAATGTTTGTAGAACAACTGTAAACGTTTGAAAAACTCTAGAAATCCCTATGATTCCTACTATTTATAAGGGTGTCTTCTACCAAGACCTAACTGTTCTCTATGTAGTCTTCTACCAAGACTTAACTGTTCTATATGTTCGTCTCTTGTAAAAGTGTGTAATTTTTCCCAAGTGTAACTATCATTATCAAAATATAGTTTTTACATTTATAGTTTAAGTGAAAAGATCACTAAATATATGTACAGGGAAAATTAATGTAGTACTAAAACCTAGCGCTATAAGAACTACTGCTGTACTAACTACCTTAAACCGGATTTATATTAAGGCATCATGTGATAAGTTGCACCATACTATAGACTGGTAACATCGACAACGTATAGTCGAAAATAAGGTATGACGTTTGGCACCCGCAGACCTGCCGGTCCTGTTGTAGCCAGCAGCAAGGTGTAGGATAGTCAATCCAGTATAGATCTATACGCAAACTCACGCTCTCCCTTCAAGAGACTCTGGCTACAACTTGGGTCATGACAATTAAGGCATGATCCCATACAGTGGATCACAATTTTATTAACGTATTAATGTAAGTGTAATGTACGGAAATGTTCTACGTGTGCTAGCTGTAATGTGTGTTCTCTCTATCTAGCAAGTATAGTAATGTACTGTAATATTCTAGAAATTATTGACTCGTGAATGAACTGACTCATTGTATGATATCGCGTTCTAGTAATTGTTCTAGTATCTTCCTAAACTACCCATATGGTAGTTTACTAGTAATCTAACTGGTACGTATGGACATGGATGTATACCCTTGCTACCCAAGGGCATGGGATGAACTGGAAGGACCTTTTATGACTATATATGTACACATGATATATAACTAATATTTAAACGACCTTCGGACGAGTACCCGATATCCCACCAGACCACATTTCAAGCGCGAAAAGGAAATAGGGTGGATAGCCTTCCTAAGTCTTTTAAACACTTCTTATATAACTATACATATAGAGGCATGCAATTTATAATATAAAAGCATAAATAAGCTTTGTAAAACATTTGAACATAAATATTATCTTAAGAAAAGATCGACTTGATGTCAATCTATAAAACAGTTTGAAGGCATGGGTTTGATAAAACAGTTTAGTATAAAGAAACATTTGTTTGAAACACAATTGTAAATAAGTTTGAAATATGATATACAGAGTAAAATGTACAGTGTAATAAGGAGTTTAAAACATATGAAATGTTTACAAAAATCATTTGAAGGAAACTGTTTGGTAAAACGGCTAATTAGTAGCCAAATCATTTGAATGTTGTATATAAATCACATGTGATTGATATAATAACTAGCATAATTCTACTTATTAATCACATGTGATTGATATAATAACTAGCATGATTCTACTTGTATCCCCCCTATAAAACATTTAAAAATAGTTTAAAACATTAGTTAAGGGATATGAACTCGCCTGCAGTAAGTGACTGGAATTGAACGGACTGTTATCGTAAGGAAGGATCGGGCAAGTGCTCGGTGTCAAGTGAAGACTTTAAACACACACAATGATCCTAATTACATATGAAGACATATGTGTATAAATAATTAGTGATTAAAAACACTAATTATACAAGTATAAACATTTAAACGCGAGGAAAACACTTTTGGTCAAGTGCTAGGAGGCTAATGGGTTGCAACAAAGGAGTGAAATACCTCAAATGGGAGTTTAAGGTCTAATGACCATGTTCTTTGGAGTTTACGGCCCATGGGAGTAAGCTCCTGGCCGTAAACTCTCAACCAAGTCCCTAAATGGTGTCTACCAATTATACAACTCATGTGGTGAATTGTTTCAAGGCTATAACAAGTGTTTGGGTGCCATATTAACTCCTTTGGGGAGTTTACGGCCCAGAGACCATATTCCCTTGGAGTTTACGGCCGTAAACTCCCTTGGGAGGGTTTTTATGGTGTTTTCAAGTCTCAAACATTTCTAGGTAATGATCTATGTTGGGTTCTAGGCATAAGGAAGGAGTTAGGGTGTCATTTGACCCCTTTATAGGTGTTTACGGCCCAAGAACTACTCTTGCCCGTAAACTCCTCAATACTTGTGATTCCTTATGTTTTCTAGGCTTTCAAAACTTTAGGCTACATGTCTAAAATCAAGTCTAAGCCTTAGGTAGTGTTTGTGGCATTAAAACACCCCTAACTAGAGTTTTCGGCCCTTGAACCAATTGGCCATGTGTTTACGGCCGTGAACACCCCTAGGTGTTGGTATTTTGAGTGTCTTGGGTATTAGACACATCAAGGTAATGTGCTAGGCTAGTCTCTTGGCTAAATGAAGGCATTTAGGGCATTTTGGGCACTTAACATGGAGTTCACGGCCCAAGAAGTTCCTTGGCCGTGAACTCACTTTCCTCATTGTTTTGAAATGATTTTGGTGTCCTAAACATGAAATGAAGGCTTCTAGTTTGAGTTCTAAATCTTTGAGGGTCATTAGAACCCTTTAGGACCTTAAAATGGAGTTTACTCCCCAAGTGTTCTTGGGCGGTAAACTTCCAAATCTTGGGTTATTAATCCGATTTCGATGTTTTCTAGTCGTATACACACTTGCATACAAGTCTAAGGTAGTTACAAGTCACGGGGAAAGGACTAGGTAGCATTTAAGCCACTTTTTGGAGTTTACTCCCCAAGAACGTTCTTAGGCGGTAAACTCCCGAATCTTGCAGATTTGCTATGTAATTGGCGTTTCTAAACACAATCTAAGCTATATAAAATAACTAGATCGAAGTACTCACTATTTGGGATAAAAACCTGAAGATCCGTGAGAGAGAATTTTGGCTTTTCTCTAATTGGAATTCAACTAATGAACCAATTTGGTTCAGAATTCTATTTATAGTCCTGAGATATTTTTGGCAGAAAATATTTTTATTCCTGGAACGAATTCTAATGTCCTAGAGTATTGGAATAACAGTGTTAAACAAAACCCTAGTGCATCCACTCTCCTAATATCTCCTTAAGTGTAAAATCCTGAAAACTGCCAAACTTATACTCGAAATCTGAGTTTCCACTGTAACTGTTCTACATCTATTGGCTTGATATGGTTTGTACAGAATGGAAATTTCGGGTTGTCACATCATCCCCCTGTTGAAAGGAATTTCGTCCCGAAATTAGAATTGAGGCAAGGAAGTAGCTACGAATGATCAAGTCGTGAGGAGGAAACTTCCTAATCGATTGGTTCTAGTGCTCCTAAGTGAAATCGGGTTCTCGGTTGGAATCCCAACGAACCTTCACTATTGGGCGATGGCGCTGCTTCGTCCGCTTGACCTCTCGGTCGAGGGTCACCACGGTTTTAATACGAAGGCGAGGATCTCGACGAGTGGACTTACAAGAGTCCTGACGGAAAGGTATGGCTTCACGATCGAGACGCTAAGTGTGTAATGTACGTTATTGAGTTCGCGGAGTAGGTCTAGTTTGGGCGAGGCACATCACCGATTCTGATAAGACTCTTGGAGGTCCTAACTATATTGGATTTAGCTTTCCACGCTTTACGAAGCGTATTAAGCCGTTCCCGAGTGAGACTTCCTAAAGAATTTGGTCACTCACTTGGAATTCCAAAGGTTCCTTTTCTTGCTTAACCTCCCAGTCAAAGGCCACCCCTTGCTGGGTCAAAGTCGTGCGGGTTTCTGTAGTTTGCGAGGAGTTCTGAATGAACTATGATAGTAGGCCGGTAAGACCTAGAATTTGGCGAAAGACTGTTGGCGTCTCTGGTGTCGATAATTGCTTAACGGTTTTGATATATTGAAAGAGTACTCAAAATTTCCCACATTACAACAGTGTGTCATAGAAATTTGACTTTTCAATTTCAAAACTCATGCCTAGAGAACTTCGCTAAAAGTTCCTCTATAGGAAATGTTTCCAGGGGGTCCCTTCTTACTACGAGTGTAGATAAGTAAGTTATTATATAGAGAAATGACGAACTGATCCAAGTAAGAAAGACGTACCCTATTCATTTAGCCCATGAAAGCTATGGGTGTATTGGTCCTACCCAAAGGGTATCACTACGGACTCGAAGTGTCCGCATCGAGTTCAGGAGATAGTCTTCCGGACATCTTTCCCTAACACTCGAACTGGTGATATTCGGATCTTAGGTCCATTCCTGAAAGTAATTCTTTCCTTGCGTTTGCTCCACCATTTCATCTATGCGAGGCAGAGATAACGATTTCTATGAAAATCTTGACGGAGTCCTCGATATCCGAGGCACATACGATGCAATCCGTCGATCTCTGGGAGAATATGACCGGGGTTCTCTAGGGTGAGAAACCTAGTCTTCTAATTCTATTTCTGTGTAGTTCGCTAAGTTGTTTGTATTGTTCTGGTATCTCCGTGGGTGTTTAAACTATAGGGTGATTTGTTTACGGCGTACTGGGTTCTAAGTTTGTTCACATGACAATGTGATTACTCGTAGTCTTGAGCAGTTCTCCGTCCTGAAGTTCATATTAGAATTCATACATGGTTTCACAATCACAACTTCGGGTATACGAGTCGTATATAATTAAGATTGAAAAGGTAGTCGAATAACTGATTCTTCTTTAAGCTCACATCCCATCGGGGAAAAAGAAGTTAAAGTGGAATCATCAATTCTAAACCTATAGAAGCTTGATTATATATCACTCTTATGTATACCTTCCTCAGTGATAGATCAATCGCATGAATCCCTTGATTAAACTTGACGTACTGCACGAGTGGTACTTCGGGGATTTATTTGGAAAGAAAATAACTAAGAGGTACTCCTGGCATGAATACTTTGGTGTTCTGATATGACGGCTTCGCTAGAAAAGTGATCTAGAAGAAAGAGATGTACGTATAAAGCTGTTTTTGTGAGAATCAAATTGAATCGAGTCGTATTATAATGTCGAAATCATACTAAAACTTAAAGACATTAGATTTGAACATAATATGTTTACAGACAAAACACAACCATGCAACCATGAACAGAGTTATAGTACTTTAGATTTACCACAAGACCATTGCTGCGAAATAACGTATACTAAAAAGACAAGTATACGTAGCACGAGAATCCCTGTACAGACAAGATCTCGCAAAAGGTAAGACTCTAGTTGCACTAGTTCTGGATAGTTTATAAGTCGGTTACAACAACACGCCTAAGTTACATTAACGAGGGTTCCGGAGTAGGCTCTCCTGCAGCTGTGATCCTGAGAATCTTCCCATCTGCGCCAGAGTTCTTTGCTATAGGGAAATCCTTCTTGAAGTGCCCTATTTCACCGCATTGGTGGCATGACTGGCTAGTACTAGCTTTGGTGACGGGATTGCGGTGCTTAGCCAGTGTTATGTGGACACGATTGCCTTCCTCGTTACTCCACTTTGAAAATTGCTTCCTAAAGCGTTCGGCGTTATAACTACTCTCGTGTGTAGGGTTAGTCCCGATGAAAGGGACTTGAGTGATGGGTCGTGCCGGTGCTCCATAGCCACGAGCATGGTGCCCTATTTTTAGGCAATTGCAACATTGCATCTCATGACAAGCCCCATGATGATGGAAACTACACTTCTCACACTTCGGGAGTTTTCCCTCGTATGGCCTGCTCGGTACGGGATGGCAGGGGTTTCCACTTGTTGCTGTTGCATAGCCAACCTTTAGGATTTCTTGCGTTCTTTCTGGGCTTGACGCTTTCGTTTCTTGTTCTCTATCTTTCGGCTTTGTGAGCCAGTGACTGTTACTACTTGTTGGTTTCCCGGTTTGGTACTACCATCTAAACTCTCGACCACTTTGTCGGTCTTTCTTATGTTGCCTGAGTTGATGTGGGTAAGGAAAGTTGTCACAGCAGCTGCTACTGCAGCTTGTAAAGTAGCGGTGTGGATATGGAGGATAGGGGTTTCGTTGCTCGACTGATTGTTTCCGGATGACAACATGATTCTGAACACGAAAGATAAGGATTTGTGAGCGATTCTGGTTGACCCTAGATGTACTTAGATTGCTCAAGAAAAGAGTAAGAGTATGTTCTCGAAAGTTTGACCTACATCCCTATGATGCAGTCCTAGTACGGAATGGAAGTATGTTTGCGAAGGTTTGACCTACATCCCTATGATGCAGCCCTAGTAATGAGTAGAAGTAAGTTCGTAGAATGGTCTCAAAACGTTTGTTGTGCAAGCCGAGGTATCGTGGGTTGGTGAATAACAAGATCCAACCACTGAAAGAGACTTGGAAATGTCTCCGGATCTAACTTGCTATAGTCCAATGACTTGACTAAAGCAGGTTTCAGATAGACTCCAATGAGAGTATGATAAGAGTACTTAAATGAAGAATGACACAGAAGTTAGCCGGCTGTCAATATCTTGGATATTCACGACGTAAAGATTCAGGAAAAATGACCTTGTAAAGGGCTTACATCATATCCCGAGAAGATAGTTCTTGACAGCATAAGGACCTAACCTAAAGTACTTACAGTACAAGGTAATTTCATAGAAAATGCCACATCGGGCAAAGACAGAAAAGCGATTCCTTTTAATAAGGAAAATAAAGTAACGCGTCTACTACTGGCGACGGTCATCCCTCTAGTGAACTCTCAGTTAAGCCAGTTGACGTTCATGTCAAGTAGGTGTCTTTCGTACACCCTTTGGCGTACTCGGAGCTCTATGACTTCAGCTCGTGATTCAGCCAGGGCTTGCAGTAGGGTTTCATGGTTTCTCTCTGATCTCTCGTGAGCATCTTCTAGACGAATTGTGCGGAGGGTATGCATTCTCGCATCTACGACAACTTCGGTAATCTAATGTAAGGCTGTCCTGCCTTGAATCTCATTTCGGGCCACTCTGCAGACCAAGATTGGCAAGACTCTATCTGCTGAGCCCCCATTGCTCAAGTCGTAAAAGCTTCGGTCGCCATTAAATGGCATGGGCTGATCCTGTCCTTGGCTCCATGTTTCCAAGCATTCCACTCACTCAGTGTCGGGCCATGAAAAGTCAGACGAGGGTTAGGAATTGGAAAGGGAGCTGCTCGGGGTAGGTTCTCAACCTCTGGTTTGATGGTAGCATCATACGAAAAGTCTTCATCATGGTGATCATTCAAGGGGATAGGGTGATCATTCTCTGGTTCTTCTCCAAACCAACCAGCTATGACTTCGTTTGGAAGATACTGGTTGCCAAGGGGATGGAGTCCAGCTATGTTTTCTATGCGAGAATTTAGGGTAAGAGAATAATTATTAGACGAACTATCTAGATAATTATTTAGAAAACCTTCATTAGTTACATCGCTATTTGTGAAGTGCATACCAGCTGTGTGTAATCTAAACAGTATAGACCTTCGAATAAGTGACCTTAACTCCGTATTCACATAGAATAGGAGTGAAGTAAAATCTCCACAAATTCTAAGTCTATAACATCCTAATTACATATAGCTTTAGTGTATCCACTTAGCAACTATCAACTTATTAATGAAGATCCCGTTTTAGTTCTCAAGTATAAAGTACTTATAGTAACACCAAATACTCCTATAGTATTTTAATTTTAATGTTATGTTCTATTGTTCACATTGTGGTAGGGTTGGTAAGATTTTAGCATTGTTGCAACCACACAATTAAACTTAGGCACATGCTAGTCAACCCTCAGATAATATAGGTGATCAGGCTATATCTTCCCAGTTTTGACCATATGTCTCTAAGCCCACTTGTGTTGCCCAATAATCGTAATTCTTTTGTACTGTCCTAGTGACACTGATTTTAGTATGAATGCAGCATGTATACTTACTTAAATATTTTAATATTTAAAGAATAAACACTTGGTCAGAGTATTTTTAATCCCTTATGTATTTATAGTTAGTATATCTTTTATGGGTTGATATACTTAATTCACTATAAACAATGCTCTGATACCAATATGTCACACCCCAAAACCAAGAATGGCGGAAACGTTCTAGGGCGGAGGACGTCATGTATAGTATCACAACAATGAAAAGTAGTAAACAAGCAACAACATCATCCATTGCATTAATAATAGAATTATTATACAAGTATGTTCTATCAAATTTTGATAAACACTAAAGCATAAATCAAAATGAAAGATGAGTCTTGAACAAGCTCCATCTTCCTTTCTCCTTGCATCGGTACCTGTCTATGATGACCTGAGGATACAAGTAATTTTGAAAGCGAGTATCAGCTTTGAAGCTGGTGAGATCATAAGTATTTAGTGTCTTAATTTGTATATAAGAATTTGTATGTAAGAATTTTGTATATGAACTGTAAGTATGAAAATGTTTGTAAAACAACTGTAAACGTTTGAAAAACTCTAGAAATCCCTATGATTCCTACTATTTATAAGGGTGTCTTCTACCAAGACCTAACTGTTCTCTATGTAGTCTTCTACCAAGACTTAACTGTTCTATATGTTCGTCTCTTGTAAAAGTGTGTAATTTTTCCCAAGTGTAACTATCATTATCAAAATATAGTTTTTACATTTATAGTTTAAGTGAAAAGATCACTAAATATATGTACAGGGAAAATTAATGTAGTACTAAAACCTAGCGCTATAAGAACTACTGCTGTACTAACTACCTTAAACCGGATTTATATTAAGGCATCATGTGATAAGTTGCACCATACTATAGACTGGTAACATCGACAACGTATAGTCGAAAATAAGGTATGACGTTTGGCACCCGCAGACCTGTCGGTCCTGTTGTGGCCAGCAGCAAGGTGTAGGATAGTCAATCCAGTATAGATCTATACGCAAACTCACGCTCTCCCTTCAAGAGACTCTGGCTACAACTTGGGTCATGACAATTAAGGCATGATCCCATACAGTGGATCACAATTTTATTAACGTATTAATGTAAGTGTAATGTACGGAAATGTTCTACGTGTGCTAGCTGTAATGTGTGTTCTCTCTATCTAGCAAGTATAGTAATGTACTGTAATATTCTAGAAATTATTGACTCGTGAATGAACTGACTCATTGTATGATATCGCGTTCTAGTAATTGTTCTAGTATCTTCCTAAACTACCCATATGGTAGTTTACTAGTAATCTAACTGGTACGTATGGACATGGATGTATACCCTTGCTACCCAAGGGCATGGGATGAACTGGAAGGACCTTTTATGACTATATATGTACACATGATATATAACTAATATTTAAACGACCTTCGGACGAGTACCCGATATCCCACCAGACCACATTTCAAGCGCGAAAAGGAAATAGGGTGGATAGCCTTCCTAAGTCTTTTAAACACTTCTTATATAACTATACATATAGAGGCATGCAATTTATAATATAAAAGCATAAATAAGCTTTGTAAAACATTTGAACATAAATATTATCTTAAGAAAAGATCGACTTGATGTCAATCTATAAAACAGTTTGAAGGCATGGGTTTGATAAAACAGTTTAGTATAAAGAAACATTTGTTTGAAACACAATTGTAAATAAGTTTGAAATATGATATACAGAGTAAAATGTACAGTGTAATAAGGAGTTTAAAACATATGAAATGTTTACAAAAATCATTTGAAGGAAACTGTTTGGTAAAACGGCTAATTAGTAGCCAAATCATTTGAATGTTGTATATAAATCACATGTGATTGATATAATAACTAGCATAATTCTACTTATTAATCACATGTGATTGATATAATAACTAGCATGATTCTACTTGTATCCCCCCTATAAAACATTTAAAAATAGTTTAAAACATTAGTTAAGGGATATGAACTCGCCTGTAGTAAGTGACTGGAATTGAACGGACTGTTATCGTAAGGAAGGATCGGGCAAGTGCTCGGTGTCAAGTGAAGACTTTAAACACACACAATGATCCTAATTACATATGAAGACATATGTATATAAATAATTAGTGATTAAAAACACTAATTATACAAGTATAAACATTTAAACGCGAGGAAAACACTTTTGGTCAAGTGCTAGGAGGCTAATGGGTTGCAACAAAGGAGTGAAATACCTCAAATGGGAGTTTAAGGTCTAATGACCATGTTCTTTGGAGTTTACGGCCCATGGGAGTAAGCTCCTGGCCGTAAACTCTCAACCAAGTCCCTAAATGGTGTCTACCAATTATACAACTCATGTGGTGAATTGTTTCAAGGCTATAACAAGTGTTTGGGTGCCATATTAACTCCTTTGGGGAGTTTACGGCCCAGAGACCATATTCCCTTGGAGTTTACGGCCGTAAACTCCCTTGGGAGGGTTTTTATGGTGTTTTCAAGTCTCAAACATTTCTAGGTAATGATCTATGTTGGGTTCTAGGCATAAGGAAGGAGTTAGGGTGTCATTTGACCCCTTTATAGGTGTTTACGGCCCAAGAACTACTCTTGCCCGTAAACTCCTCAATACTTGTGATTCCTTATGTTTTCTAGGCTTTCAAAACTTTAGGCTACATGTCTAAAATCAAGTCTAAGCCTTAGGTAGTGTTTGTGGCATTAAAACACCCCTAACTAGAGTTTTCGGCCCTTGAACCAATTGGCCATGTGTTTACGGCCGTGAACACCCCTAGGTGTTGGTATTTTGAGTGTCTTGGGTATTAGACACATCAAGGTAATGTGCTAGGCTAGTCTCTTGGCTAAATGAAGGCATTTAGGGCATTTTGGGCACTTAACATGGAGTTCACGGCCCAAGAAGTTCCTTGGCCGTGAACTCACTTTCCTCATTGTTTTGAAATGATTTTGGTGTCCTAAACATGAAATGAAGGCTTCTAGTTTGAGTTCTAAAGCTTTGAGGGTCATTAGAACCCTTTAGGACCTTAAAATGGAGTTTACTCCCCAAGTGTTCTTGGGCGGTAAACTTCCAAATCTTGGGTTATTAATCCGATTTCGATGTTTTCTAGTCGTATACACACTTGCATACAAGTCTAAGGTAGTTACAAGTCACGGGGAAAGGACTAGGTAGCATTTAAGCCACTTTTTGGAGTTTACTCCCCAAGAACGTTCTTAGGCGGTAAACTCCCGAATCTTGCAGATTTGCTATGTAATTGGCGTTTCTAAACACAATCTAAGCTATATAAAATAACTAGATCGAAGTACTCACAATTTGGGATAAAAACCCGAAGATCCGTGAGAGAGAATTTTGGCTTTTCTCTAATTGGAATTCAACTAATGAACCAATTTGGTTCAGAATTCTATTTATAGTCCTGAGATATTTTTGGCAGAAAATATTTTTATTCCTAGAACGAATTCTAATGTCCTAGAGTATTGGAATAACAGTGTTGCACAAAACCCTAGTGCATCCACTCTCCTAATATCTCCTTAAGTGTAAAATCCTGAAAACTGCCAAACTTATACTCGAAATCTGAGTTTCCACTGTAACTATTCTACATCTATTGGCTTGATATGGTTTGTATAGAATGGAAAGTTCGGGTTGTCACAGATATGACTAAAAGGATTAAACAATTATCGAGGACAATCTAAGGGTTACTAAAGATTGGTTGCTCAAGGATAGTTGGAAGTATAGTGCTAATTCTGGAAGGACCATTTTGACATAATCTATAAGGAGGCAACTCTTGTTCAGAAGTGATAGTCAAAATGGAATATGGAAATTTTTCAAAGTTAGAAATTATTCAATCTGTGTAAGATTAAAAGAAACTTAATGCAAGATGGATGTTTCCAAGGAGTTGATCTCCTTTGGAATGCTCTGTAACGTTTTTTGTTAAGTCTTTCTGACTTCATGCATAATCATTACAAGAGGATCAATGCATATATGTTTAGAATCTAACAAATTTCAGTAAATAGCATGAATTTGGAATTCTTGCATTTGCAGTAAGGATTTGGGACTGTGAAATGAGAATCATTGAAGTTATGTTCAGTTGGTGTATTTCGCAAAGTAAAGATCATAGAAAAACATAGTATGCATACTTTGAGTATGGCATGACTAGTGTTTAGAAAAACATAGTGTACATGCTTGGAGCATGGGACAACTAGTGTTTTAAATTCAAGAATAAAGTTGATAGCTGAAACAGTATACAATGAACAATGTGTAATCATATGGTGATAAATAAAAGGTGTTTTATTTATGTTCATAGGTTTTGATACCATATTAGATTCAATTATTCTTGTTTTTCATTTTGCATGTTTTGACTTCCAGAATAAACTGGGTTATTCTTCCAGGATGACTAAGTTATTCCGGGATGACTAAGTTATTCAAACCATCCACAGTCGGTCATATGTTGGAAGTAGATATGAATCAAGACTGTCATGGGTTGGCTTGTAGAGGTCTAAGATGTTGGACAAAGGGCTACAAAACTCATGAGTGCTCATACGTTCTAAGTATTGGATTCAACTCGCGCTCATTGGAATCACTTCATGGATTTTATCACGAGTGATCATGAGACGATAATATCTTATATTCTTCAAACCTAGAGATATGAGTTGTTACTATGAGTTGGTTGTACATTGATTGCATGAAAGCGCATTCGGTAGCTCGATGTTATAATACGTGCCTTTGTGTATGATTCAACAAGTAGTAGAACAAGCCATATGAGTCGAAGTATATCCATTCCTTTTACCTTCGGGATAAAAGCGATATCTGTGGGCCCCTTGATGATTTGGTGATGACAAACGTAAGTGCTCGGCCGGGCCAGGACTGATTTGATTTTTTCAATTAGTCAGTCATCATAAATCGGAAATCAGGAAATAACAAATGGACAGAGAGAATGATTATAATCTATGTCTCAGTCCATATGATATCTAGAATGGAGGAATATATGATCCTTTATCTAATGGATAAGTCATTGACAACGGTCGGAGTTCATCGACAAGGTCAGAGTTCGACAGAAGCTTTTGAGAGCTACGATTGCTGATCGGTTCCTGAAGTCACACGCAATAATAGTTTTAGACTTATCCAAGTGGGGGACTGTTGGATTAATGTCGAAGTCCATAACTATAATTGGTAAGAGTTGACCCGACCTGACATGGTCCATTTGGGTTGCATGGCATCATGCATTTGGATAGACTAAAATGAGAGAAATAACACTTAAGATTTATTAATATATTATAAGTTCAAATATATTAATAAGGTTATTTAATTAGTATTGATCAAGAATTAATTTGGAATTAGTTAAGTGATCAAAAGGAGACTAATTAAATATATGGGTTGATTGTGTAAATCATTCATTCTTTTATATGTGGGCTTGAACGACCCAAAGATCAAACAAATTATCAAACAATGACAGAAAATAAGAACAACAAAGATTCACAAAGAAAAGATTTTCACTAAGAATGATAATCTCAAAAAGAGATTATCGTATGCACAAAGCGGCTATTAGGGTTTACGAAAACGCGTAACGTATTACAAACTAATACAAAAGATTATATACTACTATTCTAGACAATCCCTATAAATCAGGGATATGCCAGCTAACTAATTTATGCTAACTATGGAAACAAGATAAATACAAAAACAGTTACAACGTGCTGAATAAAGATATATACTGATCAACTGAGATGCTGATGTTGATGCTGACGCTGAGTCATGCGCTAACGCTGATAGACTGATTTCAAACATCATCATATTTCAAGGTTTGACCTTACAATCTCCCCCAATATGATGATGTTCAAAACCAACTAGATTAGAACACCTCTGGACAAGAATTCTTCATACTCAGCTTCAGTTTCTACTTTTACTAGCCAGTAGGGACAGTCCAGCAGCTCCTGTCTTCTATTCAGCAATTCCATAGCAATTAGAATATGAAATTCTCCAGAAAGATCTTGATGGCTCATGCACATTTGTCTTAAGCCAACGAGATGACTTGTTGGAGCCCTTAGAATCTCAGCAGTTCGCTGAAAACACATTTTTCTGTTTTTGTTGAGATAGAACATTCCGTGTTCAGGAACAGAGATAAACTGATGTTGAACAGGCTCAACACCAATGGGAAGAGATTTGTTTAATTCAGTATCACCAAATTTCAGAACCAACACATCTTCACCATCAACCTGAAACCTGGTTCTCCTGTTTCTTGCAACTGAAGAGCTTGAGCATTGCTGCTGAGGACGTTCTTGGGGAACTAGGTCTAAACGCTGAACTTTCTTAATCAGCAAGTGGATAGCACAAGTCAATTCTGATGAAAGAGCTGAAGTTTGCTTGGATGCCAGCTCGAGCAATTCCATCCACTCAGAGAGACCATATTTAATCAGCTCGTCCCTCTTGACAACTTCAGTGTATGGGTGTTGAGGACCTTGACGAGTGATCAGTAAAGTGAGAGCTTTCTCGTTACGAGGATTTGATGCTTTGAATTTAATGATCTTATCACTGCTCACTCTTCGTTTATGAACATCTTGAAATCTCTTTCGATCAATCCTGTCGAGAACACTATCAGTCTTAGACTTACTGCTGCTAGGAGGAGGCTGAGAAGATTTAGATTTGGACTGATATTCTAAGAATTTCTACATCTGAGCTTCAAAGGATCCTTTGGCCTGAAGTTTATGCTGAATGAGTTATTCATTAGCTTGAGCAATATTCTTCAGAAGCTGAGCTTTATTGGCTTCATCAAGAATTTTCTTAACTTGATCAGGAGACATGTTCCATTCAGCCGCTAAATTCGATATGCTGACAATAGACTTAGGTTTCTTGCTGGGAGAAGGATTGTCAGCGTGTGAATCAGAACATACAATATCAGCTGCTTCACGCTTTCGAGACAGAGGAAGAAGATCCTCACTAACAACATCAGAGTCTTCACCTTGAACTGGTATTGTGGGATCAATGAAATTTATGTCCAACATCTGACACTCATCATCCTGTTCTTCTTCATCATTAGGCTCACTATTTTCAGTAGATTTTTCAGTTTCAGCTTCTATTTGTTTCTCAGACACGTGCACAGGCTGTGGTGGCTCGGTCTGTTTCAGCACGTTCCCCTCAGATACATTATTAACAGAATTAGTTTCTCCCCCTTTTTGAGCATCATCATCATTTGGGCCAGGGGTAGCAGTTGACAGAATAACTCCTTTCAGTTGTTGGACATCAGCTTCAATACGAAGGAGACGCTGACTCATGTCTCGAGTCAGTGTAAGAAGCTCATTAAAGGCTGAGGATGGGATTTGGATGAACTGAGTACCTGAAAGCTTTTGTGATTGATGTTGCTCCCCCTGAGATGGTTGCTCCCCCTGAGCAGATGGCTCCCTGTAAGCAGATGGTTCCCCATGAGCAGATGGTTCCCCATGAACCGAGTGAAGTTTTTCAGTGACAGAGATGGTATGGTGAGAAAGTTGAGGAGAGATTTGACCATCTCTTGGACTAGGATCATCTGGAATGTCAGCATTAGTGTCGTTTATATGATCAGCTCCTTCGTCAGTGTCAGCGTTCAATGATGGAACTGTATAAGGATGTGCGATCCACTCTCGCATTCGATCAGAAATGCCGATGTCATTGGCTAGAGGATCATCTTGGTACATTCGAACTGACATTCGTAGACATGGGATGGGGTTTACAGAGTGTGAGTAATAGGCCTCAACGAAAAATTTGTCCAGAACAAGAGCAATCCAACGAGGAAATGGAACATGATCAGCTCTTACATTGGCACGAAGAAGTTGAACAAGCTGATCAAAGAAGAAGGCCCCATAATCAAGACGTTTGTTGAGAAGAAGAGAACATACCACTTGTTGCTCAAAAGCACTCAGTTGATCACCACTACGAGATTTGTGGCCCACGCACTTGCAAAGTGCTCCGGTGAAGAACTTCCATCCCGGAGTCATACACTGATGCAGAATGAGATTTGATCGAGTACCAGCTTTGGAGTGATCGTATCCCAATTGATCGAAAAGGCGTTGACAGCGTTCAATGGACGGGAGCTCAGAGAAAGGATCAAAGATTGGTAACCTGAGAGCAGCACTGAGAAGATCAGCAGTGATGAATACTGAATGACGGCCACGCCCAACGCTGCCGAAGATAGCGTTGTTGTCATTATTGACTGATGCAGAGTAGTAGAACTCGCATATTTGTTCTGGAAAGAACTCTGATGGAACCTCACTAATAGCATATCGAAGTCTGCAAGAAACTAGAAAGTTAACAAAATCTTCGAGTCCAAGACCTCGATGAACATCTGGTATATCAGGGTTGAAAACGACATTAGTGGCTTTGATATATATGGTAAGAGGAGGAGAGTTTGGATCAGGGATTACTCTTCGTGAAGTGGATGAGAAGGTAAATAGGGTTGCCGCCATTGAAGAAGGTTTGGATTCTAGGGTTTTGAAAAGAAACGAAGGAAATTTGGATAATGGAAGGAAGGTTTGAAAGAGAAGGGAAAGAGGTTTAAATATGGGACAAAACGGGTTTTAAAAGGTAATGATTATCTTGTTTAAAAATAACTGCGTATCGTAACAAACTGTCAAATCAGAAAAATAGCCGTTGGGTAAAAAGAGCCGTTGAACTGAAGATGAAACGACAATCAGTGTCTGCGGAAGCGCTGAGATCAGTGTTATGAAAGTTTCATGCTGAAAGATGGTTTACCGTCAATTCAAGATACAACTTGCTTGTTTAAGGTTAGCAAGGTGGTTGGTACGTGTGATAGATACTAGTTTGATTATCTAACCATCGGCATAGAGTGTTGTGTCTTTATCAGTGAGTGGTTTGTCTTATTGAATCATTAGACACTAAGTGAGAAGAAGGTGAAGAGAGGATTGTTGCGTGTGATAGACCTTAGTGTTTTGGTCTAACCATCGGCAAAGACTGTTAGACTCTCATCAGCGTGTGTTTTGTCACACTGAATCACAGAATCAATGTAAGATTGGTAAGAAAGGATAGTTGCGTGTGATAGACCTTGGTGCTTTAGTCTAACCATCGGCAAAGAGTTTCAAGTTGTTATCAGTGTATGGTTTAATACAGTAAATCATTCAACTTTAGTTTAGAAGATTTGTTGAAGAGATAAAGATAAGAGATCAAACCAAGTACTCAGCATGAGAATATCATCAGAATATCATCGTCAGCAAAATATACATCAGCTTATAAGACAATAGCAAACATTAGCAAAATTAATTACAAAGTAATCATTCCAAGTTCTCCAATAATGTGAGCAGTTGTTTGAGTGTCCAGGGCCTTGGTGAAAATATTAGCTAGTTGATCTGAAGTCTTGACATGTTCAAGAACAACCTTTCCTTTCTCAACATTATCCCTGATGAAGTGATGTCTGATCTCGATATGCCTTGTCTTTGAGTGCTGAACAGGGTTCAATGTGATTTGAATGTCACTGGTGTTATCACAGTAAATGGGAGTCTTAGTGAATTTGAGCCCAAAGTCTAGAAGCTGATTCTGAATCCATAAGAGTTGAGCACAGCATCTTCCAGTTGCAACATACTCAGCTTCTGCAGTCGAAATAGCTACTGATGTTTTCTTCTTGCTAGACCAGCTGATAAGACGATTTCCAAGGAAATCACATCCACCTGATGTACTCTTCTTGTCTAAGTTACATCCTGTATAGTCCGAATCAGTGTATCCAAAAAGTTCAAATGCTGAGTCACGAGGATACCATAGTGCCAAGTTCTGAGTGCCTTTCAAGTATCAAAAAATGCGCTTGACTGCCATGACATGAGACTCCTTGGGATTAGCTTGGAATTGAGCACAGAGAATAGTTCCAAACATGATATCATGATGACTTGCAGTGAGATACAGAAGAGATCCAATCATTCCTCGATAAAGAGAGTGATTGACATCAGCGCCAGTGGGGTCAGCGTGTAGCTTATCAGTCTTGGACACCGGAGTGGAGGCCGGTTTGCAGTCACTGAGAGAGTACTTAACAAGCAGGTCAGTAATATATTTACTTTGACAAATTGAAATACCTGATTTTTGTTGCTGAACTTCAAGACCTAAGAAAAAGGTCATCTTCCCCATCATGCTCATTTCGAACCTTTGAGACATGATCGCAGTGAATTCCTTGCTCAGTCTCTCACTTGGAGAGCCAAAGATGATGTCATTGACATAGATTTGAACAAGTATCGTGTCCGAGCCTTTGTTTTTGATGAAAAGAGTGTTATCGATTGCTCCTCGTCTGTATCCATTTTCAAGAAGATACGAAGTCAGCGTCTCATACCAAGCCCTGGGAGCTTGCATCAGTCCATAAACAGCTTTGTCTAGTCGGTACACATAATCCGGGTGATCTTTGTCTACAAATCCTGGGGCCTGACTGAGAAATACTTCTTCTTCTAACACACCATGAAGAAATGTTGTTTTAACATCCATCTGATAGACAATGAAATTCATATAGGATGCATATGCGAGAAACAGTCTGATTGCTTCAATACGTGAAACTGGAGCAAAAGTTTCCCCGTAGTCAATAGATTCAATTTGAGTGAACCCCTGAGCAACAAGTCTTGCTTTGTTGCGAGTAATAATACCATCTTTATCAACCTTGTTGCGATCGACCCAGCATGTTCCGGTGATGGTCTGGGAACAAGAGTCCAAACCTTGTGCCTTTCGAACTCATTCAGCTCGTCTTGCATGGCTTTAATCCAGTCAGCGTCTTCAAGAGCTGAGTGTATCTTGTCAGGTAATATCATTGAAACGAAATTAACATACATGCAAAAATTATTAGATACACGAGATCTGGTTCGGACACCATCATGAAGATTCCCGAATAATTTGATCAACAGGGTGATCTCGATGTTCAGGAGCTGATACTGATTCCAATGGATTTGACGCTGAAGTGTTGTTACTGAGAGGGTCATCAGTTGTAGTAGACCCTTCAACTTCAAGGGTTTCATCAGCCTCAGACAAATGGGTTGTCGAGCTGACCATGGTACCTTGATTTACAGAACTTTGGATTGGAACATTGGGATCAGGAATAATAGCTTCTTCTTCAGGGTGAGAAACTTCATCATATGGGCAAGAGAGCAGCTCATGAAAGATAGAAGAGGAATAAGCTACCTTTTCATCAGTGAATGATTCTTCATCAAACTTTACATGAATGGATTCCTCAATGCACTGCCTGTTCACATGAAAAACACGAAAAGCCTTTGAAATACATGAGTATCCAACAAAAATACCTTTGTCATCCTTAGGCTCAAATTTAGATCTAGAATCGCGCTGATTGAGAATATAGCAAACACATCCAAACACGTGAAAGAAGGATACGTCTGGCTTTCGACCTTTCAGCATCTCATATGGTGTCTTCTTGTGAACTCTGTGAATTAGAGAGCGATTCTGAGTATAACATGTTGTATTAACAGCTTCAGCCCAAAAAGACATAAGAAGACCAGCATGTATCATCAAGGTTCTTCCTGATTCAATCAGAGTTCGATTTCTTCGTTCAGCAACTCCGTTTTGTTGAGGAGTGCGAGGAGCTGAGAATTTCTGCCCAATGCCTTTAAAATCACAAAAGTCTTCTAGAATTGAATTTCGGAACTCAGTACCATGATCACTCCTTAGCTGCTTAACTTTGAGACCAGTCAGTGTCTTATTTTGACGAATCAGTGAGATAATTTCCTGTGCAGCATGACCTTTCTTTTTCAAGAAAACCACCCATGTAAATCGAGTAAACTCATCTACAACCACCAGAGTATACTTATTTCCTCCTAGGGAACGAATGGGAATAGGACCAAACAATTCCATGTGAAGTAGATGAAGAGGAACGGATATGCTCGAACATGACTTGGGTTTGAACGAAGACTTTGTTTGCTTTCCTTGTTCACACGCTGAACAGACTTTATCTTTGACAAAACTGAATTTTGGAAGACCTCTGACCAGATCTTGATTGGATATCTTAGACAGATTTTAAAAATTCAAATGTGAGAACCTTTTGTGCCAAATCCAGCTGAGATTGGTTTGAGATTTGGTAAAGAAGCATTGCATCAGTGCCTTGTCACTTGAGAACATGTCGAGAACATATATATCATCCTTTCTGTTTGCTGAGAGTACGATGTTCTTGTCAGTGTTGATGACTCTACCTTCCTTCTTTGTAAAATGAACTTCATAATCAACATCACACAATTGAATGATTGAGATAAGGTTATGTTTGAGCCCCTTTACATATGAAACATTCTGAAACACCACATTGTTGCATTTGATGTGCCCATATCCTTTAGTGAACCCCCTTCCATTGTCTCCGTATGTAACTGCAACACCACTTTTCTTGACATAGTCTTCCAGGTGAGACTTGGATCCTGTCATATGTCTTGAGCAACGACTGTCTAAGTACCAAAGATGTTCTTGACCCTGATACATTGAAGGAGAATCAGTGTTGTGCTTCCTGGAATTTTCAACCGCATCAGACATATCAACATCAAATGAACTTGTGATGTCTTCACATTCATCAGCATCTTCTGTTTTAGCCATCAGACATTTAACTTCATCATCTGATGACTCCTCATCAGTCTTCCATTTTTCTTCTTCAGTAACAAGAACTTTATGTTCCAAGTTCTCTGCTTTCAGCTTTTCAACCAATTTGTTGTACTTCTGCTTCCAGTATTCGTCCGAGCTTTAGGTTCTTTGCTTGCATTCTTTTGCAAAATGGTCAGTGCTACCACAGTTAAAGCACTGAGCTTTCCCTTTCTTTTCAGTAGCAGGTTTCTTGTCAGCATCTGACCTTTTGAAGGATTTCCCTTTCATCTTCTTCTGAAACTTTAAGAAATTACGGCCTGATTTCTCAAAAGTCTTCACAATGAACGCCGCTCTAGCAAAAACCTTTTCCAGACTATCAGTATCACTTTTAGTAGAATCAGTGTCTGAAAAGGATTTAGTGTCTGACTCGGATTCTTGCCTTTTGGTTGAAAACAATGCCACTGATGACTCACGCTGAGCATCTTTCATCAGCTCCTTTCTTTGGAGCTTTGATTCCTCATAGTATCGAAGATTTCCATAAAGACTTTGTAAATCCATTGTGCTGATTTTTTCACTATTTTTCAGCACATCAACATGATTTTCCCAACCTGGACCCAAAGAATCCAAAAACTTCTGCACTAGAATAGTTCGATGCTTTAACTGATCTAGTCTTCGCAAATCATTAACAAGAGTATTAAATCTGTTAAAGGTTTGATTCAGGGTTACACCTTTCTTAGCAAAAAAATGTTCATACCTTCTGTTTAGATCATTTATCTGGGTAGCCTTGACTTCCTCAGTACCTTCAAAAGACACAGTCAGTGTGTCCATCATTTCTTTTGCTGATATGTAGTTTTGAACCAGCCCAAAGATATTGTATGGCAAAGCATAGCTGATTGCTGCCCGAGCACGAACATCAAGCCCATTCTTTCTTTTGTCATTAGATGTCCAGTTTTCTTCATGACACCATCAGGAGCATTGTTTTTCAGAGGCTGATACATCGGAACATATGGACCATTATTGACAATGTCCAACATGTCTTCATCTATAGATTCTAAAGCATACAAAGCTTTGATTTTCCACATAGCAAAATTGTTTTCATCAAATGGAGGAATTTTAGTAGAAGAATGATTTGAAGAGTTTATAGAAGATGATGATGAAGCCATTTGTTTGATAAGAGAACACTGCTCTGATACCAATTGAACGACCCAAAGATCAAACAACTTATCAAATAATGACAGAAAATAAGAACAATAAAGATTCACAAAGAAAAGCTTTTCACTAAGAATGATAATCTCACAAAGAGATTATCGTATGCACAAAGCGGCTATTAGGGTTTATGAAAACGTGTAACGTATTACAAATTGATACAAAAGATTATATACTACTATTCTAGACAATCCCTATAAATCAGGGATATGCCAGCTAACTAATTTACGCTAACTATGGAAACAAGATAAATACAAATACTGTTACAACGTGCTGAATAAAGATAAATACTGATCAACTGAGATGCTGATGTTGATGCTGACGCTGAGTCATGCGCTGACGCTGATAGACTGATTTCAAACATCATCATATTTCAAGGTTTGACCTTACAGGGCTTATGATCCAAGATTCCTTATGTTGGAACAAGTCCATGGAGTAACCCATGGATACTCCATGGAGGTTAAAATCCATTGAGCATATGGAATGGGTAAAGTTGTGAGTTACATGGTGTAACCCTAATAGCCACCATATAAAAGAATCCCATGGCTCAAGAAATCGGCCACGATGTGTGATAGGAAAGGGTAGCCGATTTTATGAAGTGTGGTTTTTCTCTCTAGGTCATTCCATGTGCATTTGGTGTTGTGTGAACCATTTAAGGTTTCACACTTGGGGCACTAGGCACTCAAGCTTCATGAAGACTTTCTACATCAAAGAGGTATGTAATTCTAAGTTGATATATTCATATCAATCAATGTTATTATGCTAGTTAGGATGAATACCTTGGAAATTTCATATTCGCATGTATAATAGAGAAAACATATATCCAAGGTATTTAGGGTTGCATGTACACTTTGGAGTGTTAGAATGCTCAAAACCCAACAGTGGTATCAGAGCCTAGGCTTGCTTTCTCTTAGACTTGATGCAAATGTGTTTTTTCAAAGTTGAATCTGTCCAGACCATAAAACTGGACGAGTTTATGCCAAAAACTCGACGAGTTCATCATTTTGGGCATGAACTCGACGAGTTTTTAAGGAACTCGACGAGTTTTGGGTGCTGACAGCTTGTTGTTTGTTGTTTTGGCTGGAATTGGACTAGGAACATTACCATAAGCTGTTTTTGGACTTATAAACTTGTTTTTTATGTGGTAATGCTCATGCTAATCCAATTTCAAAGATAATTGTCAATAGGTTCATGTTTTGTATTAGTTTAAGGTTTAGACTAATTGCATGAAAGAGTTTGATTTGAGTTATCTTGTTCTTATGAGTTGCTTAGATTAATAGAAAAGTTAATTGATTATGTGTTTTCAATCCATTTTAATCTAAGAGATGATTCTAAAATGTATTTGTGTAACTTGTCCTCCAGTTACATGAAAGGTCACATTTAAGTTTCATAAAACTGATAAAAGTTGGCAATGGTTACAAAAAATGAAGAGTCTTGTCCTCAAGTTATGCAGGTTCAAGAGTTACTTCATTAAGTAATAAAATGTGTAACCTTAATTAATTCCATAAGTTATAAAATAAAGAAAAAGTTACATTCTTTTATTAGTTTAAAGTCTTCCCTAACTTTTCCTCAAATTATGGAATTTGAAGAGTCTTTAATTAAAACTACTTTAAACACATAAGTTATGGAATTAATTAGTTTTGAATAGTTTCAAAACTTGCCCTCAAGTTTTGGAATTTCAAGTTTTTCAAAACTTATGAATACTTTAGTTTTGAATAGTTTCAAAACTTATGAGCTAGGTCGTTTTAAGGCTGGCTCAAATTTAGTGCCATGTGACAATGCTAAGGTTCGTCCAGATGAATCTTCTATCTTGATCTCTTTCAAGATACTGTCAATATATGCTTAAGGATATAAAACTTTTAACATTCATTTTATCTGTATCTGCAGATTTTACATTCCAAGATTGTATATTGTTCTTCTGAAGTCTTTCATATTAGAAACACATAACCGAGTCAAGGTGAAAACCGTTGGCATGGCCAGAATTTAATTTCCATGATTAAGTATGTCTCACTCATACAAGATTATGAATGTCACTATGCTCCCACTAGTTCTTAGTAAACAAACATGTTCCATTCATTTTAATATAAAATCTTACATTGTGGTTTCATATTAAAATGATGATTGCAACATTGAGATGTTTTCTTTATATCCACAAGTGGATCTCAAGCTTTACATATTTTGTTAGGATAACATGGATTATGAAAACCTCCAGGATAATCTATATAAATATCTTCTAGTAGATGTCGATTACGAAAGATCCCTTTCTTAAAGTTGGAATATGTGAATGCCATTTATATAATAAACATAACAATGTCAAATATGAGTTTGATTTAAAACAAGTTTAAGTAAAAAGTATTTTGCATATAGAACTTTTTATTTATAAAATATTGATATTTACTTTATAACTCTAATTAAGAGATATAGTCTCATAAAAAGAATTTTAATCATTTCCGGATATGAATATGATCCTTATGAAAAACAATTTAAGTAAATAGTCATTCATTCATAAATTAAACTGAGACATATATTTAGGCAAGCTAAATTAAAACCTACATTGTTCCAAAATAAACATTGTTTTATATTACAAGTACATTATATTCCTAGCATAATTAATAAACTAAACTCCAAGAGTGTAGTTCCAACTTGATTGTGCTCAGCTAGTTACTCTTCTGTAAATATCTGCAAGCCATTTACAAATATTAGATTAACATTTAAGTAGCAAGTATCTAAGTGTTATATGAAAAGTATGAGTTCTATTTAGTAGATACCTAAAATACTAGTCTCTTCCAGACTTTCTTTCCAAATAAGAGGAGCAGGTTCTCTTCTAATTCCCAGTTTCTCCATAAAAGAAACAAGATCCATATATGTAGGCAATATTGGATTTGTTAGGCTTAGAGGTGTCCAATCCATAAAAGATGGGCCTCCTAGATCCCACAAGGTGACTCTTTTGGGATTGAACTATTCCTAGTTTGATGTTAGAAACATCTTTAGCATCACAGTGATGCCTTTACTAGGTATCATGTTCACGCTTATTGCTCAAACCAAATATTTTAGGACTTGGACCTTTATGTGTATACAATTTCATATCTCTCACGAGATTGTCTCTTAAGACATTACCCATTCATTGAAGTTATATCTATTAAATTTTATTGTTGCTTTAATTCATTAAAGAAAATGTCAATTCATGGTAATAAAAATGGATTATTTAACTACAAAATTTTAACAAAATTCATTTAGTATTTTCAATATTTAAACTCTTTAATAATTAATACCCTTTTAGTTTCCAAAAACATTAATTATCAAAGTCTAGGATCTAAGTTGCAAAATAAATAAATGGTTAGGTACCCTTTATCGCATCCACTTGCATTCAACCCAGTAGATATTGATTATCAATTATATCTTACTATATAATTCCTAAATGTATGGGATCGCTATTAACAAATTTATTTATGTTTGAACCCATCTGTGCCTCGAAACTCTCTTGCTTAGATATCATTTATCACAAAAGATTTCCGATTAAACCATCCAATTTGAAAACTTGTGTAATCGGCCTATAAGTTGTTTATATAAATCGCGAAGACACCCCGACCATCAAAAGATAACACTAAGCGGTTAGGTATCATTTATCCCACTAGTGCATACAAGAGATGTGTGAGTGCTCTTCAAAAAGGATTGCATAGATTTGAGGTTTGTAAAAGGGTATTTTATATGTTTTATAATTCTAGTTTTAAAAACATATGATATCATGGTTATTACATGTATATAATAAACCGTGGTACCAATTTTCAAAAG
Organism: Lactuca sativa; assembly: GCF_002870075.4. Lineage (NCBI taxonomy): Eukaryota > Viridiplantae > Streptophyta > Magnoliopsida > Asterales > Asteraceae > Lactuca > Lactuca sativa. The sequence goes on from NC_056627.2 coordinate 137,881,781, forward strand.
AAAATCATTTTTAAAGGTTCTATATAAAAAGCTAGTTTTTATATAATTTAACGTGATTCAATTTTAGTCACCGGTATTAATTTTGACTGCATTTGAACCTTTTATATCATTAATAAAACTTACTTTTATTACTTATATATATATATATATATATATATATATATATATATATATATATATATATATATATATATATATATATATATATATATATATATATGGAGTTTTTATAAGTTATAAAAATCACCATTTTAAAACTAATATTTAAGTATTTCAAAATTTGACATTATTAACGTTTATAAAAAAACGGATTTTATTTTAAACCAACAACTTGTTACATCTTATATCCACGTTGAAAACAAAACTCCATGTGATGTTTATTTTGTCCAAAATTATTTTAAATAATCAAAGGGATGTCTTCTTTTTGTAATACTTTAATCTCATACTTCTAAAGTATGTTCCCTATATTACAATAAGCTACAAACCATACCTCTCTTTCTTCTTCCTCAATTTCGAAATTAACATGTTAAAAGAGGAAGAAAACATTATATTTTATAAACCGATTTATAAAATATAAACTTTAATTTTTTGGTAAAAAAAAAAGAATTTATCTAGTCCAAAATGTTGTGCATGCCTTATTAATTCATACCATATGAATTATGTAATGTTACTTGCTAATGAAAATTATTATTTTCTAGAAAAAATAATATCCAATTTAATTATAAGAGTTTATTAAATATTTATTAAAATCAATTTCTAATAAATAATTAGTATTGATCAAGAATTAATTTGGAATTAATTAAGTGATCAAAAGGAGACTAATTAAATATATGGGTTGATTGTGTAAATCATTCATTCTTTTATATGTGGGCTTGAACGACCCAAAGATCAAACAACTTATCAAACAATGACAGAAAATAAGAACAACAAAGATTCACAAAGAAAAGCTTTTCACTAAGAATGATAATCTCACAAAGAGATTATCGTATGCACAAAGCGGCTATTAGGGTTTACGAAAACGCGTAACGTATTACAAACTAATACAAAAGATTATATACTACTATTCTAGACAATCCCTATAAATCAGGGATATGCCACCTAACTAATTTACGCTAACTATGGAAACAAGATAAATACAAAAACTGTTACAACGTGCTGAATAAAGATATATACTGATCAACTGAGATGCTGATGTTGATGCTGACGCTGAGTCATGCGCTAACGCTGATAGACTGATTTCAAACATCATCATATTTCAAGGTTTGACCTTACAATCTCCCCCAATATGATGATGTTCAAAACCAACTAGATTAGAACACCTCTGGACAAGAATTCTTCATACTCAGCTTCAGTTTCTACTTTTACTGGCCAGTAGGGACGGTCCAGCAGCTCCTGTCTTCTATTCAGCAATTCCATAGCAATTAGAATATGAAATTCTCCAGAAAGATCTTGATGGATCATGCACATTTGTCTTAAGCCAACGAGATGAGTTGTTGGAGCCCTTGGAATCTAAGCAGTTCGCTGAAAACACATTTTTCTGTTTTTGTTGAGATAGAACATTCCGTGTTCAGGAACAGAGATAAACTGATGTTGAACAGGCTCAACACCAATGGGAAGAGAGTTGTTTAATTCAGTATCACCAAAATTCAGAACCAACACATCTTCACCATCAACCTGAAACCTGGTTCTCCTGTTTCTTGGAACTGAAGAGCTTGAGCCTTGCTGCTGAGGACGTTCTTGGGGAACTAGGTCTAAACGCTGAACTTTCTTAATCAGCAAGTGGATAGCACAAGTCAATTCTGATGAAAGAGCTGAAGTTTGCTTGGATGCCAGCTCGAGCAATTCCATCCACTCAGAGAGATCATATTTAATCAGCTCGTCCCTCTTGACAACTTCAGTGTATGGGTGTTGAGGACCTTGACGAGTGATCAGTAAAGTGAGAACTTTCTCGTTACGAGGATTTGATGCTTTGACTTTAATGATCTTATCACTGCTCACTCTTCGTTTATGAACATCTTGAAATCTCTTTCGATCAATCCTGTCGAGAACACTATCAGTCTTAGACTTACTGCTGCTAGGAGGAGGCTGAGAAGATTTAGATTTGGACTGATATTCTAAGAATTTCTGCATCTGAGCTTCAAAGGATCCTTTGGCCTGAAGTTTATGCTGAATGAGTGATTCATTAGCTTGAGCAATATTCTTCAGAAGCTGAGCTTTATTGGCTTCATCAAGAATTTGCTTAACTTGATCAGGAGACATGTTCCATTCAGCCGCCAAATTCGATATGCTGACAATAGACTTAGGTTTCTTGCTGGGAGAAGGATTGTCAGCGTGTGAATCAGAACATACAGTATCAGCTGCTTCACGCTTTCGAGACAGAGGAAGAAGATCCTCACTAACAACATCAAAGTCTTCACCTTGAACTGGTATTGTGGGATCAATGAAATTCATGTCCAACATCTGACACTCATCATCCTGTTCTTCTTCATCATTAGGCTCACTATTTTCAGTAGATTTTTCAGTTTCAGCTTCTATTTGTTTCTCAGACACGTGCACAGGCTGTGGTGGCTCGGTCTGTTTCAGCACGTTCCCCTCAGATACATTATTAACAGAATTAGTTTCTCCCCCTTTTTGAGCATCATCATCATCTGGGCCAGGGGTAAGAGTTGACAAAATAACTCCTTTCAGTTGTTGGACATCAGCTTCAATACGAAGGAGACGCTGACTAATGTCTCGAGTCAGTGTAAGAAGCTCATTAAAGGCTGAGGATGGGATTTGGATGAACCGAGTACCTGAAAGCTTTTATGATTGATGTTGCTCCCCCTGAGATGGTTCCTCCCCCTGAGCAGATGGCTCCCTGTAAGCAGATGGTTCCCCATGAGCAGATGGTTCCCCATGAACCGAGTGAAGTTTTTCAGTGACAGAGATGGTATGGTGAGAAAGTTGAGGAGAGATTTGACCATCTCTTGGACTAGGATCATCTGGAATGTCAGCATTAGTGTCGTTTATATGATCAGCTCCTTCGTCAGTGTCAGCGTTCAATGATGGAACTGTATAAGGATGTGCGATCCACTCTCGCATTCGATCAGAAATGCCGATGTCATTGGCTAGAGGATCATCTTGGTACATTCGAACTGACATTCGTAGACATGGGATGGGGTTTACAGAGTGTGAGTAATAGGCCTCAACGAAAAATTTGTCCAGAACAAGAGCAATCCAACGAGGAAATGGAACATGATCAGCTCTTACATTGGCACGAAGAAGTTGAACAAGCTGATCAAAGAAGAAGGCCCCATAATCAAGACGTTTGTTGAGAAGAAGAGAACATACCACTTGTTGCTCAAAAGCACTCAGTTGATCACCACTACGAGATTTGTGGCCCACGCACTTGCAAAGTGCTCCGGTGAAGAACTTCCATCCCGGAGTCATACACTGATGCAGAATGAGATTTGATCGAGTACCAGCTTTGGAGTGATCGTATCCCAATTGATCGAAAAGGCGTTGACAGCGTTCAATGGACGGGAGCTCAGAGAAAGGATCAAAGATTGGTAACCTGAGAGCAGCACTGAGAAGATCAGCAGTGATGAATACTGAATGACGGCCACGCCCAACGCTGCCGAAGATAGCGTTGTTGTCATTATTGACTGATGCAGAGTAGTAGAACTCGCATATTTGTTCTGGAAAGAACTCTGATGGAACCTCACTAATAGCATATCGAAGTCTGCAAGAAACTAGAAAGTTAACAAAATCTTCGAGTCCAAGACCTCGATGAACATCTGGTATATCAGGGTTGAAAACGACATTAGTGGCTTTGATATATATGGTAAGAGGAGGAGAGTTTGGAGCAGGGATTACTCTTCGTGAAGTGGATGAGAAGGTAAATAGGGTTGCCTCCATTGAAGAAGGTTTGGATTCTAGGGTTTTGAAAAGAAACGAAGGAAATTTGGATAATGGAAGGAAGGTTTGAAAGAGAAGGGAAAGAGGTTTAAATATGGGACAAAACGGGTTTTAAAAGGTAATGATTATCTTGTTTAAAAATAACTGCGTATCGTAACAAACTGTCAAATCAGAAAAATAGCCGTTGGGTAAAAAGAGCCGTTGAACTGAAGATGAAACGACAATCAGTGTCTGCGGAAGCGCTGAGATCAGTGTTATGAAAGTTTCATGCTGAAAGATGGTTTACCGTCAATTCAAGATACAACTTGCTTGTTTAAGGTTAGCAAGGTGGTTGGTACGTGTGATAGATACTAGTTTGATTATCTAACCATCGGCATAGAGTGTTGTGTCTTTATCAGTGAGTGGTTTGTCTTATTGAATCATTAGACACTAAGTGAGAAGAAGGTGAAGAGAGGATTGTTGCGTGTGATAGACCTTAGTGTTTTGGTCTAACCATCGGCAAAGACTGTTAGACTCTCATCAGCGTGTGTTTTGTCACACTGAATCACAGAATCAATGTAAGATTGGTAAGAAAGGATAGTTGCGTGTGATAGACCTTGGTGCTTTAGTCTAACCATCGGCAAAGAGTTTCAAGTTGTTATCAGTGTATGGTTTAATACAGTAAATCATTCAACTTTAGTTTAGAAGATTTGTTGAAGAGATAAAGATAAGAGATCAAACCAAGTACTCAGCATGAGAATATCATCAGAATATCATCGTCAGCAAAATATACATCAGCTTATAAGACAATAGCAAAAATTAGCAAAATTAATTACAAAGTAATCATTCCAAGTTCTCCAATAATGTGAGCAGTTGTTTGAGTGTCCAGGGCCTTGGTGAAAATATTAGCTAGTTGATCTGAAGTCTTGACATGTTCAAGAACAACCTTTCCTTTCTCAACATTATCCCTGATGAAGTGATGTCTGATCTCGATATGCCTTGTCTTTGAGTGCTGAACAGGGTTCAATGTGATTTGAATGTCACTGGTGTTATCACAGTAAATGGGAGTCTTAGTGAATTTGAGCCCAAAGTCTAGAAGCTGATTCTGAATCCATAAGAGTTGAGCACAGCATCTTCCAGTTGCAACATACTCAGCTTCTGCAGTCGAAATAGCTACTGATGTTTTCTTCTTGCTAGACCAGCTGATAAGACGATTTCCAAGGAAATCACATCCACCTGATGTACTCTTCTTGTCTAAGTTACATCCTGTATAGTCCGAATCAGTGTATCCAAAAAGTTCAAATGCTGAGTCACGAGGATACCATAGTGCCAAGTTCTGAGTGCCTTTCAAGTATCAAAAAATGCGCTTGACTGCCATGACATGAGACTCCTTGGGATTAGCTTGGAATTGAGCACAGAGAATAGTTCCAAACATGATATCATGATGACTTGCAGTGAGATACAGAAGAGATCCAATCATTCCTCGATAAAGAGAGTGATTGACATCAGCGCCAGTGGGGTCAGCGTGTAGCTTATCAGTCTTGGACACCGGAGTGGAGGCCGGTTTGCAGTCACTGAGAGAGTACTTAACAAGCAGGTCAGTAATATATTTACTTTGACAAATTGAAATACCTGATTTTTGTTGCTGAACTTCAAGACCTAAGAAAAAGGTCATCTTCCCCATCATGCTCATTTCGAACCTTTGAGACATGATCGCAGTGAATTCCTTGCTCAGTCTCTCACTTGGAGAGCCAAAGATGATGTCATCGACATAGATTTGAACAAGTATCGTGTCCGAGCCTTTGTTTTTGATGAAAAGAGTGTTATCGATTGCTCCTCGTCTGTATCCATTTTCAAGAAGATACGAAGTCAGCGTCTCATACCAAGCCCTGGGAGCTTGCATCAGTCCATAAACAGCTTTGTCTAGTCGGTACACATAATCCGGGTGATCTTTGTCTACAAATCCTGGGGCCTGACTGAGAAATACTTCTTCTTCTAACACACCATGAAGAAATGTTGTTTTAACATCCATCTGATAGACAATGAAATTCATATAGGATGCATATGCGAGAAACAGTCTGATTGCTTCAATACGTGAAACTGGAGCAAAAGTTTCCCCGTAGTCAATAGATTCAATTTGAGTGAACCCCTGAGCAACAAGTCTTGCTTTGTTGCGAGTAATAATACCATCTTTATCAACCTTGTTGCGATCGACCCAGCATGTTCCGGTGATGGTCTGGGAACAAGAGTCCAAACCTTGTGCCTTTCGAACTCATTCAGCTCGTCTTGCATGGCTTTAATCCAGTCAGCGTCTTCAAGAGCTGAGTGTATCTTGTCAGGTAATATCATTGAAACGAAATTAACATACATGCAAAAATTATTAGATACACGAGATCTGGTTCGGACACCATCATGAAGATTCCCGAATAATTTGATCAACAGGGTGATCTCGATGTTCAGGAGCTGATACTGATTCCAATGGATTTGACGCTGAAGTGTTGTTACTGAGAGGGTCATCAGTTGTAGTAGACCCTTCAACTTCAAGGGTTTCATCAGCCTCAGACAAATGGGTTGTCGAGCTGACCATGGTACCTTGATTTACAGAACTTTGGATTGGAACACTGGGATCAGGAATAATAGCTTCTTCTTCAGGGTGAGAAACTTCATCATATGGGCAAGAGAGCAGCTCATGAAAGATAGAAGAGGAATAAGCTACCTTTTCATCAGTGAATGATTCTTCATCAAACTTTACATGAATGGATTCCTCAATGCACTGCCTGTTCACATGAAAAACACGAAAAGCCTTTGAAATACATGAGTATCCAACAAAAATACCTTTGTCATCCTTAGGCTCAAATTTAGATCTAGAATCGCGCTGATTGAGAATATAGCAAACACATCCAAACACGTGAAAGAAGGATACGTCTGGCTTTCGACCTTTCAGCATCTCATATGGTGTCTTCTTGTGAACTCTGTGAATTAGAGAGCGATTCTGAGTATAACATGTTGTATTAACAGCTTCAGCCCAAAAAGACATAAGAAGACCAGCATGTATCATCAAGGTTCTTCCTGATTCAATCAGAGTTCGATTTCTTCGTTCAGCAACTCCGTTTTGTTGAGGAGTGCGAGGAGCTGAGAATTTCTGCCCAATGCCTTTAAAATCACAAAAGTCTTCTAGAATTGAATTTCGGAACTCAGTACCATGATCACTCCTTAGCTGCTTAACTTTGAGACCAGTCAGTGTCTTATTTTGACGAATCAGTGAGATAATTTCCTGTGCAGCATGACCTTTCTTTTTCAAGAAAACCACCCATGTAAATCGAGTAAACTCATCTACAACCACCAGAGTATACTTATTTCCTCCTAGGGAACGAATGGGAATAGGACCAAACAATTCCATGTGAAGTAGATGAAGAGGAACGGATATGCTCGAACATGACTTGGGTTTGAACGAAGACTTTGTTTGCTTTCCTTGTTCACACGCTGAACAGACTTTATCTTTGACAAAACTGAATTTTGGAAGACCTCTGACCAGATCTTGATTGGATATCTTAGACAGATTTTAAAAATTCAAATGTGAGAACCTTTTGTGCCAAATCCAGCTGAGATTGGTTTGAGATTTGGTAAAGAAGCATTGCATCAGTGCCTTGTCACTTGAGAACATGTCGAGAACATATATATCATCCTTTCTGTTTGCTGAGAGTACGATGTTCTTGTCAGTGTTGATGACTCTACCTTCCTTCTTTGTAAAATGAACTTCATAATCAACATCACACAATTGAATGATTGAGATAAGGTTATGTTTGAGCCCCTTTACATATGAAACATTCTGAAACACCACATTGTTGCATTTGATGTGCCCATATCCTTTAGTGAACCCCCTTCCATTGTCTCCGTATGTAACTGCAACACCACTTTTCTTGACATAGTCTTCCAGGTGAGACTTGGATCCTGTCATATGTCTTGAGCAACGACTGTCTAAGTACCAAAGATGTTCTTGACCCTGATACATTGAAGGAGAATCAGTGTTGTGCTTCCTGGAATTTTCAACCGCATCAGACATATCAACATCAAATGAACTTGTGATGTCTTCACATTCATCAGCATCTTCTGTTTTAGCCATCAGACATTTAACTTCATCATCTGATGACTCCTCATCAGTCTTCCATTTTTCTTCTTCAGTAACAAGAACTTTATGTTCCAAGTTCTCTGCTTTCAGCTTTTCAACCAATTTGTTGTACTTCTGCTTCCAGTATTCGTCCGAGCTTTAGGTTCTTTGCTTGCATTCTTTTGCAAAATGGTCAGTGCTACCACAGTTAAAGCACTGAGCTTTCCCTTTCTTTTCAGTAGCAGGTTTCTTGTCAGCATCTGACCTTTTGAAGGATTTCCCTTTCATCTTCTTCTGAAACTTTAAGAAATTACGGCCTGATTTCTCAAAAGTCTTCACAATGAACGCCGCTCTAGCAAAAACCTTTTCCAGACTATCAGTATCACTTTTAGTAGAATCAGTGTCTGAAAAGGATTTAGTGTCTGACTCGGATTCTTGCCTTTTGGTTGAAAACAATGCCACTGATGACTCACGCTGAGCATCTTTCATCAGCTCCTTTCTTTGGAGCTTTGATTCCTCATAGTATCGAAGATTTCCATAAAGACTTTGTAAATCCATTGTGCTGATTTTTTCACTATTTTTCAGCACATCAACATGATTTTCCCAACCTGGACCCAAAGAATCCAAAAACTTCTGCACTAGAATAGTTCGATGCTTTAACTGATCTAGTCTTCGCAAATCATTAACAAGAGTATTAAATCTGTTAAAGGTTTGATTCAGGGTTACACCTTTCTTAGCAAAAAAATGTTCATACCTTCTGTTTAGATCATTTATCTGGGTAGCCTTGACTTCCTCAGTACCTTCAAAAGACACAGTCAGTGTGTCCATCATTTCTTTTGCTGATATGTAGTTTTGAACCAGCCCAAAGATATTGTATGGCAAAGCATAGCTGATTGCTGCCCGAGCACGAACATCAAGCCCATTCTTTCTTTTGTCATTAGATGTCCAGTTTTCTTCATGACACCATCAGGAGCATTGTTTTTCAGAGGCTGATACATCGGAACATATGGACCATTATTGACAATGTCCAACATGTCTTCATCTATAGATTCTAAAGCATACAAAGCTTTGATTTTCCACATAGCAAAATTGTTTTCATCAAATGGAGGAATTTTAGTAGAAGAATGATTTGAAGAGTTTATAGAAGATGATGATGAAGCCATTTGTTTGATAAGAGAACACTGCTCTGATACCAATTGAACGACCCAAAGATCAAACAACTTATCAAATAATGACAGAAAATAAGAACAATAAAGATTCACAAAGAAAAGCTTTTCACTAAGAATGATAATCTCACAAAGAGATTATCGTATGCACAAAGCGGCTATTAGGGTTTATGAAAACGTGTAACGTATTACAAATTGATACAAAAGATTATATACTACTATTCTAGACAATCCCTATAAATCAGGGATATGCCAGCTAACTAATTTACGCTAACTATGGAAACAAGATAAATACAAATACTGTTACAACGTGCTGAATAAAGATAAATACTGATCAACTGAGATGCTGATGTTGATGCTGACGCTGAGTCATGCGCTGACGCTGATAGACTGATTTCAAACATCATCATATTTCAAGGTTTGACCTTACAGGGCTTATGATCCAAGATTCCTTATGTTGGAACAAGTCCATGGAGTAACCCATGGATACTCCATGGAGGTTAAAATCCATTGAGCATATGGAATGGGTAAAGTTGTGAGTTACATGGTGTAACCCTAATAGCCACCATATAAAAGAATCCCATGGCTCAAGAAATCGGCCACGATGTGTGATAGGAAAGGGTAGCCGATTTTATGAAGTGTGGTTTTTCTCTCTAGGTCATTCCATGTGCATTTGGTGTTGTGTGAACCATTTAAGGTTTCACACTTGGGGCACTAGGCACTCAAGCTTCATGAAGACTTTCTACATCAAAGAGGTATGTAATTCTAAGTTGATATATTCATATCAATCAATGTTATTATGCTAGTTAGGATGAATACCTTGGAAATTTCATATTCGCATGTATAATAGAGAAAACATATATCCAAGGTATTTAGGGTTGCATGTACACTTTGGAGTGTTAGAATGCTCAAAACCCAACAGTGGTATCAGAGCCTAGGCTTGCTTTCTCTTAGACTTGATGCAAATGTGTTTTTTCAAAGTTGAATCTGTCCAGACCATAAAACTGGACGAGTTTATGCCAAAAACTCGACGAGTTCATCATTTTGGGCATGAACTCGACGAGTTTTTAAGGAACTCGACGAGTTTTGGGTGCTGACAGCTTGTTGTTTGTTGTTTTGGCTGGAATTGGACTAGGAACATTACCATAAGCTGTTTTTGGACTTATAAACTTGTTTTTGATGTGGTAATGCTCATGCTAATCCAATTTCAAAGATAATTGTCAATAGGTTCATGTTTTGTATTAGTTTAAGGTTTAGACTAATTGCATGAAAGAGTTTGATTTGAGTTATCTTGTTCTTATGAGTTGCTTAGATTAATAGAAAAGTTAATTGATTATGTGTTTTCAATCCATTTTAATCTAAGAGATGATTCTAAAATGTATTTGTGTAACTTGTCCTCCAGTTACATGAAAGGTCACATTTAAGTTTCATAAAACTGATAAAAGTTGGCAATGGTTACAAAAAATGAAGAGTCTTGTCCTCAAGTTATGCAGGTTCAAGAGTTACTTCATTAAGTAATAAAATGTGTAACCTTAATTAATTCCATAAGTTATAAAATAAAGAAAAAGTTACATTCTTTTATTAGTTTAAAGTCTTCCCTAACTTTTCCTCAAATTATGGAATTTGAAGAGTCTTTAATTAAAACTACTTTAAACACATAAGTTATGGAATTAATTAGTTTTGAATAGTTTCAAAACTTGCCCTCAAGTTTTGGAATTTCAAGTTTTTCAAAACTTATGAATACTTTAGTTTTGAATAGTTTCAAAACTTATGAGCTAGGTCGTTTTAAGGCTGGCTCAAATTTAGTGCCATGTGACAATGCTAAGGTTCGTCCAGATGAATCTTCTATCTTGATCTCTTTCAAGATACTGTCAATATATGCTTAAGGATATAAAACTTTTAACATTCATTTTATCTGTATCTGCAGATTTTACATTCCAAGATTGTATATTGTTCTTCTGAAGTCTTTCATATTAGAAACACATAACCGAGTCAAGGTGAAAACCGTTGGCATGGCCAGAATTTAATTTCCATGATTAAGTATGTCTCACTCATACAAGATTATGAATGTCACTATGCTCCCACTAGTTCTTAGTAAACAAACATGTTCCATTCATTTTAATATAAAATCTTACATTGTGGTTTCATATTAAAATGATGATTGCAACATTGAGATGTTTTCTTTATATCCACAAGTGGATCTCAAGCTTTACATATTTTGTTAGGATAACATGGATTATGAAAACCTCCAGGATAATCTATATAAATATCTTCTAGTAGATGTCGATTACGAAAGATCCCTTTCTTAAAGTTGGAATATGTGAATGCCATTTATATAATAAACATAACAATGTCAAATATGAGTTTGATTTAAAACAAGTTTAAGTAAAAAGTATTTTGCATATAGAACTTTTTATTTATAAAATATTGATATTTACTTTATAACTCTAATTAAGAGATATAGTCTCATAAAAAGAATTTTAATCATTTCCGGATATGAATATGATCCGTATGAAAAACAATTTAAGTAAATAGTCATTCATTCATAAATTAAACTGAGACATATATTTAGGCAAGCTAAATTAAAACCTACATTGTTCCAAAATAAACATTGTTTTATATTACAAGTACATTATATTCCTAGCATAATTAATAAACTAAACTCCAAGAGTGTAGTTCCAACTTGATTGTGCTCAGCTAGTTACTCTTCTGTAAATATCTGCAAGCCATTTACAAATATTAGATTAACATTTAAGTAGCAAGTATCTAAGTGTTATATGAAAAGTATGAGTTCTATTTAGTAGATACCTAAAATACTAGTCTCTTCCAGACTTTCTTTCCAAATAAGAGGAGCAGGTTCTCTTCTAATTCCCAGTTTCTCCATAAAAGAAACAAGATCCATATATGTAGGCAATATTGGATTTGTTAGGCTTAGAGGTGTCCAATCCATAAAAGATGGGCCTCCTAGATCCCACAAGGTGACTCTTTTGGGATTGAACTATTCCTAGTTTGATGTTAGAAACATCTTTAGCATCACAGTGATGCCTTTACTAGGTATCATGTTCACGCTTATTGCTCAAACCAAATATTTTAGGACTTGGACCTTTATGTGTATACAATTTCATATCTCTCACGAGATTGTCTCTTAAGACATTACCCATTCATTGAAGTTATATCTATTAAATTTTATTGTTGCTTTAATTCATTAAAGAAAATGTCAATTCATGGTAATAAAAATGGATTATTTAACTACAAAATTTTAACAAAATTCATTTAGTATTTTCAATATTTAAACTCTTTAATAATTAATACCCTTTTAGTTTCCAAAAACATTAATTATCAAAGTCTAGGATCTAAGTTGCAAAATAAATAAATGGTTAGGTACCCTTTATCGCATCCACTTGCATTCAACCCAGTAGATATTGATTATCAATTATATCTTACTATATAATTCCTAAATGTATGGGATCGCTATTAACAAATTTATTTATGTTTGAACCCATCTGTGCCTCGAAACTCTCTTGCTTAGATATCATTTATCACAAAAGATTTCCGATTAAACCATCCAATTTGAAAACTTGTGTAATCGGCCTATAAGTTGTTTATATAAATCGCGAAGACACCCCGACCATCAAAAGATAACACTAAGCGGTTAGGTATCATTTATCCCACTAGTGCATACAAGAGATGTGTGAGTGCTCTTCAAAAAGGATTGCATAGATTTGAGGTTTGTAAAAGGGTATTTTATATGTTTTATAATTCTAGTTTTAAAAACATATGATATCATGGTTATTACATGTATATAATAAACCGTGGTACCAATTTTCAAAAGAAAATCATTTTTAAAGGTTCTATATAAAAAGCTAGTTTTTATATAATTTAACGTGATTCAATTTTAGTCACCGGTATTAATTTTGACTGCATTTGAACCTTTTATATCATTAATAAAACTTACTTTTATTACTTATATATATATATATATATATATATATATATATATATATATATATATATATATATATATATATATATATATATATATATATATATATGGAGTTTTTATAAGTTATAAAAATCACCATTTTAAAACTAATATTTAAGTATTTCAAAATTTGACATTATTAACGTTTATAAAAAAACGGATTTTATTTTAAACCAACAACTTGTTACATCTTATATCCACGTTGAAAACAAAACTCCAGGTGATGTTTATTTTGTCCAAAATTATTTTAAATAATCAAAGGGATGTCTTCTTTTTGTAATACTTTAATCTCATACTTCTAAAGTATGTTCCCTATATTACAATAAGCTACAAACCATACCTCTCTTTCTTCTTCCTCAATTTCGAAATTAACATGTTAAAAGAGGAAGAAAACATTATATTTTATAAACCGATTTATAAAATATAAACTTTAATTTTTTGGTAAAAAAAAAAAGAATTTATCTAGTCCAAAATGTTGTGCATGCCTTATTAATTCATACCATATGAATTATGTAATGTTACTTGCTAATGAAAATTATTATTTTCTAGAAAAAATAATATCCAATTTAATTATAAGAGTTTATTAAATATTTATTAAAATCAATTTCTAATAAATAATTAGTATTGATCAAGAATTAATTTGGAATTAATTAAGTGATCAAAAGGAGACTAATTAAATATATGGGTTGATTGTGTAAATCATTCATTCTTTTATATGTGGGCTTGAACGACCCAAAGATCAAACAACTTATCAAACAATGACAGAAAATAAGAACAACAAAGATTCACAAAGAAAAGCTTTTCACTAAGAATGATAATCTCACAAAGAGATTATCGTATGCACAAAGCGGCTATTAGGGTTTACGAAAACGCGTAACGTATTACAAACTAATACAAAAGATTATATACTACTATTCTAGACAATCCCTATAAATCAGGGATATGCCAGCTAACTAATTTACGCTAACTATGGAAACAAGATAAATACAAAAACTGTTACAACGTGCTGAATAAAGATATATACTGATCAACTGAGATGCTGATGTTGATGCTGACGCTGAGTCATGCGCTAACACTGATAGACTGATTTCAAACATCATCATATTTCAAGGTTTGACCTTACAATCTCCCCCAATATGATGATGTTCAAAACCAACTAGATTAGAACACCTCTGGACAAGAATTCTTCATACTCAGCTTCAGTTTCTACTTTTACTGGCCAGTAGGGACGGTCCAGCAGCTCCTGTCTTCTATTCAGCAATTCCATAGCAATTAGAATATGAAATTCTCCAGAAAGATCTTGATGGATCATGCACATTTGTCTTAAGCCAACGAGATGAGTTGTTGGAGCCCTTGGAATCTAAGCAGTTCGCTGAAAACACATTTTTCTGTTTTTGTTGAGATAGAACATTCCGTGTTCAGGAACAGAGATAAACTGATGTTGAACAGGCTCAACACCAATGGGAAGAGAGTTGTTTAATTCAGTATCACCAAAATTCAGAACCAACACATCTTCACCATCAACCTGAAACCTGGTTCTCCTGTTTCTTGGAACTGAAGAGCTTGAGCCTTGCTGCTGAGGACGTTCTTGGGGAACTAGGTCTAAACGCTGAACTTTCTTAATCAGCAAGTGGATAGCACAAGTCAATTCTGATGAAAGAGCTGAAGTTTGCTTGGATGCCAGCTCGAGCAATTCCATCCACTCAGAGAGATCATATTTAATCAGCTCGTCCCTCTTGACAACTTCAGTGTATGGGTGTTGAGGACCTTGACGAGTGATCAGTAAAGTGAGAACTTTCTCGTTACGAGGATTTGATGCTTTGACTTTAATGATCTTATCACTGCTCACTCTTCGTTTATGAACATCTTGAAATCTCTTTCGATCAATCCTGTCGAGAACACTATCAGTCTTAGACTTACTGCTGCTAGGAGGAGGCTGAGAAGATTTAGATTTGGACTGATATTCTAAGAATTTCTGCATCTGAGCTTCAAAGGATCCTTTGGCCTGAAGTTTATGCTGAATGAGTGATTCATTAGCTTGAGCAATATTCTTCAGAAGCTGAGCTTTATTGGCTTCATCAAGAATTTGCTTAACTTGATCAGGAGACATGTTCCATTCAGCCGCCAAATTCGATATGCTGACAATAGACTTAGGTTTCTTGCTGGGAGAAGGATTGTCAGCGTGTGAATCAGAACATACAGTATCAGCTGCTTCACGCTTTCGAGACAGAGGAAGAAGATCCTCACTAACAACATCAAAGTCTTCACCTTGAACTGGTATTGTGGGATCAATGAAATTCATGTCCAACATCTGACACTCATCATCCTGTTCTTCTTCATCATTAGGCTCACTATTTTCAGTAGATTTTTCAGTTTCAGCTTCTATTTGTTTCTCAGACACGTGCACAGGCTGTGGTGGCTCGGTCTGTTTCAGCACGTTCCCCTCAGATACATTATTAACAGAATTAGTTTCTCCCCCTTTTTGAGCATCATCATCATCTGGGCCAGGGGTAAGAGTTGACAAAATAACTCCTTTCAGTTGTTGGACATCAGCTTCAATACGAAGGAGACGCTGACTAATGTCTCGAGTCAGTGTAAGAAGCTCATTTAAGGCTGAGGATGGGATTTGGATGAACCGAGTACCTGAAAGCTTTTGTGATTGATGTTGCTCCCCCTGAGATGGTTCCTCCCCCTGAGCAGATGGCTCCCTGTAAGCAGATGGTTCCCCATGAGCAGATGGTTCCCCATGAACCGAGTGAAGTTTTTCAGTGACAGAGATGGTATGGTGAGAAAGTTGAGGAGAGATTTGACCATCTCTTGGACTAGGATCATCTGGAATGTCAGCATTAGTGTCGTTTATATGATCAGCTCCTTCGTCAGTGTCAGCGTTCAATGATGGAACTGTATAAGGATGTGCGATCCACTCTCGCATTCGATCAGAAATGCCGATGTCATTGGCTAGAGGATCATCTTGGTACATTCGAACTGACATTCGTAGACATGGGATGGGGTTTACAGAGTGTGAGTAATAGGCCTCAACGAAAAATTTGTCCAGAACAAGAGCAATCCAACGAGGAAATGGAACATGATCAGCTCTTACATTGGCACGAAGAAGTTGAACAAGCTGATCAAAGAAGAAGGCCCCATAATCAAGATGTTTGTTGAGAAGAAGAGAACATACCACTTGTTGCTCAAAAGCACTCAGTTGATCACCACTACGAGATTTGTGGCCCACGCACTTGCAAAGTGCTCCGGTGAAGAACTTCCATCCCGGAGTCATACACTGATGCAGAATGAGATTTGATCGAGTACCAGCTTTGGAGTGATCGTATCCCAATTGATCGAAAAGGCGTTGACAGCGTTCAATGGACGGGAGCTCAGAGAAAGGATCAAAGATTGGTAACCTGAGAGCAGCACTGAGAAGATCAGCAGTGATGAATACTGAATGACGGCCACGCCCAACGCTGCCGAAGATAGCGTTGTTGTCATTATTGACTGATGCAGAGTAGTAGAACTCGCATATTTGTTCTGGAAAGAACTCTGATGGAACCTCACTAATAGCATATCGAAGTCTGCAAGAAACTAGAAAGTTAACAAAATCTTCGAGTCCAAGACCTCGATGAACATCTGGTATATCAGGGTTGAAAACGACATTAGTGGCTTTGATATATATGGTAAGAGGAGGAGAGTTTGGAGCAGGGATTACTCTTCGTGAAGTGGATGAGAAGGTAAATAGGGTTGCCGCCATTGAAGAAGGTTTGGATTCTAGGGTTTTGAAAAGAAACGAAGGAAATTTGGATAATGGAAGGAAGGTTTGAAAGAGAAGGGAAAGAGGTTTAAATATGGGACAAAACGGGTTTTAAAAGGTAATGATTATCTTGTTTAAAAATAACTGCGTATCGTAACAAACTGTCAAATCAGAAAAATAGCCGTTGGGTAAAAAGAGCCGTTGAACTGAAGATGAAACGACAATCAGTGTCTGCGGAAGCGCTGAGATCAGTGTTATGAAAGTTTCATGCTGAAAGATGGTTTACCGTCAATTCAAGATACAACTTGCTTGTTTAAGGTTAGCAAGGTGGTTGGTACGTGTGATAGATACTAGTTTGATTATCTAACCATCGGCATAGAGTGTTGTGTCTTTATCAGTGAGTGGTTTGTCTTATTGAATCATTAGACACTAAGTGAGAAGAAGGTGAAGAGAGGATTGTTGCGTGTGATAGACCTTAGTGTTTTGGTCTAACCATCGGCAAAGACTGTTAGACTCTCATCAGCGTGTGTTTTGTCACACTGAATCACAGAATCAATGTAAGATTGGTAAGAAAGGATAGTTGCGTGTGATAGACCATGGTGCTTTAGTCTAACCATCGGCAAAGAGTTTCAAGTTGTTATCAGTGTATGGTTTAATACAGTAAATCATTCAACTTTAGTTTAGAAGATTTGTTGAAGAGATAAAGATAAGAGATCAAACCAAGTACTCAGCATGAGAATATCATCAGAATATCATCGTCAGCAAAATATACATCAGCTTATAAGACAATAGCAAACATTAGCAAAATTAATTACAAAGTAATCATTCCAAGTTCTCCAATAATGTGAGCAGTTGTTTGAGTGTCCAGGGCCTTGGTGAAAATATTAGCTAGTTGATCTGAAGTCTTGACATGTTCAAGAACAACCTTTCCTTTCTCAACATTATCCCTGATGAAGTGATGTCTGATCTCGATATGCCTTGTCTTTGAGTGCTGAACAGGGTTCAGTGTGATTTGAATGGCACTGGTGTTATCACAGTAAATGGGAGTCTTAGTGAATTTGAGCCCAAAGTCTAGAAGCTGATTCTGAATCCATAAGAGTTGAGCACAGCATCTTCCAGTTGCAACATACTCAGCTTCTGCAGTCGAAATAGCTACTGATGTTTTCTTCTTGCTAGACCAGCTGATAAGACGATTTCCAAGGAAATCACATCCACCTGATGTACTCTTCTTGTCTAAGTTACATCCTGCATAGTCCGAATCAGTGTATCCAAAAAGTTCAAATGCTGAGTCACGAGGATACCATAGTGCCAAGTTCTGAGTGCCTTTCAAGTATCAAAAAATGCGCTTGACTGCCATGAGATGAGACTCCTTGGGATTAGCTTGGAATTGAGCACAGAGAATAGTTCCAAACATGATATCATGACGACTTGCAGTGAGATACAGAAGAGATCCAATCATTCCTCGATAAAGAGAGTGATTGACATCAGCGCCAGTGGGGTCAGCGTGTAGCTTATCAGTCTTGGACACCGGAGTGGAGGCCGGTTTGCAGTCACTGAGAGAGTACTTAACAAGCAGGTCAGTAATATATTTACTTTGACAAATTGAAATACCTGATTTTTGTTGCTGAACTTCAAGACCTAAGAAAAAGGTCATCTTCCCCATCATGCTCATTTCGAACCTTTGAGACATGATCGCAGTGAATTCCTTGCTCAGTCTCTCACTTGGAGAGCCAAAGATGATGTCATCGACATAGATTTGAACAAGTATCGTGTCCGAGCCTTTGTTTTTGATGAAAAGAGTGTTATCGATTGCTCCTCGTCTGTATCCATTTTCAAGAAGATACGAAGTCAGCGTCTCATACCAAGCCCTGGGAGCTTGCATCAGTCCATAAACAGCTTTGTCTAGTCGGTACACATAATCCGGGTGATCTTTGTCTACAAATCCTGGGGGCTGACTGAGAAATACTTCTTCTTCTAACACACCATGAAGAAATGTTGTTTTAACATCCATCTGATAGACAATGAAATTCATATAGGATGCATATGCGAGAAACAGTCTGATTGCTTCAATACGTGAAACTGGAGCAAAAGTTTCCCCGTAGTCAATAGATTCAATTTGAGTGAACCCCTGAGCAACAAGTCTTGCTTTGTTGCGAGTAATAATACCATCTTTATCAACCTTGTTGCGATCGACCCAGCATGTTCCGGTGATGGTCTGGGAACAAGAGTCCAAACCTTGTGCCTTTCGAACTCATTCAGCTCGTCTTGCATGGCTTTAATCCAGTCAGCGTCTTCAAGAGCTGAGTGTATCTTGTCAGGTAATATCATTGAAACGAAATTAACATACATGCAAAAATTATTAGATACACGAGATCTGGTTCGGACACCATCATGAAGATTCCCGAATAATTTGATCAACAGGGTGATCTCGATGTTCAGGAGCTGATACTGATTCCAATGGATTTGACGCTGAAGTGTTGTTACTGAGAGGGTCATCAGTTGTAGTAGACCCTTCAACTTCAAGGGTTTCATCAGCCTCAGACAAATGGGTTGTCGAGCTGACCATGGTACCTTGATTTACAGAACTTTGGATTGGAACACTGGGATCAGGAATAATAGCTTCTTCTTCAGGGTGAGAAACTTCATCATATGGGCAAGAGAGCAGCTCATGAAAGATAGAAGAGGAATAAGCTACCTTTTCATCAGTGAATGATTCTTCATCAAACTTTACATGAATGGATTCCTCAATGCACTGCCTGTTCACATGAAAAACACGAAAAGCCTTTGAAATACATGAGTATCCAACAAAAATACCTTTGTCATCCTTAGGCTCAAATTTAGATCTAGAATCGCGCTGATTGAGAATATAGCAAACACATCCAAACACGTGAAAGAAGGATACGTCTGGCTTTCGACCTCTCAGCATCTCATATGGTGTCTTCTTGTGAACTCTGTGAATTACAGAGCGATTCTGAGTATAACATGTTGTATTAACAGCTTCAGCCCAAAAAGACATAAGAAGACCAGCATGTATCATCAAGGTTCTTCCTGATTCAATCAGAGTTCGATTTCTTCGTTCAGCAACTCCGTTTTGTTGAGGAGTGCGAGGAGCTGAGAATTTCTGCCCAATGCCTTTAAAATCACAAAAGTCTTCTAGAATTGAATTTCGGAACACAGTACCATGATCACTCCTTAGCTGCTTAACTTTGAGACCAGTCAGTGTCTCATTTTGACGAATCAGTGAGATAATTTCCTGTGCAGCATGACCTTTCTTTTTCAAGAAAACCACCCATGTAAATCGAGTAAACTCATCTACAACCACCAGAGTATACTTATTTCCTCCTAGGGAACGAATGGGAATAGGACCAAACAAGTCCATGTGAAGTAGATGAAGAGGAACGGATATGCTCGAACATGACTTGGGTTTGAACGAAGACTTTGTTTGCTTTCCTTGTTCACACGCTGAACAGACTTTATCTTTGACAAAACTGAATTTTGGAAGACCTCTGACCAGATCTTGATTGGATATCTTAGACAGATTTTAAAAATTCAAATGTGAGAACCTTTTGTGCCAAATCCAGCTGAGATTGGTTTGAGATTTGGTAAAGAAGCATTGCATCAGTGCCTTGTCACTTGAGAACATGTCGAGAACATATATATCATCCTTTCTGTTTGCTGAGAGTACGATGTTCTTGTCAGTGTTGATGACTCTACCTTCCTTCTTTGTAAAATGAACTTCATAATCAACATCACACAATTGAATGATTGAGATAAGGTTATGTTTGAGCCCCTTTACATATGAAACATTCTGAAACACCACATTGTTGCATTTGATGTGCCCATATCCTTTAGTGAACCCCCTTCCATTGTCTCCGTATGTAACTGCAACACCACTTTTCTTGACATAGTCTTCCAGGTGAGACTTGGATCCTGTCATATGTCTTGAGCAACGACTGTCTAAGTACCAAAGATGTTCTTGACCCTGATACATTGAAGGAGAATCAGTGTTGTGCTTCCTGGAATTTTCAACCGCATCAGACATATCAACATCAAATGAACTTGTGATGTCTTCACATTCATCAGCATCTTCTGTTTTAGCCATCAGACATTTAACTTCATCATCTGATGACTCCTCATCAGTCTTCCATTTTTCTTCTTCAGTAACAAGAACTTTATGTTCCAAGTTCTCTGCTTTCAGCTTTTCAACCAATTTGTTGTACTTCTGCTTCCAGTATTCGTCCGAGCTTTAGGTTCTTTGCTTGCATTCTTTTGCAAAATGGTCAGTGCTACCACAGTTAAAGCACTGAGCTTTCCCTTTCTTTTCAGTAGCAGGTTTCTTGTCAGCATCTGACCTTTTGAAGGATTTCCCTTTCATCTTCTTCTGAAACTTTAAGAAATTACGGCCTGATTTCTCAAAAGTCTTCACAATGAACGCCGCTCTAGCAAAAACCTTTTCCAGACTATCAGTATCACTTTTA
Source organism: Lactuca sativa (assembly GCF_002870075.4). Lineage (NCBI taxonomy): Eukaryota > Viridiplantae > Streptophyta > Magnoliopsida > Asterales > Asteraceae > Lactuca > Lactuca sativa. The sequence continues at coordinate 137,903,139 of NC_056627.2, forward strand.
GTAGAATCAGTGTCTGAAAAGGATTTAGTGTCTGACTCGGATTCTTGCCTTTTGGTTGAAAACAATGCCACTGATGACTCACGCTGAGCATCTTTCATCAGCTCCTTTCTTTGGAGCTTTGATTCCTCATAGTATCGAAGATTTCCATAAAGACTTTGTAAATCCATTGTGCTGATTTTTTCACTATTTTTCAGCACATCAACATGATTTTCCCAACCTGGACCCAAAGAATCCAAAAACTTCTGCACTAGAATAGTTTGATGCTTTAACTGATCTAGTCTTCGCAAATCATTAACAAGAGTATTAAATTTGTTAAAGGTTTGATTCAGGGTTACACCTTTCTTAGCAAAAAAATGTTCATACCTTCTGTTTAGATCATTTATCTGGGTAGCCTTGACTTCCTCGGTACCTTCAAAAGACACAGTCAGTGTGTCCATCATTTCTTTTGCTGATATGTAGTTTTGAACCAGCCCAAAGATATTGTATGGCAAAGCATAGCTGATTGCTGCCCGAGCACGAACATCAAGCCCATTCTTTCTTTTGTCATTAGATGTCCAGTTTTCTTCATGACACCATCAGGAGCATTGTTTTTCAGAGGCTGATACATCGGAACATATGGACCATTATTGACAATGTCCAACATGTCTTCATCTATAGATTCTAAAGCATACAAAGCTTTGATTTTCCACATAGCAAAATTGTTTTCATCAAATGGAGGAATTTTAGTAGAAGAATGATTTGAAGAGTTTACAGAAGATGATGATGAAGCCATTTGTTTGATAAGAGAACACTGCTCTGATACCAATTGAACGACCCAAAGATCAAACAACTTATCAAATAATGACAGAAAATAAGAACAATAAAGATTCACAAAGAAAAGCTTTTCACTAAGAATGATAATCTCACAAAGAGATTATCGTATGCACAAAGCGGCTATTAGGGTTTATGAAAACGTGTAACGTATTACAAATTGATACAAAAGATTATATACTACTATTCTAGACAATCCCTATAAATCAGGGATATGCCAGCTAACTAATTTACGCTAACTATGGAAACAAGATAAATACAAATACTGTTACAACGTGCTGAATAAAGATAAATACTGATCAACTGAGATGCTGATGTTGATGCTGACGCTGAGTCATGCGCTGACGCTGTTAGACTGATTTCAAACATCATCATATTTCAAGGTTTGACCTTACAGGGCTTATGATCCAAGATTCCTTATGTTGGAACAAGTCCATGGAGTAACCCATGGATACTCCATGGAGGTTAAAATCCATTGAGCATATGGAATGGGTAAAGTTGTGAGTTACATGGTGTAACCCTAATAGCCACCATATAAAAGAATCCCATGGCTCAAGAAATCGGCCACGATGTGTGATAGGAAAGGGTAGCCGATTTTATGAAGTGTGGTTTTTCTCTCTAAGTCATTCCATGTGCATTTGGTGTTGTGTGAACCATTTAAGGTTTCACACTTGGGGCACTAGGCACTCAAGCTTCATGAAGACTTTCTACATCAAAGAGGTATGTAATTCTAAGTTGATATATTCATATCAATCAATGTTATTATGCTAGTTAGGATGAATACCTTGGAAATTTCATATTCGCATGTATAATAGAGAAAACATATATCCAAGGTATTTAGGGTTGCATGTACACTTTGGAGTGTTAGAATGCTCAAAACCCAACAGTGGTATCAGAGCCTAGGCTTGCTTTCTCTTAGACTTGATGCAAATGTGTTTTTTCAAAGTTGAATCTGTCCAGACCATAAAACTGGATGAGTTTATGCCAAAAACTCGACGAGTTCATCATTTTGGGCATGAACTCGATGAGTTTTTAAGGAACTCGACGAGTTTTGGGTGCTGACAGCTTGTTGTTTGTTGTTTTGGCTGGAATTGGACTAGGAACATTACCATAAGCTGTTTTTGGACTTATAAACTTGTTTTTGATGTGGTAATGCTCATGCTAATCCAATTTCAAAGATAATTGTCAATAGGTTCATGTTTTGTATTAGTTTAAGGTTTAGACTAATTGCATGAAAGAGTTTGATTTGAGTTATCTTGTTCTTATGAGTTGCTTAGATTAATAGAAAAGTTAATTGATTATGTGTTTTCAATCCATTTTAATCTAAGAGATGATTCTAAAATGTATTTGTGTAACTTTTCCTCAAGTTACATGAAAGGTCACATTTAAGTTTCATAAAACTGATAAAAGTTGGCAATGGTTACAAAAAATGAAGAGTCTTGTCCTCAAGTTATGCAGGTTCAAGAGTTACTTCATTAAGTAATAAAATGTGTAACCTTAATTAATTCCATAAGTTATAAAATAAAGAAAAAGTTACATTCTTTTATTAGTTTAAAGTCTTCCCTAACGTTTCCTCAAATTATGGAATTTGAAGTGTCTTTAATTAAAACTACTTTAAACACATAAGTTATGGAATTAATTAGTTTTGAATAGTTTCAAAACTTGCCCTCAAGTTTTGGAATTTCAAGTTTTTCAAAACTTATGAATACTTTAGTTTTGAATAGTTTCAAAACTTATGAGCTAGGTCGTTTTAAGGCTGGCTAAAATTTAGTGCCATGTGACAATGCTAAGGTTCGTCCAGATGAATCTTCTATCTTGATCTCTTTCAAGATACTGTCAATATATGCTTAAGGATATAAAACTTTTAACATTCATTTTATCTGTATCTGCAGATTTTACATTCCAAGATTGTATATTGTTCTTCTGAAGTCTTTCATATTAGAAACACATAACCGAGTCAAGGTGAAAACCGTTGGCATGGCCAGAATTTAATTTCCATGATTAAGTATGTCTCACTCATACAAGATTATGAATGTCACTATGCTCCCACTAGTTCTTAGTAAACAAACATGTTCCATTCATTTTAATATAAAATCATACATTGTGGTTTCATATTAAAATGATGATTGCAACATTGAGATGTTTTCTTTATATCCACAAGTGGATCTCAAGCTTTACATATTTTGTTAGGATAACATGGATTATGAAAACCTCCAGGATAATCTATATAAATATCTTCTAGTAGATGTCGATTACGAAAGATCCCTTTCTTAAAGTTGGAATATGTGAATGTCATTTATATAATAAACATAACAATGTCAAATATGAGTTTGATTTAAAACAAGTTTAAGTAAAAAGTATTTTGCATATAGAACTTTTTATTTATAAAATATTGATATTTACTTTATAACTCTAATTAAGAGATATAGTCTCATAAAAAGAATTTTAATCATTTCCGGATATGAATATGATCCTTATGAAAAACAATTTAAGTAAATAGTCATTCATTCATAAATTAAACTGAGACATATATTTAGGCAAGCTAAATTAAAACCTACATTGTTCCAAAATAAACATTGTTTTATATTACAAGTACATTATATTCCTAGCATAATTAATAAACTAAACTCCAAGAGTGTAGTTCCAACTTGATTGTGCTCAGCTAGTTACTCTTCTGTAAATATCTGCAAGCCATTTACAAATATTAGATTAACATTTAAGTAGCAAGTATCTAAGTGTTATATGAAAAGTATGAGTTCTATTTAGTAGATACCTAAAATACTAGTCTCTTCCAGACTTTCTTTCCAAATAAGAGGAGCAGGTTCTCTTCTAATTCCCAGTTTCTCCATAAAAGAAACAAGATCCATATATGTAGGCAATATTGGATTTGTTAGGCTTAGAGGTGTCCAATCCATAAAAGATGGGCCTCCTAGATCCCACAAGGTGACTCTTTTGGGATTGAACTATTCCTAGTTTGATGTTAGAAACATCTTTAGCATCACAGTGATGCCTTTACTAGGTATCATGTTCACGCTTATTGCTCAAACCAAATATTTTAGGACTTGGACCTTTATGTGTATACAATTTCATATCTCTCACGAGATTGTCTCTTAAGACATTACCCATTCATTGAAGTTATATCTATTAAATTTTATTGTTGCTTTAATTCATTAAAGAAAATGTCAATTCATGGTAATAAAAATGGATTATTTAACTACAAAATTTTAACAAAATTCATTTAGTATTTTCAATATTTAAACTCTACCCTTTTAGTTTCCAAAAACATTAATTATCAAAGTCTAGGATCTAAGTTGCAAAATAAATAAATGGTTAGGTACCCTTTATCGCATCCACTTGCATTCAACCCAGTAGATATTGATTATCAATTATATCTTACTATATAATTCCTAAATGTATGGGATCGCTATTAACAAATTTATTTATGTTTGAACCCATCTGTGCCTCGAAACTCTCTTGCTTAGATATCATTTATCACAAAAGATTTCCGATTAAACCATCCAATTTGAAAACTTGTGTAATCGGCCTATAAGTTGTTTATATAAATCGCGAAGACACCCCGACCATCAAAAGATAACACTAAGCGGTTAGGTATCATTTATCCCACTAGTGCATACAAGAGATGTGTGAGTGCTCTTCAAAAAGGATTGCATAGATTTGAGGTTTGTAAAAGGGTATTTTATATGTTTTATAATTCTAGGTTTAAAAACATATGATATCATGGTTATTACATGTATATAATAAACCGTGGTACCAATTTTCAAAAGAAAATCATTTTTAAAGGTTCTATATAAAAAGCTAGTTTTTATATAATTTAACGTGATTCAATTTTAGTCACCGGTATTAATTTTGACTGCATTTGAACCTTTTATATCATTAATAAAACTTACTTTTATTACTTATATATATATATATATATATATATATATATATATATATATATATATATATATATATATATATATATATATATATATGGAGTTTTTATAAGTTATAAAAATCACCATTTTAAAACTAATATTTAAGTATTTCAAAATTTGACATTATTAACGTTTATAAAAAAACGGATTTTATTTTAAACCAACAACTTGTTACATCTTATATCCACGTTGAAAACAAAACTCCATGTGATGTTTATTTTGTCCAAAATTATTTTAAATAATCAAAGGGATGTCTTCTTTTTGTAATACTTTAATCTCATACTTCTAAAGTATGTTCCCTATATTACAATAAGCTACAAACCATACCTCTCTTTCTTCTTCCTCAATTTCGAAATTAACATGTTAAAAGAGGAAGAAAACATTATATTTTATAAACCGATTTATAAAATATAAACTTTAATTTTTTGGTAAAAGAAAAAAAGAATTTATCTAGTCCAAAATGTTGTGCATGCCTTATTAATTCATACCATATGAATTATGTAATGTTACTTGCTAATGAAAATTATTATTTTCTAGAAAAAATAATATCCAATTTAATTATAAGAGTTTATTAAATATTTATTAAAATCAATTTCTAATAAATAATTAGTATTGATCAAGAATTAATTTGGAATTAATTAAGTGATCAAAAGGAGACTAATTAAATATATGGGTTGATTGTGTAAATCATTCATTCTTTTATATGTGGGCTTGAACGACCCAAAGATCAAACAACTTATCAAACAATGACAGAAAATAAGAACAACAAAGATTCACAAAGAGAAGCTTTTCACTAAGAATGATAATCTCACAAAGAGATTATCGTATGCACAAAGCGGCTATTAGGGTTTACGAAAACGCGTAACGTATTACAAACTAATACAAAAGATTATATACTACTATTCTAGACAATCCCTATAAATCAGGGATATGCCAGTTAACTAATTTACGCTAACTATGGAAACAAGATAAATACAAAAACTGTTACAACGTGCTGAATAAAGATATATACTGATCAACTGAGATGCTGATGTTGATGCTGGCGCTGAGTCATGCGCTAACACTGATAGACTGATTTCAAACATCATCATATTTCAAGGTTTGACCTTACAATCTCCCCCAATATGATGATGTTCAAAACCAACTAGATTAGAACACCTCTGGACAAGAATTCTTCATACTCAGCTTCAGTTTCTACTTTTACTGGCCAGTAGGGACGGTCAAGCAGCTCCTGTCTTCTATTCAGCAATTCCATAGCAATTAGAATATGAAATTCTCCAGAAAGATCTTGATGGATCATGCACATTTGTCTTAAGCCAACGAGATGAGTTGTTGGAGCCCTTGGAATCTCAGCAGTTCGCTGAAAACACATTTTTCTGTTTTTGTTGAGATAGAACATTCCGTGTTCAGGAACAGAGATAAACTGATGTTGAACAGGCTCAACACCAATGGGAAGAGAGTTGTTTAATTCAGTATCACCAAAATTCAGAACCAACACATCTTCACCATCAACCTGAAACCTGGTTCTCCTATTTCTTGGAACTGAAGAGCTTGAGCCTTGCTGCTGAGGACGTTCTTGGGGAACTAGGTCTAAACGCTGAACTTTCTTAATCAGCAAGTGGATAGCACAAGTCAATTCTGATGAAAGAGCTGAAGTTTGCTTGGATGCCAGCTCGAGCAATTCCATCCACTCAGAGAGACCATATTTAATCAGCTCGTCCCTCTTGACAACTTCAGTGTGTGGGTGTTGAGGACCTTGACGAGTGATCAGTAAAGTGAGAACTTTCTCGTTACGAGGATTTGATGCTTTGACTTTAATGATCTTATCACTGCTCACTCTTCGTTTATGAACATCTTGAAATCTCTTTCGATCAATCCTGTCGAGAACACTATCAGTCTTAGACTTACTGCTGCTAGGAGGAGGCTGAGAAGATTTAGATTTGGACTGATATTCTAAGAATTTCTGCATCTGAGCTTCAAAGGATCCTTTGGCCTGAAGTTTATGCTGAATGAGTGATTCATTAGCTTGAGCAATATTCTTCAGAAGCTGAGCTTTATTGGCTTCATCAAGAATTTGCTTAACTTGATCAGGAGACATGTTCCATTCAGCCGCCAAATTCGATATGCTGACAATAGACTTAGGTTTCTTGCTGGGAGAAGGATTGTCAGCGTGTGAATCAGAACATACAGTATCAGCTGCTTCACGCTTTCGAGACAGAGGAAGAAGATCCTCACTAACAACATCAAAGTCTTCACCTTGAACTGGTATTGTGGGATCAATGAAATTCATGTCCAACATCTGACACTCATCATCCTGTTCTTCTTCATCATTAGGCTCACTATTTTCAGTAGATTTTTCAGTTTCAGCTTCTATTTGTTTCTCAGACACGTGCACAGGCTGTGGTGGCTCGGTCTGTTTCAGCACGTTCCCCTCAGATACATTATTAACAGAATTAGTTTCTCCCCCTTTTTGAGCATCATCATCATTTGGGCCAGGGGTAGGAGTTGACAGAATAACTCCTTTCAGTTGTTGGACATCAGCTTCAATACGAAGGAGACGCTGACTCATGTCTCGAGTCAGTGTAAGAAGCTCATTAAAGGTTGAGGATGGGATTTGGATGAACTGAGTACCTGAAAGCTTTTGTGATTGATGTTGCTCCCCCTGAGATGGTTGCTCCCCCTGAGCAGATGGCTCCCTGTAAGCAGATGGTTCCCCATGAGCAGATGGTTCCCCATGAACCGAGTGAAGTTTTTCAGTGACAGAGATGGTATGGTGAGAAAGTTGAGGAGAGATTTGACCATCTCTTGGACTAGGATCATCTGGAATGTCAGCATTAGTGTCGTTTATATGATCAGCTCCTTCGTCAGTGTCAGCGTTCAATGATGGAACTGTATAAGGATATGCATGCCTTATTATTTCATACCATATGAATTATGTAATGTTACTTGCTAATGAAAATTATTATTTTCTAGAAAAAATAATATCCAATTTAATTATAAGAGTTTATTAAATATTTATTAAAATCAATTTCTAATAAATAATCAATTATATCAAGTTGTTGTTACCGTGACCCATTAGTATCATATGTTAGTTAGCAATATCACTTTAATATGATTCTTGAGCATACTAGATATTTCACCCTAATTCGAGAATAATCAGCCATTTACAACCAACAAACCTATTCTAAGCCACCACCTTGTTGAGAGAGTGTTCTATTGTTCTTGCCTTTGGTGGTGAGTTGAAGTGAGCAAGGAAGGTGAAGTCATCGGTGTATTTGGTGGACTCTAGGTGGAATTCTTAAAGCTTCTCCCTTAGCATCATCTTGGTGATTCATTTCAGGATTTCCAAAAGGTAAGGACATCTACATTTGACTCATTTTTGGTCCTACAAACCACCCACAAGAAGAAACCTTGAATGATGCAAAATTCTTTGTTTTGGTGTGTTAATTGGTCCCATTCCTGTACATATCATTCTAGTCACTTAGAAATGGTATTGAGGGGTAAAGATTATCCCAAAAGAGGACTATGGTTATCACTAGATGTTCAAAATCTGGAATTGACCAATTCTCACAACGTGATAACCCATGAGTCACGTCGTGACGATGGGAATTTGAATGCATAGGATTGTGTGTCATCGGAGACAACGAGCATCCATTTTCCATGTCGTGATGATGGGGAATTGACACGTTAAATCTTAATTGTCTTCTGTATCATGACATCGACATTATAGTTCCATGATGTGACGAAAAGAACTGATCAGGATAGAATCGCGATTAACACTAGGCTCACGACGTGAGGTCAGGACGTGAAACCTGTCTGGAGAAAATCTTTTTTATTTTATGATGCATTTTTGATTTGTTCTTTGGGTATTCTTTTAGGGGTGTTAGAATACATGCGTGAATATTATTTTCCTCTTTTCATAGCTCCACATAACTTGGACTAGAGGTGAGTCATTTATGGTGGTGGTTTAAGCACTTGTTTGGAAGGATAACATGTACCTATACTTGTGTTCTTGTGTAATTGATTTTGTGTGATGTGATAAACCGAATGTCAAGATTCAATTACAAAATGGACATGTAAAGTTATTGATGATGCAATTTAATTTAGGAATTCTTTGTATGCAAGAATTCTTAAATTAAGCATTTGGTGCAAATTGAGAAAGTTAGGACCATGCTAGAAGTGAGGATTATTAGTGTGGCTAAATTGTGATGTTATGCATGTTAAATTTCTATTTTGTTACTCTTGAATGAAACTAGGATATACATGCTAGAAGTTGTTTGTTGAAAAGTGTATCTCTTTACATACTACTAAGTGATGTTATGTATATTTATGTGGATATACCTTTGAAGTGTGATTTGAGATCTAGTATGCCATGGTTTAGCTATGATAATAATTCACTAGCATAATTACTTATTGACATTTAAGAGGTGTATGTTTGTGCATGTGAGAGAACTAATTAATTATATAATTAATTAAAATAAAAGGGGAATACACATAACAGGGATAAAAAGGGTAGTAACCGAACATAGGTTCGTTCCCATATGGGATATCAGGAGGGAAAGATATCATTTGAGGAAAGAGATTAAGCCAATTCGATGTCGAATGGTTTTCTAGATAACCATATCGAAACATCGTACGGGTGCACGTTGGTGTATTGGGACTAGATTGATGTTGTCTATTCGATAACACCATATCAAGGATCATGTTTGGGTGTAGGTATGCTCGTGGATTTATCGTGTACCGCCCTCGAATGACAACTCATAATGCTCATACATGCATAGTCGGAGTAGTGAAGATGGAGAACCAGGGACATTGTTTCGAGTGAGAGTCGCACCCCATTTAGTACACTGAGTCGCTATGTTATGTTAGTAGCGAACAAGTCTTATTTTGGGGAGCTTAGTAATGTAATACACCCTAGTTAGTGAGGGAGATTCATAGTAATTATAGAAAAGAAAAATAATAAATAATTATTGAAATGAAAGAATGTTCGGATTGAATTGCACAATCATATATTAATAACCTGCGATGTGTGCTGAATGGATTGATGAGATTACATGACTTTACATGGTGTATGTGTATGTATTGTTTCTATACTTATGTTCATGAGATTGTCTCATTGTGTTGATGCTTACACTTGTTTCTTTCTTGTTGTTATGGCGTTTGCATTGGAACCTGTAGCTTGACATTGATGGCCTGGTGAGGTTCGGATCTTGTGGGTAGTTATAGTATCTTTGGTTGCTAGTGATGACATCATTTTGAAATATTTTCTAAGTATCACTGGTGATGTTTTCGTAATAAGACTTCCACTAACATTTGATGATATGGTTTGGTTAAAAATAAAAGAAAAAATGGGTGAAAAATCACGGTGTTACAAGTTGGTATCCGAGCCATGTTGTGAGTGAACAAAATACAGAGGTTGGTATTCCGACTCACAATGTAGACGGGCTGAATTAGGTTGCTTTAGATTCTTAAAAAGGGGGGGGGGGGGTGTTGAGAGTTTTATGTTAGAGTAAATTTAACGAAAGGTCCCTATGGTTTGGGTTGATTTGCGCGTTTGATCCCTAACTTATTTTTTTTATCTCAGACGATCCCTTGAACTTGACTTTGTTGCATACATTGTCCTTACGAAACATAAAAAGATAGTCTTGCCCTTATAATGTTATTTTTAGATTTATTATTATTTATTTATTATTAAAAAATATTTATTAAAATAATCAATGTGGGTCCCACCATACAAAACCCACTACCCTTAATTCCCTACTCTTGCACTTTTTAATCTACATTATTCCATCTTCACCATTATCACCTCCTGCTGACTCCTACACCTACCTCACCATTAAATCTCCACCCTCTCCTATCTTCACCCTTGAGCTGCATCACCTTCCTCTCCCTCTTCACCTCTTGCTTCATCAGTGATGGAAACCTAAAGTTACCCCTTTGTGACCTAAATACCGTTGCAATTTTGTAACTAACGACGATAGCTACCTACTCCGTCATCAAGATGACCATCACCGCCTGTGACTCAAAACAACGAACCCATTAAATTGAGCATCACCTGCCCCATTGTCTCTACACTCACTCCATATATTCAAGAAATCACTATGTCTGGTCTCTGTCATCAAGCAATTGGCATTGGCCTTTGATCATCAAGAAATCAACGCCGAGTTCAATTGTTCACCGACCTCTATTGTCAATCTAACCATAGTTAGTCTCATATAAGATTATTTCAGTTTCTATTAGTACACCGTATGTATTTTGTATTTTCAAGTATTAGAGCATCTGTTAAATTTCTATGTCTAATTTCACATCTTGCTGCATAAATTCGTGACATAGAGTATTTGATTTCAATTTTGTTAGTCTGGTTTAAATGTATCTACGTAAATATGATTTCAAGTTTAAAGGTTTGCTCCATGTATGAATTATGTTTCAATTTTGATCTTAGATTTGATCAATGATTTTCATTTCAATGTTTGAATTTGATATCTTCTTTCAAGTTATAAGATAAAAACGATATTTGATTTCAAGGATTAACGATAAATATGATTTTAGACATGGTTTAAACTCTGATGATGGGGTCGACGGTGGTGGTGCAGGAGAAGAACAATGGTCTTCTAGTGAACGAAAATAGAAGAAATAATTGCGAACAGGGGAATGAAAGTGTGACAACCTGAAACTTTTTTAGTCAACGAAAGTAAAAACCCGTTAAATAAAAATTTCCAATTTTATTTATTTTGTCAATTTTGTCAAGCTCATAAGAGTTGAAAACAACTTAGAGTATATGAATTCAATATATATAAGTGTCGGGTCAAAAAATCGTGCGAAAAATCAAGTTTTTCTTCGAAAATCAGCCAAGTCTCGTTCATCTCGGTATTTACGACCGCGAACATGTTTACAGCCGTAAACCATTCACGGCCTGGGGACCCCACCTCCGACCGTAAACCCAGCCTATATATATATACATACGTATTCTTACCCTCATTTCTACAATTCTAGACGAAAACACTACTTTCTCTATCTAAACCCACCAACCGAAAACTCAAGATTTCCTTCATCTATCCACCGAAAATCATCCAATCCACCTTTGAACTTTTTTTGGAGCATCAAGCATTCATCATTTCGTCAAATCAACCACTCTTCATTCTTGGGTTTACGGCTGTGAACCTTCAAATCTTCATATTTTCACCAAGAACACAAAGAGCATGCTGTAAACCATTCAAGGGTCGTACACCATTCAAGGGCCAAAATCAGTTCACGGACGAGAACAGTTAACGGCCGCAATCAACCCTAAATCGTGGAACTTGGCTGTAAACCCACTTTTTCCACTTCGATCAAGTCTCGGTAACATTCCTTAATCAAAAGCAAGTGTTTTCTAGCACGTTAACTAACAGGTTCGCAAATTTAAATGCAAATATGTATTTAATTATTATTAGGATTTCGTTAATTGCCGCGTACATCAACTCGAGGGTGCTCATTTCCAGTCTCGTTGTATGGTACATACACGCAACCAAATGTGAGTTCAAAGCCCTGTATTTTTACTACTTTTAATGTTTTTAGTGGGAGAATACAAGTAAAATACTAGATTTTTGTGCTTTTATACAAAATGATTTCAAATGGAGTTAAAAACCTTTGCAATTGAATATAAACCTAGAAAATCACTACCGTTTATAAAAATATTTAGATATTCTAATCCCTTATGTAGCAAGCTGAGCATGAGGGTAATTTTCAATATACAATGATAATTGCAAGGTTTTCAGTACCATACATATTATATATTCAAACTTTGTGAATATGCTTTGGAAGCATTATCAAACTATTACAGAATTCAAGGCATAACGAGTAAACATACACACAAAACTGTAATAGGTATAGTTTGGGGTTCAATACACCGTTTTACAAATTCAAGAATGGTACATCATAACGTATATATAAACTATGGTAAAAATAGTTTATGGTATATTATTTTTCGAATACAAGAGTATTTTATTAAATAATTATTTAAGTATAATTATTTTTACTCAACAAGACATACATATAGATTCAAGTACAAGAGAGCATTACATTACACGTAAACTAGTTAATACAGGGTTGTGACACATCACTTTAATTGTACCCTTCAGGGTGACGACTAAATCCCATCATAGTATAACCAGAGTCTCCTAGAGGGAGAGCATGAGATTTGTGAATAGATCTATTCAGGATTGACTATCTCACATCTAAACTGCTAGCTACAGTTAGGTAGGCATGCCTGGGGTGACAAATGTCATAACATCCGATGCCTGAAGAATGTCAAAGGTGTCACTAGGTCATATCAAGCATGGTTATACGAGTTCACAACAGTATAAAATAACCTTTTGTTTATGGGATTTCATTCCTCAATACCTTTATTTTCATTAATAGAACTACTACATACTACAACTTGAGGATTTCAGGGATTTCAACTCATGGTTTTATTTTAAGTAATAAAAATACTATACATTATTGGTGGTATCCAGGGAATTTCATACTAGAGTTTTCAAACAAAACAATACAATACTGCTGGTGGTAACTAGGCATTCATGCTAATACTTTTCATTACTAAAGAAAATATTGGATTTTCTTGGAAACATACAAACATTTTCACAGATTCATCAATAAGTTTTCATTACAAAAACGTGCTTATGAACTCACTAGCTTTAATGCTGACACTCTTTCAAATCTACTTGTATTCTCAAGAAACCAGTAGACAGGTACTCCCACAGGCTTTTGAGAAGACGGAGCACATAAAGTCACGTCTTTTATATCTTGCTATACTTTTGATGTATACAAATTCTGTATCAAACAGAAGTAAATACCTTATATTTATATATATATATATATATATATATATATATATATATATATATATATATATATATATATATATATATATATATATATGTTATGTTTACTTTGATTACTATGATGCAATTGTTGTGATACTATACATGTCACCCTCCACCCCTGAACATTTCCGCCGTTTCGGTTTGGGGGTGTGACAGAAAGGGTATTGGGTCTAGGTGGGGTGTTTTTATTCATATCATAATATAACTTATAAATAAATAATAAATTATATAAAAATTAATTATAAAGGATAAACTATACTTTTTATTTTTGGCAGGGACCGAAGCCTTAACGAAAATACATAGTAGGGTCTTTTCGAGTTAAAAAAAAATAAGTTAGGGATGAACTGTGCAAATTACGCCAAACTATAGCGACCATGTGTGTAATTTACTTTTTATGTCATTTTTATACGCTTTATTCTTACTCTTTTCGATATTGGACATCATCTCTTCTTTCTCATGGATCTTGTAATTGTAATATTGCTTGACATTTAAGGAAGTGGTTCCAACTCTAAGGAACAAAAATTGAGGGGTAGCCAGAGTGGTCTAAATTATCAAAAACTATTGAGATAGGTCGCATTCCCAATGTCTCAAGTTGCTCGTCACTCACAACTCAGTTATCCTAAAACTTTCATAGTTCGAGTGGTGTTGCGCGTATTAAGGTATTAGAGGATCACCTTAGGGTGATCTTTGGAATTCACGTATTCTTCAAGCATTGCAAGTTGTTGGATTTTTGTTGTTCGACATTATAGTAGAGAAGGAACCTTTATATAGTCTAAGGGTTCTAGTAGGGTATGGAAATTGGAAAATAAAATAGTTGTACAAGCCTCTAACCTAAACGGGGAGAAAGGAGACTTTATATTAATTCTAGAAGCAAACATATATAGGTATGAATGTTAGTATTGGGCCCACACTATCATAAGTGCATGATATATGTTTGGGACTAGAGGGACCACAAGGAATCCCAATGACCTGATGGACGAAACTCATATATACAATAGAGGTAGTAATGGTAGAACTTTATGTGTTATTGTCTTTTGTGCTTAATTTGTGATACGTCATAGTCCATTGAGTTCTGCATTAGACAATGAGGTAGCAGTAGGGATTTCTGTGATAGTATGGAGAAATTTTGATGGGTGTTCGATCGTCATCTCTGATCACACTTTTACTCTGATTTAGATTCTAATATACATCACATCTTTCAACATTATATTTGATATAGATTGACTCTCTGCCAATCGGGTTGTGATCCTTTTCTTTGAGAAGTGTGTTTATATTAAACTTGACAACAGACGAAATGTTGTCTGCTGTAGGCAAAGTCTATAGGATCTATGACTATTTGTTCTGTGATGAAGGCATGTAAGTGCCTCGCTAGAGGTTGTGAGGACTTCTTGGCTAATGCAATCCAGATCACAAGGAATCAAAGTTTAGTGATGTTTTCCCTGATGAGTTACCCGGTTTACCACCACCAAAGGAGGTAGAGTTCTAGAACGATCTTGTTCCTGGCGCTACTCCAATATCCAAGGCACTATATCGGTTAGAAACATCAGAGATGGATCTGATGTGGTCTCAACTGCATGTGTTATTAGAGCGAGGTTTTATTAAACAAAGTTCCTCTCCTTGGGGAGCAATGGTCCTCTTCGTGAAGTAAGAAAATGATTGTTTTAATTAGATGTGTATTGAGTACCAAAAATTGAATAAAGTGACTGTGAAGAATAAGTACCTATTCCCAAGGATCGACAATATCTTTGATCAATTGTAGGGAGCTAATCACTTTTTGAAGAAGGAATTGCGATCAGGGTACCATCAGGTGCATGTATATAAGCGGGATGTTCCCAAGACCACTTTAAGGACCCGATATGGGCATTATGAATTCATGGTAATGCCTTTTGGTTTGAAAAATGCACCTACAACTTTTATGGATCTGATGAATCGGGTATGTAACATTCGATTCCATATATATATTCTTGATTGGTCCTTTAAGTTTAAAAAATTTACTAAAAGGGTCCCTCGTATGCTGGGCATACGTTTGGTACACTTAGCGTACATGCGCGTAAGGATTTGGGGAACTTAACCACGTATGCTGGACGTACATAGTGTATGCGAGGTGTATGAAAGCCAAGACCAAACCCTAATTGTTAGCGCATGAGCCCTATTAAAAAATCATTATGGCCTTTGGAAACTCACCCTCATCATCCTCCACTATTCATTACATCCCATTGGAACCCTAGTTCATCCTTTAAGTATTTTTTAGCATTAAAAGTGATTTTGTGGCATTTTGTGTGTATTCAAGAAGAAGGAACTTGGAGACTAATCATTTTTTGAGGTCGAGCTTCTAAATCTAAAGTCTTCATTAACTTTGGGAGCTATTGAAGGTATAAAGTTCTTACCTTGATGATTCATTTGATAGTTAGAGTTTAAGGTTTGTTTATGAGATTTTATTTGGTCTTATGGGTTCTCTATGTGAGTTTAGGCAACTCCAAGAGTTGGAGGTGTTAGATCTCAGTCCCTTTGTTGTAATAAATGCATAAAAATGTCATCTTGATGGTTGATATAAGTCCATGCATGAATTTGAGTCCTTAATATGAGCATTGCTGGATAAAAATGCATATTGGGTTCCATTAATAGATACTAAGGGTTAAAGTTGACAACTTTATGTATTAGAACCCTAAAATGGACAAGATCTGATAGTTGGACTTAATGGTTGAATGGATTCAGCACTTTTGGCTTAAGGTGGCAAGCAACCCAATATGTCGGGCATACCAAGGGGTACGCTGCGCGCACTGGTCGGTGGTCGAGTATGCCAAGCGTACCATGTGTACACTGAGCGTATGCCTCACAAAGGCTTTCCCTTGGACTTTTAGTCATAGGTTGGGCTTTGGACTTTTAGGCCTTAGTTAGGTTTTGGGCCTTGGGATTTTTTTACTGGGCCTTAAGTGTCTTGAATTAGGCCTTAGGATTCATTATTGTGTTATTGAGACAAGTTTGGTTAGGCCCATTATGGGAATACAAAAATGGGCTTTTATCTTAGGGGTCTGGACTTCCGATTCTAGCCCATGGTTATGGTTTATAACCTATTTTTGATTAGGGTGTTTTGTTTGTGTTCAGTGTGGGATCTTCCGGTTCTATAGCCGAGCATTTAGTATTTATCAGCGGACTGAGTCGAGTTTTATCCCAGTATTAATGGGTCGAAGGCACCAAGTCTAACCCATTCTCTGTGATTTAGGATGCTAGCTATATTTGTGATATGTTCATGAAAGACCAGGATTTGGCACTTGGCAACTTATGAAAGACTAGGATATGGCCCCTGGAATCTGTATGAAAGACAAGGATCTTGCCCCTGGCAACTGTATGGAAGACCAGGATTTTTCCCTCGACATAAAATTACTTGGAAGACTATGGTTTGGCCCATAACACTAAATTATTTATATTTGGTATGCAGTAGTTTGTGGAAAATCACTAAGCTTTTGCTTACGGTTCATAATTGTGGTTTCAGGTACTTCAGGTACTAAGGGGAAGGATCCGGCGTGATGACACAACATTCTCTCCTCACTATTTTCTGTACCCTTTTGATATTGTACTATGATAGTTTGACAATGTTATTATGGGATATTTTGGAACAATGTGATGATTTAAATCTCGTTTTATAATGAAAAATTTTATCCTGGTTTTTGGGTTGTTACAAGTTGGTATCAAAGCCTTGTTTTGAGGGATTCGTTAACACTTTCGGGTGTGTCAGAACTCAAACTGAGAAAATGATAATCTTTTCGAAAGAAAAAGAATTTGAATTTCTGAAAAAGATTCTTTTAATAAAAAGGGGAGTGCAATGCGTGCAATCAGCCGAGCTCAAATAAGTGTTTCCCAAGTGACCCATACTTATATATTGTGATTAGTATGCTTGATATATGAACTGCATGCTAGATTAGGGATAAGGATACCTTCAAGAATTATATGGTAGAACAACTTGATTTATGTGATGCTTTATAGGTCGATAGAACTTGATGCCATTTATTACTTTGGAATTCATATCGGCTCAATTATTTGCTATGTGTATGCTTTCAAAGTTATATATGATTAGGATTGTATAGCCCTTGAATGATCAATTTAGCCTCATTTCATGTTCCTTGTTTGGTTGTGGACTTAGGTTATAATCTTCACTCGACAGTCTACGCGATCCTATTTTGTGTACAACTGGCATGCATAGGGCAACCAACGATGTGGATTAAGGTTCTTGGTACTGCTATTGGTGAGGATTAAGAGTTCCTATAAGAGTCCAGGATATCTATGTTGTGGAGCATAGGTTGTTCTTGATTATAGTGTGGTAACTTAGAGGAATCAGAATTTTCCTCGAGGAAGGTACGGGTAGGTGTGGAAGGTAGTATTAGGCCCATACTACTGGAAGTACATGACCTATACCTAAGACAAGTGTTGAACATTGGATTCTAAGGTACCCGTGTGTGGTGATTTTCCCTTGAGTGTTTGTTGATTGTTTATATCTTGTGTTTCAGTTTGAGGATGGTCGTCAGATGTTTAGGATCGGGAGTTACTGGTTTTGGCTCTAAATCAGGTTCAGGTTCTAGCTTTGGCTCAGAACCGATTGATGAGAGGTTGTGTGAGCTTATTGAAACCAAGGTTACTTGTGGTATTCTTGATGCAACCCTCGTGATCTTCGGTACCGTCAAGGAGGGGATTTTGGAGCTCATGGAGGAGCGGCTCAGGTCTTTTTGAGCCGATATTGCTGCATGGCAGATTGGGACAAGAACTCCCTCAGCATGTAGACCGCTTGAGTTCTTTGGGGTTATGGACCCCATCGCTAGTCGTCGCTGGATTGCAGACATAGAGAATGCTTAGCATACGAGCTTTTTCCCGGAGGGGGTAAAGGTGGGATTTGTTGGATTAATGTCTAAGTCCATAACTATATTTGGTAAGACTTGACCCGACCCGGCATGGTCCATTTGGGTTGCATACCATCATGCACTTGAATGAGAGAAATAAGACACTTATGGTTATTAATATATTATAAGTTCTAGTATATTAATAATAAGAATAATAAGATTATTTAATTAGTATTGATCAAGAATTAATCTAGGATTAATTAAGTGATCAAAAGAAGACTAATTAAATATATGGGTTGATTGTGTAAATCATCCATACTTGTATAGTGGGCTAATGCTCCATGGATAATCAAGTTGGGCTAAAACCCATAGGATGGTCCATGGATGCTCCATGGTGTATTTGTACCCATGGATCCAAGGAAATGGAAAGCCATGACAATTAAGAGTTTACCCTAATTGTGTAACTATATAAGCATCTTATTATTGAGGAAAAATTGGCCACTAGAGATAGTGAAGAAAGGGCTAGCCGATTTTGAAGAGTGTAGAATTCTCTCAAGTTATTCTAAGTGTTTTGATGATTGTGATTCCATTTGAGGTGTCACACTTGGGGCACTAGGCACTCAAGCTTCATGAAGACATTCTACACCAAAGAGGTATGTATTCTATCTTGCTATAGTTATTGTTTTGTATGCTAGATTAGGATAATACCTTGGAAGTTCTTATTTGCATGTATAATAGAGAAAACATAGATCCAAGGTATTTAGGGTTGCATGTACACTTAGGAAGTGTTAGAATGCTCAAAACCCAACAGTGGTATCAGAGTCACGGGTTGTTTTCTGTTATATTGATGCAAATATTTTATTTTCAAAGTTGAAAAAAAAAAAAACATGAAGTTTGTCAAATTTTAAGATAATTACTTGTTCTTGTGAAAAATTAATTATTTGTAAAATTTGAATAAGTTGCTTTATGAGTTGAATTAGGTCAAATTTAATAAAAGATAAAATAATATGATTAGTTTATTAGTTTTAAAAGTTTGATCTAAAGAGTTTTATTTTTGAAACCTCCATAAGTTATGGATATGAAAAGGTTTTAAAAAAAAAAATTGATTCAAAGTTTTTTTGGAGTTACAAAATTTGGTGTTAATGTTTTAAAGGATTCCATAACTTAAGAATAAGTTATGGATCACCAAAAGTTTTTTGTGTTACCTTGTTTTATGAGTGAATTTAGATTAATGAATAAAATTATGTGATAGTTGGTTTTAATCCAAATTAATCTAAGAATTGATTCTAAAATGTGTTTTTGTAACTTGTCCTCAAGTTATATGAAAAGTCACATTTAAGAATCATAAAACTCATAAAAATTGGCAAAGGTTACAAAAATGAAGAGTCTAGTTCTAATTAAATGGTTTTATGACTCCATAACTTGTCCTCAAGTTATGGAGGACCAAGAGTCTCTTCATTTAATAAAATAAAATAAAATAAAAAAAAGGTGTAACCTTAATTAATTCCATAAGTTATAAAATAAAGAAAAGTTAATTCTTTTATTAGTTTAAAGTCTTCCATAACTTGTCCTCAAGTTATGGAACTTGAAGAGTTTTTGGATTAAAACTACTTTAAACACATAAGTTATGGAATTAATTAGTTTTGAATAGTTTCAAAACTTGCCCTCAAGTTTTGGAATTTGTAAAGTTTTCTCTAATGAATACTTTAATTCCAAGTTAGCCCTTAGAATTTTAAAAGTTAAAATTCAACCCTTATACTTTATAATATTATAAGTTAATAATATATATATATATATATATATATATATATATATATATGTATAAGAGTAAAGTCAGTCTTACCGCTAGTACGCCTCATTCACGAAGCCGGTCTATAAGGTGGGTATAAGGTTGTTGCCTATAAAATGGCAACTTAATGGGTGTCCACTCTCACCCACCGCTTGCTTGACTGGTGGAGGGTCGTTAGCCGAACGGGTTTGATAGGACTTGAATTCTCCCTTCATTAAAAGTATTAATGAAAAATACTAAGTAACTAAACTCTTAATAATACCCAATCTTAGTTACTTAGGAAAAATGTGAATAAGGTGCTAATCCATGAAATTACACTTTACACTTTGTCTAAGTCGTTAGTGGAGCGTGTGTGGTTAACCAGCACACTAACTTGGACTTAACGAGGTAGGTAAAGGGTGACTTAATATTTATCATAGTATCGATGGAGCGTGTGTGGTTAACCGGCACATCGATTGAGGGGTAATTTATTAAGGGTACCAAGTGATTTGCATGGTTACTTCACACCTTGTTTTGTGATCCTCGGCATCCCAGTCACAAAACCTGAAGGGCACACTCGAGATTGAAACATGCCTTTGAAAAGTTCAATGAATCTCAAAGATCTAGGAGTTTCAAAACCAATTAAAACCTAATAATACATTTCGTTTATCTTGGTGGAAATTGGTGAATCGTCATTCACCTACCTTCAAATATTTTATAGCTTGGATTACGGCATACCTCTTCTAAGTTATAAAATAGTTTGTTGGGTCCTAGCCTTAATATTTCATATTGGGTGTCATATTAAGGACTTTAAATCAACTATCTTGAATATCTCCCAAAAGATGTCTGGTTTAGACACCTATGATCTTCCCAAATCTCTTGAAACAAGGTTTCCTAATGAAGATGATGTCCCATGGATATCATACTTCTTCACCTCTTCAAATTATTCTCCCTAACCCACAAGTTCTTGAAAAGTTTAAGGTCACTCAGGCCCTATTGGCAAGGCAAGGTCTAGGTGTGGTCACATCTTGGAGATGTAGTCACATATTGACAAGCCGGGAGAGTTGGGTGTCAAAGTCTTGAGAAAGTTGGTGGTTCAATCACTTTCTAAGTCACATAGTGAGTTCCTTTGGGACACCTATGAAACAGACTATGACAAGACCCTTAATGATCTTATCTATTTGCTAAGATCAACTTCCTAAAACTTTATGGACATTGATAATGATGACATTGGTTATCCAGTAAAGCATTCTCTTCCCAGTGGATAGGGATCGGCCATAGTCAACTCGGTTGACCAAATGGTAAAGAGAAAAGCTAAGTCTGTGATAGTCCCGTGTACCATTATCAAAGGGTCCATATGTTTATATTGCCAAAGGAAGGGGCATTGGTTGCGAAGCTGCCAAATTTACCTAAGGATGTTAAAGTCAATAAGTTTGACTCTACTTCAGGTAAAGTCCACTATCTAACTCTGTTAAGTTTCTATTCTGAGATTCTTGATACATGATGTGACTGGGTCACATGGTGATGTTTAAGATTCAAAGAAAAGTGAAGAAACTTAAAGAAAGAATATGCTGAATCTGATCGCGTAGATGGATTTCTATCGCGTAGCTTGAAAAATCGGATTCGTGAGCTACTTCTCAGGAGTTATGAGATATTGCTTAGGAATAGATAACAACAAGTTTTCATATGGATTGTAAGGATAAGTTTGTCCGCAAAGTTTTAAAATAAAAAGAAAATTTTTGATTTTATTTATTTTAAAATATCCTTACAATGGCATTTGGAAAGAAAATTGTTGCTTATAAGATTTCATTAACAGCAAGAGTGGAAACATGAAATTGATTCTTTCATTTGTGGTAATGTCTAAATTTACCAAATAAGGAAAGATTCTCATCACCCAAGTTTCAAGTGGACCGGAACTTGGAATCATGCAAGTTGTATAGCATGATGAATGAGAACTTTCAAGTTTTGGAAAAATTAAGACTAATTACTTGTTCACATGGATGTGTGAGTCAAGTAAAGGACTAAGGGATCGAGTACACATTCTTGTGCACTGATTAAGTCCACCACAAAAGACCGATAAGAAGAATCAAATTAGGCAGAAGGATAAAAGTTTCTCAAATCTGAAAAGATGGGTGAGTACTTTAGTATCAGTTTTGTGATCATCTTAATGATTAAGAAACCATATCACAATTAGTTCTCTAAGGAAATCTTAGTGCATTCTTATGACTAAGAAGAGGAACTTGAATTGTTGAAGTGGTTAAATCAAGAAGATGAGTCATACTTCGTTCCGATACAAGTCTTAGAGTCATACTCCAAGATTGTAACTTGAGTGACATGTCTCAAAAGAAGGTTTAAAACACTTGTCAAATGTAAGAGTAAGAGTTTTTCTACTCTTGTACATTTGAAATTGGTAAGCTGTGATGTTTTGGATAAAACAAAGACCAACTTAGGCCAATTGTGTGAAGTGTTTGTCTTGATTAGAATCCACACTATCTCTTGGATATTTGACAAGGGAGTCTTATAGGTCAAGAGGACAGTGGGAGTCTTAAAGGTCTTGAAAGTCTCAAGAACTAATCAAGAGTAAAACCTGAAGTTCTTCACTAGCACACGACTTGAGGTTTATAACCTATCGTGTTGACATATCTGTGCCCATTCCAGTTAAAGTTGGCTTTGCATATGAGTTCTTAGAGTTCTCAATTTGTTGCACAACAACTTGGAAGCAATGGTAGGCCCTTGAGCTGCCAGGTGGCAAGAAGTTAAGATTGAGTTCAATCCATATGGTTTTGGATTTGTCATTATCTTTGTCTTATGATTATGATTTTGACAGTTCATATGGGTAGGAACTCATACACCATTAAATCTAAGTGTCATAAGGTTTCTCTCTGATTCATGAAAATGATGGTGAGGAAACATTTTCACTAAGTAGATTTTAGCTAGATAGCAATTGTGATATTTGCATTCTCAAAGTCGTTAGTGGAGCGCGTGTGGTTAACCGGCACACTAATATGGACTTGAGAGAAGTGGCAAAAAAGGTCTAGCCATTATGATTACGGCATACCTCTTCATAATTGTTTAGACCCACAAGTGTGCTATCTAAGGGAAGGTGTATGATTTTGATAAAGTCTTATCAAAATAATCTAGTATCAGAAATCTGAACTTTGGTAAGAAAGTCAATGAAGTATTGATTTCTAGAAGTCCAGCTGATTTCTGGGTACATGTCAAAGCTAGTGGGAGCATAAGTGTTATGCTAATAATCATCATGTTAGTGGGAGCATGATAATTATGATAAGTATTGCAAGTTAGCAATGTTAATTATAGAAAACAAAAGTTTCAATTGGGAAAGAGTTGTTTTGCTATAATTAAGGGAGAGGAAATTATACTTCATCTCAAATCTATAAGCTTAGATCGTGAGGTTTTAATCATTTAGTCAAGGATATATATGAATTTCATGTTGGAATGGCTCAACATAAGGAAATTCTGTATACGGGTCCATTATTTGCGTTCTAAAATTCGATTATGATTACGGCATCCCTTTTCATAATCTGAAATATGAGAACTTGGCAAATAGAAATGGAAATGTTATAGCAAAAGACTGGTTTAGTCTTTATGTGAGACATCATGAATCGTGTCCCATATGCTTCGGATATAGGATCGATTACATGTCCTATATTCATCCTTTCTAAAAATTTTCCAAATGCCTAGGGCATTAAGAAGGGAAAAAGGTTTAGAACTGGATATGACTAAAAGGATTAAACAATTGTCGAGAACAATCTAAGGTTTACCAAAGATTGGTTGCTCAAGGACAGTTGGAAGTATAGTGATAATTCTAGAAGGACCATATTGACATAATCTGTAAGGAGGCAACTCTTGTTCAGAAGTGATAGTCAAAATGGAATCTGGAAATGTTTCAAAGTTAGAATTTTCAATCTGTTTAAGATTAAGAAACTTAATGCAAGAAGGATGTTTCCAAGGAGTTGATCTCCTTTGGAATACTCTGTAATGGTTGTTGTCAAGTCTTTATGACTTTGTACATAATCATTACAAGAGGATCAATGCATATAAGTTTAGAATCTAACAGATTTCAGTAAATGGCATGAATTTGGAATTCTTGCATTTGCGGTAAGGATTTGGGAGTGTGAAAAGAGAATCATTGAAGTTATGTTCAATTGATCTAGTTCACAAAGTAAGGATCATAGACAAACATAGTATGCATACTTGGTGTGTGGCATGACTAGTGTTTTGAAAAAAACATAGTGTACATGCTTGGAGCATGGGACAACTATTGTTTTAAATTCAAGAATAAAGTTGATAGCTGAAACAGTGTACAATGATAATGTGTAATCATATGGTGATAAATAAAAGGTGTTTTATTTATGTTCAAAGGGTTGATACCATATTGGATTCAATTATTATTGTGTTTCACTTTGCATGTTTTGACTTCCCGAATAAACTGGGTTATTCTTCCGGAATGACTAAGTTATTCAAACCATCCACAGTCGGTCATATTTTGGAAGTAGATATGAATTAAGACTGTCATGATGGGTTGTAGAGGTCTAAGGTGTTGGACAAGGCTACAACAATCATGAGTGCTCATAAGTTCTGAGTATTGGATTCAACCCGCGCTCATTGGAATCACTTCATGGATTTTATCACGAGTGATCATGAGACGATAATATCTTATATTCTTCAAACCTAGAGATATGAGTTGTTACTATGAGTTGATAGTACATTGATAGCACGAAAACGCATTTGGTAACTCGGTGCTATAAAACGTGCCTTTGTGTATGAATTCAACAAGTAGTAGAACAAGCCATATGAGTCGAAGTTTATCCGTTCCTTTTACCTTCGGGATAAAAGCGATATCTGTGGGCCCCTCGATGATTTGATGATGACAAATGGAAGTGCTCGGCCGGGCCAGGACTGATTTGATTTGTTCAATTAGTCAGTTGTCATAAATCGGAAATCGGGAAACAACAAATGGACAGAGAGAATGATTATAATCCATGTCTCAGTCCATATGATATCTAGAATGGAGGAATATATGATCCCTTATCTAATGGACAAG
This sequence comes from Lactuca sativa, assembly GCF_002870075.4. NCBI lineage: Eukaryota > Viridiplantae > Streptophyta > Magnoliopsida > Asterales > Asteraceae > Lactuca > Lactuca sativa. Next base: position 137,928,413 of record NC_056627.2, read on the forward strand.
TCACTGACAAAGGTCAGAGTTCATCTACAAGGTCAGAGTTCGACAGTAGCTTTTGAGAGCTACGATTGCCGGTTGGTTCCTGAAGTCATACGCAATAATAGTTTTAGACTTATCCAAGTGGGAGACTGTTGGATTAATGTCTAAGTCCATAACTATATTTGGTAAGACTTGACCCGACCCGGCATGGTCCATTTGGGTTGCATACCATCATGCACTTGAATGAGAGAAATAAGACACTTATGGTTATTAATATATTATAAGTTCTAGTATATTAATAATAAGAATAATAAGATTATTTAATTAGTATTGATCAAGAATTAATCTAGGATTAATTAAGTGATCAAAAGAAGACTAATTAAATATATGGGTTGATTGTGTAAATCATCCATACTTGTATAGTGGGCTAATGCTCCATGGATAATCAAGTTGGGCTAAAACCCATAGGATGGTCCATGGATGCTCCATGGTGTATTTGTACCCATGGATCCAAGGAAATGGAAAGCCATGACAATTAAGAGTTTACCCTAATTGTGTAACTATATAAGCATCTTATTATTGAGGAAAAATTGGCCACTAGAGATAGTGAAGAAAGGGCTAGCCGATTTTGAAGAGTGTAGAATTCTCTCAAGTTATTCTAAGTGTTTTGATGATTGTGATTCCATTTGAGGTGTCACACTTGGGGCACTAGGCACTCAAGCTTCATGAAGACATTCTACACCAAAGAGGTATGTATTCTATCTTGCTATAGTTATTGTTTTGTATGCTAGATTAGGATAATACCTTGGAAGTTCTTATTTGCATGTATAATAGAGAAAACATAGATCCAAGGTATTTAGGGTTGCATGTACACTTAGGAAGTGTTAGAATGCTCAAAACCCAACAGGATTTACGTCCTGATTACTGAGAGACAGAGTGTCGAACTAGTGGGAGGAGATTACCCGAGTGGTAGTGATAGCGACAGTGGATGTGATAGCATGGGAGAATTTCATTTAGAGGTTTCAGAGGGAGTTTGCACCAGCTATCGAGGTGGAACAGCTGGCGAGGTAGTTCCAAGACCTTCGCCAGACTACAGAGACTGTGGCAGAGATTACCACCAAATTCAGGGAGAGAGCATTGTTGGTATCGCATTACACTGCAGACGAGGAGATGAGGAAGACTAGATATAATGATATGCTGAGGGATGATATCAGGGAGTTTGTGAGCTTCTCAGGGTGCAAGACCCTGAATAGTGGGAGTTTGAGTTGGATCTTCGAACGAAGCGGAAGCCAGCGTAGGTTCAGATAGCTATGGGTTAGACTAAGAGACCTAAGACCTCCGATACCCACTCCATAGGGCAGCAGGGTCGGGGCCGTTGCGCCAAGTGCGGTAAGCCGCAAAGTGCAACTTCTCGTTTAGTAGGTTCAAGATGTTTCAGCTGTGGCAAGTCGGGTCACGTGGGCAGGGATTTCCCTAAGAGGCTCCTGTGGTGAAGAGCAGGGCTTTCAGCTGACCACCAATGAGGCCTATGCAACAACGGATGTAGTTACTAGTATGTATTGAAAATATATCTTTTATTGCTTTTCTTGTTTATTCTTATGTTTATTATGATCTTGTATAGGGACCTTCTTGGTCAACAAATTGTCTGCTCATGTTCTGTTTGATTTGGAGGGGAGGGGGGAGTACCCGATCCTTTGTATCTCTTGTGCACAACAAGAAGTTTCGAGACACTCCCAGGACTTTGGATTCCATTATAGAGGTAGAGATTACAGATGATCGTACCGTGAGTGCTTCAAGATTTTTCGTGGGTGTGTCCTAAACATGTTTAGTGATAGGTTCTCTATTGATTTGGTGCCAATTCCATTGAGAGGATTGAAGTTTATCATCGGGGTGGATTGGTTGGGCCCTAATAGGGTCATGATTGATTGCGAGCAACAGTTGGTGAGAGTTTGAACCCCATGTGGGGGAGAACTGGTTATTACTAGTGAGATAGCTTAGCATGGGCTAGCTCTCTGTTTAGCTGTGAAGCCTAGGAGATATCTGCAACAGGGTTGTTTTGAGTTTCTGGCTTATGTTTCTCACATGCGGGTTAAGGCCACGACGAAGTTTAGATGGGTACCCATTATGTGGTATATTCCTAATGTCTTTCCCAAGGAGTTTCCTGGAGTCTCCCCTTAGTGGCAGGTCGAGCTTCAGATTGATTTGGAACATGGTGCGACTCTGATAGCCAAGGCGTCGTATCGCCTGGCATCGCCAGAGATGTAGTAGTCGTCTACGCAGCTGCAGGAGTTACTAGACAAGGGTTTTATTCATCCAAGCATTTCTCCATGGGAAGCACGGATCCTATATGTGAAGAAGAAGGACGGTTCACACAGGGTGTGCATTGACTATAGGGTGTTGAATAAGCTAACAGTGAAGAACCGTTACCCACTCTCGAGGATTGACGATTTATTTGAAAAACTTTAGGGTGCATCTTGGTTTTCCAAGATTTATTTGCGGTCAGGATACCACCAGATGAGAGCCAACGATGAGGATGTGTTGAAGACAACCTTCAGAACTCGTTATGGTCATTACGAGTTTGTGTTGATGCCTTTTAGGCTCACTAATGCACCAACAATGTTCATGGATCTAATCAACTGGGTCTGCGGGCCGATGCTTGATCGGTCTATGATTGTTTTCATTGATGATATTTTGGTCTACTCTAATACCAAGAAGCAGCACGAGTAACATTTACGAGAAGTGCTGGAGACCTTGAAGAGGGAGAGGCTTTATGCAAAATTCTCCAAATGCGGCTTTTGGTTGTGCGAGGTGCAGTTTCTAGGGCACATCGTCAACCAGAAAGGAATCTTGGTCGACTTGGCCAAGATCTAGGATGTAATTTGTTGGGAGTGTTGGATTAGATGTCTAAGCCCATAACTACTATTGGTATGTACTTGACCCGAGAGTAGCATGGTCTATTTGGGTTGCATATCATCAGGACAATTTGTTAGGATTGATTCTTGAGAGAAGGTTATATATATGATTTATTAATATATTATAAGTTCTAATATATTAATACGAAATCATATGTTTTAATTAGTATTGATCAAAAATTAATTTGGAATTAATTTAGTGATCGAAAGAGACTAATCAAATCTATGGGGACTAATGATGGTAATAAGTTATATTTATATGTGTTGGGCTTATGATTCATGTTGGACCAAGTTTATGTATGGACATATAAAGAGTTGGGCCACATGAACCATGGATCATAAACCCATGGGTGTGGATTTGGGTTAAACACCCTTGCAATCCACCATATAAATATGTTGCTTCATGACAAAAAATGTGTGCTTATTTTCTTAGAGAAAAATGGAGGTGTTTTGGTGCATGGAATTCTCTCTCATGAGTCACCTTTGTTCATGATATTTTGTGACTTTATTTGAGGTTTCCACACTATTGGGGCTAAGCTCTTAAGGCCAAATACATCAAGATTTCAAGCTACACAAAATGTATTTTACCCTAACTAGTATCTTGTATGGTATATGCCAATTTCATGCTAGTTGTAGGCTTAATACCTTGGAAACATCATCGCATGTATAATTAGTGAAAACATAGATCCAAGGTATTTTGGGTTGTATGTGCACCATAGGATGTTATAGTATACAAAACCCGTCATTGGTATCAGAGCCTAGGAATGGTTTTCAATTATACTTGATGCAATTGCTGAAAAAATCAAAAAACTGGTTGTATGGACTGTGGACTCACCGAGTCCAAGAGTAAAATCATCCTATTCGTCGATTAGGTTCATACACTCGGCGAGTAGGAGGCTCTGAGTGTAGATTTTCGACTTCTAAGGATGGAATTGGACTAGAATCATTACCCTAAGCTGTTTTTGAACTTATAAACCTATTTTTGATGTGGTAATGATTATTCTAATCCAATTCAAAAGATAATTGTCAAAAGTTTCATGGTTTGTATTGGTTTAATGGTTAGGATAATTACATGAAGATTGATTGATTTGAATTGTGTCACACCCCAAAACCGGAACGGTGGAAACGTTTGGGGGTGGAGGACGACATGTTAAGTATTACGAGATATGTATATGGTAAGCAAGTAATAAACAACCATTTCATTTCAAAAGAAAGTGTTTACAATGTGTGTTCACAAAACATAGGATTCATTCACAAATAACAAAACAAGACTTGAAGCTATAATGCTCTCCATCTTTTGAATCCTCAGCACGAGCACCTGTCTAATAGTCTCCTGAGAATACAAGTTATTTGAAAGACTTTATCAGCAGTTAAGCTGGTGAGTTCATAAGATTTTAGTGATGTGAGTAAGTTGTAAAGTGTTGTTGAAAATGTATATGTAAAAGTGTTGTACGCTGTAAAAAGTGGATGCAAATGTATATGTAAAAGTGTTGTACGCTGTAAGTTCTGTTTTGAAAATTTCGCCTGTTTGTCTAGAAAATCCTATATTTCCTACTTTAATGGAAGTTAAGTAAAATGACACTACAAGCCTTTCTATGCGAACTAAGTGGGTACAAGTTATATATACTTAGAGTAAATAAACAATCGATTGTGCGCATCTGCCCTAAACTCACAACCCAACGGGGAATAGTAAGTAGGGCAGATAGAACACATTCCATTGGCTGTTAGATCATTGTCATATATAACCTTGGTGTATTCACTTGTTACTCATGGAGTTATTTGTAATGGTTCCTTTATGTCTAATGTAGAGTTATTTTAAGAAAACCCATATTTCTTATAGTAAAATAATGACTACGGTGATTACTTTTATAATAGGTTTGTTTATACTACTATATATAATCTGATATCGGGTAGATAGTTAATTGGGGGAATCTGCCTTAAGCCAATAATCCAACGGGAACAAGACGTCGGGGGAAAACACACATTTAGCTATCTATTGGATATTAGTTTTATATATAAACATGGTGTATAAACCAAGGTGTTATAGAGTTAATTCACCTAAAGTCTCTAAAACTGTACTTGCTTAATAAAATGGATTAGGCCCTTTTCTAGAAATCTCTAGTTTTGTATACCAAAAATACTGACTTTGATAAGTAAGTTTTGTACTAGAATAACTGTGCGTTGACTCTGTGTCCTATGACCTGATCCATACCTGGTACCCTTATGATGACTTAATGTATACTAAGCATAGATATATATAGATTCGGGTAGATAATAGATTGGGTGACCTCGGTGCAAGCCCACATCCAACGGGAACAGGAATTACAGCAAAGAGCACACATCCTATTAGCTATCGGAATCTACTAGCATATATGTATCCTATAGCGTATACATTAAGGAATCATAAATTTAGCATTATGATCCTAATCTTTAATCGTAGCCTTCTACAAAGGCATCTTCTGTTCTGAGTTAAACCCGATTGTTCCTTTGTCATATGTAAAGTATATTCTCCCTAGTTTAAAACTATCTTGACTAAGTGGTACTGACACTTTATGAAAGTAATGGGAAAAGTAAGTACACAAATGTCGTTTATAATGACCTGCGGATGTACTAATAACCTAAAAACATATTCGTTTTATTACGGTCATAATGTGAAAGCTAGAACCCCTACTAAACGCTCTCAATGTAAAGAGATTAAGTGGACCAAACGCGACCCCAACAATTTCTTACAATTCGTGTAATTCACATTAAAGTTATATGATCATGTATACACAATATAACTATCACTAATGCGTTAGTGATTCAATGGTATAATTAGATCCTATCTGTGTGTTCTCATGCTATAGCAACCTAACTTGTTTGTTATGTTCTGTTATGGTATTGTTTGATTCTCTTCACTATTTGTTCTGTTATGGTATTGATTCTTTGTGTGCCTCATTGTACTAGAAGTAAAGAATGGCGTTCTCCTAAACTATACCTATAATAGTTTACTAATGCTCTACTTGGACTGTTACTGGAAAGACTCTTTTCTCTACTAAGTTATGTTTGTACTTTAAAAACGGAGTTTTGTATAACTATAAAGTAACATAACTTTAAACGAGTTTTGAAATGTTTTGAAAACTTATAAATAACATAAGTAACATTTTGAAATATGTTTAACAACAAATATTTACACAATTATCATTGTGTTCAACTTGTACTCCCCCCCTTAAAACAGTTAAAATAGTTAAAAGATTCATTACGGGGTATGAACTCACCTGATGTGGGTGATTCAAACGGGTATGCGCGTGCGGATGAGAAGTTCCACGAATGAAGTTTCGAGACACAATAAGTCCTAAATGACATATAAGGACACATATTGACATGAATATAGTGTTTATAACAACTATATGAAAGGAAACACCTTCCGGGACTAGGAAACACCTTGACCAAGTGTTGGAATCACATGTGATTCAACATAGGAAGGTATAAAGGCACTCACATGAGTTTACTACCATGGGTTTACAGCCTAAGGGATTTTACGGCCGTAAAATCATGGCTACTCATGTGAAAGTGCAAGTTTGAAGGCTAGGGGTGATTTAGGGACATTAGCTCTGCCCTAGGATGAGAAAGACCACTTTCTTTGGCACTTTTGGGGTGTTCACGGCCCTAATGAGTTTACAACCGTAAAATCATGGTCATTTATGTTTATGAGGGTTGTTTGGGGTCCTAATAATCATAATGAAGCATCCTTACTTCAAGTCTAGGCCTTAGGAAGTGTTTGTGGCATCAAAACACCCCTAACTTGAGTTTTCGGCCCTTGGACCACTTTGACAAGTGTTTGCGGCAGTAATCACCTATGGGTGATGGTATTTTGATTGCTTTGAGTCATAAACACATCAAGGTAAAGTTCTAGGCTAGTCTCTTGGCTTAAGGAAGGCATTTAGGGCATTTTGGCACCATAAAATGGAGTTCACGACCCAAGAACATCCTTGGCCCTGAACTCACTTCTAGCCCTTGTTTCTTAATGATTTTGACGTCTAGACATGTCAAGGGTAGTTGCATGTTTGGTTCCAAGGTCTATAGGGACATCGGGCACACTTTTGGCCTCAAATTTAGTGTTTACGGTCCAAGAGGATCTTGGGCTGTGAACACCATTTGTTTGGTGTTTTTGGCTGATTTTTCATGTTTTCTAGGCATATATTACACTTTAATACATTTTTGGGATGAAGTACTTACAATTCGGGGTGATTGGGTGAAGATCCTTGAGAGAGAATTCGGGTTTTCTCTAGTTGGAAATGTAAGAAATGAATTCCAAATGGCTAAGTTTGTCTTATATAGTCTCGAGGGTTTTCGGTCCAAATACCATTTTTGGACTGTAAATTCCAAACTCTTGAAGTTTTGGACACTTATTGTGACGTAATAAACCCTAGGGTATCCTCTCTCCTGATATCTCTTGATGAACTATCTGTAAAACACTCAAACTTATTCCAACAAGCTTGAAAGTTAGTAGAAAAAGTTTTGACTTCTATTGAAGTGGATGGTTGTACAGAATGGAAAGTTTTGGGTTGTCACAAATTGTATTGTTCATATGAGTTTAATCTAGATCATAGTTTTTCTTGACATGTTTGTTTGTTTATTAGATGATCTAAATGGACTTTAAAGGATTCCATAACTTTTCCTCAAGTTGTGGAAAACCAAAACTCTTTCTTGTTAATGAGTCTATAAATGTCATGAGTTATGTACTTGAAGAGTTTTTCCCATAAATTGTTTTACGACATCCATAACTTGTCCTCAAGTTATGGATTTTCAAGAGTCTTGCCATTAAAAGCCATATTAAGCTCATATGTTATAGATTCCAAAATTTCTTTGAATTGTTCAAAACTTTCCCTCAAGTTTTGGAATTTGTAAAGTCCCACCCCCCCTGTATACTTTAATTCTAACCCTTAGAATTTTAAATAGTTTAAAGTTCAACCCTTATACGATTATAATATTATAGGTTTAATATATATATATATATATATATATATATATATATATATATATATATGTATAAGAGTAAAAGTTAGTCTTACCGTTAGTAGGCTTCATTCACAAAGCCGGTCTATGAAGCGGGTATAAGGTTACTGCCTATAAAATGGCAGTTTAATGGGTGTCCACTCTCACCCACCGCTTCCTTGACTGGTGGAGGGTCGTTTTCCGAATGGGTAGCATAGGACTCCAATTCTCCCTTCATTAAAAGTATAATGATAAATATAAAGTAACTAAACCCTTATAAATTCCCAATCTTAGTTACGTTAGGAAAATATGAAATTACACTTTGTACCTTACCAAGTCGTTGGTGGAGCGTATGTGGTTAACCGACATACTAACATGGACTAGTAAGAGTGGAAAAGGGTAACTTAATGTTTATCATAGATTGGTGGAGCGTGTGTGGTTAAACGGCACATCGATTAGGTGATAAAGTTAAGGGTACCAAGTTAATTTGCATAGTGATTCACACCTTGTTTGTGATCCTCGACATCCCAGTCAGAAACTTGATAGGGCACAATCAAGATTTAAACATGCCATTGAAAAGTTCAATGAATCTCAAAGGATCTAGGAGTTTCCATTTTCTTAAAACCTAAAATTCTTTTTCGTTTTTCGTGGTGGAAATTGGTAAATCGTCATTTACCTACCTTAAAATATTTGTAGCTTGGATTAGGACATCCCTCTTCCAAGTTATAAAATATTGTGTTAGGTCCTAACCTTAATATTTCATATTGGGTGTTATATTAAGGACTTAACAACTAAGTTGAATTTCTCCTATTATAGATGACTAGTTCAGACAACTATGATCTTCCTAAATCCATTGGAACAAGTTTCCCTAATGAAGATGATGTCCGACGATTAGATCATGGAAATCATACTTATCTTGCTCCACCTCCTCCAATTATTCTCCCTAAACCACAAGTTCTTGAAAATTTCAAGGTCACTCAATCCCTATTGGCAAGCAAAGTCTATATATGAAGTTACATATTGACAGGCTGGAAGAGTTGGGTGTCGAAGTCTCAAGGTAGCTAGATGTTAACTTGGCTATTCAGTTACTCCCTGATGACAAATCACGACGTGATCTTTATTGATCTTACCTATTTGCTTGTTGCTGCTGAATCAACAATGATTTAGGGCACTGGTAAAGCAAATTTGATTGGAAGCTCTACTTCCTAAACTTCCATGGACATTGACAATGGTGACATTAGAAGTCCAGAAAAGTCTTCTCTTCCCAATAGAAAGGGATCGACCATAGTTAACCCAGTTGACCACATGGTAAAGACAAAGATTAAGTCTGAAATACTCTCATGTACCATTACCAAAGAGTCCATATGTTTCTATTGCTAGAGGAAGGGGAATTGGTTGCGTGGATGCCCTATTTACCTGAAAGTTCACTAGGATGGTAAAAGTCAAAATTGGACTATACTTCAAGTAAAGTCCATTATCTAACTCTATTAAGTTCCTATTTGGAGATTCCTATTACATGATGTGACTATGTCACATTTTGATGTTTTGTAGAATCGAAGAAAGGAAGCTTAAATGAAGAGTAAGCTAATTCTAATCGTGAAGAGATGGATTTCAATCGCATGATCTGAAGATCACAATTTTGAGCTGCTACTTAAGAGTCATTATATATTGCTTAGGAATGGATAACAACAAGTTTTCCATATGCATTTTCACTGTAAGGATAAGTTTTTTCAACAAGTTTTGATTTTATTTATTTTAAATTTCCTTACAATGGCATTTGTGGAAAATTGTTGTTTATATGATTTCATTAATAGAAATATTGGAAAATGGATTTGATTCTTTAATTTGTGGTAGTGTCATAATTTACCATATAAGGAAAGATTCTCATCACCCAAGTTTCAGTTGGATAGAAACTTGGAATCATGCAACTTGTATTGTGTGATGAATGATAATTTTCATCTTTGGAACTCCTTGTTCAAATGTATATGTGAGTCAAGTGAAGGAGTAGGGGATCGGGTATACTTGGTTGTGCGTTGATCATGTCCACCACAAAGAACAATAAGGCTATTCGTCATGATTTACTAAAGTTGAGTAAATATGGTTATACTTACAAGTTTAAGTATAGTTATGAAACATTAGAAAATTTTCAATGTATGGCAGGACGAATGAAAAGAATCAAATTAGACAGAATGATAAAAGTTTCTCCAATCTGAAAAGATGGGAGAGTACTTTAATATCATGTTTTATGATTATCTTAGTGATTATGAAACCATATCACAATTGATCTTCTAAGGACATCTTAGTGCATTTGTATGATTAAGAAGAGGATTCGTGAATGTTGAAATGATTAAATCAAAAGATGAATCATACTTCATTTCAAAATTGAGTCTTAGAGTAATACTCCAATATTTTAACTTGAGTGACATAATCTTCAGAAGTTTTATAACACTTGTCAAATGTAGAGTAAAATGTTTTCTTAGTCTTGTACATTTGAAATTGATAAGTTGTGATGTTTTGGATAAAACAAAGACCAACTAAGACCAATTGAGTGAAATGTTTATCTTGACAAGAATCCACACTAACTCTTGAGTATTTGCTTTATCAAGAAATGGTTCTTGACAAGAGAATCTTATATTTCAAGAGGTCAGTAGGAGTCTTAAAGATCTTAAAAAGTTTCAAGAACTAATCAAGAATAAAACCTATTGTTTATCACTAGCATACGACTTGAGGTTTATAGCCTATCGTGTTCAAATATTCTTGTTTTTGTGCCCATTCCTGTTATAGTTGACTATGCATGTGAGTTCTATGAGCTCTTAGATGTTTGCATAAATGCTTGGAAGCAATGGTAGGCCCTTGTGCTGCTAGGTGGCAAGAAGTTAAGATTGAACAAGTTCAGTCCATATGAATTTGGATTTGTCACTAACCTCCTCTTGTGGTTTTGTTTTTAACACATTCATATGGATAGGAACACATACACCATAAAATCTAAGTTTTATAAGTTTTCTCTCCGATTCAATAAAATGATGGTGAGTGAACACTTTTGCTAAATAAATTTTAGCAGACAGAAATTGTGATATTTGCATTCTCAAGGTCGTTAGTGGAGGGTGTGTGGTTAACCGGCACACTAACATGGACTTGTGAGAAATGGAAAAGGTCTAAACAATTGAGACTATGATTATGACATCCATTTTCATAGTTCTAAAAATTGTTTAGACACACATATGTGCTATCTAAGGAAAGGTGTATGATTTTGATAAAGTCTTATCAAAGCATCTCGTATCAGAAAGCTGAACTTTGTTAAGAAAGTCAGTAAAATATTGATTTCTAGAAGTCTAGCTGATTTCAGGATATATGTTAAAGCTAGTGGGAACATAAGTGTTATGCTAATAATTATCATGTTAGTGGGAGCATGATTATTATGTTAAGTGTTGCAAGTTACCAATGTTAATTATAGAAAAAAAAAGGTTTCAATTTGCAAAATGTACTTTACAGGGTTTGAAAAGTTGTTTTGCTATAATTAAGGTAGAGGAAATTATACTTCATTCTAATTCTAAAAGCTTAGATTGAGATTTTTAATCAAATTTAGTCAAGTATATATATGAATATTATGTCGGAATGGTTCAACATAAGGGAATTCTATATTTTGAAATGTTTATTGCGTTCTCAAAATTTGATTATGATTACGGCATCCCTCTTCATAGTCCGAATTTTGAGAACATGTCAATTAGAAACATTATAGCAAAATACTGGTCAAGTATCATGTCTTTATGTGAGACATTATGAATCGTATCCCATATGCTTCGGGTATAGGACCAATTACATATGTTATAATATTTCTATGTGTTCTGAATTTTCCAAATGCCTAGGGCATTAAGAGGGAAAAAGGACCAGAACTGTATATGACTAAAATGATTAAGCAATTGTCGAGGACAATCTGAGGTTTACCAAAGATTGGTTGCTCATGGACAATTGGAAGTATAGTGTTAATTTTGGAAGGACCATATTGACATATTTTGAAAGGAGTTAACTCTTTTTTCGAAGTGATAGTCAAAATGGGAATGTGGAAAGGTTTCCATAGGTGGAAGTTATTCATTAAATCTATGTAAGATTAGAAAACTTAATGCAAGAAGGATGTTTAAAGGAATGTACTTTGAATTTGAGACTTCGTTTCCATGGAATTGCTCTCCATTGGAATACTTTGTAAATGTATGTGCCAAGTCTTTGTGACTTTTGTGCATAGTCATTACAAGAGGATCATTGCATATAAGTTTAAAAACTAACATATTTCACTAAATGGCAAAGAATCTTGTACTCTTAAGTTTACGGTAAGGATTTGAGATTGTGAAATGAGCATCATTGGAATCATGTTCAATTGGTCTATTTCACAAAGTAAGGATCATAGACAAACATTACGTGCATACTTGGAGTATGGCATAACTATTTTTTGGACAAACATAGTGTGCATGCTTGGAGCATGGAATGACTATTGTTTCACTTCAAGTATTATGTTGATTATTTGAAACATTATGTAATGAATAATGTGTAATCAATATGGTGATAAATAAAAGGTGTTTTACTTATATTCATAAGTTCCGAGAACATATTGGATTCGATTATTCTTGTGTTTCACTTTGCATGTTTTGACTTCCCGAATAACTAGGTTATTCAAACTCTCCGCATTCAATCATACATTGGAAGTAAGTATGAATCAAGACTATCATGAATTAGGCTTATAGATGTCTAAAGTGTTTAGACATAGCAAAAGTTGCTGCAACATTCATGTGTGCTCTTGGAATGAGATTCGAGTATTGGATTCAACCCACGCTCATCTAATCACTTCATGGATTTTATCACGGGTAATTAATGATACGATAATATCTTATATTCGTCAAACGGAGACGCGTGAGTTGTAGTTGCGCGTCAGTTGCACATTGATATATGTAAACGCAACCAATAACTTGGTTCTTCTAAAACATATCGTTATGTGTAATTGGATGAGTAAGTACAAGCGAACATTTGGATCAAAGTTTATCCATTCCTTTTACCCTTGGAGGGATAAAAGTGATATCTGTGGGCCCCTCAATGATTTAGTGATGACAAACGTATGTGCTCGGCCGGGCCTGGACTGATTTGATTTGTTTAATTACTTAGTCGTCATAAATTGGAAATGGGGAAACAACAAATGGATAGAGAGACTGATTATAAACCATGTCTCAGTCCATATGATATATAGAATGGAGGAATATGTGATCCCTTATCTAATGGACACGTCATAGACTAGGTTAGAGTTCGGTATCAGCTTTTAAGAGCTATGATTGCTAGTCGGGTTTTGGAGTCATACTTTCAATAATAGTTTTAGACATATCCAAGTGGGAGACTATTGGATTAGATGTCTAGGCCCATAACTATAATTTGTACGTACTTGACCCGAGAACAGCATGGTCCATTTGGGTTGCATATCATCAGGACAATTTGTTAGGATGGATTCTTGAGAAAAGGTTATACATATGCTTTATTAATATATTAATATGAAATCATATGTTTTAATTAGTATTGATCAAGAATTAATTTGGAATTAATTTAGTGATCGAAAGAGACGAATTAAATCTTTAGTGAGTAATTATGGTAATTAGTTATATTTATATGTGTTGGGCTTATGATTCATGTTGGACCAAGTTTATGTATGGACACATAAAGAGTTGGGACACATGAACCATGGATCATAAAACCCATGGGTTGTGGATTTGGGTTAAACCCATGACCCTTGGAATCCACCATATAAATATGTTGCTTCATGACCAAAAACGTGTGCTTCTTTTCTTAGAGAAAAATGGAGATGTTTTGGTGCATGGAATTCTCTTTCAAGAGTCACCTTTGTTCATGATGTGGTGTGACTTCATTTGAGGCTTCCACACTATTGGGGCTAAGCTCTTAAGGCCAAATGCATCAAGATTTCAAGCTACACAAAAGGTATGTCACCCTAACTATTATCTTCTATGGTATATAATAATTGCATGCTAGTAGTAGGCTTAATACCTTGGAAACATCATTTCATGTATATTTAGTGAAAACATAGATCCAAGGTATTTAGGGTTGTATGTGCACCATTGGATGTTGTAGTATACAAAACCCATCAGGGAGGTCCCAATGATCGCACCGGAGATTCAGAGTTTCTTAGGTCTCGTGGGGTATTATCGGAGATTTATTCATGATTTCTCTAAGATTGTTGTGTCATTGACCCGTTTGACAAAGAAGAATGTGACCTTTTTGATGGGGGCCCAATCAACAGTTGGCTTTTGAGACTCTAAAGAAGAGATTGTGTGAGGCCCCGATTCTTGTGCTCCCTAAGGGTTTTATGAGTTTGTTGTTTACTGTGACGCTTCTAGCTCGAGTCTGGGAGCTGTTCTTAGGCAGAAGGGTCACATGATTCATTATGCATCGAGGTAGCTGAAGCCTCATGAGGAAAACTACCCCACACATGATTTGGAGTTGGGGGTCGTGGTTTTTGCTCTCAAGATCTGGAGGCACTATTTGTATGGGGTCTAGTATACTATCTACATCGACCACAAGAGTTTAAGATATTTGATGGACCAGCCGAATATGAATATGAGGAAGCGGAGATGGTTGGATGTGGTAAATGATTACAATTTTGAGATCATGTACCATCTTGGTAAGGCCAATGTGGTGGCAGACGCTTTGAGCCGCAAGAAGGAGAGTACTCCTATTAGAGATGTTTTATTGAGGATGGTTGTCACCTCGCCTCTATTAGTTTTGATCAAGGAAGCTCAAGTGGAGGGTTTGAAAAAGGAGAAATGGAAGGTCAAGCGTTATCAGCGGGAAAATTCCATTGTTTGTCAGAGACAGCCGTGGATTGTTGACAGATGGTACTGGAGGAGGCGTATAAGTCAAAGTTTTCTATCCCTCTGGGGGCCACAAAGATGTATATGGATTTGAGGTTGAACTATTGGTGGCTATGTATGAAAAAGGAGATAGCTTGGTTTGTTGTGCGATGCTTGACTTACAGGAAAGTCAAGACTGAGCATCAAAGACCCAATGGAAAGGTTCAACCGTTACCCATTCCCATGTGGAAGTGGGACGAGATCACCATGGATTTGAACACAAAATTGCCTAGGACGGAGCGTGATGTTGATTTGATCTGGGTCATTGTGGACAGATTTACCAAGAGTCCGCATTTTATCCCGATTATTGAGATCATATCCGCAGAGAAGCTAGCTGTCATTTATGTCCAGGAGGTGGTAGTTTGGCACGGGGTGCCTTTTTTGGCGGTCTCGGATCAGGATGTTCATTTCACCTCCAAGTTTTGTAGGAGGTTCCATGAGGAGTTGTGTACTTAGTTGTATTTTAGTACAATATACCACCCTTAGACCGATGGCCAGAGCGAGCGAACGATCCAAACGCTCGATAATATGCTATGGGCTTGTGTGTTGGATTTTAGAGGGAGTTGGGATTCTTACCTTCCACTGGTCGATTTCTCCTACAACAATAGTTATCATGACAGTACTGATCGACCACTATTTGAGATGTTGTATGGGAGGAGGTGTAGGACCCCGGTTTGTTGGGGCGAGGTTGGTCATCGGGCCATGGGAAGCGCCGAAGTGGTGCTTAAGACCATAGAGTTGATTAAGTGGGTATGTGGTAGGTTATGGTTCGCACATAGTTAACGTAAGATTTTTGCTTATCGATGTCGTTCAGACCTTGATTTTCAGTTGGGGGACTTGGTGCTGCTGAAGGTGTCAGCTTGGAAAGGTGTCATACGATTTCGAAAGTGGGGCAAGCCGGGCCCACGATTTATTGGTCCTTTTAGGATTATTACCCGAATGGGAAGGGTTGCATACTGGCAAGATTTACCTGATGAGTTCAGTCAGTTCCATAACACTTTCCATGTGTCTTAGTTGCGGAAGTGTGTAGCTGATATTTCAATAGTGATCTTTTTGGATGATATTCAGGTGGATGAGCACCTCAATTACGTAGAGAGGCCGATTGCGATCCTCGACAGGAAAACTAAGACTCTTTGCAATAAGGTGGTGAATATGGTGAAGCTGCAATGGCATAACCGAAAGGCCTCTGAGTGGATGTGGGAGCCGGAAGGCGAGACGAGGGAGCACTACCCAGACTTTTTTGCATCAACGGACTTCAAGGATGAAGTCTAATTTAAGTGGGGTAGATCTGTAACATTCAATTCCAGGTATGTTCTTGATTGGTCCTTTAAGTTTGAAATTTTGCGAAAATTCTCCCTTGTATGCTCAGCGTACGTTTGGTACACTTAGTGTACATGCACGTAAGGAGTCGGGGAACTTAACCACGTATGTTGGGCGTATGTGATGTAGACAGGGCATATGGAAGCCAAGACCAAACCCTAATTTTTAGGACATGAGCCCTATTAAAACTTTATTATGGCCTTTGGACACTCACCCTCATCAACCTCCACTGTTCATTACTGTCCCATTGGAACCCTAGTTCATACTTTGAGTATTTTTTAACATTAGAAGTGATTTTGCGGCATTTTTGTGTATATTCAAGAATAACGAACTTGGAGACCAAGCATTTGTTGAGGTTAAGCTTCTAGATCTAGTGTCTTCATCAACTTTGGGTGCTATTGAAGGTATAAATTTCTTACCCTGATGATTCATTTGTTAGTTAGAGTTTAGGGCTTTTTAAAGCTTTATTTGGTCCCATGGGTTCTCTTTTTGAGTTTGGGCAACTCCAGGAGTTGGAGGTGTTAGATCTCAGTCCCTTTGTTGTTTATAGATGCATAAAAATGTCATCTTGACGGTTGATATGAGTCTATGCATGAATTTGAGTTCTTAATATGAGTTTTGAGTGATAAAAATGGATGTTGTGTTCCATTAATACGTGCTAAGAGTTAATGTTGCCAACTTTATGTATTAGAGCCCTAAAATGGACGAGATCTGAAATTTGGACTTAATGGCTGAATGAATTAAGCACTTTTTAGCTTAAGGTAGGAAGCAGTCCAGTACGCCAGGCCTATCAAGGGGTACGTTGCGCGTACTGGTGGGTGGTTGAGTATGCTAAGCATATAAATGGTACGTCAAGCGTATGCCTCGTAGAGGCTTTCCCTTGGCCTTTTAGTCTTTTGTTGGGCTTTGGACTTTTGGGCCTTAGTTAGGTTTTGGTCCTAGGGCTGATTGATGCATAAGTGGGCCTTAGGATTTTGTTAGTGGGCCTTAAGTTGCTTGAGTTGGTCCTTTTGTGGCCTTGGGGTCCATTACTGTGTTATTGGGCCAAGTTTGGTTAGGCCCATTGTGGAAAGGGAAAATGGGCTTTTATCTAAGGGGTTTGGACTTGGGATTTTGGTCCACTATATGGTTTATAACCTATTTTTGATTAGGGTGATTTGTTTGTGTTCAGTGTGGGATCTTCTGGTTCGGTAACCGAGCATTTAGTATTTATCACCGAACTCAGGTGACTTTTCTCCTTGTATTATGGGATCGAAGGCTCCAAGGCCGACCCATTCTATGTGATGTAGGATGCTAGCTATATTTGTGATATGTGTATGAATGACCAGGATTTGGCCCCTTGCAACTGTATGAAATATCAAGATATGGACCCTGGCATCTGTATGAAAGACCAGGATCTGGCCCCTGGCAACTGTATGGAAGCCCAGGATTAGGCCCTCGACAGAAAATTACTTGTAAGTCTATGGTTTGGCCCATAGAACTAACTTATTTATGTTTGGTATGTGGTACATTGGGGAAAATCACTAAGCTTTTGCTTAGGGTTCATAGTTGTGGTTTCAGGTACTTCATGTTCTAAGGGGAAGGGTTTGACGTGATGAAAAAACATTCTCTCCTCACTATTTTCAACACCCTTTTGATATTGTACTTTGATGATTTGACAATGTTATTATGTGATGGTTTTGGAACAATGTGATGATTGTAAATCTTGTTTTATAATGAAAAATTTTATCTTGGTTTTTGGGCTATTACAGGGTATGTAGACCATTTTTGTATAGGTTGGTTATAATGTTTATCGACGACATTTTGGTATACTCTCGGAGTGTTGAGGTTCATCAGATGCATTTGCGAGAAGTTTTGGAGACTCTACACATGGAGAAAGTTTATGTAAATTTCTCCAAATGCGAATTATGGTTGAGGGAGGTCCTGTTTCTTGGACACATTGTTGGTACGAATGAAATGTTGTTGGATCTAGCCAAGATAATAGTAGTAAGGGAGTGGCCAAAGCCAAAAAAATCCTACTGATATTTGTAGTTTCTTGGGTTTTATGATGAGATTTATCAAATATTTCTCCAAGATAGCAGGTTCGTTGACCAAGACGACCAAATAGGCATAGTCGCTTGTTTGGATTGATAAATAGGAAGACACATTTTAGACATTGAAGTAGCTCTTATGTGATGGTCCTGTTCTATCTCTTCTCAAGGTGAATGTGGATTTTGTGGTTTTCAGTGATGCGTCATATTTAGAATTGGGTAGTGTACTAATGTAGCGGGGGAAAGTGATTTCTTACACTTTCTGACAATTGAAGAGTGCCGAGAAAAATTACTCGATACATGATTTGGAGTTCGCAGCCATGGAATTTGCAATCAAGTTATGGTGGCATTAATTTTATGGAACAAAGTTTACACTATATAATATCATAAGAGCTTAAAAAATATTTAGAACTACAAAGAGTTAAATATGAGGCATCAATGATGGGTAAAGTTACTTGCAGATTACGATTGTGAGATTAGTTACCACTCGAGCAAAGAAAATGTGGTAGTTGATGGTTTGAGTTTTAAGGAGTCGAGGGTTTCATATCACCTGAAGTTTATTGAATTAGTTGTGATACCGAGTATATTTGAGCAGTTATGGGCTGCACGGATTGAGGGTTTGAAGGAAAACCATGTGAATAAGGAGGTAAAGGTTAAGAAATGGGCACGTCTTGTTAAGGACAAGCGGGGATTTCTGACTTTTCAAGGTCGATTATGGGTCCTAAAGGTAGGTGGTGTTCGGGATACACTATTACAGGACACACATAGATCAAAGTATTTGATCCACCCAGATGCGAAGAAGATGTAAGCACTAAACACAGAAAGAAGTTCAATTTGAATGGAATGTTTGAGATCACCATCACCATAATATAATTCTTTCAATTTGTCCAAATCTCCTTTGCAGATTCATAAGAATTACTATAAAAAATGTATTAGGTTGAAAAGTAAACCTCAGAATCCTTGTTGCTATCAAATTATCCATCAACTTGTCCTTTTCATTAGAGTGAATTTCCTTATCATCAACATTAATTCCATCAAATCACCTTTGTGTTTTGACAATTTCTCTTATCTTCGTATGCTTGTAAGATTCCTTTGTTATCACATGCAAAATACTAAAACCATGTGTTTTAATGCCAAGAACATTGCCTTCAAAGTGTAAAGCTCAAACTTCGTAGTCATCAGGAAAAAGAATAGGAATTAGAGTAGTATATCCAATACTACTTGGAAGATTGAACGAAATTGAGTGAGAATCTTCTTTAGACATTTTCAAAAAAATTTCAAATAGAAAAGAAATTAAAGTAAGATCTATAAACAAAAATGAGTTTCAAATCGAAAACAAAAGATTGGAACTAAGAATTTTAGATCAAATTGCAAACATAATCTAAACTTGTGGAATCGATCGAAAATACAAAGTAGAAATCTGAAGAACATGAAGAAAGTTGAACGAAAATCAGATTTGAAAACATATTACAAGATCCCCTTCTCTGATACCGTTTCTGAAGAAATTTAGGAACGACAGATTTTAAAATGAAAACATCATAAAAAAAACCTAAAGATCGAGAAAAATGATCGAGAAGAACACACAAAGGTAAATAATATATGATTTGCATTAATGTGTAAAAGAACAGTTCGTTACAAAAGAGTGCGAAACTCTTATGCCAAAAGATTCCCCATCTATCTAACAAGTACTCCTATATATAGTCATCATAGAAGTACTTGAAAGGAATCCTAAGTTGAAAGTTCAAAACTGCAAACCTAAGAATACATAAATTCTGAAATCGAAATATTACATTTGGGAATAGGTAACCACTCTATATACACGACATACAATTGCGAACATGCGCAAACAAACATAACACAACACAAATTCCGAGCCTAACAATATAGTTTGTATATATATAGAGAGAGAGAGAGTCTTGATTTTTCCATCGCCTTGAATGATCATTTTCACGATCATCCATTGTCTTCCTAGTCCATTCAAAAACTGAAGATTTGTTTCACGATTACTATGATTAGTACCTGAAATTGAAAGTCTAGTGATGATCATGTTAAATCTTTTGAGTGATTCATCAAGACTTTATTTAGGAAGAGTATTAAAGTAATTGCAGTTATCAACTTCTAGTATTGTGCATGTTATGTTCCCTAGACATGTTTCAGGGTTTCCGATATATCTTTTTCGGACTTGCAATTGATAATGAGATCATAGATTTCAGGTGGAACACCACATGACATCTCACGGAATTTAATTTCATAATTTTCCATTTTGAAGATATCATTGACAGTGGGTCTAGACATTTTGGCGCTTCCAACTCTGATTTGACCAAATAAAGTAATAAAGGTACCTCTCTTCGGTATAGAGTATACTAGATATCATATTACAAAACGAAAAAGTAAGGAGTTCTTTATATGATACTTCCATATCAACATTGGATAACCCAAAATCTAATCTTCGCATAAATAAAAAACTTAACCAAATATCTTTAGCTACTGAGGGTCACCACATCCTTCAACATAGTTGTCAAAGCCAATGGGATCTTGAAGACGTCATGGAAGATTTGGTCCCTTATGTCACTTAGGAACAAACTTAACAGTTTGTGATGACTCACAAAATATCACTAGTTCATGAGTTTGTTTGTGTACATATACTATGCTTGTGATGCTTGTTTTATGTTGATATTATGTTTTATTAATAAATATGATTTTACATGATATATTATATTTTGTACATCAAAATGATCACATAGATTTTGGTTTTCATACATTTATCTTCTAAAGATAAGATGCATAAAATGGTTTTAAAAATATAATATTTACTATCGGTTAAAAATATAAAATGAAAAATTTAGAATATTAAAATTAATATGTTAAAAATTGTGGTTTAAGAGACTTATCCAAACTCCGAACATTAAATAATAAAAGGAAGTTTTATTAAAGGTTTTGTAAGTGGTTCTTTTAGCGCTCAAACGTCAAACTTTAATATAAGATTTTAATTTTAAAATCTGAATGTGTCGAAATTTTATAAGGATCCTAACTATAAAATGTGATTTTAATAAAATATATCATGACTTATTGAATGCAAGCAATAACAATGATAGTATATGTTTTAAAAAACTAGAATTATAACATTTATAAATGCCTTTTTTTTCAAAATGCATGTCTATGTCGTCCTTTTGAAAAACAATCGCATCTTACTTGTATAATGCTCTTGGGATATTAGATACCTAACCGACTGTATTATCTTTTGATGACGGAAGTGTATAGGCAATTTGTAAAACTAGTTATAGTCTAATTACACAAGTTTTTCAAATTGGATTATTTGATCAGGAAGTTTTTATAATAAAGGATACCTACGTTTATGAGAGATAACGCATAGATGAGATCAAACATGTTAATTAACAAAAGTTGTTAGCGATCTCATACATCTATGAAATATATTGGAATATAACAGATAATCACTATCTACCTTGTTATATTAAATAAATGGGATAAATGATACCTACAATTTATAGTTTTGCAACTAGTATCCTAGACTTTAATAATTAGTGTTTTAGAAGCAAAAAAGGTATTAATTATTGATATTATAATTATTAAAAATATTGAATGAAATTTATTCAAAATTTATTTAGTATGCCTTAAGTGTTAAATGTCTTACCTATAGGATCTATCCTGAAGAAACAAAAACTATACATTCACAACTTGATTACTTGAGATCGAAGGTTGAGAATGGATCTCAGATGCTAAAGGAATTTGTACATATCCACCCACTACCTGATGAGCCCCCTCTCATATCTATAAAATCTCATAAAACAAGGTTAAAACATTCTGATGATATGTTTCATGCTTTATGCTTGAATTTATGTTTCCATCCTTTCAGAAGGGACTAAAACATATTTTATCACATTACATGATAATTCACTTTTATTTTTCATCTAACACTTGAATATTTGATAGCAAGTGTTAAAATAATATTTGTAAGTGTGTTACAGATGTTCATAAAATGTAAGCATTTGAGAACATACAAGTTACCTCACTATGTGACCAAAGAAGTAAGAGTTATATACTTACGCTTTAAGAGTTTATTATTTATGTTTTAAACATAAAAGGCTTGTATTGTAAAATAATTTTTGTTTTGAACAATGTATGTTTTAAATTTGGTTTGAGTAGATATATATCTCAGTTGTAGGTTTAGATGATTGATAATTTACTTAATTTTTTTTTTAAACGAGCACATTCATGTTCAGAAATGATTACCTTTTATTTGGAGAATTAGATCTATTAATTGAATTATAAACTAAATATCGATGTTTTCTAAAAAATAACTCTATAAGCGAACACTCTTAGACTCAAATATGATTTGAATGATACTTATCTATGACATTGTTATCTGTATTATACAAACAAGATACACGTTTTCCAACTTCAAGAAATGGGTTTTTGAAGGAAAATAAATATAATTTAGTTGATACCTATGAATCTTATTTATATATAAAATATTACTGATGTTATTTTCTCTTTTTAGTGGATTTTTTTGTAAGGAATAATTTATAGTGATGTATTGCATCCTTACAAAAGAAATGTCTAGATATCATGTAAGATGCCTCATGAACTTCATTAACAACTATAGTCGTTGTAATTATAAAACATAAAGGCAAAACATTTGAAATGTCCGAGTTGTTTCAATATATAGTTGAGAAACTACTCAACAGGATCATCTAGGGCCCTGGAAATAATAAAGAATAAATAAAACTTTATTACATATTGTTTACTTTCTAATTAGTAAAAATATTCTTCCTTTATCATTTTGGGAAAATGTCTTACTCAATATCACCTGTATTATGAATATAAACCAACCGAAACACTTTGTGAGGTTTAGCATAAAAAGGCTCCATCCTTATCTTATTTAATTTTTTTAGGGATTTGAAGATTGTGTGACACAAGAAGCTTCTAGCAAACATCAACCGAAGATCTACTAGGTACATATTTGTAGGATATTATAAAGATTGGTTAGGATATTACTTACATAATCCTACCTAGATAATATATATATTTCTCTAAAAGCTAAGTTTATAGAAAGAAAGATTCTAATATACAAAGCGAGTGGAAGGCACATGAAACTTAAAGTAAATAAAGAACCAAAGCCGGATGTAGCAAAAGTAAGCACTAGTTCTGAACAACAAATTGTTCAACTTGAACAATAGTTATTCAGAAACATAAATTGTTCTCAAATTTGGTACAATTCATCAAGACCCTGAGAAATATGGATTTCTAGTTGAATTTTTTTTTTATGATGGATTCTGAGGAACCCATCAACTACCATATTGTTATGTCACATTTTGAATCCAAAAAATGGCTTGAAGGTATGAACATAAAGATACAATCCATGTATAATAATCAAGTGTAGGTTTGATTAGTCTTCCACCCAATAATGAGACTATAAGGAGTAAGTATGTTTTCAAGGTGAAAACTGACATGGATAGAAACCTACACACATTTAAAGCAAGACTTATCAAAAAGGTTTTCACTCATAGTATCGACTATGAACAAATTTTTTCCTCAAGTTCCTATAATTAGATCAATTAAGATTCTTTTTACGATAGCCACATATTATGACTGTGAGATACGATAGACTGGTGTTAGAACCGATTTCTTTCATGGAAACCTTCTTGAAGGTGCCCATACTATTTAGATGGAAGTTTTTGTAAATCCATGACATCTTAACAAAATGTATGAGCTTTACAGATCCAATTTTGGATTTAAAGCAAACATCTTGAAATTGGATTATTTATTTTTTTCATAAGTTAATCATAAAAGTGTGATTTCAATAGAAATGAAGATGACAGTTACGTTTACAAAAAAACTAGTGGGAACATACTAATATTCCTAATCTTGTGTTTATGTGACATACTTAATCATGACAAATGACATTTTGATTATAGAAGACGATTCATATTAATGAGGGAAGTATTTCTAAATGAAATATTTTGGAAAGGAAAACCATATTCTTGGATTAGAGATCCATAGAGGTAGATCAAGGAGAATGATAAGGTTAAGTCTTAATTGATATGTTGAATAGATCTTGAAATAGATCAAGATGCATGAATCCTAGAGAGGATTCTTACTAATGCCACATGACACCATTTTGAGCTTATCTTAAAAGGCCTAGAACAATAGTTGAGATAGATGATATGAATGGTATTCTGTTTGCTTCGACAAATGATTACATCATATATGTCATGCTATGCACAAGAATGAATGTATAATAATGCTTTGAGAATGAGAATAAGATGCCAAGAGGATACATGGGAAGGTAATTAGATGACTACAAATGATATTCTAAATGTACTTATGAAGAAACTAGAGTTTTTAGGAGCTGCTTAGTTTAGAAGGAGATATTGATGTAAAATTTTACATTATATGCTAACTTCAAAATTGAAAGAGTTAATTATGAATTATAAACGGGTTAGGAACTTATTATTCATAAAGATAGATTTGAGGGAATGAACTCCAAGCAAAGCATAGTTTCATAATCTACTACAAAAGTAGAATACATTGTTGCTTTAGAAGCTTCAATTTAATATGATTGGATGTAAACGTTAACAGAAACACTAGGATGAGTCATTCATCAAGGATGTCCTAGAAATCTATTATGATATCAAGAATCTACTTACTCTTGTTAAATACATATAACTATTTTAATTAATTAGAAATTATTGATTTTAGGAAAATAATAAATTTTAAAAACAAATATCCAAATAATTCAAGTCATTGTTTACGTATCCCACACAGTCAAATCAACAAGGGCTCCTGCTTCCTCTTCGAGTAGAAGAACCAAGAAAGTATCTAATGTTACAAGCATTCCCTTAATAAATAAAACCAATGACCTTGATGAAATTGTTTGTAGCCATATCACAAGATATAAACATATAGGACAGCTCATGATATCACATCTGCACCATCAGATTCGAGTTTGGGACAGAAAAATGCTGGGCCAAGATATAGAGTAACGAAGAAAAGGCCAAACACAACAGGTGAGTTAATAGGATTGGTTCGCAAAGAAACTGTGGGATGATGTTGCAAATTATTAGAAATCCTAATGATAAAGAAGTGGAATAATCAATTTTACAAGTCAAATTCGGCAAATTTTAATTTGAAAACAATTTATATTTAAAATTTACATGATATATTTGATATCTTGATGATTCCATATGATTAGCAAAATACACCTAAAGTGATATGATAATAGGAAACTCAAATTTATAGACAAAATTGAGTTCATAAATAAATTAATAGAGAGATAAAAAGCGGCTTCCTTTTTATAGAAAAGGTAAAGCAAAATTTTAATTTTGCTACCTGACAATTATGTGAAATCGTATGAAATCAAGAAATATTTAACATTATCATTATAACTTGTGTTCCCTTTCGTAATAAAATCGTGTTATTATTGAAGCTTTATATTAGTAAATACATTCGATGCAACGAAAAACATTTGCTTCAACACATTTTCTTGATGCTTCATGAGTTGTGCAATGTATTTTACAAGCTTTGGCACATTTATGATCGTCTTCAGTGCCCGGTCTACACACCCACATAATCATGCTCACAACATCTATCGACACAACCATCTCCTCGCACAAGTTTCATGTTTGTATCTGAAAGAAAGGTTGATAAGTTTTTACATTAGAGACGTAATAAAATAAACAAAATAAATTGAGTGTATCTATTAATATCATACATAACAATGACATATGAAATATAAATCATCAGTCATAGGCTACATGAAACAAATTACACATAGAATCTAATAGACTATAACAAATGTTTAAGATAAAAACAAAACTTATTGTAAATAAAAACCATAATCAAAATATGAAAAACACCACAAGTGCTAGCATAAACATTCTAAGCATTGCCATCTACGCAGAAAAAATAGTGAAAACAAATGATAAATCTATGGATGTGTTGGTTAGGATAGATGAATGTGGAGATAGTTTCTCT
Organism: Lactuca sativa; assembly: GCF_002870075.4. Taxonomy (NCBI): domain Eukaryota; kingdom Viridiplantae; phylum Streptophyta; class Magnoliopsida; order Asterales; family Asteraceae; genus Lactuca; species Lactuca sativa. The sequence continues at coordinate 137,954,522 of NC_056627.2, forward strand.
TGTTTAATTAGTGGTAAAAATGGGGTTTTCTACTTAATTGATCCTAGATACTAAGAAGGCATTTATTTGTAATTAAAATGGAAGAAAAACGGTTGAATATACTTATGTTTCAGTTTTAAATACCATATTGAACGAAAATTTATCTAAAAGGAAATTACTAAATGGTACCTCTAATTTGTTTTAAAAAATTGGTCTAGCATTTGAAAATCATACGTTGTTTACATGTAGTTTCAAAAAATAACGTTCTTGCTCCCTCTTGGTGGATGTTAAAAAGCAGCTGGTAAGTATTAGAAATTTACTGTTTAAACTTATTTCCTTTTTCTCTATTGTAACATTGAACTGTTTATTGAATTTCATAAAAAATCATGTTTCATCTAATCACTAATATTCCTACTCTTATTGGCGCTATACCCTTTCATATAGGAATATGGTTTCTACTTGGTGTTTGTACATCACATCGCGTTTGACCACGTGTGATAATCAAACATGGTAAAATGGCATTCTTAGGTGGAGATATGTATGATGGATATTAATCATTTAATTAATTTATCACTATGTTCAACTTTTGTATATTTGGACCCACTTACCAAGCATTAACTTACACAAACCTCCGTAATCGGTCATACTCTTGGAAGTAAGTAGTTATCTAAAAATGTCATGGAGTATTGGTACATTGTCCTCAGTGAATCAACATACCATAGATATTATGACTAACACTCAAGAGTAATTAATGAATATTTAACTATTAGAAGAACCTGCACTTATAGATTACTACAAAATAAACTCACAATTAATTCTAAGATGATAATATCTAGTATTCTTCACACTGATATAGATGAGGCTTTTGCTTTACAATTTTATTATGCATTGGTGTAACGTCTCAACTCCAACCATATCTCTTTTTGTAAATTACGATATACAATCAGTAAAAAGGGGGTTTTATCCATAACATCATCAACCATATTATCATCAAATCATTGTCAAATGCAGAAGCTAAGTTCTTGTTTTGTAAAACACATCATAAAAGATAAAATTTAAAGTTGATGGCATGCTCGTGAGAAACAAAGCTTCTAATGGACAAAGCGAGTAGGATGCACATGAAAATTAAAGTAGATAAAGAACCATAGCCTGATGTAGCTAAATTAGGCGTTAGTTTGAAACAAGAAATTGTTGAACTTGAACAATAGTTATATAGAAATTTAAATTGTTTGCAAATTTGGTACTATTCATCAAGCCCTTGAGAATCGGGATTTCTAGTTGACAAATGTTTTTATGATGGACTCTGATGAACCCATCAACAACCATAATGTTATGTTAGATTTTGAATCAAAATAATGGGTTGTAGCTATGATTAATCTTCCTCCCTATAGTGAGACTACTAGCAGTAAGTACGTTTTCAATGTGAAAACTGACATGGATAGAAACCTATAAACACTTAAAGCAACACTTAACAAAAAGGTGTTCACTTATAGTATCGATTATGAAGAAATTTTTTTCCTCAAGTTGCTATAATTAGATCAATTAAGATTTTACTTTCCATACCTGCATATTATGACTAAGAGATATGGTAGATGGATGTCAGAACCGCTTTCTTCATGGAAACCTTCTTGAAGGTACCCATACTATTTAAATAAAATCTTTTGTGAATCCATGACATCTTAACAAAATGTATGAGCTTTATGGACTTAAAGTAAGAATCTTGAAATATGAATATTTCTTTTTTCATAATTAAATCAGAAAGTGTGATTTTATTAAAAACAAGGATGCCATTTGTGTTTACAAGAAAACTAGTAGGAGCACAGTGATATTCCCAATCTTGTGTGTATGTGAGATACTTAATCATGAGAAACTACATTTCAAATATATATGACAATTCATATAAACTAGGGAAGTATTTCTAAATGAAATATTTAGGAAAGGAAAACTATATTCTTTAGAGTAAACATCCATAGAGATAGATCACAAGCAATGATAATGTTAAGTCTTAATGCATATGTTGAAAAGATCTTGAAAGATATCAAGATGCATGAATCCTAGAAAGAATTCTTACTAACGCCACATGACACCCTTTTGAGCTCGTCTCAAATGGCCTAGAACAATAGTTGAGCTAGATGAGATGAACGGTATTTCGTTTGCTTCTACTAATGAATAAATCATATATCAAGTTATGCACAAGAATAAATGTATTATAATGCTTTGAGAATGAGAATAAGATCCCAATAGGATACATGGGAAGGTAATCGGATGAATATGAAGGACATTCTAAAAATACTTATGAGGAACTAAAGAAATTTTACGAACTACTAAGTTTAGAAGGAAATCATCATGTAAATTGTTATACAAGATGCTAACTTCAATATTGAAAGAGATAATTATGAATTATAGTCGGGTTATGAATTCATTATTAATAAAGCTAGATTTGTTGGAATGAACTCTAAGCAAAGAATAGTTGCACTATCTACTAGAAAAGAAGAATACACTATTGCATTGGAAATTGTAATTTACTATGATTGCATGAAGAAGTTAATTGAAGCACTACTATGATTCCTTCCATTCCTGGATCAACTGGAAATATTTTGTGACACCAAGAATGCTCTTCCTCTTGATAAATATGTATAACTATAGTGATTAATTTGAAATTATTTATTTTATGAAAGTAATAAATTTCAAAAACAAATATCAAAATAATATTGTGTCATTGTTTATGTGTCCAAGACAGTCAAATCACCCAGGACTCCCACTTCTGCTTGGAGTAGAAGAACAAATAAAGTATCTGGCGTTACCGGCGTTCCATTAAAAGATAAAACCAACAACCTTGATGAAACTGATTGAAGCCATATCGCAAGATTTAAGTTAATAGGACAAATCATGATTTTAATTCAACATCATGGATTCGTGTTTAGGGAAAAAATAGAGGTCCTGGAATGAGTCTAATGATGAATAGGTCAAAGTCAACATTGGATTTAATGGGATTGGTTCGTAAAAGAAACTATGAGATTATGTTGTAAATGATTAGAAATTCTAATGATAAATACTTGGAACAATCAATTTTACTAATCAAACTCGGCAAAATTTAATTTGGAAAAAATTTATATATACCAGTTACATTATATATAAATTTTATACTAATGCTTCATTTTATATTTAATATCTTGATTATTGCATTACATTAATAGAATATATCTAAAGTGACGTGATAGTAGGCAACTCAAAATTATAGACAATATTGAGTTCATAAATAAAGTAATTGAGAGGGAGTTGCCTCATTTTAATAGAAAAGGTGAATCAAAACTTTTATTTTGCTACCTCATAACTATTTGAAATTGTATGAGAGCAAGAAGTATTTATAGTTGTAGTTATAACTTGTTTTACCTTTTATAATAAAATCGTGTTATTATAAAAACTTTATATTAGTCAATACATTCGATGCAACGACAAACATTTGCTTCAACACATTTTCCAGATGTTTCGTGAGTTGTGCAATGCATCTTACAAGCATCAGCACATTTCTGATCGTCTTCAGTGCCAGGTCTACACACCCCAACATAACCATGCTCACAACATCTATCGACCCAACCATCTCCTCGCACAACTTGCGTTTTTGTATCTGAAAGGAAAGTTGAAAAGTTTTTACATTAGATGTGTAATAAAATAAAAAAAAAATTGAGCGAGTACATTAATATCATATACAACAATGACATAAGAAATATGAATCACCAATCATAGGCTACATGAAATAATATCATATACAACAATGACATAAGAAATATGAATCACCAATCATAGGCTACATGAAATAAATTACTCATAGAATCTAACAGACTATAACAAATTTTTATGACAACAAATATATTGTAAAAATACCTAAGCAAAGTATGAGAAGTGCCACAAGTGCTAGCATAAACATTCTAAGCTTTGCCATCTGCGTAGAAAAAACAGTGAAAATAAAATGATAAATCTATAGATGTGTTGGATAGGATAGATGAATGTGGAGATAGTTTCTCTTGTTTAAATAGTTGTAAAAAGGGGGTTTTCTAATTAAATGATTCTAGATATTAAGAAAGCATTTATTTGTATTGAAAATGGAAGAAAACTGGTTAAATATACTTACGTTTTAGATTTAAATACCACATTGAATGAAAATTTAAATGTCAACATTAAATTTACCCAAAAGTAAATTATTGAATGGTACCTATACTTTGGTTTTAAAAAATTGGTCTAACATTTGAAAATGATAGGTTGTTTCCATGTAGTTTGAAGAATAACGTTGTTGCTCCCTCCTAGTGGATGTTAAATATCAGCAGGTAAGTATTAGAAATTTACTGTTTAAACTTATTTTCTTTTTCTTTTTACAGTTTTGAATTTTTTTTTATTAAATTACCAAAAATCGTGTTTAACGTAATCACGAATATTCCTACTCTTACTAGCATGATATACCCTTTCATATAAGAATATGGTTTCTAGTTGGTGTTTGTACATCACATCACGTTTGACCACGTGTGATAGTCAAACGTGGTAAAAATGCATTATTAGGTGGAGATATGTATGATGGATATTAATCATTTAATTATTTTATCACTATGTTCTCCTTTTTCATATGTGGAACCCACTTACCAAGTATTAATTTACTCAAACCTCTACAATCGGTTGTACTCTTGGAAGTATGTAGTTATTGAAAAATGTCATGTAGTATTAGTACATTGTCCATATTGATTCAACATAGCATGGAGATTACGACTAACACACATGATTGCTTAATTGATATTTAACTATTAGAACAACCCACACTTAGAGATTACTCCAAAATAAACTCACAACTAATTTTAAGATGATAATATCTATTATTCTTCACAATGATATTGATAAGCCTTTTCGCTTTATAGTTTTGTTATGCATTGGTGTAATGTCCCTATTCCAAACATATCTCTTTTTTAAAATTATGGTATACGATCAATATAAAGGGGGTTTTATCCATAACATTATCAACTATATTATCACAAAATCATAGTCAAATGCAGAAGCTAAGTTCTTGTTTTGAAAACATCATAAAAGATAAACATAAAGTGGATGGCATGCCTGTGAGAAAGAAAGCTTCTAATGGACAAAGCGTGTAGGAGGCACTTTAAACTTAAAGAAGATAAAGAACCACAACATGATTTAGCAAAAGTAGGGGCTAGTTCAGAACAAGAAATTGTTGAACATGAACAATAGTTATTTAGAAACTTAAATTCTTCGTAAATTTGGTACAACTCATCAAGCCCTTGAGAAAATATGGATTTCTATTTGAAAACTGATTTTGTTATGGGTTCTGATGAACCCATCAACTCCCATAGTGTTATGTTAGATTTTGAATCCAAAGATGTCTTGAAGCTATGCACATAAAGAGGCAATCCATGTATAAGAATCAAGTTTGGGCTTGATTAATCTTCCTCCCTATAGTGAGACTACAAGGACAATGTATGTTTTCAAGATGAAAACTAACATGGATAGAAACCCACCTTTATATTTTCCATACCTTTATATTATTACTATGAGATATGGTAGGTGGACGTCATAACCGCTTTCTTTCATGGAAACCTTCTTGAAGGTGCCCATACTATTTAGTTAAAAGTTTTTGTCAATCCTTTACATCTTAACAAAATGTACGAGCTTTATAATCCATTTATGGATTTAAAGCAAGCATGTGTTTACAAGAAAACTAGTGGAAGGATAATGATATTCGAAATATTTTGTGTATGTGACATGCTTAATCAAGTTAATGACATTTCAACTACAGAAGACGATTTGTATAGACTAGAAAAGTAATTCTTAATGAAATCTTTAACAAAATGAAAACTATATTCTCTGATTAAAGATCCATAGTAATAAATCAATGGGAATGCAAATGTTAAGTTTTAATGCATATGTTGAAAAGATCTTGAAAGAGATCAAGAATCATGAATCCTAGAGAAGATTCTTTCTAATGCCACATGACACCATTTTGAGCTCGTCTCAAAAGGCCTGGAACAATAGTTAAGCTAGATGAGATGAATGATATTCCATTTGCTTCAACTATTGAATAAATCATGTATGTCATCTATGCACAAGAATAAATGTTTAATAATGCTTTAAAAATGAGAATAATATCCCACTAAGATACATGGGAAGGTAATTGGATGAATATGAGTGACATTCTAAAAATAATTATGAGGAACTAGCGAATTTTTATGAGCTACTTAGTTTAGAAGGAGATCATCATGTAAATTATTATACAAGATGCTAAATTCAAAATTGAAAGAGATAATTATGAACTATAATCGGGCTATGAATTCATTATCAATAAACTGGAAATCTTTTGAGACACCAAGAATGTACTTACTCTAGATAAATATGTATAGATATTGTGATTAATTGTAAATTATTTATTTTATGAAAGTGATAAATTTATATAACTAATATCAAAATAATACAATTCATTTCTTATGTGTCCCAAGAAAGTCAAATCACCAAGGTCTCCCGCTTCCGCTTCGAATAGAAGAACCAATAAAGTATCTGTTGTTACCAGCGTTCCATTAAAAAATAAAACCAAGGGCATTCATGAAACCGATTGAAGCCATATGGCAAGATCTAAATCAATAGAACAATTCATGACATTACATCACCATCATGGATTCGTGTTTGGGGCTAAAAATGGAGGGCCTATATTGAGTGTAACGTTGAACATGTCAAAGTCAAAATGGGATTTAACCGGATTAGTTCTCAAAAGAAACTGTAGGATTATGTTGCAAATGATTAGAAATCCTAATAATATATAATTGGAAAAATCAGTTTTAATAGTCAAATTCGGCTAATTTTAATTTGAAAACAATTTATATTTACATTTTACATGATATATAAAATTTATATTACTGCATAATTTTATATTTAATATCTTTATCATTCCATCATATAAACAAAAGATATCTAAAGTGAAGTGATAACAGGTAACTCAAATTTGTAGTCAAGATTGAGTTCATAAATAAATTAATTGAGAGAGAGAGGCTTCATTTTTTTTAGAAAAGGAAAAGTAATATTTTTGTTTTGTTACCTCACTATTATTTGAAATTGTATGAAAGCCAGAAATATTTAATGTTGTAATCATAACTTGTTTTCCCATTTGTAATATAATAGTGTTATTATTGAAACTTTATATTAGTTAATACATTCGATGCAACGACAAACATTTGCTTCAACACATTTTCCTGATGTTTCATGAGTTGTGCAATGCATTTTACAAGCATCAGCACATTTTTGATCGTCTTCAGTGCCTGGTCTACACACCCCAACATAACTATGCTCACAACATCTATCGACCCAACCATCTCCTTGCACAACTTTCGCGTTTGTATCTGAAAGAAAAGTTGATAAGTTTTTACATTACAAGTGTAATAAAATAAACAAAATAAATTGGGTGTATACATTAATACCATATACAACAATGACATAAGAAATATGAATCACCAGTCATAGGCTACATGAAACAAATTACACATAGAATCTAATTAACTATAACAAATGTTTAAGACAAAAACATATTGTAAAAATACCTAAGCAAAGTATGATAAGTGCCACAAGTGCTAGCATAAACATTCTAAGCTTTTCCATTTGTGTAGAAAAAACAGTGAAAACAAAATGATAAATCTATATATGTGTTGGATAGGATGGATGAATGTGGAGATCGCTACTCTTGTTTAAATAGTGGTAAAAAGGGGGTTTTCTAATTAAATGATTATACATATTAAGAAAGCGTTTATTTGTAATAAAAATGAAAAAAAAAAACCGATTAAATATACTTACGTTTTAGTTTTAAATACCATATTGAACAAAAATTTAAATGTCAACAATAAATTTACCCAAAAGTAAATTACTGAATGACACCTCTACTTTGGTTTAAAAAATTGGTCTAAAATTTGAAAATGATAGGTTGTTTCCATGTAGTTTGAAAAAGTAACGTTGTTGCTCCCTCTTGGTGGACGTTAAAAACTAGCTCGTATGTAATAGAAATTTACTGTTTAAACTTATTTTATTTTTCTTTTTTGTAATTTTGAACATTTTATTAAATTACATAAAAAAATCATGTTTCACATAATCACGAAGATTCCTAATCTTACTGGCATGGTATACTCTTTCATATAAGAATATGGTTTGTAGTTGGTGTTTGTACATCACATTGCATTTAACCCTATGTGATAGTCAAACATGGTAAAAAGGCATTATTTGGTGGAGATATGTATGATGGATATTATTCATTTAAGTTGTTTATCACTATGTTCTCCTTTTGCATATTTGGAACCCACTTACCGAGTATTAATATACTCAAACCTCCACAATCGGCCGTACTCTCGAAAGTAGGTAGTTATTTTTAAAAATGTCATGTAGTATTAGTACATTGTTCATAGTGATTCAACATAGCATACAGATTACGAATAACATTAATGAGTACTTAATGGATATTTAACTATTTGAACAACCCATACTTAGAGATAAGAGTTTTTGCTTTCAACTTTTGTGACTCATTAGTGTAACGTCACAACTAATATAGATAAGACCCATATTTAATGGATATTTAACTATTAGAAGAACCCATACTCCAAAATACACTCACAACTAATTCTAAGATGATAATATCTATTGCTCTTCACACTGATGACTTTTTGCTTTATAGTTTTGTGAGTCATTGGTGTAACGTCTCTATTCCAACCATATCTCTTTTTGAAAATTACGGTATATGATCAAGAATCAAATATGAATGAGAAATTTCATATTTGGAAATTAGACTAATTCATTGACAAAGTGTCAAGTGAAGGACCAGGAGATCGAGCATACAAAGTTGCGTGTTGATCAAGTCCACCATAAGAGTAACAAAGATATTCGTCATGATTTACTAAAGGTTTAGTAAATATGATTATACTTATAAGATTAAGTGTAATTCTGAATATATTAAAAAGGTTTAAATCAATGACAGAACGAATAAGAAGAATCAAGTAGGCAGAAAGAAAAAAGTTTCTCCATTCTAAGAAGAAGGGAGAGTACCTTTTATGCTTTATGATAGGTCTTAATGATTAAGAACCATATCTCAATTGATCCTATAAGTGAGTCTTAGTACAATTGTATGTCTAAGAAGAGGAATCAAGAATTGAAGAAATGGTTAAATCAAGAAGTCAATCATACTTCGTTCCAAAACAAGTCTTAGAGTTAAGATTGTGACAATGAGTGACAAGTATTAGAAGGTTTATAACTTTCATCAAATGTGGAAATTAGTGATGTCTTGGATAAGACAAAGACCAACTAGGACCAATTTATGAAGTGTTTTGATAAAAACTACACTAACTCTTGAATATTTGTTTGTCAAGAAATGTTTATTGACAAGAGAATCTTATATGTCGAGGAGTCAGTGGGAGTCTTAATGGTCTTGAAAGGTTTCAAGAACAAATCAAAATAGACCTTATCGATCATCACTAGCACATGAGTTGAGGTTTACAACCTATCGTGTTGACACTATATTGCTTCTGTGTCGTTCCAATTGAGTTAATTATGCATGTGAGCCCTATGAGTTCTCATTTGAATGCATAAAAGGCAAGGACCTTGATCAATGAAAAGTACATTGATAGGAAAGGGTGAGCTGCTTAACTACTTGGAAGACATGATGGGCAGCTGTGCTACCATAAGGCAAGAAATCAAGATTGAGAAAGTTCGGTCCATATGAGTTTGAATTTGTCGCAAACTTTAGTTTTGACAAATTCACATGGATAGGAACACATACACCATTAATATCTAAGTGTCATAAGATTCCCTCCTTCATGAAAATGACTGTGAGGAAATGCTTTCACTAAGACAGATTTTAAAAAGATAGTGATTGTGAAAATTGGATTCTCGAATTCGATTATGGTTACGGTATCCCTTTCCATGATTCGAATAGTGAAATTTGGAAATTAGTCTTAATTGTTTGGACACACATATGAGCTATCTAAGGCAAAGGTGTATAAGTTTAAGAAGCCTTGATAAAAGATTATCAAAGCATTAGGTATTAGAAACATGAACTTAAGAAATTCAATAAGTACTGTTTTTCTGGAAGTTAAGCTGGTTTCTGAATACATGTCAAAGCTAGTGGGAGCATAAGTGTTATGTTTATAATAATCATCATGATAGTGGGAGCATAAATGTTATGATTGTATGATTATTAAGGCAAGATTTGCGAGGTAGCAATATTAATTATAGAAAAACAAGAGTTATACCTTGCAAAGTCAAGGGTTGTAAAGTTGTTTTTGCTATAATTAAGGGAGAGAATATTATGCTTCATTTCAAATCTAAAGGCTTAGGTTGTGGAATGTTAGTAATTTAGTCAAGGATACATAGTTTGTTCTAAAATTTTGATTATGATTACGGCATTCCTCTTCACACACTACAAGAAAAAAGGCCTTTTACGACGCTCATTGCGCGTCGTAAACGGCTCAGACGACGCGCAAATGCGTGTCAAGGAAGGCCCTGTCATAAAGAGAGACGATGCGCTTTTGCGCGTCGTCTGTAGACGACGCGCATTTACGACGTTCATTTACGACGCACAATTACGACGCGCATTTACGTCACGCAATGCGTATCAAGAAAGGCCCTGTCATAAAGGAAGACGACACGCATTTGCGTGTCGTAACCTTACGACGCGCGTGTTAATGACACGCAATGCGTATCAAAAAAGCCCCTGTCAAGAAAGACCATGTCATAAATGAAGATGACACACATTTTTGCGTATCGTAATTTTAAATTTTTTTTAAAAAAAAATTTATTTATGGATTTACTTATTTTCATATTAAATTTGCATTTCATGTCACATAATGGAAAATAAAATACCATATACAAGTAATACAATGCATTGCACAAAAGTTAATGTTATACAAATAATCATTCCAATAGTAGACAAAATAATTAGATACAAGAAATATGAAAAACTTGAAATCCCTGAGATTAATAGTTCTAACAGAAACTTCATGTGAGATACATACAGTTGGACCAGTAAGCAAGGATGTTCCTGAATCCACAATAGTAGCACAAGAACACGTATACATCTTCTGCTACTGTTGAAGGTCGTCATGATAGTTGTTATGATTTAAGCATATATAACAAAAAACCAATAAGTGACTATGAGAATTTAGATAGCGACAAATCCAATTTAAATGGACGAATGAGAAACAATGGACTTTAAAAACTTACATGTAACAAAATGATCAAAGGCTTCATGGTATGAAAAGGATACATATACACACATGTTGGTACCGGCTCACGGAGCTCTAATTCCTCAACAAATATGACCGTGCTTTTATCTGTGTGAACCATTGAATCATCTCCATATATGCCTAACCACCTTCTTCTTCTCCTTGCATCCTTTCCCCATCCATGGATTGTATCTCTTATACTTTGTGGAATTAATGTTGCCTAGCTTGTAATTCGTACCCGTCTGTGTACAATAATACGTTGTTCATGTTACTATATCCCATATCATTGCGACATTGCGACATTGCGACATTGTCAACTGATTCAAGTATACAAATAAAATAAAAGAATGTAGAAGGATTGTAAGAAAAACATACCTCACTGCCTTTTGGTATTGTTTGCATAGCACGTAAAGTTGCCATTCTGCCTTCAAATACAAGAACTGAATTTGGAGAGCAGCTGTAAAATCAAAGTCATTTGTTAGTTGATGTGAGTGAAGTTTCAAAGAAGAAAATACCATTTTTACCCCTAAAGTCACCTGTGATTTATAATGGAAATGAAGGGATATAGTCTAGTTCCAAATGGTATCAGCTCACTGTCACAAATTGTATGTGCATTGCATGCAAGCTGTGTGCGATTAAAATAATATGTATTGTGATGCTAAGTTTCAATGGTTTTTGTTGTTAAACTTGACACATTTTCATAAAGATATCTCGGAAGTTGAAGAGAAGCAGTTGGTGTTATACGCACCAACTGCTTCTCTTCAATAGTTATTGTTTATGTACCTTGCGAGATAAAAGCTCACGAATTGTGTTGGCTAAAGGTATCAGCGAGTCCAAACTCATGCTTTCTAATCTAGAAATCAATAAATACCATAAAGAAGTCAACTTTCATATTGTTGACTTTTAGTTTTAGTCAAATTGAAAATTTCGAAACAGAATAAGGTTAACTTTCTGTGATTTGTCCAGAAGTTTCTTGCTTTATAATGAAAATATTTAATTTTACCTGTGTCACAAATTACGATATTGTCCTGAAAAGTTTTGATTCTGTTTCCGATTCCGTTGATATTTATCTAATTCCGTTTTGACAAATGGAATGGAATTGAGTGAAAGATCAAGGCTTGACACGTTCCCTAATGAAGAGCTCCAAGGGTTGAATCTCACCAGTTAATGCAGAAGCCTCAGCAACAGTGACTTTGTTTACACAGTGAGAGAATCAAAAGGGTTCCCCTGGGATTCCGAGTGTGAATTCATTAGATATATCCGCATCTGATACAGCTTTTCTTGATGTCCGAAGCTTATCACTGCAAAGTCATTCAAGAATGTGAGTAAATTATTGTTTTACCCTTTTCATTTACAACACAGACAAAACAAGTGTAACATACATTTCTTTCTCCAGTTGTTTTCGAATGAACTCTTTTGTATGTGCAGTGACTTTATCCACCTTGTTGCAAAGGATAAGAAGTGGAATTTTCCTCTTGACAACACTCGATTTTGTTAAAATGTCATAGAGATACCTTTTTGCAAACAAAACAATATATGTTAAGATTAATATCCATAAAAAACACATATGGAGTTAAGTTTCAAATCATTATTAAAAAAATAAATTACTCTGAAACAGCACGACAATTGGGCAAGAAGTCCACTGCATCTAGAACAAATACTAAGCCAGCTGCTCGAGGGACATATTCGTCCAATTTAGGGCGCAAACGTGAGTGGCCAGGAACATCAACAAGGTGAACAACCTTAATCTTGCCTTTCTGCAAAACAACATATTACGAATTTGCCCTCGTTTAGGTTTGTTAAAGAGTAAAGAAAGTAGCTTGTTTACCTTGGAGGTCTCGGAATTGAGGACAAAAAGACCCTCATTGGGTTCCATTGATGTAACGGTGCCTTGATGAGAAGAACCATCACGAAGCTGTATCAAGATTGTGTTTTTGTCAAAACTAATCATAAATCATAATCTTACCTCAACCCAATCTCCAGCCTTTGCTACAATTCTTTTTATAAATACATCACCAGAACTGTAGCCAAATTCCTACAAGATTATTGATACAAGACAATGAGGAAACAACAAAACACAGAACTAATCAAAGATATTTATAATCAAGAAGTGAAATCGCACCTGAAGAATGGGAGGAGCCTTGAAGATCACAATATCTGAAACTTCTGGCTTCCAAAAGATGTATGAAACCTAAATCAATAACAGGCAAACACTCAAAATCTTGCATACAATCACTATGTGAATTGAAAAGCCAAAATGGCGAAATTGGCAACCATCATTCATATAGTGTGTAATAAGGTTAGAATTGGGATTATACCTTTTCGGCTATTATGCGATCACCCACATCAAGGGTAGGGCTCATTGATGCAGAGGGGATGGATCTTGAACTCGTCGTTGCTGTCGGACCGTACCCGGCGACGGGATCTCGGTCGGGATTCTGGAATATACGAGGACGAGAAAAAACCTCGTGAAAAATTCGGCATGTATTGGATTTTCCGGAGGCGGTGGCTAGGTTTTGGGCCACGTAGCCGGAGTAAGAAACAGTGAATATGATCGCCATACACGCAATTTTGATTAACAACAAAAAGATTTGGAAAATTGCTTCTTCGGTGATCAACTGTTGTGACGTGAAAAGAAAACTCACAAAGAAAGAGATCCCATTGAAAATGAAGGAATCAGTGAGATTAGGAGGGTGGGGTGGAATCGAAGGGTAAGATTAGAACAAGAGGGGAAGAATCCGGAGCTGAAAATTAGGGAAAATGATGAAATCGAAAAACCCCAAAGCTGAAAACAACCTGAGATTTCCTCCGGGAAGCGATGGAGAGATCTCAAGGGTGTGGAGACGAAAGAGACTTCCGGTGAAAAACATTGTGGGTAGGTCTGTGTTCAAAATTGATAGATTTTTTTTTCAAAATTGATAGGGGGTTGTGATTCTTTAGGCTTCAAAATTGATAGATTTTTTTTCGATTCTTTCAAGTTTGAATCAGAAAATGAGAAAGAGTTAGGGAAATCAAGAGTGCAATGCTCGTCCTTGTTAGGTTGAAGATGAAAGATAGATAGAAGATAGAAAAAAAGGCGGGTTTTCAAAATTTTGGGGATTTCATTTCCCCCCTTGTCTACTAAAAGCGCACTTCATTAAAATTATAAAGCGACAGGTACAGACGACGCGCGTTTAAGATAAAGCCCCCTCCGTGTTTTTAATTTTTTTTCTTGAGACACTAAATTAAGGGCACGCAATAAAGCGTGACGTAAATCCTTAAATTTTTTGGAGAGATGACACTATTTTAAGGGCACGTCCTTTTGCGTATCGTTAATTATCGCGTGTCGTAAAAAGCGCGTCATTAAAGGTCTTTTTTCTAGTAGTGACAATTCGAATTTTGAGAACGTAGCAAATAAAAAAATATTATGGCAGAAGATTGATAAAGTATCAAATCTTTATGTAAGACATTATGCATCGTGTCCCATATGCTTTAGGTATAGGATCGATTGCAAATGCTATAATATTTTACCATTCTAAAATTTTCCAAATGTCTAGCGCATTTAGAGGGAAAAAGGAAAAGAATCGGTTTTGACTAAAATAATTAAACAACTATCAAAGGACAATCCAAAGTTCGTCGAGGATTGGTTGCTTGTGAGAATTTGGAAGTATAGTATTGGATGGACCATATCGACACTATTATGAATAGATAAGATTCTATTAAGAATAAGTTGTCATATGAAAAAATATGGAAACGTGTCCATATTGGGAATTGAATATTGAAAATCTATGTCTAGATTAGAAACTTTTATGCAAAAGGATGTTCAAAGGAATGTACTTTGAGTGAGAGACATCATATCTAAGGAATCGTCTTGTAACAATCTCCGATAGAAGACTTTGTATTTTCATTGGCAATAGTCTTTGTAACTTTAGTGTAGTGACATTACAAAAGGATCGTTGCATAAAATGTTAGAATCTGGCATATTCTGTAAGTGACAAGGATTTGATATTCTTTCACTTGTGAAAAGGATTTGGAGTTGTGAAATGAGTATGATTGGAAATGTGTTCATTTGATCTATTTCACAAGGTAAGAACCATAGGTAAACATTGTGTGCATGCTAAGAGCATGGGACATGTGTAATAATTCAAGTAAGAAGTTGATTACCCGAAACAACAAATAATGAGTAATCAATATGGTGATAAATAAAAGGTGTTTTATTTATACTCAAAGGTTTGAGGCCATATGGGATTAGTATTATTCTTGTGTTTCACTTTGCATGTTTTGACTTCCTAGATAATTTAATTGTTTAAGAACAGTCAAATTATTCGAACGGGCCATAGACGTTCATATGTTGGAAGTAGGTATGAATGAAGACTGTCGTGAATTGGCGTGTGGATTATCTAAAGAGCATTAGACATAAGCAAATGTTTGTTGCAACGTTCATGAGTGCTTATGAATATGATTTGAGCATTGGATTAAACCCACGCTCACTTGGATCACTCCATGAATTGTATCACGAGTGATTGGTGAGACGATAACATCTTATATTCTTGAAACCGAGATGTGTGAGTTGTATCTTGCAAATCGGTTGCACATTGATAATATGCAAACGCACCAGTAACTTGGTGTCATAAAACATATTGTTGTGTGTGATTCGGTGAGTGAGTGCAAGCGAGCATTGAATCAAAGTTTATCCGTTCCTTTTATCCAAAGTAGGATAAAAGCGATATCTTTGGGCCCCTCGATGATTTAGTGATGACAAACGTAAATGCTCGGCCGGGCTAGGACTAATTTGATTTGTTCAATTAATCAGTCGTCATAAATCGAAAGTCAAGAAATAGTACAGAGAGAATGATTAGAAATCATGTCTTATACGATATCTAGAATGGAGGAATATATGATCCCTTATCTAAAGGACACGCATATTGATAGGATCAGAGTTGACAACGGCTTTGGAAAGCTACGATTGCAGATCAGGATCTAAAGTCATATGCATAATAGTTATTAGACTTATCCAAGTAGGAGACTGTTGGATTAGTGTCTAAGTCCATAACTATTTTGGTATGTACTTGACCCGATGCTGCATGGTCCTTTTGGGTTGCCTTCACCAAAGCAACTTGATAGGATGAATAATGGAGAGAAAGGATTAAATATGATTTATTAATATATTATGAGAATAATATATTAAAGGAGAAATCATATTGTTTAATTAATATTAGTCAAGAATTAATTGGTAATTATTTTTATGACTAAAAGAGATTAATTAAACTTAAGGGACTGGAATTGTAATTATAAGATAATTGCAATTTGGGCTATGGATTGCCTTATATTAAGGAGTGGACGAATTATATGGGGAAACCCATTAGAAATCGTCCAAGGCCTTTAAGGAAAGGAGTCCATGGGTTGCTTAGGGCTTAAGCATCTATATTAGGGTTTCCTTGTTAGATAACCCTAATAGCTTCACTATATATAGAGCCCTTATTCCCCAAAAACGTGGGGAAGACTCCTTCTAGGGTTTGTACACGTTTTGGGCAGCCTCCTTTACCTCTCCTCTTCATCCTCTTGCTCTTGGTGTTTGTGAACCATTAGAGGAGTGACATTTGTGACTCTAAGCTTTCTAAAGTCAATACAAGGAGGAATTGAGATTGTTATTGCTACATAACAATCAAGGTATGATCTAAACCCTGATTATATGTTATATTGATTATCATATGTTAGATCTAGGGTTTATAGTCTTGGATAACTTGCATGTACAATAGAGAAACCTAGATCCAAGCATTAGGGTTTGTATAAGCACATAGGATGTTCTTATGACCAAAACCCATGAAAATGGACATCAGAACTACTTTCATTCCTGGAAACCTTCTTGATGGTGCACATACTATTTAGATAAAAAAAAATTTCAATCCATGACATCTTAGCAAAATGTATGAGCTTTATGGATCCATTTATGGATTAAAAGAAAGCATCTCCAAATTGGAATATATTTTTTATATGTAAATCACAATGTGTGATTTCATTAAAAATGAGGATGTCATTTGTGTCACACCCCCAAACCAAGGACGGCGGAAACGTTCGAGGGTGGAGGACTTCATGTAGAGTATCACAACAACGAGTATAATAGTGCTCAAAGTAGATACAACCATCATAAATATAACTGAAAAGTTACTCCAATGTACAAGTTTACATGAATCGAATCAATTACATTATGAAACAAAATGAACTGTTTGACGATTTATCGTCCCATCCTCAAAACGTTGTTGGTTTCCTGTTTTCACTGAATTCCTGAGAATACAAGTAGTTTTGAAAAAGTGTCAACACAAAGGTTGGTGAGTTCATAAGAGATTTTATTGGAGAAATAGACCGTTTTCCTTGTAAAAATGATATGATATGTATTCAGAAAATCTGATATTTTCTTTATAAAGTTTATGTAATGTAGTCTCATAACCGATGACCAAAATGTATAAGTAACCTTTCTTATTAAAGGAAAATGAAATGTGCTTAAATTGACATAAACGCACTTGAATTGAATGATGTTCCCGAAACTTCTATTGTTTGTTAATACTTGATGTATATGTAGTCCTAAGTCTTAGGACCGAGAAAATAACAAGTATCGCCTATACTTAAAGCTATAAATGTGGTTTCAAATGATGTGTAGTCATAAATACCCAAAAAAACCGAATGTAGACAGTAATATCGGTACTTATCGAGATAAAAGTGATTTTAAAACCGACATAAAAACCCATTAAAGTTTTATGAAAATCCCGTAAACTTTATGTATTGTTATATCCTTATGTGAGCCGCTATAATCATACTTAAGACGAAATGAACCTGCCACGACGTTTCTCAGGCGTCGAATAACTGAAATGACAATTATCACCCGTAGACCTGCAGGTCCAACTGTAGCTAGCAGCAAGGTGTGGGGTGTCAAGCCAATATAGATCTATATACAACTATCACGTTCTCCCTCCAGGAGACTCTGATTATAACGTATAGGATTTTATATTCCGCACTCGGACGTACGGAAAGAGAATGTCTCACAATTTAGGTTAACAAGTTTACAAGTTGTATGCGGGAGTGTAAAACCTTTCTATATGAATGTACCCTTTTCGTACATGTGTGTTATGTGATGTATTGAAAACTATACCTATTATAGTTTTATCCAAAATGTTTGTAATATATAAGAACTCTTTTATGAAAAAGCGTTAGGATTATAAAATCCATTAAACTATACTTATTATAGATTATGTATATGCACGTGTTCTAAATGAATGAATAATCTTATCATGAATGACTTATTTCCAGTTTAAGATGATAAAGTTTACAACATATCACATTCAATACTTAGAACTTGACATTATACACTTTGCTCAACATAATACAAAGTGTTGTAAAAAAAAAATATTACAAGCTGTTAACAAATTTTCAGCCTTTCTACACTGTTTTTGAAAATTCATAGAAAAATCATACGAAGTCGAAATCTAAATCCGTAAATTCTGGGAGTTCCCAAAATGTGTCTAGTTTACTCATAATTTTTAAACATGATTTTTAATGACCTGTAACTTAGGTGAAAAAGTCCATATTCACAGACTGGTCCGGATTGGTGTTTGAAATGATAGGCAGTTTTGTAAAAATCACCATAATTTGTAGAAAAATCGTACGGAGACGTGCAAGTAGTCATTTTAAAGCTAAGAAGTGGAACTACATGCACCTAAAACAGTTTTGAAAACTAAAATGTTTAAGGTGTCCAAAACAGTCCGTGAATGGAGTCCAACTTTTCTGATGAAAGCTGTTAGAAAATTTTAGTTATGTTCTTGGTGTTTTAACTTGTATTCCCCCCCTAAAAACTTAAGAAAACATGAAAATGTGGGGGTATGAACTCACCTTGTGTGATTTCAGTAGATAAGTGTTGAAGAAGAGAAGTGTTCAACCCAAGAACACTTGAAGAATCGCTTGAAGATTCGAAGCTCTAACACAAATATAATGGAGTTTGTGTAAGATACCCATGATTTGAGTGGAAATAATTGAGATAATCTTAAAGGGAATGGATTATGCTTACCAAAGGTGGAGAAAACTCTCAAGATCAGCCCTTGAATCTCGGGTTTCTAGAGAGAGAAAGTGAGAGAGAAAGGAGTTTGATCTTCTTGTGAAATGAGAACAAATGAAAGAAAATGAGGAGAGAGGATGGATATCCAGCTCTCAAAACATGGAGATGGCTTGTGAGGGTGGTAAAAAGTACAAGGTATGGTGGGGAGGAGTGTGGGTTAATCATGGAGTGGGTATGGGGTTGCTTGTGTCATACAATAAGGTAAAGTCAACACTCTACCTTTGTACTTTACCTAACCTTATTTGGATAAGATTTTACCCTTAAAATATGATTAAATTATTAATTTAGGGGTCTTATATTTTAAAATAAAGTTTTGGGTGAAAATCCTATGTTAAAATAATTAAAAATGGGTTTAAAATGCAAAAATATGCAAAAATAGGCGAAATCCGAGCTGCCCAGCGAGACCCTTCGGATCTCGGCCGAGGCTCGGTTCTCTGGGCCGAAGTTCGGTCGGATGGTGCCTGGTTCGGACGCGCTAGGCTGAGTCAGAAGGCGGGAGGCGAAAGCGAGGCTCGGTCCGAGAAGTAGTTGTCCGAAGCGAAGGCGAGAAGTGCAGGCGGTTGGTTCGGTCCGAAGGGAAGCCAGAACCGAAGGTACTGTAGTGAACAGTAATGAACAGTAGCTTCGGTTCGGACCTTCCTTCCAAGTTGGGTTCGGTTCGGACCTTCTTTCTAAGCTGGGTTCGGTTCGGATGAACAGTGGTTTCGGTTCAGCTCATGAACAGTACTTTCGGTTCAGCTCATGAATAGTGCTTTCGGTTCGGTTCATGAATAGTACTTTCGGTTCGGAGGGTTCGTTTCCTTAAGTCCGTTTTTCGCGTAGACTTCCGTTCTTGGGCTATTTTTCTCCAAATTCGAGGGTCGGGATGCCCCGAGTGATTATAGAAAGTCGGGGAGAGATTTCGAGAGAGATTTGAGAGAGATTCCTCGTTCTCAGAGAGATTTGGGAGAGATTTGACGTACTTGGAGAGATTTCACATACAAAGAGATACGTGAGAGAGATTTCACATACTTAGAGAGATTTGGGAGAGATTTGACACACATGGAGAGGTTTCACATACGGAGAGAGATTTGGGAGAGATTTCACATACTTAGGGAGATTTGGGAGAGATTTGACATACTTGGAGAGATTTCACATACAGAGAGAGATTTGGGAGAGATTTCACATATTTAGGGAGATTTAGGAGAGATTTGACATACTTGGAGAGATTTCACATACAGAGAGAGATTTGGGAGAGATTTCACATACTTAGGGAGATTTGGGAGAGATTTGACATACTTGGAGAGATTTCACATACGGAGAGAGATTTGGGAGAGATTTCACATACTTAGGGAGATTTGGGAGAGATTTGACATTCTTAGAGAGATTTGGGAGAGGTTTCACATACTTAGAGATATGTGGGAGAGGTTTCACATACTTAGAGATATGTGGGAGAGATTTCACATACTTAGAGATATATGGGAGAGGTTTCACATACTTAGAGATATGTGGGAGAGGTTTCACATACTTAGAGATATGTGGGAGAGGTTTCACATACTTAGAGATATGTGGGAGAGGTTTCACATACTTAGAGATATGTGGGAGAGGTTTCACATACTTAGAGATATGTGGGAGAGGTTTCACATACTTAGAGATATGTGGGAGAGGTTTCACATACTTAGAGATATGTGGGAGAGGTTTCACATACTTAGAGATATGTGGGAGAGGTTTCACATACTTAGAGATATGTGGGAGAGGTTTCACATACTTAGAGATATGTGGGAGAGATTTCATTGGTGACCTTTTTGAGTGTCCGGCTACGCACTGCAAGGTCCTTAAACCCCGTTAAGCCTTGATTAGGGATCTTGCATACTCCCGGTGAGTATGTAACATTGTTTTATCGGTTTGGCTCTCCACGTACCACCGTTTTAGGTTAAGGAGATCTAGGTGAACACACTTTTCGATTTATGATCTCTCATTAGAATAGAGAGTTGTTTAGAATTTACATAACGTAACTCTAGTACTCATGGCAACTTGAGTTGACCGGTTTGACTTGTTGACTTTAGTTGACTTTGACTTGACTGAAAATTGACGATTGTCACATCATCCCCCCGTTAGAGGGAATTTCGTCCCGAAATTTGAATTTAGGCAAGGAGTTTATAAGTGACTAAGGTCGGCTCTACATTATTTTGATTCTGACTAAGAGATGAGTTATTATACACGAAATCTTAGCTCATACACATTATGATATAACCAATACTGGGCGGATAGTAAAATGTGTGATTCTACTTCAGTTTCACATCCCAACGAGGAAAAGAAACTAAGTCAGAATTCTCACATGCTATTATCTACCAGGTATTCGTTATATATAACTGGGGAATGTATAAGTGAGGAAATCATAACAAATAACTTAGTAATTCTCCTTACTACGAGGGTAGATAAGCAAGTCACTTACAACGACAACGATGAACTGATCCTGGGAAGAATGGCACACCCTATGAATACTGCGAACGGGTTGTTCCTATCCGAGGGGTATCACTACAGACTTGCAGCGTCCGCATCGAATTTGGAGGGTTGTCCTCGGACATCCTTATCCAATACTCGCGACCGGTGATATTCAGATCTCAGGTCTGATTCCTAAAGGGTACCTCGTTCCTTGTGGTTGGTCGGCCTATTCGTTTAAGTGAGGCTTATAGTGAAGGTTTCTACTGGAGATATTGTCAGGGCCTCTGAAGTTAATGGAACTATGAGCAATTTGCCTTTCTATTTGAAGAATAGGAACTGAGCCTTCCAGGGTGAAAAGCTTGGTTCTTCAATTTTATTGTTGAATAGTTCGACAGGTTTGACCTAAGAGTTCTTGTAGCTCTGTAGGAAGCATGTGGGTTTGGTTTACACGATTAGGCCTTCTTAGATGGTAGGACATTTACTCGCCCTCTTGGGCTACCTTGGCCCGAAGTTCATGGCAGAACTCGTGCCATGTCTTTCCCAAGCTTCTGTGCTTGGACCTTGTCTGCTACATGCGTGACATTCCCAAGGGTCTCCTGTAAGCACTTGTGATAAGGTTTCGGAAGTATAACACTCCTCTGATGTGTGTTTTGGGGTTCCGTAGCAAAAGATAATCCATAGGTTCGAGCTGGATGTTTATGAGAGGCGAAGGTTTCGATGTTTGGAGGGGTTAGGTGAAAGGTCCTTTTGTAGATGTTAAATTGGGAAGATGAGGGCTATATCAATGAAAATTGGATAATAACAGCAATATCTTTTTAAATTAAACGAGTTAAGCTGTATTCGAAAGAAGAGATCACTAGAGTGATAGAGTATCTTGTGTTTCTTTTTAGGGTGATAAACTTTGTTTGATGTTATCATTATCGTAGATGATTTATACCACAGTGCCTAGTACTGGCGGCAGGTGTGTTTCGAGAATTAGTAATGATATTTGACATCATGACCCCTGACAGGTCTCCCTATGATCGAATGGTATATGAACGTCGTATGTGATCTGATGTTGGGGAACAGTCGAGTGGGTGGCCCCACTCAACTCTTACTATTAGACACGGATTAGGAGTCGGGATGAAATTATTTGTTTCAAAACTTCAATATTTCGATTATAAATTAACCCCGATGTATGTACAAAGTCATCACATCTTAGAGGTAATGATCTTTAGATCATATATGAATGTATTTGGTTTGATTTAAACGAGAGAGTATTTTAACTACTTTTAGAAAGACGGTGACTTTAGCAAGCATAACAATTTCATTACAAACATATAGTACTTAAACGTTTATGTCGTTGGGAAACATTACAAAAGTCCTAATATGGTTTCCTACTGATCCTGCCGGTTCGTTTGTTACATTCCTCCGGCTCCTCCGTCATTCTTCTTGGTTGGACACTTTCTCTTGAAGTGTCCCATTTCACCGCATGAGTAGCATACTGGGTCCGCCCTGATGCTGGTGGTTGAAGGGAGATACTGGGTCGGGACTTTACAGAAACGGGTGGTATGTCCTTTCCTGTTGCAGTTATCACATTTTAAGATTCGGCAAGCTCCTGTGTGATGGAAACTGCACTTGACACACTTTGGGAGAGATCCCTCATATGGTATGGACGACGTTTGGGTGGTAGATCCCGTGGCTAGTATCGGGGCTTGCGTCGTGACTGCTGTTGTGATGGTAGGGGTGGCCATAGGTTGTTGTCTTTTAATGGATTTTTGTGATTGGTGGCGCTCTTTCATGTTCCAAAACTTTCTCTTCTTGTTCGTAGGTTTGAGACCTGAGGTATTTTTGCTGGCGGACACCCGCTGGTGTTCCTGAATATTACCATTATCTGTATTGTCAGCACCGCTTCCATTTCTGCTAGCGTTGTTAGCATTGAACTGTGCCATGACGGCTGCCACGGCTGCCGTGACTGCAGCCTGAAAAGTAGCAGCGTCTATCTGCAGAGTTGGCACCTTGCTAGTTGGTTGGTTTCCTCTTGGTGAAGACATAGTTCTGTTTCACGATGAAAAACATCTTCGTTAGTGGAAATGATTATCTTAAGTGCATCCTTACAATTTATATTAACGCATATAAATTTTTGCACATTACTGTACTACTCCTAGTGTTTCCGCTAACATTCTTGAAATAGGGTTACAGCAGTGGGTAGGGGTAGGTTTCACACGGGCGTCAAGCTTTACCCATCTTAAAATCATGTGTGTCCAAACACGCTTGGCTGGGGAGTTCTGATGGGATCCGGTGCATTAGTGCTGGTATGATTTGCAACCATGAGTCTATGATGAAGGAACTTCTCAACAAAATGATTAAGGGTGAGATGATATTGAGTTTTTAGAATGGCTACACGTCGTGAGTTTCTAACTAAGCTTTATCTTATATTGATTTGTAACGTAATTTGGTCGTTAAGGGCGTTCTGACAACAATTCATAACGGGAGTCTTTATATGGTAACCCATGAAATTTTTTTTTAGTAGTTCTGCATCCAAGTGGAGCCTTATAGTTGACCCAGGCTAGGTCCTTATTACGACTGATTGGAGCATGTTCTCGAAGATTTGACCTGCATCCCTATGATGCAGTCCTAATGCAGAGTAGAAGTAAGTTCAGGTAGTGATCTTTTGATGTTGGTTGTTTGAAACCGGGTTCCATTGGTTGGTGAATAACATGATCCAACCTTGGAGAGAAGATCAGGAACGATTCCGGAGCTAGATTACTCTAGTCTTACAACTTGAATAGAGTGGGTTTTAGGCAGGCTCCTATCGCAGCATGATGGGAGTGTTTGAACAAAAGGGTGACACAGAACTCGGCTGGTTGATACGCCATTGATGTTTAAGATGTAACAAATTAGGGAAGATTGACCTTGTAGAGGGTCTTATATCATATCAAAGCAGGGGTGTCTTGGCCGCCTAAAGGCCTCACTAAAGGTACCTACAGTACAAGATAGTTTCATAGGAAATACCTCATAGGGCATAGATAGGGATAACGATTCCTTTTTAACATGAAATGAAGTAAGGCATTTACTACTGGCGGCGGTCATTTTTCTTGTGATCTCTCAGTTCAGCTAGCTACCGCTCCATATCATGCATGTGCCTTTCGTACACCCTCTGGCGTACTCGGAGTTTTATGACATCGGTTCGTGATTCAGCCAGTGCTTGCAGCAGGGTTTCATAGTCTTTCGCAGACTTTTCACGAGTGTGATCAAGGCGATTGGTGCGGATTGTATCTATTCTTGCATTTGCATCAACCTCTGCGATACTATGGGGAGTTGTTCTGCCCTGAATCTCGTCTCGGGCAACTCTACGGACCAGGATTGGAAAAATTCTATCTGCTGGGGTTCCTTCGTTTATGTTGTAGAAGCTTCGATCTCCATCAAACGACATAGGTTGGTCTTGCTCTTCGCTCCAGATTTCCAAACACTCTACCCAAGGAGGCATCGGGCCCTGAAAAGCCGGTCGAGGGTTGGGATTTGGAACACGAGTCATCGAGGATAGGTTCACCATTTCAGGTTCGGAGTCGGAACCGTCAGCAAGGCCTTCAGCTTGGTGACCATCCACAGGGATTGGGTGATCATTCTCTGGCTCCTCTCCGATCCATTCAGTATTGTTGTGGTTAGGGTAGTACGGGTCGTCGTGGGGATGAAATCCGGCCATGATATCTTCGCGAGAAATGGGGATATAAGAAGAAATAACTAAGTAGATGTACTAATTAGATAATTATAAGATGATCTTTATCAGGTACTTCAATACATTGTTTAGTGCATACTAGTCATATGTATTTGGGACATGATAGACCTTCGAATAAGCGACCCTAACTCTAAATCCCCAATCCAACGAGAACAGGAAGTAAAGCAAAGATCCACAGATTCTAAGTCTATGACGTCCTGGGTACATAAAATTTTAATGTACTCACTAAGCAATTATTGACCTATTGATAAAAATCTATTTAGTTCTCAGATAAGTAATTATAATAACACCAAATACCCCTATGGTATTTCATTGTGGTAGTGTTGGTAAGTTTTTAGACTTGTTGTCATATCACAACCATTCTTGGGCATGTGCTAATCACTCCTCGGACGGGCATAGTTGATCAGGCTATGCCAATCCCAAGACTGACCATACATCCCCGAGCTTACCTGTGATATCCAACAATCATTACTTTTGTTTTGTTCTAGAACAACGTGACCCTAGTATGTATGCATGCGTGTATACTTTTAATAAGAAACTACTTATTTCTAAAAGTATAGTTGTTTTGAAAACATAAAATCAGATACTCTAGTCCCAATGCATTTATAGTTTGTATATCTTATGTGGTTCGATATATTGAGTTCACTATAAACAATGCTCTGATACCAATCTGTCACACCCCCAAACCAAGGATGGCGGAAACGTTCGAGGGTGTAGGACTTCATGTAGAGTATCACAACAACGAGTATAATAGTGCTCAAAGTAGATACAACCATCATAAATATAACTGAAAAGTTACTCCAATGTACAAGTTTACATGAATCGAATCAATTACATTATGAAACAAAATGAACTGTTTGACGATTTATCGTCCCATCCTCAAAACGTTGTTGGTTTCCTGTTTTCACTGAATTCCTGAGAATACAAGTAGTTTTGAAAAAGTGTCAACACAAAGGTTGGTGAGTTCATAAGAGATTTTATTGGAGAAATAGACCGTTTTCCTTGTAAAAATGATATGATATGTATTCAGAAAATCTGATATTTTCTTTATAAAGTTTATGTAATGTAGTCTCATAACCGATGACCAAAATGTATAAGTAACCTTTCTTATTAAAGGAAAATGAAATGTGCTTAAATTGACATAAACGCACTTGAATTGAATGATGTTCCCGAAACTTCTATTGTTTGTTAATACTTGATGTATATGTAGTCCTAAGTCTTAGGACCGAGAAAATAACAAGTATCGCCTATACTTAAAGCTATAAATGTGGTTTCAAATGATGTGTAGTCATAAATACCCAAAAAAACCGAATGTAGACAGTAATATCGGTACTTATCGAGATAAAAGTGATTTTAAAACCGACATAAAAACCCATTAAAGTTTTATGAAAATCCCGTAAACTTTATGTATTGTTATATCCTTATGTGAGCCGCTATAATCATACTTAAGACGAAATGAACCTGCCACGACGTTTCTCAGGCGTCGAATAACTGAAATGACAATTATCACCCGTAGACCTGCAGGTCCAACTGTAGCTAGCAGCAAGGTGTGGGGTGTCAAGCCCAATATAGATCTATATACAACTATCACGTTCTCCCTCCAGGAGACTCTGATTATAACGTACAGGATTTTATATTCCGCACTCGGACGTACGGAAAGAGAATGTCTCACAATTTAGGTTAACAAGTTTACAAGTTGTATGCGGGAGTGTAAAACCTTTCTATATGAATGTACCCTTTTCGTACATGTGTGTTATGTGATGTATTGAAAACTATACCTATTATAGTTTTATCCAAAATGTTTGTAATATATAAGAACTCTTTTATGAAAAAGCGTTAGGATTATAAAATCCATTAAACTATACTTATTATAGATTATGTATATGCACGCGTTCTAAATGAATGAATAATCTTATCATGAATGACTTATTTCCAGTTTAAGATGATAAAGTTTACAACATATCACATTCAATAATTAGAACTTGACATTATACACTTTGCTCAACATAATACAAAGTGTTGTAAAAAAAAATATTACAAGCTGTTAACAAATTTTCAGCCTTTCTACACTGTTTTTGAAAATTCATAGAAAAATCATACGAAGTCGAAATCTAAATCCGTAAATTCTGGGAGTTCCCAAAATGTGTCTAGTTTACTCATAATTTTTAAACATGATTTTTAATGACCTGTAACTTAGGTGAAAAAGTCCATATTCACAGACTGGTCCGGATTGGTGTTTGAAATGATAGGCAGTTTTGTAAAAATCACCATAATTTGTAGAAAAATCGTACGGAGACGTGCAAGTAGTCATTTTAAAGCTAAGAAGTGGAACTACATGCACCTAAAACAGTTTTGAAAACTAAAATGTTTAAGGTGTCCAAAACAGTCCGTGAATGGAGTCCAACTTTTCTGATGAAAGCTGTTAGAAAATTTTAGTTATGTTCTTGGTGTTTTAACTTGTATTCCCCCCCTAAAAACTTAAGAAAACATGAAAATGTGGGGGTATGAACTCACCTTGTGTGATTTCAGTAGATAAGTGTTGAAGAAGAGAAGTGTTCAACCCAAGAACACTTGAAGAATCGCTTGAAGATTCGAAGCTCTAACACAAATATAATGGAGTTTGTGTAAGATACCCATGATTTGAGTGGAAATAATTGAGATAATCTTAAAGGGAATGGATTATGCTTACCAAAGGTGGAGAAAACTCTCAAGATCAGCCCTTGAATCTCGGGTTTCTAGAGAGAGAAAGTGAGAGAGAAAGGAGTTTGATCTTCTTGTGAAATGAGAACAAATGAAAGAAAATGAGGAGAGAGGATGGATATCCAGCTCTCAAAACATGGAGATGGCTTGTGAGGGTGGTAAAAAGTACAAGGTATGGTGGGGAGGAGTGTGGGTTAATCATGGAGTGGGTATGGGGTTGCTTGTGTCATACAATAAGGTAAAGTCAACACTCTACCTTTGTACTTTACCTAACCTTATTTGGATAAGATTTTACCCTTAAAATATGATTAAATTATTAATTTAGGGGTCTTATATTTTAAAATAAAGTTTTGGGTGAAAATCCTATGTTAAAATAATTAAAAATGGGTTTAAAATGCAAAAATATGCAAAAATAGGCGAAATCCGAGCTGCCCAGCGAGACCCTTCGGATCTCGGCCGAGGCTCGGTTCTCTGGGCCGAAGTTCGGTCGGATGGTGCCTGGTTCGGACGCGCTAGGCTGAGTCAGAAGGCGGGAGGCGAAAGCGAGGCTCGGTCCGAGAAGTAGTTGTCCGAAGCGAAGGCGAGAAGTGCAGGCGGTTGGTTCGGTCCGAAGGGAAGCCAGAACCGAAGGTACTGTAGTGAACAGTAATGAACAGTAGCTTCGGTTCGGACCTTCCTTCCAAGTTGGGTTCGGTTCGGACCTTCTTTCTAAGCTGGGTTCGGTTCGGATGAACAGTGGTTTCGGTTCAGCTCATGAACAGTACTTTCGGTTCAGCTCATGAATAGTGCTTTCGGTTCGGTTCATGAATAGTACTTTCGGTTCGGAGGGTTCGTTTCCTTAAGTCCGTTTTTCGCGTAGACTTCCGTTCTTGGGCTATTTTTCTCCAAATTCGAGGGTCGGGATGCCCCGAGTGATTATAGAAAGTCGGGGAGAGATTTCGAGAGAGATTTGAGAGAGATTCCTCGTTCTCAGAGAGATTTGGGAGAGATTTGACGTACTTGGAGAGATTTCACATACAAAGAGATACGTGAGAGAGATTTCACATACTTAGAGAGATTTGGGAGAGATTTGACACACATGGAGAGGTTTCACATACGGAGAGAGATTTGGGAGAGATTTCACATACTTAGGGAGATTTGGGAGAGATTTGACATACTTGGAGAGATTTCACATACAGAGAGAGATTTGGGAGAGATTTCACATATTTAGGGAGATTTAGGAGAGATTTGACATACTTGGAGAGATTTCACATACAGAGAGAGATTTGGGAGAGATTTCACATACTTAGGGAGATTTGGGAGAGATTTGACATACTTGGAGAGATTTCACATACGGAGAGAGATTTGGGAGAGATTTCACATACTTAGGGAGATTTGGGAGAGATTTGACATTCTTAGAGAGATTGGGGAGAGGTTTCACATACTTAGAGATATGTGGGAGAGGTTTCACATACTTAGAGATATGTGGGAGAGATTTCACATACTTAGAGATATATGGGAGAGGTTTCACATACTTAGAGATATGTGGGAGAGGTTTCACATACTTAGAGATATGTGGGAGAGGTTTCACATACTTAGAGATATGTGGGAGAGGTTTCACATACTTAGAGATATGTGGGAGAGGTTTCACATACTTAGAGATATGTGGGAGAGGTTTCACATACTTAGAGATATGTGGGAGAGGTTTCACATACTTAGAGATATGTGGGAGAGATTTCATTGGTGACCTTTTTGAGTGTCCGGCTACGCACTGCAAGGTCCTTAAACCCCGTTAAGCCTTGATTAGGGATCTTGCATACTCCCGGTGAGTATGTAACATTGTTTTATCGGTTTGGCTCTCCACGTACCACCGTTTTAGGTTAAGGAGATCTAGGTGAACACACTTTTCGATTTATGATCTCTCATTAGAATAGAGAGTTGTTTAGAATTTACATAACATAACTCTAGTACTCATGGCAACTTGAGTTGACCGGTTTGACTTGTTGACTTTAGTTGACTTTGACTTGACTGAAAATTGACGATTGTCACATCATCCCCCCGTTAGAGGGAATTTCGTCCCGAAATTTGAATTTAGGCAAGGAGTTTATAAGTGACTAAGGTCGGCTCTACATTATTTTGATTCTGACTAAGAGATGAGTTATTATACACGAAATCTTAGCTCATACACATTATGATATAACCAATACTGGGCGGATAGTAAAATGTGTGATTCTACTTCAGTTTCACATCCCAACGAGGAAAAGAAACTAAGTCAGAATTCTCACATGCTATTATCTACCAGGTATTCGTTATATATAACTGGGGAATGTATAAGTGAGGAAATCATAACAAATAACTTAGTAATTCTCCTTACTACGAGGGTAGATAAGCAAGTCACTTACAACGACAACGATGAACTGATCCTGGGAAGAATGGCACACCCTATGAATACTGCGAACGGGTTGTTCCTATCCGAGGGGTATCACTACAGACTTGCAGCGTCCGCATCGAATTTGGAGGGTTGTCCTCGGACATCCTTATCCAATACTCGCGACCGGTGATATTCAGATCTCAGGTCTGATTCCTAAAGGGTACCTCGTTCCTTGTGGTTGGTCGGCCTATTCGTTTAAGTGAGGCTTATAGTGAAGGTTTCTACTGGAGATATTGTCAGGGCCTCTGAAGTTAATGGAACTATGAGCAATTTGCCTTTCTATTTGAAGAATAGGAACTGAGCCTTCCAGGGTGAAAAGCTTGGTTCTTCAATTTTATTGTTGAATAGTTCGACAGGTTTGACCTAAGAGTTCTTGTAGCTCTGTAGGAAGCATGTGGGTTTGGTTTACACGATTAGGCCTTCTTAGATGGTAGGACATTTACTCGCCCTCTTGGGCTACCTTGGCCCGAAGTTCATGGCAGAACTCGTGCCATGTCTTTCCCAAGCTTCTGTGCTTGGACCTTGTCTGCTACATGCGTGACATTCCCAAGGGTCTCCTGTAAGCACTTGTGATAAGGTTTCGGAAGTATAACACTCCTCTGATGTGTGTTTTGGGGTTCCGTAGCAAAAGATAATCCATAGGTTCGAGCTGGATGTTTATGAGAGGCGAAGGTTTCGATGTTTGGAGGGGTTAGGTGAAAGGTCCTTTTGTAGATGTTAAATTGGGAAGATGAGGGCTATATCAATGAAAATTGGATAATAACAGCAATATCTTTTTAAATTAAACGAGTTAAGCTGTATTCGAAAGAAGAGATCACTAGAGTGATAGAGTATCTTGTGTTTCTTTTTAGGGTGATAAACTTTGTTTGATGTTATCATTATCGTAGATGATTTATACCACAGTGCCTAGTACTGGCGGCAGGTGTGTTTCGAGAATTAGTAATGATATTTGACATCATGACCCCTGACAGGTCTCCCTATGATCGAATGGTATATGAACGTCGTATGTGATCTGATGTTGGGGAATCGTCGAGTGGGTGGCCCCACTCAACTCTTACTATTAGACACGGATTAGGAGTCGGGATGAAATTATTTGTTTCAAAACTTCAGTATTTCGATTATAAATTAACCCCGATGTATGTACAAAGTCATCACATCTTAGAGGTAATGATCTTTAGATCATATATGAATGTATTTGGTTTGATTTAAACGAGAGAGTATTTTAACTACTTTTAGAAAGACGGTGACTTTAGCAAGCATAACAATTTCATTACAAACATATAGTACTTAAACGTTTTTGTCGTTGGGAAACATTACAAAAGTCCTAATATGGTTTCCTACTGATCCTGCCGGTTCGTTTGTTACATTCCTCCGGCTCCTCCGTCATTCTTCTTGGTTGGACACTTTCTCTTGAAGTGTCCCATTTCACCGCATGAGTAGCATACTGGGTCCGCCCTGATGCTGGTGGTTGAAGGGAGATACTGGGTCGGGACTTTACAGAAACGGGTGGTATGTCCTTTCCTGTTGCAGTTATCACATTTTAAGATTCGGCAAGCTCCTGTGTGATGGAAACTGCACTTGACACACTTTGGGAGAGATCCCTCATATGGTATGGACGACGTTTGGGTGGTAGATCCCGTGGCTAGTATCGGGGCTTGCGTCGTGACTGCTGTTGTGATGGTAGGGGTGGCCATAGGTTGTTGTCTTTTAATGGATTTTTGTGATTGGTGGCGCTCTTTCATGTTCCAAAACTTTCTCTTCTTGTTCGTAGGTTTGAGACCTGAGGTATTTTTGTTGGCGGACACCCGCTGGTGTTCCTGAATATTACCATTATCTGTATTGTCAGCACCGCTTCCATTTCTGCTGGCGTTGTTAGCATTGAACTGTGCCATGACGGCTGCCACGGCTGCCGTGACTGCAGCCTGAAAAGTAGCAGCGTCTATCTGCAGAGTTGGCACCTTGCTAGTTGGTTGGTTTCCTCTTGGTGAAGACATAGTTCTGTTTCACGATGAAAAACATCTTCGTTAGTGGAAATGATTATCTTAAGTGCATCCTTACAATTTATATTAACGCATATAAATTTTTGCACATTACTGTACTACTCCTAGTGTTTCCGCTAACATTCTTGAAATAGGGTTACAGCAGTGGGTAGGGGTAGGTTTCACACGGGCGTCAAGCTTTACCCATCTTAGAATCATGTGTGTCCAAACACGCTTGGCTGGGGAGTTCTGATGGGATCCGGTGCATTAGTGCTGGTATGATTTGCAACCATGAGTCTATGATGAAGGAACTTCTCAACAAAATGATTAAGGGTGAGTTGATATTGAGTTTTTAGAATGGCTACACGTCGTGAGTTTCTAACTAAGCTTTATCTTATATTGATTTGTAACATAATTTGGTCGTTAAGGGCGTTCTGACAACAATTCATAACGGGAGTCTTTATATGGTAACCCATGAAATTTTTTTTTAGTAGTTCTGCATCCAAGTGGAGCCTTATAGTTGACCCAGGCTAGGTCCTTATTACGACTGATTGGAGCATGTTCTCGAAGATTTGACCTGCATCCCTATGATGCAGTCCTAATGCAGAGTAGAAGTAAGTTCAGGTAGTGATCTTTTGATGTTGGTTGTTTGAAACCGGGTTCCATTGGTTGGTGAATAACATGATCCAACCTTGGAGAGAAGATCAGGAACGATTCCGGAGCTAGATTACTCTAGTCTTACAACTTGAATAGAGTGGGTTTTAGGCAGGCTCCTATCGCAGCATGATGGGAGTGTTTGAACAAAAGGGTGACACAGAACTCGGCTGGTTGATACGCCATTGATGTTTAAGATGTAACAAATTAGGGAAGATTGACCTTGTAGAGGGTCTTATATCATATCAAAGCAGGGGTGTCTTGGCCGCCTAAAGGCCTCACTAAAGGTACCTACAGTACAAGATAGTTTCATAGGAAATACCTCATAGGGCATAGATAGGGATAACGATTCCTTTTTAACATGAAATGAAGTAAGGCATTTACTACTGGCGGCGGTCATTTTTCTTGTGATCTCTCAGTTCAGCTAGCTACCGCTCCATATCATGCATGTGCCTTTCGTACACCCTCTGGCATACTCGGAGTTTTATGACATCGGTTCGTGATTCAGCCAGTGCTTGCAGCAGGGTTTCATAGTCTTTCGCAGACTTTTCACGAGTGTGATCAAGGCGATTGGTGCGGATTGTATCTATTCTTGCATTTGCATCAACCTCTGCGATACTATGGGGAGTTGTTCTGCCCTGAATCTCGTCTTGGGCAACTCTACGGACCAGGATTGGAAAAATTCTATCTGCTGGGGTTCCTTCGTTTATGTTGTAGAAGCTTCGATCTCCATCAAACGACATAGGTTGGTCTTGCTCTTCGCTCCAGATTTCCAAACACTCTACCCAAGGAGGCATCGGGCCCTGAAAAGCCGGTCGAGGGTTGGGATTTGGAACACGAGTCATCGAGGATAGGTTCACCATTTCAGGTTCGGAGTCGGAACCGTCAGCAAGGCCTTCAGCTTGGTGACCATCCACAGGGATTGGGTGATCATTCTCTGGCTCCTCTCCGATCCATTCAGTATTGTTGTGGTTAGGGTAGTACGGGTCGTCGTGGGGATGAAATCCGGCCATGATATCTTCGCGAGAAATGGGGATATAAGAAGAAATAACTAAGTAGATGTACTAATTAGATAATTATAAGATGATCTTTATCAGGTACTTCAATACATTGTTTAGTGCATACTAGTCATATGTATTTGGGACAGGATAGACCTTCGAATAAGCGACCCTAACTCTAAATCCCCAATCCAACGAGAACAGGAAGTAAAGCAAAGATCCACAGATTCTAAGTCTATGACGTCCTGGGTACATAACATTTTAATGTACTCACTAAGCAATTATTGACCTATTGATAAAAATCTATTTAGTTCTCAGATAAGTAATTATAATAACACCAAATACCCCTATGGTATTTCATTGTGGTAGTGTTGGTAAGTTTTTAGACTTGTTGTCATATCACAACCATTCTTGGGCATGTGCTAATCACTCCTCGGACGGGCATAGTTGATCAGGTTATGCCAATCCCAAGACTGACCATACATCCCCGAGCTTACCTGTGATATCCAACAATCATTACTTTTGTTTTGTTCTAGAACGACGTGACCCTAGTATGTATGCATGTGTGTATACTTTTAATAAGAAACTACTTATTTCTAAAAGTATAGTTGTTTTGAAAACATAAAATCAGAGACTCTAGTCCCAATGCATTTATAGTTTGTATATCTTATGTGGTTCGATATACTGAGTTCACTATAAACAATGCTCTGATACCAATCTGTCACACCCCCAAACCAAGGATGGCGGAAACGTTCGAGGGTGGAGGACTTCATGTAGAGTATCACAACAACGAGTATAATAGTGCTCAAAGTAGATACAACCATCATAAATATAACTGAAAAGTTACTCCAATGTACAAGTTTACATGAATCGAATCAATTACATTATGAAACAAAATGAACTGTTTGACGATTTATCGTCCCATCCTCAAAACGTTGTTGGTTTCCTGTTTTCACTGAATTCCTGAGAATACAAGTAGTTTTGAAAAAGTGTCAACACAAAGGTTGGTGAGTTCATAAGAGATTTTATTGGAGAAATAGACCGTTTTCCTTGTAAAAATGATATGATATGTATTCAGAAAATCTGATATTTTCTTTATAAAGTTTATGTAATGTAGTCTCATAACCGATGACCAAAATGTATAAGTAACCTTTCTTATTAAAGGAAAATGA
Source organism: Lactuca sativa (assembly GCF_002870075.4). Taxonomy (NCBI): domain Eukaryota; kingdom Viridiplantae; phylum Streptophyta; class Magnoliopsida; order Asterales; family Asteraceae; genus Lactuca; species Lactuca sativa. Next base: position 137,989,888 of record NC_056627.2, read on the forward strand.
AATGTGCTTAAATTGACATAAACGCACTTGAATTGAATGATGTTCCCGAAACTTCTATTGTTTGTTAATACTTGATGTATATGTAGTCCTAAGTCTTAGGACCGAGAAAATAACAAGTATCGCCTATACTTAAAGCTATAAATGTGGTTTCAAATGATGTGTAGTCATAAATACCCAAAAAAACCGAATGTAGACAGTAATATCGGTACTTATCGAGATAAAAGTGATTTTAAAACCGACATAAAAACCCATTAAAGTTTTATGAAAATCCCGTAAACTTTATGTATTGTTATATCCTTATGTGAGCCGCTATAATCATACTTAAGACGAAATGAACCTGCCACGACGTTTCTCAGGCGTCGAATAACTGAAATGACAATTATCACCCGTAGACCTGCAGGTCCAACTGTAGCTAGCAGCAAGGTGTGGGGTGTCAAGCCAATATAGATCTATATACAACTATCACGTTCTCCCTCCAGGAGACTCTGATTATAACGTATAGGATTTTATATTCCGCACTCGGACGTACGGAAAGAGAATGTCTCACAATTTAGGTTAACAAGTTTACAAGTTGTATGCGGGAGTGTAAAACCTTTCTATATGAATGTACCCTTTTCGTACATGTGTGTTATGTGATGTATTGAAAACTATACATATTATAGTTTTATCCAAAATGTTTGTAATATATAAGAACTCTTTTATGAAAAAGCGTTAGGATTATAAAATCCATTAAACTATACTTATTATAGATTATGTATATGCACGTGTTCTAAATGAATGAATAATCTTATCATGAATGACTTATTTCCAGTTTAAGATGATAAAGTTTACAACATATCACATTCAATACTTAGAACTTGACATTATACACTTTGCTCAACATAATACAAAGTGTTGTAAAAAAAAAATATTACAAGCTGTTAACAAATTTTCAGCCTTTCTACACTGTTTTTGAAAATTCATAGAAAAATCATACGAAGTCGAAATCTAAATCCGTAAATTCTGGGAGTTCCCAAAATGTGTCTAGTTTACTCATAATTTTTAAACATGATTTTTAATGACCTGTAACTTAGGTGAAAAAGTCCATATTCACAGACTGGTCCGGATTGGTGTTTGAAATGATAGGCAGTTTTGTAAAAATCACCATAATTTGTAGAAAAATCGTACGGAGACGTGCAAGTAGTCATTTTAAAGCTAAGAAGTGGAACTACATGCACCTAAAACAGTTTTGAAAACTAAAATGTTTAAGGTGTCCAAAACAGTCCGTGAATGGAGTCCAACTTTTCTGATGAAAGCTGTTAGAAAATTTTAGTTATGTTCTTGGTGTTTTAACTTGTATTCCCCCCTTAAAAACTTAAGAAAACATGAAAATGTGGGGGTATGAACTCACCTTGTGTGATTTCAGTAGATAAGTGTTGAAGAAGAGAAGTGTTCAACCCAAGAACACTTGAAGAATCGCTTGAAGATTCGAAGCTCTAACACAAATATAATGGAGTTTGTGTAAGATACCCATGATTTGAGTGGAAATAATTGAGATAATCTTAAAGGGAATGGATTATGCTTACCAAAGGTGGAGAAAACTCTCAAGATCAGCCCTTGAATCTCGGGTTTCTAGAGAGAGAAAGTGAGAGAGAAAGAAGTTTGATCTTCTTGTGAAATGAGAACAAATGAAAGAAAATGAGGAGAGAGGATGGATATCCAGCTCTCAAAACATGGAGATGGCTTGTGAGGGTGGTAAAAAGTACAAGGTATGGTGGGGAGGAGTGTGGGTTAATCATGGAGTGGGTATGGGGTTGCTTGTGTCATACAATAAGGTAAAGTCAACACTCTACCTTTGTACTTTACCTAACCTTATTTGGATAAGATTTTACCCTTAAAATATGATTAAATTATTAATTTAGGGGTCTTATATTTTAAAATAAAGTTTTGGGTGAAAATCTTATGTTAAAATAATTAAAAATGGGTTTAAAATGCAAAAATATGCAAAAATAGGCGAAATCCGAGCTGCCCAGCGAGACCCTTCGGATCTCGGCCGAGGCTCGGTTCTCTGGGCCGAAGTTCGGTCGGATGGTGCCTGGTTCGGACGCGCTAGGCTGAGTCAGAAGGCGGGAGGCGAAAGCGAGGCTCGGTCCGAGAAGTAGTTGTCCGAAGCGAAGGCGAGAAGTGCAGGCGGTTGGTTCGGTCCGAAGGGAAGCCAGAACCGAAGGTACTGTAGTGAACAGTAATGAACAGTAGCTTCGGTTCGGACCTTCCTTCCAAGTTGGGTTCGGTTCGGACCTTCTTTCTAAGCTGGGTTCGGTTCGGATGAACAGTGGTTTCGGTTCAGCTCATGAACAGTACTTTCGGTTCAGCTCATGAATAGTGCTTTCGGTTCGGTTCATGAATAGTACTTTCGGTTCGGAGGGTTCGTTTCCTTAAGTCCGTTTTTCGCGTAGACTTCCGTTCTTGGGCTATTTTTCGCCAAATTCGAGGGTCGGGATGCCCCGAGTGATTATAGAAAGTCGGGGAGAGATTTCGAGAGAGATTTGAGAGAGATTCCTCGTTCTCAGAGAGATTTGGGAGAGATTTGACGTACTTGGAGAGATTTCACATACAAAGAGATACGTGAGAGAGATTTCACATACTTAGAGAGATTTGGGAGAGATTTGACATACTTGGAGAGGTTTCACATACGGAGAGAGATTTGGGAGAGATTTCACATACTTAGGGAGATTTGGGAGAGATTTGACATACTTGGAGAGATTTCACATACAGAGAGAGATTTGGGAGAGATTTCACATACTTAGGGAGATTTGGGAGAGATTTGACATACTTGGAGAGATTTCACATACAGAGAGAGATTTGGGAGAGATTTCACATACTTAGGGAGATTTGGGAGAGATTTGACATACTTGGAGAGATTTCACATACGGAGAGAGATTTGGGAGAGATTTCACATACTTAGGGAGATTTGGGAGAGATTTGACATTCTTGGAGAGATTTGGGAGAGGTTTCACATACTTAGAGATATGTGGGAGAGGTTTCACATACTTAGAGATATGTGGGAGAGGTTTCACATACTTAGAGATATGTGGGAGAGGTTTCACATACTTAGAGATATGTGGGAGAGGTTTCACATACTTAGAGATATGTGGGAGAGGTTTCACATACTTAGAGATATGTGGGAGAGGTTTCACATACTTAGAGATATGTGGGAGAGGTTTCACATACTTAGAGATATGTGGGAGAGGTTTCACATACTTAGAGATATGTGGGAGAGGTTTCACATACTTAGAGATATGTGGGAGAGGTTTCACATACTTAGAGATATGTGGGAGAGATTTCATTGGTGACCTTTTTGAGTGTCCGGCTACGCACTGCAAGGTCCTTAAACCCCGTTAAGCCTTGATTAGGGATCTTGCATACTCCCGGTGAGTATGTAACATTGTTTTATCGGTTTGGCTCTCCACGTACCACCGTTTTAGGTTAAGGAGATCTAGGTGAACACACTTTTCGATTTATGATCTCTCATTAGAATAGAGAGTTCTTTAGAATTTACATAACGTAACTCTAGTACTCATGGCAACTTGAGTTGACCGGTTTGACTTGTTGACTTTAGTTGACTTTGACTTGACTGAAAATTGACGATTGTCACATCATCCCCCCGTTAGAGGGAATTTCATCCCGAAATTTGAATTTAGGCAAGGAGTTTATAAGTGACTAAGGTCGGCTCTACATTATTTTGATTCTGACTAAGAGATGAGTTATTATACACGAAATCTTAGCTCATACACATTATGATATAACCAATACTGGGCGGATAGTAAAATGTGTGATTCTACTTCAGTTTCACATCCCAACGAGGAAAAGAAACTAAGTCAGAATTCTCACATGCTATTATCTACCAGGTATTCGTTATATATAACTGGGGAATGTATAAGTGAGGAAATCATAACAAATAACTTAGTAATTCTCCTTACTACGAGGGTAGATAAGCAAGTCACTTACAACGACAACGATGAACTGATCCTGGGAAGAATGGCACACCCTATGAATACTGCGAACGGGTTGTTCCTATCCGAGGGGTATCACTACAGACTTGCAGCGTCCGCATCGAATTTGGAGGGTTGTCCTCGGACATCCTTATCCAATACTCGCGACTGGTGATATTCAGATCTCAGGTCTGATTCCTAAAGGGTACCTCGTTCCTTGTGGTTGGTCGGCCTATTCGTTTAAGTGAGGCTTATAGTGAAGGTTTCTACTGGAGATATTGTCAGGGCCTCTGAAGTTAATGGAACTATGAGCAATTTGCCTTTCTATTTGAAGAATAGGAACTGAGCCTTCCAGGGTGAAAAGCTTGGTTCTTCAATTTTATTGTTGAATAGTTCGACAGGTTTGACCTAAGAGTTCTTGTAGCTCTGTAGGAAGCATGTGGGTTTGGTTTACACGATTAGGCCTTCTTAGATGGTAGGACATTTACTCGCCCTCTTGGGCTACCTTGGCCCGAAGTTCATGGCAGAACTCGTGCCATGTCTTTCCCAAGCTTCTGTGCTTGGACCTTGTCTGCTACATGCGTGACATTCCCAAGGGTCTCCTGTAAGCACTTGTGATAAGGTTTCGGAAGTATAACACTCCTCTGATGTGTGTTTTGGGGTTCCGTAGCAAAAGATAATCCATAGGTTCGAGCTGGATGTTTATGAGAGGCGAAGGTTTCGATGTTTGGAGGGGTTAGGTGAAAGGTCCTTTTGTAGATGTTAAATTGGGAAGATGAGGGCTATATCAATGAAAATTGGATAATAACAGCAATATCTTTTTAAATTAAACGAGTTAAGCTGTATTCGAAAGAAGAGATCACTAGAGTGATAGAGTATCTTGTGTTTCTTTTTAGGGTGATAAACTTTGTTTGATGTTATCATTATCGTAGATGATTTATACCACAGTGCCTAGTACTGGCGGCAGGTGTGTTTCGAGAATTAGTAATGATATTTGACATCATGACCCCTGACAGGTCTCCCTATGATCGAATGGTATATGAACGTCGTATGTGATCTGATGTTGGGGAATCGTCGAGTGGGTGGCCCCACTCAACTCTTACTATTAGACACGGATTAGGAGTCGGGATGAAATTATTTGTTTCAAAACTTCAGTATTTCGATTATAAATTAACCCCGATGTATGTACAAAGTCATCACATCTTAGAGGTAATGATCTTTAGATCATATATGAATGTATTTGGTTTGATTTAAACGAGAGAGTATTTTAACTACTTTTAGAAAGACGGTGACTTTAGCAAGCATAACAATTTCATTACAAACATATAGTACTTAAACATTTTTGTCGTTGGGAAACATTACAAAAGTCCTAATATGGTTTCCTACTGATCCTGCCGGTTCGTTTGTTACATTCCTCTGGCTCCTCCGTCATTCTTCTTGGTTGGACACTTTCTCTTGAAGTGTCCCATTTCACCGCATGAGTAGCATACTGGGTCCGCCCTGATGCTGGTGGTTGAAGGGAGATACTGGGTCGGGACTTTACAGAAACGGGTGGTATGTCCTTTCCTGTTGCAGTTATCACATTTTAAGATTCGGCAAGCTCCTGTGTGATGGAAACTGCACTTGACACACTTTGGGAGAGATCCCTCATATGGTATGGCCGACGTTTGGGTGGTAGATCCCGTGGCTAGTATCGGGGCTTGCGTCGTGACTGCTGTTGTGATGGTAGGGGTGGCCATAGGTTGTTGTCTTTTAATGGATTTTTGTGATTGGTGGCGCTCTTTCATGTTCCAAAACTTTCTCTTCTTGTTCGTAGGTTTGAGACCTGAGGTATTTTTGCTGGCGGACACCCGCTGGTGTTCCTGAATATTACCATTATCTATATTGTAAGCACCGCTTCCATTTCTGCTGGCGTTGTTAGCATTGAACTGTGCCATGACGGCTGCCACGGCTGCCGTGACTGCAGCCTGAAAAGTAGCAGCGTCTATCTGCAGAGTTGGCACCTTGCTAGTTGGTTGGTTTCCTCTTGGTGAAGACATAGTTCTGTTTCACGATGAAAAACATCTTCGTTAGTGGAAATGATTATCTTAAGTGCATCCTTACAATTTATATTAACGCATATAAATTTTTGCACATTACTGTACTACTCCTAGTGTTTCCGCTAACATTCTTGAAATAGGGTTACAGCAGTGGGTAGGGGTAGGTTTCACACGGGCGTCAAGCTTTACCCATCTTAGAATCATGTGTGTCCAGACACGCTTGGCTGGGGAGTTCTGATGGGATCCGGTGCATTAGTGCTGGTATGATTTGCAACCATGAGTCTATGATGAAGGAACTTCTCAACAAAATGATTAAGGGTGAGATGATATTGAGTTTTTAGAATGGCTACACGTCGTGAGTTTCTAACTAAGCTTTATCTTATATTGATTTGTAACGTAATTTGGTCGTTAAGGGCGTTCTGACAACAATTCATAACGGGAGTCTTTATATGGTAACCCATGAAATTTTTTTTTTAGTAGTTCTGCATCCAAGTGGAGCCTTATAGTTGACCCAGGCTAGGTCCTTATTACGACTGATTGGAGCATGTTCTCGAAGATTTGACCTGCATCCCTATGATGCAGTCCTAATGCAGAGTAGAAGTAAGTTCAGGTAGTGATCTTTTGATGTTGGTTGTTTGAAACCGGGTTCCATTGGTTGGTGAATAACATGATCCAACCTTGGAGAGAAGATCAGGAACGATTCCGGAGCTAGATTACTCTAGTCTTACAACTTGAATAGAGTGGGTTTTAGGCAGGCTCCTATCGCAGCATGATGGGAGTGTTTGAACAAAAGGGTGACACAGAACTCGGCTGGTTGATACGCCATTGATGTTTAAGATGTAACAAATTAGGGAAGATTGACCTTGTAGAGGGTCTTATATCATATCAAAGCAGGGGTGTCTTGGCCGCCTAAAGGCCTCACTAAAGGTACCTACAGTACAAGATAGTTTCATAGGAAATACCTCATAGGGCATAGATAGGGATAACGATTCCTTTTTAACATGAAATGAAGTAAGGCATTTACTACTGGCGGCGGTCATTTTTCTTGTGATCTCTCAGTTCAGCTAGCTACCGCTCCATATCATGCATGTGCCTTTCGTACACCCTCTGGCGTACTCGGAGTTTTATGACATCGGCTCGTGATTCAGCCAGTGCTTGCAGCAGGGTTTCATAGTCTTTCGCAGACTTTTCACGAGTGTGATCAAGGCGATTGGTGCGGATTGTATCTATTCTTGCATTTGCATCAACCTCTGCGATACTATGGGGAGTTGTTCTGCCCTGAATCTCGTCTCGGGCAACTCTACGGACCAGGATTGGAAAAATTCTATCTGCTGGGGTTCCTTCGTTTATGTTGTAGAAGCTTCGATCTCCATCAAACGACATAGGTTGGTCTTGCTCTTCGCTCCAGATTTCCAAACACTCTACCCAAGGAGGCATCGGGCCCTGAAAAGCCGGTCGAGGGTTGGGATTTGGAACACGAGTCATCGAGGATAGGTTCACCATTTCAGGTTCGGAGTCGGAACCGTCAGCAAGGCCTTCAGCTTGGTGACCATCCACAGGGATTGGGTGATCATTCTCTGGCTCCTCTCCGATCCATTCAGTATTGTTGTGGTTAGGGTAGTACGGGTCGTCGTGGGGATGAAATCCGGCCATGATATCTTCGCGAGAAATGGGGATATAAGAAGAAATAACTAAGTAGATGTACTAATTAGATAATTATAAGATGATCTTTATCAGGTACTTCAATACATTGTTTAGTGCATACTAGTCATATGTATTTGGGACAGGATAGACCTTCGAATAAGCGACCCTAACTCTAAATCCCCAATCCAACGAGAACAGGAAGTAAAGCAAAGATCCACAGATTCTAAGTCTATGACGTCCTGGGTACATAAAATTTTAATGTACTCACTAAGCAATTATTGACCTATTGATAAAAATCTATTTAGTTCTCAGATAAGTAATTATAATAACACCAAATACCCCTATGGTATTTCATTGTGGTAGTGTTGGTAAGTTTTTAGACTTGTTGTCATATCACAACCATTCTTGGGCATGTGCTAATCACTCCTCGGACGGGCATAGTTGATCAGGCTATGCCAATCCCAAGACTGACCATACATCCCCGAGCTTACCTGTGATATCCAACAATCATTACTTTTGTTTTGTTCTAGAACGACGTGACCCTAGTATGTATGCATGCGTGTATACTTTTAATAAGAAACTACTTATTTCTAAAAGTATAGTTGTTTTGAAAACATAAAATCAGAGACTCTAGTCCCAATGCATTTATAGTATGTATATCTTATGTGGTTCGATATACTGAGTTCACTATAAACAATGCTCTGATACCAATCTGTCACACCCCCAAACCAAGGATGGCGGAAACGTTCGAGGGTGGAGGACTTCATGTAGAGTATCACAACAACGAGTATAATAGTGCTCAAAGTAGATACAACCATCATAAATATAACTGAAAAGTTACTCCAATGTACAAGTTTACATGAATCGAATCAATTACATTATGAAACAAAATGAACTGTTTGACGATTTATCGTCCCATCCTCAAAACGTTGTTGGTTTCCTGTTTTCACTGAATTCCTGAGAATACAAGTAGTTTTGAAAAAGTGTCAACACAAAGGTTGGTGAGTTCATAAGAGATTTTATTGGAGAAATAGACCATTTTCCTTGTAAAAATGATATGATATGTATTCAGAAAATCTGATATTTTCTTTATAAAGTTTATGTAATGTAGTCTCATAACCGATGACCAAAATGTATAAGTAACCTTTCTTATTAAAGGAAAATGAAATGTGCTTAAATTGACATAAACGCACTTGAATTGAATGATGTTCCCGAAACTTCTATTGTTTGTTAATACTTGATGTATATGTAGTCCTAAGTCTTAGGACCGAGAAAATAACAAGTATCGCCTATACTTAAAGCTATAAATGTGGTTTCAAATGATGTGTAGTCATAAATACCCAAAAAAACCGAATGTAGACAGTAATATCGGTACTTATCGAGATAAAAGTGATTTTAAAACCGACATAAAAACCCATTAAAGTTTTATGAAAATCCCGTAAACTTTATGTATTGTTATATCCTTATGTGAGCCGCTATAATCATACTTAAGACGAAATGAACCTGCCACGACGTTTCTCAGGCGTCGAATAACTGAAATGACAATTATCACCCGTAGACCTGCAGGTCCAACTGTAGCTAGCAGCAAGGTGTGGGGTGTCAAGCCCAATATAGATCTATATACAACTATCACGTTCTCCCTCCAGGAGACTCTGATTATAACGTATAGGATTTTATATTCCGCACTCGGACGTACGGAAAGAGAATGTCTCACAATTTAGGTTAACAAGTTTACAAGTTGTATGCGGGAGTGTAAAACCTTTCTATATGAATGTACCCTTTTCGTACATGTGTGTTATGTGATGTATTGAAAACTATACCTATTATAGTTTTATCCAAAATGTTTGTAATATATAAGAACTCTTTTATGAAAAAGCGTTAGGATTATAAAATCCATTAAACTATACTTATTATAGATTATGTATATGCACGTGTTCTAAATGAATGAATAATCTTATCATGAATGACTTATTTCCAGTTTAAGATGATAAAGTTTACAACATATCACATTCAATACTTAGAACTTGACATTATACACTTTGCTCAACATAATACAAAGTGTTGTAAAAAAAAAATATTACAAGCTGTTAACAAATTTTCAGCCTTTCTACACTGTTTTTGAAAGTTCATAGAAAAATCATACGAAGTCGAAATCTAAATCCGTAAATTCTGGGAGTTCCCAAAATGTGTCTAGTTTACTCATAATTTTTAAACATGATTTTTAATGACATGTAACTTAGGTGAAAAAGTCCATATTCACAGACTGGTCCGGATTGGTGTTTGAAATGATAGGCAGTTTTGTAAAAATCACCATAATTTGTAGAAAAATCGTACGGAGACGTGCAAGTAGTCATTTTAAAGCTAAGAAGTGGAACTACATGCACCTAAAACAGTTTTGAAAACTAAAATGTTTAAGGTGTCCAAAACAGTCCGTGAATGGAGTCCAACTTTTCTGATGAAAGCTGTTAGAAAATTTTAGTTATGTTCTTGGTGTTTTAACTTGTATTCCCCCCCTAAAAACTTAAGAAAACATGAAAATGTGGGGGTATGAACTCACCTTGTGTGATTTCAGTAGATAAGTGTTGAAGAAGAGAAGTGTTCAACCCAAGAACACTTGAAGAATCGCTTGAAGATTCGAAGCTCTAACACAAATATAATGGAGTTTGTGTAAGATACCCATGATTTGAGTGGAAATAATTGAGATAATCTTAAAGGGAATGGATTATGCTTACCAAAGGTGGAGAAAACTCTCAAGATCAGCCCTTGAATCTCGGGTTTCTAGAGAGAGAAAGTGAGAGAGAAAAAAGTTTGATCTTCTTGTGAAATGAGAACAAATGAAAGAAAATGAGGAGAGAGGATGGATATCCAGCTCTCAAAACATGGAGATGGCTTGTGAGGGTGGTAAAAAGTACAAGGTATGGTGGGGAGGAGTGTGGGTTAATCATGGAGTGGGTATGGGGTTGCTTGTGTGATACAATAAGGTAAAGTCAACACTCTACCTTTGTACTTTACCTAACCTTATTTGGATAAGATTTTACCCTTAAAATATGATTAAATTATTAATTTAGGGGTCTTATATTTTAAAATAAAGTTTTGGGTGAAAATCCTATGTTAAAATAATTAAAAATGGGTTTAAAATGCAAAAATATGCAAAAATAGGCGAAATCCGAGCTGCCCAGCGAGACCCTTCGGATCTCGGCCGAGGCTCGGTTCTCTTGGTCGAAGTTCGGTCGGATGGTGCCTGGTTCGGACGCGCTAGGCTGAGTCAGAAGGCGGGAGGCGAAAGCGAGGCTCGGTCCGAGAAGTAGTTGTCCGAAGCGAAGGCGAGAAGTGCAGGCGGTTGGTTCGGTCCGAAGGGAAGCCAGAACCGAAGGTACTGTAGTGAACAGTAATGAACAGTAGCTTCGGTTCGGACCTTCCTTCCAAGTTGGGTTCGGTTCGGACCTTCTTTCTAAGCTGGGTTCGGTTCGGATGAACAGTGGTTTCGGTTCAGCTCATGAACAGTACTTTCGGTTCAGCTCATGAATAGTGCTTTCGGTTCGGTTCATGAATAGTACTTTCGGTTCGGAGGGTTCGTTTCCTTAAGTCCGTTTTTCGCGTAGACTTCCGTTCTTGGGCTATTTTTCGCCAAATTCGAGGGTCGGGATGCCCCGAGTGATTATAGAAAGTCGGGGAGAGATTTCGAGAGAGATTTGAGAGAGATTCCTCGTTCTCAGAGAGATTTTGGAGAGATTTGACGTACTTGGAGAGATTTCACATACAAAGAGATACGTGAGAGAGATTTCACATACTTAGAGAGATTTGGGAGAGATTTGACACACATGGAGAGGTTTCACATACGGAGAGAGATTTGGGAGAGATTTCACATACTTAGGGAGATTTGGGAGAGATTTGACATACTTGGAGAGATTTCACATACAGAGAGAGATTTGGGAGAGATTTCACATATTTAGGGAGATTTAGGAGAGATTTGACATACTTGGAGAGATTTCACATACAGAGAGAGATTTGGGAGAGATTTCACATACTTAGGGAGATTTGGGAGAGATTTGACATACTTGGAGAGATTTCACATACGGAGAGAGATTTGGGAGAGATTTCACATACTTAGGGAGATTTGGGAGAGATTTGACATTCTTAGAGAGATTTGGGAGAGGTTTCACATACTTAGAGATATGTGGGAGAGGTTTCACATACTTAGAGATATGTGGGAGAGATTTCACATACTTAGAGATATATGGGAGAGGTTTCACATACTTAGAGATATGTGGGAGAGGTTTCACATACTTAGAGATATGTGGGAGAGGTTTCACATACTTAGAGATATGTGGGAGAGGTTTCACATACTTAGAGATATGTGGGAGAGGTTTCACATACTTAGAGATATGTGGGAGAGGTTTCACATACTTAGAGATATGTGGGAGAGGTTTCACATACTTAGAGATATGTGGGAGAGGTTTCACATACTTAGAGATATGTGGGAGAGATTTCATTGGTGACCTTTTTGAGTGTCCGGCTACGCACTGCAAGGTCCTTAAACCCCGTTAAGCCTTGATTAGGGATCTTGCATACTCCCGGTGAGTATGTAACATTGTTTTATCGGTTTGGCTCTCCACGTACCACCGTTTTAGGTTAAGGAGATCTAGGTGAACACACTTTTCGATTTATGATCTCTCATTAGAATAGAGAGTTGTTTAGAATTTACATAACGTAACTCTAGTACTCATGGCAACTTGAGTTGACCGGTTTGACTTGTTGACTTTAGTTGACTTTGACTTGACTGAAAATTGACGATTGTCACATCATCCCCCCGTTAGAGGGAATTTCGTCCCGAAATTTGAATTTAGGCAAGGAGTTTATAAGTGACTAAGGTCGGCTCTACATTATTTTGATTCTGACTAAGAGATGAGTTATTATACACGAAATCTTAGCTCATACACATTATGATATAACCAATACTGGGCGGATAGTAAAATGTGTGATTCTACTTCAGTTTCACATCCCAACGAGGAAAAGAAACTAAGTCAGAATTCTCACATGCTATTATCTACCAGGTATTCGTTATATATAACTGGGGAATGTATAAGTGAGGAAATCATAACAAATAACTTAGTAATTCTCCTTACTACGAGGGTAGATAAGCAAGTCACTTACAACGACAACGATGAACTGATCCTGGGAAGAATGGCACACCCTATGAATACTGCGAACGGGTTGTTCCTATCCGAGGGGTATCACTACAGACTTGCAGCGTCCGCATCGAATTTGGAGGGTTGTCCTCGGACATCCTTATCCAATACTCGCGACCGGTGATATTCAGATCTCAGGTCTGATTCCTAAAGGGTACCTCGTTCCTTGTGGTTGGTCGGCCTATTCGTTTAAGTGAGGCTTATAGTGAAGGTTTCTACTGGAGATATTGTCAGGGCCTCTGAAGTTAATGGAACTATGAGCAATTTGCCTTTCTATTTGAAGAATAGGAACTGAGCCTTCCAGGGTGAAAAGCTTGGTTCTTCAATTTTATTGTTGAATAGTTCGACAGGTTTGACCTAAGAGTTCTTGTAGCTCTGTAGGAAGCATGTGGGTTTGGTTTACACGATTAGGCCTTCTTAGATGGTAGGACATTTACTCGCCCTCTTGGGCTACCTTGGCCCGAAGTTCATGGCAGAACTCGTGCCATGTCTTTCCCAAGCTTCTGTGCTTGGACCTTGTCTGCTACATGCGTGACATTCCCAAGGGTCTCCTGTAAGCACTTGTGATAAGGTTTCGGAAGTATAACACTCCTCTGATGTGTGTTTTGGGGTTCCGTAGCAAAAGATAATCCATAGGTTCGAGCTGGATGTTTATGAGAGGCGAAGGTTTCGATGTTTGGAGGGGTTAGGTGAAAGGTCCTTTTGTAGATGTTAAATTGGGAAGATGAGGGCTATATCAATGAAAATTGGATAATAACAGCAATATCTTTTTAAATTAAACGAGTTAAGCTGTATTCGAAAGAAGAGATCACTGGAGTGATAGAGTATCTTGTGTTTCTTTTTAGGGTGATAAACTTTGTTTGATGTTATCATTATCGTAGATGATTTATACCACAGTGCCTAGTACTGGCGGCAGGTGTGTTTCGAGAATTAGTAATGATATTTGACATCATGACCCCTGACAGGTCTCCCTATGATCGAATGGTATATGAACGTCGTATGTGATCTGATGTTGGGGAATCGTCGAGTGGGTGGCCCCACTCAACTCTTACTATTAGACACGGATTAGGAGTCGGGATGAAATTATTTGTTTCAAAACTTCAGTATTTCGATTATAAATTAACCCCGATTTATGTACAAAGTCATCACATCTTAGAGGTAATGATCTTTAGATCATATATGAATGTATTTGGTTTGATTTAAACGAGAGAGTATTTTAACTACTTTTAGAAAGACGGTGACTTTAGCAAGCATAACAATTTCATTACAAACATATAGTACTTAAACGTTTTTGTCGTTGGGAAACATTACAAAAGTCCTAATATGGTTTCCTACTGATCCTGCCGGTTCGTTTGTTACATTCCTCTGGCTCCTCCGTCATTCTTCTTGGTTGGACACTTTCTCTTGAAGTGTCCCATTTCACCGCATGAGTAGCATACTGGGTCCGCCCTGATGCTGGTGGTTGAAGGGAGATACTGGGTCGGGACTTTACAGAAACGGGTGGTATGTCCTTTCCTGTTGCAGTTATCATATTTTAAGATTCGGCAAGCTCCTGTGTGATGGAAACTGCACTTGACACACTTTGGGAGAGATCCCTCATATGGTATGGCCGACGTTTGGGTGGTAGATCCCGTGGCTAGTATCGGGGCTTGCGTCGTGACTGCTGTTGTGATGGTAGGGGTGGCCATAGGTTGTTGTCTTTTAATGGATTTTTGTGATTGGTGGCGCTCTTTCATGTTCCAAAACTTTCTCTTCTTGTTCGTAGGTTTGAGACCTGAGGTATTTTTGCTGGCGGACACCCGCTGGTGTTCCTGAATATTACCATTATCTGTATTGTCAGCACCGCTTCCATTTCTGCTGGCGTTGTTAGCATTGAACTGTGCCATGACGGCTGCCACGGCTGCCGTGACTGCAGCCTGAAAAGTAGCAGCGTCTATCTGCAGAGTTGGCACCTTGCTAGTTGGTTGGTTTCCTCTTGGTGAAGACATAGTTCTGTTTCATGATGAAAAACATCTTCGTTAGTGGAAATGATTATCTTAAGTGCATCCTTACAATTTATATTAACGCATATAAATTTTTGCACATTACTGTACTACTCCTAGTGTTTCCGCTAACATTCTTGAAATAGGGTTACAGCAGTGGGTAGGGGTAGGTTTCACACGGGCGTCAAGCTTTACCCATCTTAGAATCATGTGTGTCCAAACACGCTTGGCTGGGGAGTTCTGATGGGATCCGGTGCATTAGTGCTGGTATGATTTGCAACCATGAGTCTATGATGAAGGAACTTCTCAACAAAATGATTAAGGGTGAGATGATATTGAGTTTTTAGAATGGCTACACGTCGTGAGTTTCTAACTAAGCTTTATCTTATATTGATTTGTAACGTAATTTGGTCGTTAAGGGCGTTCTGACAACAATTCATAACGGGAGTCTTTATATGGTAACCCATGAAATTTTTTTTTTAGTAGTTCTGCATCCAAGTGGAGCCTTATAGTTGACCCAGGCTAGGTCCTTATTACGACTGATTGGAGCATGTTCTCGAAGATTTGACCTGCATCCCTATGATGCAGTCCTAATGCAGAGTAGAAGTAAGTTCAGGTAGTGATCTTTTGATGTTGGTTGTTTGAAACCGGGTTCCATTGGTTGGTGAATAACATGATCCAACCTTGGAGAGAAGATCAGGAACGATTCCGGAGCTAGATTACTCTAGTCTTACAACTTGAATAGAGTGGGTTTTAGGCAGGCTCCTATCGCAGCATGATGGGAGTGTTTGAACAAAAGGGTGACACAGAACTCGGCTGGTTGATACGCCATTGATGTTTAAGATGTAACAAATTAGGGAAGATTGACCTTGTAGAGGGTCTTATATCATATCAAAGCAGGGGTGTCTTGGCCGCCTAAAGGCCTCACTAAAGGTACCTACAGTACAAGATAGTTTCATAGGAAATACCTCATAGGGCATAGATAGGGATAACGATTCCTTTTTAACATGAAATGAAGTAAGGCATTTACTACTGGCGGCGGTCATTTTTCTTGTGATCTCTCAGTTCAGCTAGCTACCGCTCCATATCATGCATGTGCCTTTCGTACACCCTCTGGCGTACTCGGAGTTTTATGACATCGGTTCGTGATTCAGCCAGTGCTTGCAGCAGGGTTTCATAGTCTTTCGCAGACTTTTCACGAGTGTGATCAAGGCGATTGGTGCGGATTGTATCTATTCTTGCATTTGCATCAACCTCTGCGATACTATGGGGAGTTGTTCTGCCCTGAATCTCGTCTCGGGCAACTTTACGGACCAGGATTGGAAAAATTCTATCTGCTGGGGTTCCTTCGTTTATGTTGTAGAAGCTTCGATCTCCATCAAACGACATAGGTTGGTCTTGCTCTTCGCTCCAGATTTCCAAACACTCTACCCAAGGAGGCATCGGGCCCTGAAAAGCCGGTCGAGGGTTGGGATTTGGAACACGAGTCATCGAGGATAGGTTCACCATTTCAGGTTCGGAGTCGGAACCGTCAGCAAGGCCTTCAGCTTGGTGACCATCCACAGGGATTGGGTGATCATTCTCTGGCTCCTCTCCGATCCATTCAGTATTGTTGTGGTTAGGGTAGTACGGGTCGTCGTGGGGATGAAATCCGGCCATGATATCTTCGCGAGAAATGGGGATATAAGAAGAAATAAATAAGTAGATGTACTAATTAGATAATTATAAGATGATCTTTATCAGGTACTTCAATACATTGTTTAGTGCATACTAGTCATATGTATTTGGGACAGGATAGACCTTCGAATAAGCGACCCTAACTCTAAATCCCCAATCCAACGAGAACAGGAAGTAAAGCAAAGATCCACAGATTCTAAGTCTATGACGTCCTGGGTACATAAAATTTTAATGTACTCACTAAGCAATTATTGACCTATTGATAAAAATCTATTTAGTTCTCAGATAAGTAATTATAATAACACCAAATACCCCTATGGTATTTCATTGTGGTAGTGTTGGTAAGTTTTTAGACTTGTTGTCATATCACAACCATTCTTAGGCATGTGCTAATCACTCCTCGGACGGGCATAGTTGATCAGGCTATGCCAATCCCAAGACTGACCATACATCCCCGAGCTTACCTGTGATATCCAACAATCATTACTTTTGTTTTGTTCTAGAACGACGTGACCCTAGTATGTATGCATGCGTGTATACTTTTAATAAGAAACTACTTATTTCTAAAAGTATAGTTGTTTTGAAAACATAAAATCAGAGACTCTAGTCCCAATGCATTTATAGTTTGTATATCTTATGTGGTTCGATATACTGAGTTCACTATAAACAATGCTCTGATACCAATCTGTCACACCCCCAAACCAAGGATGGCGGAAACGTTCGAGGGTGGAGGACTTCATGTAGAGTATCACAACAACGAGTATAATAGTGCTCAAAGTAGATACAACCATCATAAATATAACTGAAAAGTTACTCCAATGTACAAGTTTACATGAATCGAATCAATTACATTATGAAACAAAATGAACTGTTTGACGATTTATCGTCCCATCCTCAAAACGTTGTTGGTTTCTTGTTTTCACTGAATTCCTGAGAATACAAGTAGTTTTGAAAAAGTGTCAACACAAAGGTTGGTGAGTTCATAAGAGATTTTATTGGAGAAATAGACCGTTTTCCTTGTAAAAATGATATGATATGTATTCAGAAAATCTGATATTTTCTTTATAAAGTTTATGTAATGTAGTCTCATAACCGATGACCAAAATGTATAACTAACCTTTCTTATTAAAGGAAAATGAAATGTGCTTAAATTGACATAAACGCACTTGAATTGAATGATGTTCCCGAAACTTCTATTGTTTGTTAATACTTGATGTATATGTAGTCCTAAGTCTTAGGACCGAGAAAATAACAAGTATCGCCTATACTTAAAGCTATAAATGTGGTTTCAAATGATGTGTAGTCATAAATACCCAAAAAAACCGAATGTAGACAGTAATATCGGTACTTATCGAGATAAAAGTGATTTTAAAACCGACATAAAAACCCATTAAAGTTTTATGAAAATCCCGTAAACTTTATGTATTGTTATATCCTTATGTGAGCCGCTATAATCATACTTAAGACGAAATGAACCTGCCACGACGTTTCTCAGGCGTCGAATAACTGAAATGACAATTATCACCCGTAGACCTGCAGGTCCAACTGTAGCTAGCAGCAAGGTGTGGGGTGTCAAGCCCAATATAGATCTATATACAACTATCACGTTCTCCCTCCAGGAGACTCTGATTATAACGTACAGGATTTTATATTCCGCACTCGGACGTACGGAAAGAGAATGTCTCACAATTTAGGTTAACAAGTTTACAAGTTGTATGCGGGAGTGTAAAACCTTTCTATATGAATGTACCCTTTTCGTACATGTGTGTTATGTGATGTATTGAAAACTATACCTATTATAGTTTTATCCAAAATGTTTGTAATATATAAAAACTCTTTTATGAAAAAGCGTTAGGATTATAAAATCCATTAAACTATACTTATTATAGATTATGTATATGCACGCGTTCTAAATGAATGAATAATCTTATCATGAATGACTTATTTCCAGTTTAAGATGATAAAGTTTACAACATATCACATTCAATACTTAGAACTTGACATTATACACTTTGCTCAACATAATACAAAGTGTTGTAAAAAAAAATATTACAAGCTGTTAACAAATTTTCAGCCTTTCTACACTGTTTTTGAAAATTCATAGAAAAATCATACGAAGTCGAAATCTAAATCCGTAAATTCTGGGAGTTCCCAAAATGTGTCTAGTTTACTCATAATTTTTAAACATGATTTTTAATGACCTGTAACTTAGGTGAAAAAGTCCATATTCACAGACTGGTCCGGATTGGTGTTTGAAATGATAGGCAGTTTTGTAAAAATCACCATAATTTGTAGAAAAATCGTACGGAGACGTGCAAGTAGTCATTTTAAAGCTAAGAAGTGGAACTACATGCACCTAAAACAATTTTGAAAACTAAAATGTTTAAGGTGTCCAAAACAGTCCGTGAATGGAGTCCAACTTTTCTGATGAAAGCTGTTAGAAAATTTTAGTTATGTTCTTGGTGTTTTAACTTGTATTCCCCCCCTAAAAACTTAAGAAAACATGAAAATGTGGGGGTATGAACTCACCTTGTGTGATTTCAGTAGATAAGTGTTGAAGAAGAGAAGTGTTCAACCCAAGAACACTTGAAGAATCGCTTGAAGATTCGAAGCTCTAACACAAATATAATGGAGTTTGTGTAAGATACCCATGATTTGAGTGGAAATAATTGAGATAATCTTAAAGGGAATGGATTATGCTTACCAAAGGTGGAGAAAACTCTCAAGATCAGCCCTTGAATCTCGGGTTTCTAGAGAGAGAAAGTGAGAGAGAAAAGAGTTTGATCTTCTTGTGAAATGAGAACAAATGAAAGAAAATGAGGAGAGAGGATGGATATCCAGCTCTCAAAACATGGAGATGGCTTGTGAGGGTGGTAAAAAGTACAAGGTATGGTGGGGAGGAGTGTGGGTTAATCATGGAGTGGGTATGGGGTTGCTTGTGTCATACAATAAGGTAAAGTCAACACTCTACCTTTGTACTTTACCTAACCTTATTTGGATAAGATTTTACCCTTAAAATATGATTAAATTATTAATTTAGGGGTCTTATATTTTAAAATAAAGTTTTGGGTGAAAATCTTATGTTAAAATAATTAAAAATGGGTTTAAAATGCAAAAATATGCAAAAATAGGCGAAATCCGAGCTGCCCAGCGAGACCCTTCGGATCTCGGCCGAGGCTCGGTTCTCTGGGCCGAAGTTCGGTCGGATGGTGCCTGGTTCGGACGCGCTAGGCTGAGTCAGAAGGCGGGAGGCGAAAGCGAGGCTCGGTCCGAGAAGTAGTTGTCCGAAGCGAAGGCGAGAAGTGCAGGCGGTTGGTTCGGTCCGAAGGGAAGCCAGAACCGAAGGTACTGTAGTGAACAGTAATGAACAGTAGCTTCGGTTCGGACCTTCCTTCCAAGTTGGGTTCGGTTCGGACCTTCTTTCTAAGCTGGGTTCGGTTCGGATGAACAGTGGTTTCGGTTCAGTTCATGAACAGTACTTTCGGTTCAGCTCATGAATAGTGCTTTCGGTTCGGTTCATGAATAGTACTTTCGGTTCGGAGGGTTCGTTTCCTTAAGTCCGTTTTTCGCGTAGACTTCCGTTCTTGGGCTATTTTTCGCCAAATTCGAGGGTCGGGATGCCCCGAGTGATTATAGAAAGTCGGGGAGAGATTTCGAGAGAGATTTGAGAGAGATTCCTCGTTCTCAGAGAGATTTGGGAGAGATTTGACGTACTTGGAGAGATTTCACATACAAAGAGATACGTGAGAGAGATTTCACATACTTAGAGAGATTTGGGAGAGATTTGACATACTTGGAGAGGTTTCACATACGGAGAGAGATTTGGGAGAGATTTCACATACTTAGGGAGATTTGGGAGAGATTTGACATACTTGGAGAGATTTCACATACAGAGAGAGATTTGGGAGAGATTTCACATACTTAGGGAGATTTGGGAGAGATTTGACATACTTGGAGAGATTTCACATACAGAGAGAGATTTGGGAGAGATTTCACATACTTAGGGAGATTTGGGAGAGATTTGACATACTTGGAGAGATTTCACATACGGGGAGAGATTTGGGAGAGATTTCACATACTTAGGGAGATTTGGGAGAGATTTGACATTCTTAGAGAGATTTGGGAGAGGTTTCACATACTTAGAGATATTTGGGAGAGGTTTCACATACTTAGAGATATGTGGGAGAGATTTCACATACTTAGAGATATGTGGGAGAGGTTTCACATACTTAGAGATATGTGGGAGAGGTTTCACATACTTAGAGATATGTGGGAGAGGTTTCACATACTTAGAGATATGTGGGAGAGGTTTCACATACTTAGAGATATGTGGGAGAGGTTTCACATACTTAGAGATATGTGGGAGAGGTTTCACATACTTAGAGATATGTAGGAGAGGTTTCACATACTTAGAGATATGTGGGAGAGGTTTCACATACTTAGAGATATGTGGGAGAGGTTTCACATACTTAGAGATATGTGGGAGAGGTTTCACATACTTAGAGATATGTGGGAGAGGTTTCACATACTTAGAGATATGTGGGAGAGGTTTCACATACTTAGAGATATGTGGGAGAGATTTCATTGGTGACCTTTTTGAGTGTCCGGCTACGCACTGCAAGGTCCTTAAACCCCGTTAAGCCTTGATTAGGGATCTTGCATACTCCCGGTGAGTATGTAACATTGTTTTATCGGTTTGGCTCTCCACGTACCACCGTTTTAGGTTAAGGAGATCTAGGTGAACACACTTTTCGATTTATGATCTCTCATTAGAATAGAGAGTTGTTTAGAATTTACATAACGTAACTCTAGTACTCATGGCAACTTTAGTTGACCGGTTTGACTTGTTGACTTTAGTTGACTTTGACTTGACTGAAAATTGACGATTGTCACATCATTTGTGTTTACAATAAAACTAGTGGAAGCACATCGATATTCCTTATCTTGTATGTATGTGACATACATAATCATGATAAATGACATTTCGACTATAGAAGACGATTCGTATAAACTAGGGAAGTATTTATAAATTAAATATTTTGGAAAGGAAAACCATATTCTTGGATGAGAGATCCATAGAGGTAGATCAAGGGGAATGATAAGGTTAACTGTTAATTGATATGTTGAATAGATCTTGAAAGAGATCAAGATGCATGAATCCTAGAGAGGATTCTTACTAATGCCACATGACACCATTTTGAGCTCGTCTCAAAAGGCCTAGAACTACAGTTGAGTTAGATGACATGAATGGTATTCTGTTTGCTTCAACTAATGAGTAAATCATATATGTCATTATTGTTGGGTTTTGAGCATTCTAACACTCCTATGGTGTACATGCAACCCTATAAACCTTGGATCTATGTTTTCTCTATTATACATGCAAATAAGAACTTTCCAAGGCTTTAATCCTAACTAGCATATTATGATGTTCTTAATCTACAAAGTACTAGTTAGAAGACATACCTTTTAATGTAGCTTGATGTCTTCAAGCTTTAAGAGCTTAGCCCCAATAGTGTGGAAGCCTCAAGTGGAATCACAAATCACCAAGACACCTTGGAATACTTTAGAGAATATGATTACTTGGTTCTCTCTAGTGAAATTGGCTAGCCCTTCTTTAGTGTATTCACACTAGTGCCAATTTCACCAACCAAAGACATCTTTATATAGTATGGAGGATTAGGGTTAAACCCTAATACCCATGACCTTTCATTTCCTAGGATCCATGGGTTAAACACTCCATGGACTATCCATGAAAGCTTAGCCCAACCTAAATGAACTTGGCCCATTCCATATATATAAGAGTCCATATTTAATTAGTTCCTGTTGATCACTTAATTAATTATAAATTAATTCTTGATCAATACTAATTAAATAATATGATTCCATATTAATATATTAGAACTTATAATATATTAATATTAATCATAAACATACTATTCTCAAAAGATTATCCATATAAATTGTGTCGGTGAAGTGCAACCCAAATGGACCATGCCGGGTTGGGTCAAGTACATACCAAATATAGTTATGGACTTAGACATTAATCCAACAGTCTCCCACTTGGATAAGTCTAAAACTATTATTGCGTATGACTTCAAACCTAACTGGCAATCGTAGCTCTTAAAGCTGCTGTCGAACTCTGATCTTGTCAACGAACTTGTCCATTAGATAAGGGATCATATATTCCTCCATTCTAGATATCATATGGACTGAGACATGGATTATAATCATTCTCTCTGTCCATTTGTTGTTTCCCGATTTCCGATTTATGACGACTGACTAATTGAACGAATCAAATCAGTCCTGGCCCGGCCGAGCACTTCCATTTGTCATCATCAAATCATCGAGGGGCCCACAGATATCGCTTTTATCCTGAAGGTAAAAGGAATGGATAAACTTCGACTCATATGGCTTGTTCTACTACTTGTTGAATCACACACAAAGGCACGTTTTATAGCACAGAGTTACCAAATGCGGTTTCGTGCAATCAATGTACTATCAACTCATAGTAACAACTCATATCTCTAGGTTTGAAGAATATAAGATATTATCGTCTCATGATCACTCGTGATAAAATCCATGAAGTGATTCCAATGAGCGCGGGTTGAATCCAATACTCAGAACTTATGAGCACTCATGATTGCTGTAGCCTTGTCCAACACCTTAGACCTCTACAACCCATCATGACAGTCTTAATTCATATCTACTTCCAACATATGACCGACTGTGGATGGTTTGAATAACTTAGTCATTCCGGAAGAATAACCCAGTTTATTCGGGAAGTCAAAACATGCAAAGTGAAACACAATAATAATAGAATCCAATATGGTATCAACCCTTTGAACATAAATAAAACACCTTTTATTTATCACCATATGATTACACATTATTCATTGTATACTGTTTCAGCTATCAACTTTATTCTTGAATTTAAAACAATAGTTGTCCCATGCTCCAAGCATGTACACTATGTTTTCTTAAACACTAGTTATGCCATACACCAAGTATGCATACTATGTTTGTCTATGATCTTTACTTTGTGAACTAGATCCATTGAACATAACTTCAATGATTTTCTTTTCACACTCCCAAATCCTTACCGCAAATGCAGGAATTCCAAATTCATGCCATTTACTGAAATCTGTTAGATTCTAAACTTATATGCATTGATCCTCTCGTAATGATTATGCACAAAGTCATAAAGACTTGGCAACAATCATTACAAAGTATTCCAAAGGAGATCAACTCCTTGGAAATATCCTTCTTGCATTAAGTTTCCTTAATCTTACACAGATTTGAAAATCCTAACTTTGAAACATTTCCAGATTCCATTTTGACTATCACTTCTGAACAAGAGTTGCCTCCTTACAGATTATGTCAATATGGTCCTTCCAGAATTATCACTATACTTCCAATTGTCCTTGAGTAACCAATCTTTGGTAAACCTTAGATTGTCCTCGACAATTGTTTAATCCTTTTAGTCATATCCAGTTCTAAACCTTTTCCCTTCTTAATGCCCCAGGCATTTGGAAAATTTTAGAACGGATGAATATAGCACATGTAATCGATCCTATATCCGAAGCATATGTGACACGATTCATGATGTCTTACATAAAGACTAAACCAGTCTTTTGCTATAATATTTCCATTTCAATTTGCCAAGTTCTCATAATTCAGATTATGAAAAGGGATGCCGTAATCATAATCGAATTTTGAACGCAAATAATGGACCCATATACAGAATTTCCTTATGTTGAGCCATTCCAACATGAAATTCATATATATCCTTGACTAAATGATTAAAACCTCACGATCTAAGCTTATAGATTTGAGATGAAGCATAATTTCCTCTCCCTTAATTATAGCAAGACAACTTTTTCCCAATTGAAACTTTTGTTTTCTATAATTAACATTGCTGACTTGCAATACTTATCATAATTATCATGCTCCCACTAACATGATGATTATTAGCATAACACTTATGCTCCCACTAGCTTCGACATGTACTCAGAAATCAGCTGGACAGTCTGAAATTTAGATTCATACACCCTTTCCGTAGATAGCTCACCTGTGTGTCTAAGCAATTTCAAGAACCATGAAAAGGGATACCGTAATCATGGTCTCAATTGCTTAGGCATTTGCCATTTCTCACAAGTCCATGTTAGTGTGCCGGTTAACCACACGCGCTCCACTAACGACTTTTGAAAATGCAAATAACACAATTGATATCTTCGTAAAATCTACTTAGTGAAAGCGTTTCCTCACCATCATTTTCATGAATCGGAGAGAAACCTTATGACACTTAGATTTATATGGTGTATGAGTTCCTACCCATATGAATTTGTCAAACCATAATCACAAGACAAAGATAATGACAAATCCAAAACCATATGGATTGAACTCAATCTTAACTTCTTGCCACCTGGCAGCTCAAGGGCCTGCCATTGCTTCCAAGTTGTTATGCAACAAACTGAGAACTCTAAGAACTCATATGCAAAGCCAAATTTAACTGGAATGGGCACAGATATGTCAACACGATAGGTTATAAACCTCAAGTCGTGTGCTAGTGAAGAACTTCAGGTTTTATTCTTGATTATTTCTTGAGACTTTCAAGACCTTTAAGACTCCCACTGTCCTCTTGACATATAAGACTCCCTTGTCAAACATCCAAGAGATAGTGCGGATTCTAATCAAGAAAAACACTTTACCCAATTGGCCTAAGTTGGTCTTTGTTTTATCCAAAACATCACAACTTACCAATTTCAAATGTACAAGAGTAGAAAACTTTTACTCTTACATTTGACAAGTGTTTTAAACCTTCTTTAAGACATGTCACTCAAATGACAATCTTGGAGTATGACTCTAAGACTTGTATTGGAACGAAGTATGACTCATCTTCTTGATTTAACCATTTCAACAATTCAAGTTCCTCTTCTTAGTCATAAGAATGCACTAAGATTTCCTTAGAGAACTAATTTTGATATGGTTTCTTAATCATTAAGATGATCACAAAACTGATACTAAAGTACTCTCCCATCTTTTCAGATATGAGAAACTTTTATCCTTCTGCCTAATTTGATTCTTCTTATTCGCCCTGCCATACATTGGAACCTTTTCCAATGTCTCAGAGTTACACTTAAGCTTGTAAGTATAATCATATTTACTGAGCTTTAGTAAACTATGACGAATAGTCTTATCAATCTTTTGTGGTGGACTTAATCAGTGCACAAGAATGTGTACTCGATCCCTTAGTCCTTTACTTGACTCACACATCCATGTGGCCGAGTAATTAGTCTTAATTTTCCAAAACTTGAAAGTTCTCATTCATTATGCTATACAACTTGCATGATTCCAAGTTCCGGTCCAATTGAAACTTGGCTGATGAGAATCTTTCCTTATTTGGTAAATCTAGACATTAGCACAAATGAAAGAATCAATTTCATATTTCCACTCTTGCTTTTAATGGAATCATATAAGCAACAATTTTTCCTCAAAAGCCATTGTAAGGATATTTTAAAATAAATAAAATCAAAAAAAATTTTCTTTTATTTTAAAACTTTGCGGAAAAACTTATCCTTACAATCCATATGAAAACTTGTTGTTATCTATTCCTAAGGAATATCTCATAACTCCTAAGAAGTTGCTCAAGAATCCGATCTTCAAACTATGCGATAGAAATCCATCTAAGCCATCAGATTCAGCATATTCTTTCTTTAAGTTTCTTCACTTTTCTTTGATTCTTAAAACATCACCATGTGACCCAGTCACATCATGTATCAGGAATCTCAGAATAGAAACTTAACAGAGTTAGATAGTGGTCTTTACCTGAAGTAGAGTCAAACTTATTGACTTTAACATCCTTAGGTAAATTTGGCAGCTTCGCAACCAATGCCCCTTCCCTTGACAATATAAACATATGGACCCTTTGATAATGGTACACGAGACTATCACAGACTTAGCTTTTCTCTTTACCATTTGGTCAACCGAGTTGACTATGGCCGATCCCTTTCCATTGGGAAGAGAATGCTTTACTGGATATCCAATGTCATCATTGTCAATGTCCATAAAGTTTTAGGAAGTTGATCTTAGCAAATAGATAAGATCGTTAAGGGTCTTGTCATAGTCTGTTTCATAGGTGTCCTAAAGGAACTCACTATGTGACTTAGAAAGTGATTGAACCACCAACTTTCTCAAGACTTTGACACCCAACTCTCCCGGCTTGTCAATATGTGACTACATCTCCAAGATGTGCTCACACCTAGACCTTGCCTTGCCAATAGGGCTTGAGTGACCTTAAACTTTTCAAGAACTTGTGGGTTGGGGAGAATAATTGGAGGAGGTGAAAGAAGTATGATTTCCAAAGGACATCATCTTCATTTAGGAAACCTTGTTTCACTAGATTTGGGAAGATCATAGGTGTCTATTACAGACATCTTTTGGGAGATATTCAAGATAGTTGATTTAAAGTCCTTAATATGACACCCAATATGAAATATTAAGGCTAGGACCCAACAAACTATTTTATAACTTAGAAGAGGTATGCCGTAATCCAAGCTATAAAATATTTGAAGGTAGGTGAATGACGATTCACCAATTTCCACCAAGATAAACGAAATGTATTATTAGGTTTTAATTGGTTTTGAAACTCCTAGATCTTTGAGATTCATTGAACTGTTCAAAGGCATGTTTCAATCTCGAGTGTGCCCTTCAGGTTTTGTGACTGGGATGCCGAGGATCACAAAACAAGGTGTGAAGTAACCATGCAAATCACTTGGTACCCTTAATAAATTACCCCTCAATCGATGTGCCGGTTAACCACACACGCTCCATCGATACTATGATAAATATTAAGTCACCCTTTACCTACCTTGTTAAGTCCAAGTTAGTGTGCCGGTTAACCACACACGCTCCACTAACGACTTAGACAAAGTGTAAAGTGTAATTTCATGGGTTAGCACCTTATTCACATTTTTCCTAAGTAACTAAGATTGGGTATTATTAAGAGTTTAGTTACTTAGTATTATCATTAATACTTTTAATGAGGGAGAATTATAGTCTTGTCAAACCCGTTCGGCTAACGACCCTCCACCGGTCAAGCAAGCGGTGGGTGAGAGTGGACACCCATTAAGTTGCCATTTTATAGGCAACAACCTTATACCCACCTTATAGACCGGCTTCGTGAATGAGGCGTACTAGCGGTAAGACTGACTTTACTCTTATACATATATATATATTATTAACTTATAATATTATAAAGTATAAGGGTTGAATTTTAACTTTTAAAATTCTAAGGGCTAACTTGGAATTAAAGTATTCATAAGAGAAAACTTTACAAATTCCAAAACTTGAGGGCAAGTTTTGAAACTATTCAAAACTAATTAATTCCATAACTTATGTGTTTAAAGTAGTTTTAATCCAAAAACTCTTCAAGTTCCATAACTTGAGGACAAGTTATGGAAGACTTTAAACTAATAAAAGAATTAACTTTTCTTTATTTTATAACTTATGGAATTAATTAAGGTTACACCTTTTTTTTATTTTTTTTTATTTTATTTTATTAAATGAAGAGACTCTTGGTCCTCCATAACTTGAGGACAAGTTATGGAGTCATAAAACCATTTAATTAGAACTAGACTCTTCATTTTTGTAACCTTTGCCAATTTTTATGAGTTTTATGAGTCTTTAATGTGACTCTTCATGTAACTTGAGGACAAGTTACACAAACACATTTTATACTCAACTCTTAGATTAAAATGGATTGAAAACAACTATTTCACTCAACATTTCTATTAATCTAAGCAACTCATAAGAACAAGATAATTCAAATCAAACTTTTCATGTTCCATATCTTAAGAACAAGTTATGGAATTCTTTAAAACATTAAGACCAAGTTTTGTAACTCCATAAAAAACTTTGAATCAATTTTTTTTTTAAAACCTTTTCATATCCATAACTTATGGAGGTTTCAAAAAATAAAACTCTTTAGATCAAACTTTTAAAACTAATAAAATAATCATATTATTTTATCTTTTATTAAATTTGACCTAATTCAACTCATAAAGCAAATTATTCAAATTTTACAAATAATTAGTTTTTCACAAGAACAAGTAATTATCTTAAAATTTGACGAACTTCATGTTTTTTTTCTTTTTTTTTCAACTTTGAAAATAAAATATTTGCATCAATATAACAGAAAAACAACCCGTGGCTCTGATACCACTGTTGGGTTTTGAGCATTCTAACACTCCTATGGTGTACATGCAACCCTATAAACCTTGGATCTATGTTTTCTCTATTATACATGCAAATAAGAACTTTCCAAGGCTTTAATCCTAACTAGCATATTATGATGTTCTTAATCTACAAAGTACTAGTTAGAAGACATACCTTTTAATGTAGCTTGATGTCTTCAAGCTTTAAGAGCTTAGCCCCAATAGTGTGGAAGCCTCAAGTGGAATCACAAATCACCAAGACACCTTGGAATACTTTAGAGAATATGATTACTTGGTTCTCTCTAGTGAAATTGGCTAGCCCTTCTTTAGTGTATTCACACTAGTGCCAATTTCACCAACCAAAGACATCTTTATATAGTATGGAGGATTAGGGTTAAACCCTAATACCCATGACCTTTCATTTCCTAGGATCCATGGGTTAAACACTCCATGGACTATCCATGAAAGCTTAGCCCAACCTAAATGAACTTGGCCCATTCCATATATATAAGAGTCCATATTTAATTAGTTCCTGTTGATCACTTAATTAATTATAAATTAATTCTTGATCAATACTAATTAAATAATATGATTCCATATTAATATATTAGAACTTATAATATATTAATATTAATCATAAACATACTATTCTCAAAAGATTATCCATATAAATTGTGTCGGTGAAGTGCAACCCAAATGGACCATGCCGGGTTGGGTCAAGTACATACCAAATATAGTTATGGACTTAGACATTAATCCAACAATTATATGCACAAGAATAAATCAATAATAATGCTTTGAAAATGAGAATAAGATCCCAATAGGATACGTGGCAATGAAATTGGATGAATATGAAGGACATCTTAAAAGTAATTTTGTGACAACCTAAAAATTTTTTGCTTTAAAAACTCAGTCAATCAACTCAACTGAGAGTCAGACTCATTTCTAATGAATTCTAGCCTTACTAAAGGTCATTCTGAGGAGTTTCAAGCCTAGCAGACTTAAGGAATGAGTGTTATAATGAACCTGCTAGAGACACAGAACAAAGAATCAAGCCTTACCCTTTTCATTTAGAGTTCACGGCCACAACACTTGAGTTTACGGCCGTAAACTCCAGGTGGGCCATAAAATCCATCCATATGGCTCATTTTCTTTAAATTTCTTCATTCTTTCATTCCCAACTCAAGAACACCCCATTTCTCTCTCAACTATCATCCCGATCTTCATCCTAGATATTCAAAAGTTGTAAGTATTCTTCCTTGATTTGTTGATACATCTCTTAATCTATCATCCTCTCATGATTTCATCCATGAAAAATCATGTTTTGATAGATCTTCAAGTGTTCTTGGCCAAAATCGACCCTTTCAAGCTTCTATATCCTAAGTACCCTTCATTATACTTCATATCTACAAAGGAGCTTTGAATTTCATCCTTGGAAACATACATTTCCCAAGAAACACTTGAGTTTACGGCCCCAGAAGATCCTTGGCCGTAAATTCCATGTTTGATGCATGTTTGAGCCATAAACTCTTCCTAAGGATTGGATTGAGGCTAGAACATTCCCATGTGCTTTGTAAGACCTTAAACCATCACCAAACTCATCATTTAGAGAGTTTACGGCCCAAGACTAAAAACCCTTCGTCTTAAAATCCAATTAAGGCCATGTCTTGGACCTTAAACCCTTCTAGACTCTTGTTAAGCCTTAGAACACATGAACCCATGAGACTCCTTACCTTTAAGACCTTAAATATGACCATTTATAGAGTTTACGGCCAGGAGTATACTCCCCTCGGCCGTAAACACCAAACCATGTCCTTAAACTCCCTTTTGATTAATCACATGAGATTCCAACACTTGGACAAAGTGTTTCCTAGTCCCGTGAAGTGTTTCTTTTCATTTGGTTGTTTCAAAACGCTATATTAATGTCAAAATATATGATTATATGTTAATTAAGTGTAACATCGTAAAAATTTAAACAAATTTTTCACATTTTCAAAACACATTTCAATTCATAATTATTATAAAAATCTCAATGTACCACATCTCAATTCATAAAACATATCCCAAGATCATAACATATAAAACTCTGCGTGTGTGTGTACGAATCATGCCGGCGCCTTCCCGCGATCGTCACTAGTACCTGAAACACATAACACATAAGACTGTAAGCATGATTACTTAGTG
The DNA here is from genome assembly GCF_002870075.4 of Lactuca sativa. Taxonomy (NCBI): domain Eukaryota; kingdom Viridiplantae; phylum Streptophyta; class Magnoliopsida; order Asterales; family Asteraceae; genus Lactuca; species Lactuca sativa. The sequence goes on from NC_056627.2 coordinate 138,020,786, forward strand.
AGTTCCTAAACTACTACTCTAACACATATTAGCCTCTCAAGGCTATAACTCTGTTTGACCCTCTGGTAAATGTGTCTCAGTGGGACCCTCTAGTCCGAACCCTCTGTGGGCTCTCTGGCCCGAATTCTGCAAACTCTGAATAATGCATATCACATATCACATCAAATCTTATCACATAAATAGCATGCAAATACACTGACACTTAACTCTGATTACCACGCTTGGTAAAGTATAGTGAGAAGACTCACCTTGGGTAACTGGGTAAATCTCTAACTCGGTAAAATCTATTCTAACCTCCGTCTAGTCACGTGGAACAAATACTCTAATGAATATAATTCTAAAGGCTAGACTAAGTCCTCTTTTGGCACTCTCAGAAGGGTAAAAGACCATTTTACCCCTCTCGTAACTCAAAGGCCTCACTATAGACCAAACCTTAAAAGTCAACTCTCCGGGTTACGCTGCACGTACCAGATGTGTACGCTAGGCATACCCGACAATCTCAAAGAATCGGGGAACGCCACCTCGTACGCTGTGCGTACTGGGATTATGCCCGGTGTAATTTCCAGTTTCCTTCTCCTTGCCTTTTGGGTCCTAAACGATTAATACCTACGTCCAAACTCTAGATCTGCCCTCCCTAACATCACTTAATGCATAAAGTTGGTGACTTTATGCCTTTGCATGGCTGTGGGAGTCACCAACACTCAAACCCTTTTATTTCCAACCCTTAAAGGTCCATAACTCAAGTATGGCTAGCTCTTATCAATCAATAATGGATTTTTATCACATAGCAACCCTAAATGAACTAGCATGGGACAGATCTTCGCTTTTAAGAGCTCAACAATTGATAAAGCTATGAACTTAGGGAAAAAAACCCTAAAACTTCTCTTATAAAGTATGATAAAAAAAGATGTAAAGCTTGAAGCTTTTTGCCTCAAAATGAAGCCTCTTTCACTGCTAATCTCGGATCCACAAGCTTGAGCTCTAACTCTTCCTCTTCCAAGACTTTCACTTTGCTCCAAATGGCTAAGAACACACTACAAGGCTCTCCTAGACACTCCGTTGCTATATGAAGGAGATTTAGGGTTTAGAAACGATAATGCTCTGGAAAAGGTGGCCAAAAAAAGAACCATAAGGTTGCTTAAATAGGGAGGCTCAAGGAGATAGGGTTTCTCTTCTGGGCCGGGTATGCCCCGCGTACCTGGCAATCCTCCCGGATCTGGATGCGGACGAGTACGCTGAGCGTACACGCCAATACGCCCCGCGTACCCGCCAGTCATGCACTTTCTTATCAAGGGCTCATTATGTTAATTCCTCAAAGAGAAAGGTTCATAAGGTATACCTGATTTTAGGGATGTTACAATTCTCCCCCATTAGAACCGGACTTCGTCCTCAAAGTCTCATGCAGCGAACAATTCCGGATGCTGCTCCTGTTGGGTTTTGAGCAATCTAACACTTCCTAAGTGTGCATGCAACCCTAATAAACCTTGGATCTATGTTTGTCTAAATACATGCACAATAATAATTTTCCAAGGTTCATAACCTATCTAACATGGCATGGGGTACTTTTAAACATAAAAGAATTAGATGAGATTACATACCTTTTGATGATGAGTTCAATTCCTAAGGAGTTTGATGGCCAAGCACCAATAGTGTGAATGCCTCAAATGGAATCACAAAACACCACACACTCTTGGAAGACTTTGAGAGAGTGTATACACACACTAATTTCGGCCACACATGTGACAACCCTGTTTTTCCCAAAAAGCATTGTAAACACTCGAAAGCTAAAAAGCAACGAAATTAACCTCGAAAATAAAGTGTTCAAGTATCTAAGTTAGGATACATCAAATATTAGATATCATGCCAAGGTTTCCAAGAACATAAAGAACGCTCAAAACCGGGTTATATTGAAGAAATTATAACCACTCGTATATTTACGACACGACGTTAAAACATTATTTGACATAAAAAGTAGAATCTCAATAAAATACATTTTAGCCTTAAGTATCTAAACCAAAGTCGTAGATCTCGTTGAAAGGTGAGCGTACATAAAAAGATCGCCCAAATTGGACCTCATATGAAGAAGTTACGAATTTTCAAAGTTTCGTAACAGTAGTAGAGGGTTAAAAACTCAGATTGAAGATCGAGTGTTATTTAGCTATCGCCACCTAAACGGAAGTTGAAGATCTCCTCAGTGGTAATAAAACAATAAAAAGACAAACGAAAACCGACGTCGAATAAAGAACCTATGAATTTTTAACGAACTTTAGGAGGCCTGGCCTATTAAAAATATATCATTAAAAATAAAGTCAAAACTAGCCGACGGAGTCTAAATGAAAGTTGTAGAGCATAATCTCACCTACGCGTGGATATAAAGAACGCGAAAAACGGAGCTCGTACGCGAAAGTTACGGAATTTTAGAAGTCGGAAGCAGGGATTACGCCCCACGTACTCTGGGAGTACGCCCCGCGTACTAGACCCAGAGTCGAGTCTCATCGACCCGCCCAAGCTACGCTCGGCTAGACCCAGTAGTCCCATCGACCCGCCCAAGCTACGCTAGCTAGACCCGAGTCGTAAGCCATGACGCCACTTTACGCCCCGCGTACTCCGGAAGTACGCGCCGCGTACGGGGTTTTCCAGCCCTATAAATAGAAGGCATAAGCTTTGAGTTTAGGCACACCTTCACCATTTCTCAGCCATTCTCCCAACTCCAGAGACCCTTTTCTTACCTTGGTTTCCGCACTCGAGCCCCCGACGAAAGATTTACGCTGCAGAGACCCCCAAAGAGCCCGACGGCGCAACCATCCGCGATCGAAGTTCTGCTCAAACCTAGCCTCTCTCTTCAAACTTAACGAGTGAGTTCATACCCCTACTTTTCAATTCTTTTCATGTTTTAGGGGGGAAATACAAGTACATTATGAGTCGAAGTATCGTTTTTATAAACATCTTTATGCTTAGAAGGCTATTATAACACCAAGTTATTCTTACTAAATGAAAACATACTTTTGAGAAGCTATAACGAACATAGCTAACAGGTTATTCATACATTTTACGTGTACATCTTGACAAATGAAATACTTTCAAATGAAGTAAAGTCTTTTATCATCGTAAATCTGTTTATACCTAGTAATGTGAGACAGCTTCACGTACGTTCGAGTATGCATTATTAAGTCCTGTATTATATACCATAATCCCTTGTAGGGGGAGCGTGATACTTGTGTATAGATCTATACGGGATTGACAATCCCACACCTAAGCTGTTAGCTACAGCTAGGCCGGCAGGCCTGGGGTGACAAATGTCATAACAGTTCCAACGCCTGAAGAACGTTGTTACAGGCCATCATTGCCAATAGCATGGTTATAAAACTCACATAAAAGTATAAAAACAAGTTAGATTTACGAGATTCGTACATGCATTTCAGTTTTCCATTTTATTGTTAACACAAATTTTATCACTATTATTCAAGCATGGAAAACACTAATGCACTCCAACGCGGGAAACTTTTCAAATCATTTATAGAAAATATTGGATTTTCTGAAAACCTCGTTCATCGATTTACTATCAAAAAGGACATACTTTTCAATGCAAAACACTTATGAACTCACCAACTTAATTGTTGACACTTTTTCGAAACCACTTGTATTTCTCAGGGAATCAGTAATACAGGTAACCACCAGCTTTTGGAGAAGGAAACACTAAAGATGTTTTATTATTGAACATTTATCATCTCATTGTAATATTCTTTTGCTATTATGTATAACGCAACAACATACGTTTTCATTATATATGTGATGGTTGTGTTACTTTCTTTACAATATTCAATGGTTGTGATACTACGTGAAGTCATCCACCCTCGAATGTTTCCGCCATTCTGGTTTGGGGGTGTGACAACACACAAGCACACACACACTAGTTCCACTAGTTTCCCTCTTCTTAGGGGCCATTTCATGCAACATAAGCATGCTTTTATAGTGTACATGATTAGGGTGAAACCCTAATAACCCATGTCTTTTCCTTTCCAAGGATCCATGGGTTAAAAGCTCCATGGATCATCCATGGACTTCCATATAAGCCTAGCCCATTAACAAATGAGTGTTAGCCCACACCATATAAAACCAATAGCCCATAATCTAATTAGTCTTTCTTTTAATCTCTAAATTAATTCATAATTAAGTTAAGACTAAGACTAATTAAATAACATAACCTCATATTAATATATTATAACTTATAATATATTAATAATCATATGTGTATAACTCTCATAAAATTATCCATAAATAGTTTGGATGAGATGCAACCCAAATGGACCATGCCGGGTCGGGTCAAGTATATACCAAATAAGTTATGGACTTAGACACCTTATCCAACAGACTCCCACTTGGATAAGTCTAATAACTTTATTTGCGTATGTTACTTCAGGAACCAACCAGCAATCGTAGCTCTCGAAAACTCCATTGAACTATGAAGAAAACTCTACTGAACTATGAAGCGCCATTTTAGATAAGTGATCATATAATCCTCTGTTCTCATGATATCAGCCGGACAAATACATGGAACAATGTCGTACTTATTGTCCAGCAGTTTGTTTCCCGATTTTCGATTTGTTTGACAAAGAACTTAATCGAACTCATCAATTTAGTTCTGACCGGCCGGTACATAGGTCACAACAAAATCATCGAGGGGCCCAGATATCGCTTCTATTTCTAGAAGGAACAGATAAGCTTCGACTCATATGCTTGTTCTTCTACTTGTTGAATTGTACACAAAGGCACGTTTTATAACATCAAGTTACTGATGCGTTTATGTGCAATCAATGCACAACCAACTCATAGGTAACAACTCATATCTCTAGGTTTGAAGATTTATATGATATTACCGTCTCACGATCAGTCGAGATAAATTCCATGAAGTGATACAAGTGAGCGTGGGTTTATTCCAATACTCATAACTTATGAGCACTCATGAATGTTATAGTAACCATTGCTATGACTAAACCCATTTAGCCATCTACAAACTCGATTCATGACAGTCTTGATTCATACCTACTTCCAACATATGAACGATTGTGGAGTGTTTAAATAACTTAGTCATTCGGAAAGAATAACCTAGCTATTTTGGAAGTCAAAACATGCAAAGTGAAACACAATAATAATCGAATCCAATATGGTCTCAGAACCCTTTTGAATATAAATAAAACCACCTTTTATTTATCACCATATTGATTACACATTATTCATTGTATAATGTTTCAACCAATCAACTTAAGACTTGAATCAAACAACAGTCGTCCCATGCTCCTAGCATGTACACTTTGTTTTTCTAAACAATAGTTATGCCATACTCCAAGAATGCACACTATGTTTGTCTATGATCCTTACATTGTGATGTAGATCAATTCAACATGATTCCAATGATACTCATTTCACAATCCCAAATCCTTATTGTAAATGTGAGAATCCCCGATTCCTATCATTTACCAAAAAATCTGTTAGATTTTAAACTTTTATGCAATGTTCCTCTTGTAATGATTATGCACAAAGTCACCAAAACTTTGTCATCAGTCATTACAGATTATTCCAAAGAAGGTCAACTTCTATGGAACGGAAGTCTCATATTCAAAGTACATTGCTTTGAACATCCTTCTGCATTAAGGTTTTCTAATCTTACATAGATTGAATAACTTCCACCTATGGAGACATTTCCATAGTCCCATTTTGACTATCACTTCCGAACAAGAGTTACATCTTTTCAGAATATGTCAATATGGTCCTTTCCGACAACTTATATCATACTTCCAACTGTCCCTGAGCAACCGATCTTTGGCGAACCTCAGATTGTCCTCGACAATTGCTTAATCACTTTCGTCATATCCAGTTCTAGACTTTTCCCTTCTCAATGCCTTAAGCATTTGGAAAATTTAGAAAAGATGAATATTATAGCACATGCAATCGATCCTATATCCGAAGCATATGGGACACGATTCATGATGTTTGACATAAAGACATGACACTAGACAAGTCTTTTTCTACAATATTTTTTATTTGCCATGTTTTCAAAATTTAACTATGAAGAGGGATGCCGTAATCATAATCAAATTTTGAAAACGCAATATATATAGAATTTCTTCAAGTTGAACCATTCCAACATAAAATTCATATATATATATATATATATATATATATATATATATATATATATATATATATATATATATATATATATATATATATATTCTTGACTAAAGATGATTAAAATCTCAATCTGAAACGAAGTATAATTTCCTCTCCCTTAATTATAGCAAAATGACTTTTTCAACCCCTGCAACTTCATGAATTGAAACTTTGTTTTCTATAATTAACATTGCTAACTTGCAACACTAAACGTAATAATCATGCTCCCACTAACATGATGATTATCAGCATAACACTTATGCTCCCACTAGCTCTGACATATTTCCAGAAATCTGCTGGACTTCTGAAGTTTAGATTCATACACCCTTTCTTAGATAGCTCACATGTGTGTCTAAACAATTTTCAGAACTATGAAAAGGGATACCGTAATCATAATCTTAATTTCTTAGACCTTTGCCATTTCTCACAAGTCCATATTAGTGTGCCGGTTAACCACACACGCTCCGCTAACGACTTTTGAAAATGCAAATAACACAATTGATATCTACGTAAAATCTACTTAGTGAAAGCGTTTCCTCACCATCATTTTCATGAATCAGAGAGAAACCTTATGACACTTAGATTTTATAGTGTATGAGTTCCTATCCATGTGAATTTGTCAAAACCATAATCACAAGATAAGGTTAGTGACAAATTCAGCCTTACATGGATTAAACTTGTTCAATCTTAGTTTCTTGTCACCTTGGTAGCACAAGGCCCACCAATGCTTCCAAGTTGAACTCTGATAACTCACATGCAAATTCAGCTTATTTGAAGTAGGTACAAAAATAAGAATTATGTCAACAGGATAGGTTGCAAATCTTAAGTCGCGTGCTAGTGATAAATTACAGGTTTTACTGTTGATTAAATCTTGAAACTTTTTTAGGATCTTTAAGGCTCCCACTGTCCCCTTGACAATGCAGATTCTTATCAAGACTAACACTTCACACAATTGGTCTTAGTTGGTCTTTGTCTCATCCAATACATCACAACTTACCAATCTCAAATGTACAAGAGTAGAAAACATTTTACTATTACATTTGACTAGTGTTAATAAATCTTCCTTTATGTCACTCAAAGTTACAATCTTGGAGTATGACTCTAAGAATTGTTTTGGAACGAAGTATGACTCATCTTCTTGATGTTAACCAATCCAACAATTCATGACCTCTCTTCTTAGCCATAACAATGCACTAAGACGTCCTTAGAGTATGAATTTGTGATATGGTTTCATAATCATTAAGATGATCATGAAATACGATACTAAACTACTCTCCCATCCTTTCAGATTTGAGAAACTTTTATCTTTCTGCCTAATTTGATTCTTCTCATTTGTTTTGTCATACATTGTAACCTTTCCAATGTTACAGAATTATACTTAACCTTATAAGTATAATCATATTTACTAATCTTCAGTAAATCATGACAAATCAATCTTTGTGGTGGACCTTGACCAGCGCACACCCAGTGTACCTAATTCCTTAGTCCTTCAATTGACTCACATATACATGTGATCAAAGAATTAGTCTTAATTTTCAAAGATGAAAATTCTCATTCATCATACAATACAACTTGTATGATTCCAAGTTTCTATCCAATTGAAACTTGGGTGATGAAAAACTTTCTTCATTCGGTAAATTCAAACACTACCACAAATGAAAGAATCAAATCCACTTTCCAATATTGCTATTACTGGAAACATATAAGCAACAATTTTCCACAAATGCCATTGTAAGGATATTTTTAAAATAAATAAAATTAAAACCCTTTTTTTTCTTTTATTTTAAAACTTTGCGGAAAAACTTATCCTTACAATCCACATGAAAACCTTGTTGTTATCTATTCATAAGCAATATATTATAACTCTTAAGCAACAACTCAAAATTCTGATTACCGAACCATGTGATCGAAACCCACCTTTGCAATCAGAATCAACATATACTTACTTTAAGCTTCCTATCTTTTCTTTGATTCTTAAAACATCATCATGTGACCCATTCACATTATGTAATAAGGATCTCCAAATAGGAACTTAATAGAGTTAGACCGTGGACTTTAACTGAAGTAGAGTCAAACTTTTTGACTAGATCAATCTTATGATCTTTCAGGTGAATAGGGCAGCTTCGCAACCAATGCCCCTTCCTTTGGCAAAAAAACACATGGACCCTTTGGTAATGGCACATGAGACTATCTCAGACTTAGCCTTTCTCTTTACCATTTGGTCAACCGAGTTGACTATGGCCGATCCCTTTCCATTGGGAAGAGAAATCTTTTTCTAGATATCCAATGCTACCATTGTCAATGTCCATTTAAGACTTGGGAAGTTGTTCTTTTAATCCAATTTGCTTTACTGGTGTTCCAAATCATTGCTGATTCCACAATACCAAGCAAAAGTTAACATCATTAAGGGTCATGTCATAGTCTTCCTCATAGTAGTCTCAAAGAGACTCACTATGTTACTAAGAAAGTGATTGAACATCCAACTTTCATGAGACTTTGACACCCAAATCTCCCGGCTTGTCAATATGTGACTTTATCTTCAAGATGTGAGCACACATAGACTATGTTTGCCAATAGGGATTGAGTGACTTTAAACTTTTCAAGAACTTGTGGGTGAGAGAGAATAATTGGAGGAGGTGGAGGAATTATACATGATGTTGAGGGACACCATCTTCAAGAGATTTGGGAAGATCATAGTTGTCTGAACCTGACATCTATAATGGGAGAAAATCAAGTTAGTTGATTCAAAATCCTTAATATAACACCCAATATGAAATATTAAGGGTAGAACCCAACACAATATTTTATAATTTGGAAAAGGGATGCCGTAATCCAAGCTATAAAATATTTGAAGGTAGGCGAATGACGATTCACCAATTTCCACCATGAAAAACGAAATAATTTATTAGGTTTTAACTAGATTTGAAATTCCTAGATCTTTTGAGATTCATTGAACTTTTCAATGGCATGTTTCAATCTCGAGTGTGCCCTCTCAAATTTTGTGACTGGGATGCCGAGGATCACAAAACAAGGTGTGAATAACCATACCAATTCACTTGGTACCCTTAATATTATCACCTAATCAATGTGCCGGTTAACCACACACGCTCCACCAACGACTTGGTAAGGTACAAAGTGTGAATTCCATGGGCTAGCACCGAATTCACATTTTTCCTAAAGTAACTAAGATTGGGAATTAAATAAAACATTTAGTTACTTTATAAAAATCATTATACTTTTAATGAGAATTTAAAGTCATTGTCCTACCCGTTCGGCTAACGACCCTCCACCAGTCAAGCAAGCGGTGGGTGAGAGTGGACACCAATTAAGTCGCCATTTTATAGGCAACAACCTTATACCCACCTTATAGACCGGCTTCGTGATTGAGGCCTACTAACAGTAAAACGACTTGTTCTTATACATATATATAATAATTAACCATTAATCTTATAATAGTATAAGGGTAGAATTTTAACTTTTAAAACTTCTAGGGGTTGGAATTAAAGTTTATTAAAGTGTGTGAAACTTTACAAATTCCAAAACTTGAGGGCAAGTTTTTGAAACTATTCAAAACTAATTAATTCCATGATTTATGTGTTTAATGTAGTTTTAATCTAAAAACTCTTCAAGTTCCATAACTTGAGGACAAGTTTTGGAAGACTTTAAACTAATAAAAGAATTACTTTTCTTTATTTTATAACTTATGGAATTAATTAAGGTTACACTTTATTTATATATTTATTAATGAAGTGACTCTTGAACCTCCATAACTTAAGGACAAGACTCTTCATCTTTTGTAACCATCCAAGACTTTTCATTTCATAACTTATGAATTAAAGGTTCATAAAAATGTAGACTCTTCATTTTCATGTAACTTATGTGTTTTAAGTGAGTGTTAATGAAAAGTGACCTTTGGATATCCATAACTTGAGGACAAATTATGGACTCCATTAAAACACATAAATGATCAAGAATTAATCCTAAACAATTCAGCAAATAATTCCTATCATCTTCTAAATTCATAAGAACATGAACATGATCATCAAAATTTCAAGAATATATATGAACACATAAAAATCATGGAATTTTGATATATGCTATTGTAAATGGATTAGAACAACCGTTACACCAACTAAAACAAGTTTTAAAACACCAAAACAGTTTAGGGTAATGTTTCTAGTCCATTTTCAGCAGCAAAAGTCGAAAATCTGCATTCTGTCGCTCCTACTCGTCGAGTGCATGAACCTACTCGGCGAGTAGGTTGAAGATACACATGGACTCAGCGAGTCCCCCCATGGACTCGGCGAGTTCATCAGTCAGACAGCAAGTTTTTCGACTTTTTCAACTATTTTGCATCAAGTATCAAACAAGCAAGCCTAGGCTCTGATACCACTGTTGGGTTTTGAGCAATCTAACACTTCCTAAGTGTGCATGCAACCCTAATAAACCTTGGATCTATGTTTGTCTAAATACATGCAAAATAATAATTTTCCAAGGTTCATAACCTATCTAACATGGCATGGGGTACTTTTAAACATAAAAGAATTAGATGAGATTACATACCTTTTGATGATGATTTCAATTCCTAAGGACTTTGAGGGCCAAGCACCAATAGTGTGAACGCCTCAAATGGAATCACAAAACACCACAAACTCTTGGAAAACTGAGAGTGTATACACACAGTAATTTCGGCCACACACAAGCACACACACACTAGTTCCACTACTTTCTCTCTTCTTAAGGGCCATTTCATGCAACATAAGCATGCTTATATAGTGTACATGATTAGGGTGAAACCCTAATAACCCATGTCTTTTCCTTTCCAAGGATTCATGGGTTAAAAGCTCCATGGATTATCCATGGACTTCCATATAAGCCTAGCCCGTTAACAAATGAGTGTTAGCCCACACCATATAAAACCAATAGCCCATAATCTAATTAGTCTTTCTTTTAATCTCTAAATTAATTCATAATTAATTTAAGACTAAGACTAGTTAAATAATATAACCTCATATTAATATATTATAACTTATAATATATTAATAATCATATGTGTATAACTCTCATAAAATTATCCATAAATAGTTTGGATGAGATGCAACCCAAATGGACCATGCCGGGTCGGGTCAAGTATATACCAAATAAGTTATGGACTTAGACACCTTATCCAACAGCTCTCGCATTACCGCCTCTGGCTCCCACGTTAGCTCGAACCCCTTCCGATGTTGCCACTGGACTTGCACCAGGGGCACCTCCTTGTTCCTCAGAACATTTATCTTTCGATCCATAATCGCAACGGGCCTCTCCAGGTAGTTCAGGCTTGCGTCCACTTGAATATACTCCAATGGTACCACTGCCGACTCATCGGCTATACACTTCCTCAACTGCGATACATGGAAGGTGTCATGAATCTGCCCCAACACTGCGGGTAGCTCCAACCGATACACTACACGGCCACCCTGAATGGGCCGATATACCGGGGCCTTAGCTTGCCCATCTTCCTGAATCGGATCACTCCTTTCCAAGGAGATACCTTCAGGAGTACAAAATCTCCGACCTGAAACTCAAGCTCGGATCGTCGCCTATTCGCATAAGTCTTCTGGCGACTCTGAGCGGCCAATAACCTCTGCCTGACCTGTTGTATCTGCTTTGTCGTCTAGAGCACTATCTTTGTACTGCCCATCACCCGCTGCCCTACTTCTCCCCAGCAGATGGGAGTCCGAAACCTCCTCCCATACAACAGATCAAAGGGTGGCATACCAATGCTTGAATGATGGCTGTCATTATAGGAAAACTCAGCCAAGGGTAAATACGTGTCCCAACATCCTCCGAAGTCCAATACACATGCCCGAAGCATGTCCTTGTACCCAACTCCTCATGAAATTTCTTGTAGAACCTGGAAGTGAAACACACATCTCGATCGGAGACGATCGAGATCGGTACTCCATGTCACGATACCACCTCCCTCATGTATAACTTTGCCAGCCTCTCAGTAGAAGAGCTCTCAACCTGTCCACAATCACCCAAATTGCATCGACACCTCTTGCAGTCCTTGGCAATTTGGTGATAAAGTCCATGGTAATCTGTTCCCACTTCCATTCGGGAATCTCCAATGGCTGCAACTTGCCATGCGGACGCTGGTGCTCGGCCTTAACCCTGCGACAGGTCAAACACCTCTCTACGAACCATGCGACATCCCTCTTCATATAGGGCCACCAATACTCTCTCTTCAAGTCTAAATACATCTTAGTAGCCCCGGGATAGATCGAGAACCTCGATCACTGTGCCTCCTCCATCAGAATGGTATGTGCCCCGCCCACAAATGGCACCCAAATCCAACCCTGGAAGGTCCTATGCCCTCGACTATCGGTGACGAAATCTGATACCTGTCCGATAACCCGCTCTCTCTTACAGTTCTCCAGTCTCACGGCCTCAGCCTGGGCCCCTTGAATGGAGTCCAACACCGGAGTCATCATTGTCAATCTCATACAAACATCTCATATCTGGGCGCTCTCCACCATACGACTCAGGGCATAGGCTACAACGTTAGCCTTGCCCGGGTGGTACAGGATCTCAAAATCGTAATCCTTTACTGCATCCAGCCATCTCCTCTGGCGCATGTTCAGGTTGGGCTGATCCATCAAATACTTCAAGCTCTTGTGGTCCGTGTATATGGTACACCGAAATCCATACAGATAGTGACGCCAGATCATGAGGGCAAACACTACTTCCCCCAGCTCAAGATCGTGGGTGGGATACCTCGCCTCATGAGGCTTCAGCTGCCTCGATGCGTATGCTATCATATGCCCTCTCTGCATCAGCGCTGCTCCCAGCCACTATATCGACGCGTCACAATACACCACAAAGTCCTCCATCCCCTCCGGAAGGGCTAACACCGGGGATTTGCACAGTCTCTGGCAAAGTGTCTCGAAGGAAGCCTGTTGCTCTGGGCCCCATGAAAAAGCAACACCCTTCCGGGTTAACCTGGTGAGTGGCACGGTGATCTTGGTGAAATCCCTGATAAATCTCCGATAATAGCCAGCCAACCCTAAGAAACTCCGGATCTCGGTGGGTGATCTCGGCACCTCCCAACTCATTATTACTTCAATATTAGCTGGATCGACCAATATCCCATTCTGGTTAACGAGGTGCCCCAGGAACTAGACCTCTCGTAACCAGAAATCACACTTAGAGAATTTGGCGTAAAGCCTCTCCGATCTCATAACTCCGAGGATCTCCCTCAAATGTTCCTCATGCTGCTATCTAGATCTCGAATACACCAATATATCATCCATGAACACGATCACCGAATGATCCAACATCGGCCTGCACACTCTGTTCATGAGATCCATGAATGTCTTCGGTGCATTGGTGAGCCCGAAAGGCATCACTACGAACTCGTAGTGCCCATATCGAGTCCTGAACGATGTCTTCTGGATATCCCCATCAAGCACCCTCACCTGATGATATCTAGATCTCAAATCAATCTTGGAAAACCAAGACGCTCCCTTCAACTGATCGAAGAAATCGTCGATCCTTGGTAAAGGGTAACGGTTCTTGACTGTCAGCTTGTTCAACTCCCGATCATCAATGCACATCCGGTGTGAACCATCCTTTTTCTTGAAAAAAAGGATAGGCGCTCCCCACGGCAAACTGCATGGACGAATAAACCCCTTCCCCAGCAGCTCCTGAAGCTGCGAGGATAGCTCCTGCATCTCTGGTGGTGCAAGGCGATAGGGCGCCTTGGCGATAGGTGCTGCCTTCGGAACCAAATCTATACGGAACTCTACCTGCCTCTCGGGAGGCACACCCGACAACTCCTCAGGAAAAAAGTACGAGAACTCCCGCACTATCGGAACCTCATCAACTGACCTCGGCCTCTCTGAATCAACCCTCATATCCATCACATACACCACAAACCCACTGCAGCCCTGCTGTAGACTCTGCCTCGTTCTAGCGGCCAAACAAAAAGCTGACCCAGAGCACGTACCCTCACCGTATATCATAAGAACTCCCCCACTAGGGTCTCGTATGGTCACCAACTGTTGCTCGCAGTCGATAACCACTCCAAATCTGATCAACCAGTCCATGCCCACGATGACACAGACATCCTCCATCGTAATAGGGACTAGATCAATTGGGAACTCAACGCCGAAGATCTCGAGTACACATCCTCGGATCACCTCCGTGGCATACACCGCCCTCTCGTCAGCTATGGAAACTCTCAGAGGTTGACTCGACACCTCTCGACTAATACTAATGTGCTAACTAAAAGCCAAAGATACAAAAGACCGACTCACACCCGAGTCAAATAACACCAAGGCAGGTACATAATTCACAAGAAAAGTACCTACGCATATCATAATATAAGAACAATATCTCAGACTCAAAATAAATAGGTGAAAGAATACATAACAACCACAACATCGGGCGCTGTGTAGACCTCCTCCACGGTCAACTTGAAGGCCCTCCCTCATGCCTTCGGTGCCTCAACCTTCACTGGCCGACTATCGGTAGCTCTCACTGCAGCAGGGGCAGATCCCGAAGATGCTCCCTGCGCTGACCCTCGCAACTGCGGACACTCTGCCTTCCGGTGTCCGGTCTGCATGCAGTGGAAACAGACTGCAAACCCCTTGGGGCAATCCTTGGACATATGCCCCTCCTTGCCACATTTGTAGCAAGACCCTTCTCTGCACACCCCATCATGACTCTTGCCGCACTTGCCATAAGTGCGACCCTTCTGGTTCCCTGTCCTCGAATTGGCGGGCTTGGCCTGCTTGGCTGCCAGCTGAGACTTTGTTGGTTGTCGATCCCTCCCCCGAGACTCTGCCTCCTCCCTAGCCTGAGTCTCCAGGTCTTTCTCCCTCTTCCGAGTATTTTCCTAAAGCTCGGAAAATGTCCGATACGACGAGTTCGCCACGAACTCCCGTATATCCCTCCTCAAAATACTCAGATATCGGCTCATACGTGCCTGCTCGGAAGACACGTGCTTTGGGCAGAAAATTGCCCTCTCATGGAACATCCTGGTAATCAATGTAACAGACTCAGTACCCTACTTGAGGGTCAGAAACTCCTGGGCCAAACACTCCCTCTCCACCTGGGGAACGTACTCATCTTGGAACATAGTAGTGAACATCTCCCAGGTCACTGCAGCAAGCTCAGTAGGTGAATAGTGCGCCGTCACAAACTTCCACTAGTCCTTCGCTCCCAAGCGAAGCTGGTTCAGTGCGAACCGAACCCTCAAATGCTCCGGACATGAGCACGTGAAGAAACACCCCTCAATTTCAGAAATCCACCTCATCACCGCAATTGGATCCTACGTCCCATCAAACTCAGGTGGTTTTGTGTTGCTGAACTCCTTGAACAGCAACGCATCACCACCTTGCGGTCTAGCCGCAGCTACAACTGCGGTGGCCGCAGCAACAATAGCATAAGAAAGAGCAGAATATCGCTCATCAAAAGTCTCTATCAGCATGGTCTTGATAGACCCAAACATCTCTGGTATCTCTGCCCTGATGGCCGCAACCACCTCCTCGTGAATGATCCTACGGATCTCCTCATCACTAGCACCGCTGCTCTCTGGTGTGTGGCATGTCCCAAACATGATGTCTCTGAAATACAACATAAGAAATATCAGGGACTCGCTCGAGTATACCCACACTCGATAAGTCAACCGTACTTGACCCTTGGTACCCCAAAGACTCTTACTTGGACTGCACACTAATCCGGTGTCTCCAGTAGTACGGGCCCAATACTACTGTCCACACCGCATCAGCATTCTCCCTAAGCCCTCCTCCCAGAGTCCCAAATCCCAAGTACTCTACTCTCAATAATCATTGGCCATTCTCTAGCAGATCCCTCATAAACTCTACGCTGCTATCTAATCACTCTCAAGCTTCCCTAGCAGCAAAACTCCTAGACTAAGGCATCACAAATCAGGCCACTCTAGTTCTAATAAGAACACCTAGTCTACTCTAGCATGCATAACATAACTCATCATATATCATACCATAACATATCTCATAACACTTATTGTAATGGAATTTTTGGGAAATTGCCATTCGGGCGCTGGCTGATCGTACACACGACTCTGCTCTGTTTGTTTCAAAACTCTTTTAATCTTTGAAAATTATTTTACAATCAAAAAGTTTCCTCAAATCCTCAGTTTGAGTTCAGATACGCCCGAAGATGCATCCGAGTCCCTCAAACCAAGGCTCTGATACCAACTTGTAACACCGTAAAAATTTAAACAATTTTTTCACATCTTCAAAACACATTTCCATTCATAATTATTATAAAAATCTCTATGTATCACATCTCAATTCATAAAATATATCCCAAGATCAAAACATATAAAACTCTGCGTGTGTGTGTACGAATCATGCCGGCGCCTTCCCACGATCGTCACTAGTACCTGAAACACATAACACATAACACTATAAGCATGATTGCTTAGTGAGTTCCCAAAATACTACTCTAACACATATTAGCCTCTCAAGGCTATCACTCTTTTTGAACCTCTGGTCAATGTGTCTCAATGGGACCCTCCGGTCCCAACCCTCTGTGGGCCTCTGGCCCGAACTCTGTAAACTCTGAATCATGCATATCACATATCACATCAAATCATATCACATAAATAGCATGCAAATACACTTACACTTAACTCTCTGATTACCATGCTAGGTAAAGTATAGTGATAAGACTCACCTTGGGTAACTCGGTAAATCTCTGACTCGGTAAAATCTAGTCTAGCCTCTGCCTAGTCACGTGGAACAAATACTCTAATCAATATAACTCTAAAGGCTAGACTAAGTCCTCTTTTGGCACTCTCAGAAGGGTAAAAGACCATTTTACCCCTCTCATAACTCAAAGCCCCCAGTATAGACCAAACCCTAAAAGTTGACCAAAAGTCAACTCTCCGGGTTACGCTGCGCGTACTAGATGTGTACACTAGGCGTATCCGGCAATCTCTCATAATCGGGGAACGCCACCCCGTACGCTGCGCGTACTGGGATTACGCCTAGCGTAATTCCCAGTTTCCTTCTCCTTGCCTTTTGGGTCTTAAACAATTAAGACCTACGTCCAAACTCCTGATCTGCCCTCCCTAACATTACTTAATGCATAAAGTTGGTGACTTTAAGCCTTTGTATGGCTGTGGGAGTCACCAACACTCAAACCCTTTTATTTCCAACCCTTAAAGGTCCATAACTCAAGTATGGCTAGCTCTTATCAATCAAGAATGGATTTTTATCACATAGTAACCCTAAATGAACTAGCATGGGACAGATCTCGGCTTCTAAGAGCTCAACAACTCATAAAGCTATGAACTTGGGGACAAAAACCCTAAAACTTCTCTTACAAAGTATGATCAGAAAAGATGTAAATCTTGAAGCTTTTTACCTCAAAATGAAGCCTCTTTCACTACTAATCTCAGATCCACAAGCTTGAGCTCTAACTCTTCCTTTTCCAAGACTTTCACTTTGCTCCAAATGACCAAGAACACACTACAAGTCTCTCCTAGACACTCCCTTGCTATATAAACGAGATTTCGGTTTTAGAAAGGATAATGCTCTGGAAAAGGTGGCCAAAAAAAGGTCCATAAGGTTGCTTAAATAGGGAGGCTCAAGGAAATAGGGTTTCTCTTCTGGGCCGGGTACGCCCCACGTACACCTTGGTACGCCCTGTGTACCTGGCAATCCTCCCAGATCTGGACGCGAACGAGTACGCTAAGCGTACACCCTAGTACGCCCTGCGTACCCGCCAATCATGCACTTTCATATCAAGGGCACATTATGTTAATTCGTCAAAGATAAAGGTTCATAGCGTATACCGGATTTTTGGGATGTTACACTAGGACTTGTTAAATCTTGGGACATCATTCGTGGAACTTCTCATCCTTATGCACAAGTGTTCGTTTGAATCACTCACATCAGGTGAGTTTATAGCCCGTAATGAATCTTTTAACTGTTTTAAATGTTTTAGGGGGGGGGGGTGAATACAAGTTGAACACAATGATAATTGTGTAAATTATTGTTATAAATTTCTTTCAAAAGATTGCTTATGTCTTTTATAAGTAATCAAAACATTTCAAAAACTCTTTTTAAGTTACACTGCTTTATAGTTTAACAAAACTTCGTTTTTAAAGTATAAGCATAACTTAGTAGATAAAATGAGTCTTTCCAATAACAGTTCAAGTAAAATACTAGTAAACTATAATGGGTATAGTTTAGAGAGTCAGTTCATACTAAATACGAGATATACAATTATGAGAAACTAAGAGAATTCTATAATGAGGTAGAATACATAAAATACACTATACTAGACAGATAGAACATACATTACACTAATACATACAATACATACTAAGACACTATAACAGAATGAACACCCTATGCTGCTATAGCATGGAACACTTACAGGATCTAACTATACCAATAATCACTAACACATTGTTCTAAAAAAAGGTGATAACTTATTGGGTATACATGATCATATATTTTTAATGTGGATTACACAACCTAGCAACTGGTTTGCTAATGTCGCGTTTGGTTCCCAAAATCTTTTGTTAAGGAGAGCGTTTAGTATGGGAACTAGCCTTCACATTATGACCTAAATAAAACAAACATGTTTTAAGGTAGTTCGTACATCAGTATGTCATTTCGTAAGACAGCTGAGTACTCATACTTTTCCATTACTTTCATAAAGTGATAGTTCCACTTGAAAGTTAATACAAACTATTTTTGAGTCAAGATAGTTATAAACTAAGGAAAACTTACATTTTACAAACGACAAACAGAACAGTCGGGTCTAGTACATTTTGTAGAAAGGGACCATAATGCTAACCTTATGATTCCTTAATGTATATATCAAGGGATATATATATACTAATAGGATCCGACAGGTAATAGGATGTGCGTCACCCGCTTCATTTCCTGTTCCCTGTTTGGTTGTGGGCTTAGAGTAGATTCACCCAGCCTATTGTCCATCCAACCTTAGTTATATATATATATATATATATATATATATATATATATATATATATATATATATATATATATATATATATATACACACATTAAGTCATCATAAGAGGTACCAGGTACGGGTCAGTTAATAGGGCACCATTTCAATGCACAGTTTTCTGGTACAAAACATACTTTTCGAAGGGAACATTTGGCATACAAAACAAGAAACTTACCAGTAAAGGGTTTAATCCATTTTATTAAACCATCATAACTTAAAGGACCTTAGGTAGTTAACTCTACAATGCCTTAGTTTATACATCAAAGGTTATATATAATTAATATCCGATAAGTAGTTGGATGTGTGCCTTCCGCCTCATTCCCTGTTCCTTGTTTGGTTGTGGGCTTAGGGCAGATTCACATAATTAACTATCTGTTCGATATTAGATTATAAATAGCCAGTTTGGTTATAAAAGGAAACAATATGGTTACTGTTTTATTATAAGAAATAAGGGTTTTCTTAAAGAATCTTTTCATAAATTATAAAGGAACTATTACAATTAACTCCATGAGTAACAAGGGAATACACCAGGGTTATGTACAACAAGGATCTAACAACCAATGGGATGTGTGTCATCCACCTCATTCCATGTTCCGTGTTTGGTTGTGGGCTTAGGTCGGATACACACAATCGATTGTTTGTTTTCTCTGAGTTTTATATAACTTGTATAAATTTAGTACTCATAGAAAGGATTGTAGGGTCATTTTTACTTATCCTTCATCAAAGTAGGAAATATAGGATGTTTTGGAGGAACAGACGAACTTTTCTAAACAAAACTTACAATTTACTACAACTTACTAAACTTTCTACAACTTACTTACGTCACTAAAATCTTATGAACTCATCAGCTTAATTCCTGATCAACTCTTTCAAAGTAGCTTGTATTTCAGGTAACTAGTAGACAGGTACTCGCGTTGGGAATTCAGATGATGGAGCAGTGTAGCTTCAAGTCTTGTTGTGTTATTTGTTTACGTACTCTATGTTTTGTGAACACATACTTTGTATACACTTTCTTTCTAATGAAATGGTTGTTTATTACATTGCTTACTATGATGCATGTCTTGTGATACTAAACATGACGTCCTCTACCCCCGAACATTTCCGCCGTTCCGGTTTTGGGGTGTGACAAATTGGTATCAGAGAATTGTTTATAGTGAACTAAGTATATCAACCGATAAAAGATATACAACTATAAATACAATGGGGCATAAGTGCTCTGGATAATAATATATTTTAAGAGTATAATAACAAGTTATAAAAATATACGTACTTGCTAATACATGTATACATACTAGAATAAGTATCACAAGAATAACAGAACAAAAGTATTTAAAGGTTGAACACTGTGGTCAAACCTGGACAGATATGTAGTCACAGCTAGGATCAATATAGCCTGATCAACTATATTCATTCGATATGTGACTAACATGTGTTTGGGAGTGATGTGGTGTTGCAACATTCTTAAAACTTACCAAATTGTAGACAAGAGATTCTAGATAAGAACATGAAAGTTAGAATACTATAGGAGTATTCTATGATACTATAACACAATAACAAGTCTGAAACGTACTAAGTATATTACATTAAAATACTATAGGAGTATTTTAGGCACTATATAAATAACTTATGTGATAACTTAAGAGCCTTACGGATAGATCTATGATTGTTAAGCATATACTTTTAGTGTTTTATATAATTGAGAGTTTATAGACTTAGAATTTGTGATCTATGCTTCACTACCTGTTCCTTGTTTGGTTGTGGTTTTGGAGTAGGATCACTTATTCGAAGGCCTATTTAATCTTAAATTATATACAACTTGGATACTTTGTACATTTATAGAAGGACTCTGTAAGGATCACCCCATTAAGTTACCCTTAATCTCATAGATTCTTTAGACACATCCATTCTCGCGCGACAAACCAAAATAGATGTAACCACTCCCTCATAGTAGGAAACAAACGAGTAAGGTCAAGAAGAAGTTTCCAAAGAGAGATCAACCTAAGTAACCAAAAACATCATATGCGTCACACTAATAAATAATAAATGAATTAGTGGAAACACTACTCACCCTATGTATTAGGATTATTTTCTTTACATGCAACTGGTAATTGTTATTCAGGTCACGGATATTCATTCGAGGATAGCCATTCCAAATTCATAAAGTTTATTTGGTATAAACTCTTTTATCAATTATTTCCAGAGCCCTGTAGGAGTCAGGATCAAATACACTCAGAACTAGGATAACCTTGTCTTTCAAATTTTGACTTTTATCCACTGCTATATACTCATTCCCTTTCATCTTGTATTCTTTTTAGCAAGATGCCTCCACGACGGTCAGCAAGACACACTACCCTGATAACTCTGACTCAAACTTCACTACCTCCGCCACAATTCGACACTGCTGCTCTCCAAGCAGCGATAAACTCCGCAGTAGCAACTGCTATGGCTCGTTTTGGCGAAAGAGATACCCTCTGGCCTGGTAGCAGTATCGACCTATCTGACCCTAAAGATACCCACGGACGCCCCCGAGGGTGTTCGTACAAGGACTTCATGAACTGCGAACCCAAATCTTTTAATGGACCTGGTAGAGTTATCGCTCTGATGCGATGGTTCGAGAAAACAGATTCGGTCTTTGCAATCGGTTCGTGCCCCGAAGGGAGCAAAGTGAAGTTTGATGCCTGCACTTTCTCTGAAAAGGCCTTAACATGGTGGAATGGCCATGTTAAGTCATTGACCCTATCAGTGGCTAACTCAATGGGTTGGGAAAACCTAAAAGAGATGATGCTAGAAGAATACTGCCCTAGGGGCGAGATTCGAAAACTGGAACAGGAACTATGGGATCATACCATGGTTGGCTTAGACATAGTGACCTACACTGACAGGTTTTGTGACTTGGCAACATTATGCCTAGAAAATGGTTAATCTAGAGAGTAAGAAGATAGAAAGGTACATCTGGGGTCTGACTGCCTCGATCCAAGGAGATGTACTGTCTTCTAACAAAGGCACATTCGATAGCGCCAAATGCCTGGCTCAACGACTCATTAACAATGGAGTCCGCGATGGCATGGAAGTCCCCATTCACAACCCATCAAAGGGAAAGGACTATAAACAGAAGTCGGGGGACGAGAGGAAGAAGAAGCGAACAACACAGGAACCCCCGCAAGAGCGACAAACGAGCACTATGTACGCCGCTACAATGCCTGCTGCTCCAACATCTACTAGTCGATATGCTGGAACCCTTCCGAAGTGTGGAAAGTGCAACTATCAGCACACTAGAGTATGCCGTGTAATGTAGTGTCTGAACTGCCGCAGAAAGGGACACACAGTCCGTTTCTGCAGGGCACCAGCTCAACCGATCTCCTAAGTCCCCGGAGTTGAAGAAGACCAAGCCTTCTATGGTTGTGGTGAGATTGAACATTATCAGAAGGACTACCCAATACTGAAGAACTCAGGCGTGGATGGACGCATTCTGATGATCACCACAGGAGAATCAACCCCGGAGTCGCCAGCGAGCAGCGGTACGTTTTCGAAATAGTAAATTCTTTAGAAATTAATTTATATTTATAAGATTAAAACTTCGGGAAAAAAACTTAAAAGTAATTTTAATAAGTCACTTATTAAAAAGAATCACAGTATTCAAGAGAACTAAAAGATTCGTTCAGCGAAGCTATGATGGCTTAACATATACATCAGGGTTGTGCATAGCTAAGATGTTGCAGATTTAGAGTGAGTAATTTTTCCTTAATTCTTGTTCCTTGTTTGGTTGTGGATTTGAGGCAGAGTTACTCAGTCGACTGTCTAATTAATCTTAAGTATTCATAACTTGTATATCACAGACGATCGTAGTGGTACCAAGTAGGATCATGGAATAAACTATCGACACTAGCTATCAAAACACTTTCATTTATATGTACTCGCTCATCGGGGTACGATACGTAGAAGTGTTAACATCAAAGGGTAAAACAGAAAGCACTAGAACATTTGCAAAGAGTACATTGTCAAACACACTAGCAGTACATTGTCGAACACACTGGGGATACGTCATCATATAATAGATGTTTCTTTCAAATTAGCCAAAACTATGTTCAGTAAAGAGTCTGTTACTATCAATTGTCGTGAGATGGCGTGGTCCTCACCATACTAAGTTCATATGTTTCTATCGCCTCGATCGTCAAGTTCTCGAAGCCTTCGTCATTAGTATCGATT
Source organism: Lactuca sativa (assembly GCF_002870075.4). Classification (NCBI taxonomy): domain Eukaryota; kingdom Viridiplantae; phylum Streptophyta; class Magnoliopsida; order Asterales; family Asteraceae; genus Lactuca; species Lactuca sativa. Next base: position 138,044,186 of record NC_056627.2, read on the forward strand.
GTCCGACCTAAACCTCAGTTTAATCTTCTATATTCTAAAACCCCGAAGTACCTGTGAGAAGAGTACTTTGTCCTCCGAAGCCTTGCCGCCGTATGTTCACCGACCGTCACAGAATACCACTCGTTCAACTGACCAAGTTCGAGCATAGAGGCTAAGGACGAATACATCTCACCTATCACTATTCAGTGTATACGTGTGGGTGGTATATGATTATGATTACGCAGATCTAGTATGTATGTTTTCACCCTATCTCCTGTTCCTTGTTTGGTTGTGGACCTGGGACAGAGTCGCACATCCGACCATGTTAGTAATCCTAATTATATGCGTCTTGTATACATGAGGTAATGATTGATGGACCAAGTATGAAATCCTATAATGAACACTATGGCAAAGTTGTCAGGTCTACGAGTTAGTATTCTACAATCAGATGAACGCAACCACAGTAGCACTGTAAGAAAGCTAATTTCGGGATGAAATTCCATCTAACGGGGGGATGATGTGACAACCTGAAAATTTTTGCTTTAAAAACTCAGTCAATCAACTCAACTGAGAGTCAGACTCATTTCTAATATGTTCTAGCCTTATTAAAGGTCATTCTGAGGAGTTTTAAGCCTAGTACACTTAAGGAATGAGTGTTAGAATGAACCTGCTAGAGACACATAACAAAAAATCAAGCCTAACCTTTTTCATTTAGAGTTCACGGTCACAACACTTGAGTTTACGGCCGTAAACTCAAGGTGGGCCGTAAACTCCATCCATATAGGCTCATTTTCTTCAATTTTCTTCATTCTTTCATTCCTAACTCAAGAACACGCCATTTCTCTCTCAATTATCATCCAGATCTTCTACCTAGATCTTTAAAAGTTGTAAGTATTCTTCCTTCATTTGTTGATACATCTATTAATCTATCATCCTCTCATGATTTCATCCATGAAAAATCATGTTTTCATAGATCTTCAAGCTTCACCAAGAACACCAAGAACACACACTAGTGTTCTTGGCCAAAATCGACCCTTTCAAGCTTCTATATCGGAAGTACATTTCATTATACTTCATATCTACAAAAGAGCTTTGAATTTCATCCTTGAAAACATAAATTTCCCAAGAAACACTTGAGTTTACGGCCCAAGAATATCCTTGCTTGTTAACTCCATGTTTGATTCATGTTTGAGCCATAAACTCTTCCTAAGGCTTGGATTGAGGCTAGAACATTCCCATGTGCTTTGTAAGACCTTGAACCATCACCAAACTCATCATTTAGAGAGTCGACGGCCCAAGAGTAAACACCCTTGGCTGTAAACTCCAATTAAGGCCACGTCTTGGACCTTAAACCCTTCTAGACTCTTGTTAAGCCTTAGAACACTTGAACCCATGAGACTCCTTACCTTTAAGACCTTAAATATGACCATTATAGAGTTTACGACCAAGAGTAAACTCTCATCGGCCGTAAACACCAAACCATGTCCTTAAACTCCTTTTTGATGAATCACATGTGATTCCAACACTTAGACAAAGTGTATCCTTGTCCCATGAAGTGTTTCTTTGCAATTGGTTGTGTCCTAGTCCCTTTTATAATAAAATCTTGTTATTATAACAACTTTATGTTAGTAAATACATTCGATGCAACAACAAACCTTTGCTTTAACACATTTTCCTGATGTTTCGTGAGTTGTGCAATGCATCTTACAAGCACCAGCACATTTCTGATCATCTTCAGTGCCAGGTCTACGCACCCCGACATAACCATGCTCACAACATCTATCGACCCAACCATCTTCTCGCACAACTTTCGTTTTTGTATCTGAAAGCAAAGTTGAAAAGTTTTTACATTAGAGGTGTAATAAAATAAACAAAATAAATTGAGTGTATACATTAATATCATATACAACAATGGCATAAGAAATATGAATCACTAATCATAGGCTACATGAAATAAATTACGCATAGAATCTAATAGACTATAACAAATGTTTATGACAACAAATATATTGTAAAAATACCTAAGCAAAGTATGAAAAGTGCCACAAGTGCTAGCATAAACATTCTAAGCTTTGCCATCTGCGTAGAAAAAACAGTGAAAACAAAATGATAAATCTATAGATGTGTTGGATAGGATAGATGAATGTGGAGATAGTTTCTCTTGTTTAAATAGCGGTAAATGGGGGTTTTCTAATCAAATGATTCTAGATATTAAGAAAGCATTTATTTGTATTCAAAATGGAAGAAAGCTGGTTAAATATACTTACGTTTTAGATTTAAATACCATATTGAACCAAAATTTAAATGTCAACAATAAATTTACCCAAAATTAAATTATTGAATGGTACCTCTACTTTGGTTTTAATAAATTGGTCTAACATTTGAAAATGATAGGTTGTTTCCATGTAGTTCGAAGAAATAACGTTGTTGCTCCCTCCTAGTGGATGTTGAACATCATTAGGTAAGTATTAGAAATTTACTGTTTAAACTTATTTTCTTTTTCTTTTTGCAATTTTGAATTTTTTGATTAAATTACAAAAAATCGTGTTTAACGTAATCACAAATATTCCTACTCTTAATAGCATGATATACCCTTTCATATAAGAATATGGTTTCTAGTTGGTGTTTGTACATCACATAACGTTTGACCACCTGTGATAGTCAAACGTGGTAAAAATGCATTATTAGGTGGAGATATGTATGATGGATATTAATCATTAAATTATTTTATCACTATGTTCTCCTTTTGCATATGTGGAACCCACTTACCAAGTATTAATTTACTCAAACCTCCACAATCGGTTGTACTCTTGGAAGTATGTAGTTATTGAAAAATGTCATGTAGTATTAGTACATTGTCAATAGTGATTCAACATAGCATAGAGATTACGACTGACACACATGATTGCTTAATTGATATTTAACTATTAGAACAACCCACACTTAGAGATTACTCCAAAATAAACTCACAACTACTTTTAAGATGATAATATCTATTATTCTTCACAATGATATTGATAAGCCTTTTTGCTTTATAGTTTTGTTATGCATTGGTGTAATGTCTCTATTCCAAACATATCTCTTTTTTAAAATTATGGTATATGATCAATATAAAAGGGGTCTTATCCATAACATTATCAACTATATTATCACAAAATCATAGTCAAATGCAGAAGCTAAGTTCTTGTTTTGAAAACATCATAAAAGATAAACATAAAGTGGATGGCATGCTTGTGAGAAAGAAAACTTCTAATGGACAAAGCGTGTAGGAGGCACTTGAAACTTAAAGTAGACAAAGAACCACAACATGATTTAGCAAAAGTAGGTGCTACTTCAGAACAAGAAATTGTTGCACTTGAACAATAGTTATTTAGAAACTTAAATTGTTCGTAAATTTGGTACAACTCATCAAGCCCTTGAGAAATATGGATTTCTAGTTGAAAAATGATGTTGTGATGGGTTCTGATGAACCCATCAACTCCCATAGTGTTATGTTAGATTTTGAATCCAAAGATCGCCTGAAGCTATGCACATAAAGATGCAATCCATGTATAACAATAAAGTTTGGGCTTGATTAATCTTCCTCCATATAGTGAGACTACAAGGAAAATGTATGTTTTCAAGGTGAGAACTAACATGGATAGAAACCCACATACATTTAAAGAAAGACTTATCAAAAAAAATTCCCTCATAGTATCGACTATGAAGAATTTTTTCCCTCGAGTTGCTATAATTAGATCAATTAAGTATTTATTTTCCATACCTTTATAATATTACTATGAGATATGGTAGGTGGACGTCATAACCGCTTTCTTTCATGGAAACCTTCTAGAAGGTGCCCATACTATTTAGAAAAAAGTTTTTGTCAATCCTTTACATCTTAACAAAATGTACGACCTTTATAATCCATTTATGGATTTAAAGCAATCATGTGTTTACAAGAAAACTAGTGGAAGGATAATGATATTCCAAATATTTTGTGTATGTGACATGCTTAATCAAGTTAATGACATTTCAACTATAGAAGACGATTTGTGTAGACTAGAAAAATATTTCTTAACGAAATATTAAACAAAATGAAAACTATATTCTCTGATTAAAGATCCAGAGAAATAAATCAAGGGGTGTAATGTCTATGTTTCTAGGCTTGCCAGTTTTAGCAATGTAATAGTCTAGGTTAACTTTTGTAACCCATTTTGAAATAATAGGAACGTATTATTTGAGTATTATGTGTTTTGTGCTTAATTGCTTATGTAACATCCCAAAATTTAAGACCAAAAATTTCTTTTTAATAAAACATTACTTTGACCAAAGACATCGATCCAAAACATAATCTGAGTATAGGTTTTCAAAACACATGTTCATTATCAGAGTAAAACATTCCCAGGCTGACTAATCTATGGTGTGTGCCATGCGATCATCCCGAGCTCCATCATCCGCTACTGGAAGTACCTGAAACCAAAACTGAAAGCCGTAAGCACGAAGCTTAGTGAGTTCCCCAGATACCACATACCATACAAACCATTCATAGCCAAGAATCATACATAACTGACTTATCCATAACCAAGTAAGGTGCTATGTGCCAAGCATAGTCTTGCCATTATGCCACGGGCCGCGCGTGGTCTTCCTGGTCAAGCCTGGGCCGCTCCCTGGGTCTTACAAACAAGTGCCAAGGGCCACCCCCTGGTCTTACAGACGTGTGCCAAGGGCCACCCCCTGGTCTTACAGACAAATGCCAAGGGCCACCCCCCCCGGTCTTACAAACGTGTGCCAAGGGCCACCCCCTGGTCTTCTATGCAAGTATCACACAGACAACCATACATACTACTCTACTTAGCTAAACAGCATACAGTGTGCCAAAAGCCACCTCCTGGTCTTTCATGTCTATAGCATACAATGCGCCAGGAGCCACCTCCCGGTCGTTCATACATATTGCCTAGGGCTAACCCCCGGGTCTTCCTACCATACATAATATCATACTGTGCGCTAGGAGCCACCCCCTAGTCTTTCGTGCATATTCTAAATGGGTCGGCATTGGTGCCCTAGACCCATACAAACAGTGAGGAGACTCACCTGATACTGCTGAACTGCTGCTGCTAAACCCTTTGACCGCTACCCGTCGACTGACTGAACTCCTGCTCTACTTGCTTCCCGAGCTAACAAAATCAAAGCACTACTGAGTCTAACTGACCCCCGAAAGACAGCCAAGTCAACTCAGGTCAAAGTCAAAGTCCTGGTCAAAGTCAACCTTCCAGGTCAACCCTACTCGTCGAGTCACCCTACTGACTCGCCGAGTTCATAAGTCCAAAGTCCTTCCACTCGCGACTCTACTCGCCGAGTCAGCCCCTGACTCGCCGAGTCTACTGATTCCCGAATCCTGTCCTGTCCAACTCACTGAGTCCTTGATCGACTTGCTGACTCGAGTCTTAACTCGAAGGGTTTGGGACCACTCGACCTGACTCGCCGAGTCTAAGAACAGACTCGCCGAGCACACGCCAATCTTCATCCAACTCGCCGAGTTGTTCATCCAACTCGCCGAGTTCATGCCTATCTTCATCCGACTCGATGAGCTGTTCATCCCACTCGTCGAGTTCCTCCTCGTCTTCATGGTACTCGCCGAGTCCACTCAAAGGACTCGCCGAGTCCATTCAGATCTCTCAACATGCAGAGGGTTTTTGAGTCATGCAGGGACTCCAATCCATAGATCCATACTTCCAAAACTCCATCCCTACGTAAAGTTGCAAACTTTACGTATAACCAAAGAGATCTAGGCTCAAAACATATTAGGGTTTGGTTTAAGGACACAAGGGCTTCACCAACTACTCATCTCCTGATGCTTTATGACATAATGGACTCACCCAACCATAGATCTGAAGTGGCAACAACATATCTAAGCCCCTAACCCGATTTGGGTCTCAAACAACCATAAAACCCCCAAATCTCATGACAAAATAGATCTAGATGCAAAGAAGGGAAAATGGCAGCTTAATACCTCCAAGATGAACACAATACTGAAGTAGATCTCGAGCACACACCTCTCCCTTGAAGCAACCTTCTTGATCTTCAAGTTTCCTCTCCAAAGTATCCTTCCTCCAAAGCTATTTCTCTCAATAATGGAAGCTCACACGTATTATAGGGTTTACAGGTCCTCTGGAGTGATATGGGGGCTGAGGGAGGGACATAACACCCTTTAAATAGGATACAACTCCCAGAATTAGGGTTTTCCTCGCACAGACCAGACTCGCCGAGTCACCTTGGCCGACTCGCCGAGTCGGTCACTTACTCCTCGACCCGGATCCCGCTCCAACTCGCCGAGTCCCTCCTTGGACTCGCCGAGTCGACCCCTAAACTTAGGGTGTTACAACTCTCCCCCACTTAAATTAAACTTCGTCCTCGAAGTTTGCCATAGCCCACCGCCTGCGGTCCGCCTTCAATACCTACCAATTATCCCTACACCAGCTGCCTACCTTCGCTGGTCTTCCACCTGGTCATTCAGACTAACATAAACCTCGCGGGTAAACCTCGGGTCAACCTGACACTGATCAACTCAGAAACACAGCTTACTCAACCGATGATCCTTCCGGTACTCACCGAGTACGACACTGAACCTATAGGGGTTCACCCCTTCTTTCCATGTGCAAATTTCTTGCCTTCCCAAGGCAAAGCCTCATAGCCGACTTTTCCTCTAACACTGTGAAGGCCCTATCCTTCACTAACTCCATCACCCCCGCTGTTCCTAGAGCGGGTCATCACCGTCTGTCACCACCGACACTGCTCTCTAACAGAACTTGGTGCCTAGCACGCCTCGACCAACTATCTGAATTCAACCATAGACTGCTTACCAGCACTGCTACTGGCTGGAAATTCCTGCTATTCCTTATCTGCCTTCCAGATGAACTGAGACCACCTTGGTCCTTACCGATCTACCAATATCTGGATTACCGGCTCCTACTGGTCGCTAGCCCCCAACTCAACTCCTAGTCGCTTCCAGCTTTCGAAGAAAATTTACCAATAACCGCTCAATCCATTCTGCCACGAAATCGTACACCTACCACATTCGCTTTAACGAATAGGGACCGATGAATGCTACGGGCCACCCCGTAGTCTTACAACACTTCTACGTTGCCAGCCATCCAAAGCTACGGGCCGCCCCGTAGTCTTGCTAAACCAGTGCTACGGGCCATACCGTAGCCTAACCGTACTCACATACGATTGCTGCGGATCACACCGCAGTCTCACTAATCTAATTCTACGGGCCGCACCGCAGTGTTACCTATCTGATGCTACGGGGCCACACCGCAGTCTTGCTAATCTGATGCTACGGGCCACACCGCAGTCGCACTAATCTAATGCTACGGGCCACACCGCAGTCTGACTAATCTAATGCTACGGGCCACACCGCAGTCTTACTAATCTGATGCTACGGGCCACACCGCAGTCTTGCTAATCTGATGCTACGGGCCACACCGCAGTCTTACTAATATAATGCTTTCCTTACTATTAGCCACTGGTGAATGCTACGGCCATCCAGTAGTCTGACAACACCTTTCCATCCCGACTAGCTGCTAGGGGATGCTACGACTAACCCCATAGTTGTTCATACAACACAATGGAGTGCTCCCAGGTGGTACTCACGTTCCAACTGGAACTCCCAACCGATTCCCATGAAATCCGCTACCAGAAAATTCGAGAATGAGATCTCATGGTTGGCAAGTTTTTCCAAACTTCCAATTTACTCTATCCTCCAATCATACAGTCACCTGAGCCGTCTTCCTTACTACAAGAGAGCGAACTTATCCCAGTTTCAAGACCCCCTTCTATTCCCATAACCTGATTGTTTCTCCCCCACTTAGCCTCAGCTAAGTTTTTACTGCCTGCGAAAACCCGAAGAATTTTATTCCTTCCTTCCTTACATGATAGGCATGGTAACCACCATCGCCCTACCCCTGCTAGCGATCCGTCTCTAGCCCACTCCAACTGCCTCATGATTACTGAATACTAGATGAACACCGCCCGTATCTCTGATGCTAAAATAAATCCTCTAAGCTCTGACTACTGTCCTTACAGTCCGAATAACTGGGCACAGACTCCTTGGTGATAAGCCACTTTCCTTGATGCTTCCGAAAGCCATCCCGAACGCCCAGATTAGAACCATCAAATCCCGATGATGGTGGCTGACCACTTCCCGAATCATTTTCAACCGTACCCGAGATGATACTGAACACTTCGATCCCGAAATGAAAGATGACCTACATTAGCTACTAATAGCTCCTGGTATGCAATTGGCATAAAACAATTCCAGAATACAATCCAAATACAAACAGAGAGACAAATCATACATAAAATCACCTGATTCCAGGGAAAAACTTCCATAATTCGTATAGGAATAAAAATAGCGAAAGATACATACCTGCAACGTTCCTTCCTGTAGTCCAGATCCTCCGCACCTGTCACTGCATGGCACTACCCTCTCGCCCATCCGTAATCCTCATAGTCGCTGGGGAAGGCGAACTCCCTGCTCCTCCCCTCATCATCGGGCAGTCGGTCCTCTTGTGGCCCACCTGATTGCAGTGAAAACATAATGGGCTTGCCCCCCGTGGGCAGTCCCTGCTGACGTGACCATCACTGCCACACTTGTAGCAGCCAGAACCCCTGGAACGACACACTCCCTCGTGCGTTTTCCCGCACGTGCTGCACTGACTTCGGCTCGACCGAATCCTAGATCTGTGATCTGAACCCTTAGGCCTTTTGCCCGAACCTCCTGAACCCGAAACCGCCTCCGGTTTCCTCTTCTTCTCCATCTCGAGATCAATCTCCCTCTCTCGAGCCCTAGCAATCATATCTTCCAGCGTCTTACAGCCGGACCTGCTCACGAACTCCCTGATGTCGGCTCTCAACATCTCATGGTACCGAGCCTTCTTCATTTCCTCATCCGCGACATACTGCGGTACAAGAAGAGCCCTCTCCCTGAACTTGGCGGTGATCTCCGCCACAGTCTCAGTAGTCTGCGTCAAATCCTGAAATTCTCGTGCCAGCTGCTGCACCTCAATCATTGGCGAAAACTCCGCCCTGAACCTGGCCGAGAAATCGCTCCAAGTCATCGCGTCCAACGAGGCATCGTCTCCCAGAGCATGACCAATCTCTTCCCACCAATCCCTCGCTCTGTCCTTCAGAAGACAGGAGGCGAGTCTAACCTTGTCCCCCTCGGGACACTTGCTGGTACGAAAAGCATTGGCAACATCGGCCAACCATCTGCTGCTAGCAATGGGGTCCCTAGCCCCATGATAATCTGGTGCCCCGCAGGCTCTGAACTCTCGAAATGTCAAGGTACGCGCTCCTATCAATGCCATCATCTCAGTACGGAAGGCTCCCAACCTCTCATCCAAAATCTCCAATATACCCTCCTTGACCGTGCCAAAGATCACAGGAGTCTGAGCTAGAATACTGCGCGTAACCTCAGCTGATATCAACTCTCTCATTCGCTCCTCGAGCTGCTCGGCCCCTGAACCCGAGCCTGATCCCTCTCCGGCGCCTGATCCGCCCGCTGGTCTCTCTCGCAATGTCACCATGCTGAAAATATACCACAACCAATATCAGAATACACATCACTGATGCGAGACCCAACATACCCTGCCAGGTTCCCGGTCTTGTCTCGGCCTTTCCCGAATCGAGTACGGATCCTCTGCTTTCAGTAGTACGGGCCCATACTACCTTCCACATCTATCCGTACTTTCCTCAGGAATTGCTTTGACTCCACCAGGTCCCTTATCCGCTAATACTGCTCCCAACTCTATCTCATCCTAGGATTACCCTAGGGAAACCTCTAACTCAACTCAAACCAGTCCTCAGCTGCTGAAGGTCTCCTTGTGATGCCAATTAGACATTACCTGGATACCATCACATGCGACGAGGCTCGGATAATCCTTCAAGTAAAGGACTCGTCCCTACAACGGTTAGACTCAAACGAGAGCTGCGCAATAGGATCAATTCCAGTACTCTGAGATTATTCAACCCTGATCTCATGTGACGTAACATATCCACCTAATGGCTAACTCCCATCACCCAGAATCCCACAATGCACAAAGCAAGCAGCATTCGGTCAAGGGAAAATCTAACCATAACATACTCAAGCAATCATATACACAAAGCAAGAATCCGAACTAGCATGCAACACAAACTCATAAACTCAGGCATAACCTAGACAGGCTATCCTACTGCTGTCTAATCAGCACTATCATGCAGCTCAAAAGCACAAATAACAGGCACATAAGGCATCCTCCCTAGATCCTTAGTCCTATTCTAGCATGCTGTTCTACCAACTAATAATCATAACATAAACTTGTATGGGTATTTTGGGGTACTTACTTGAGCTCGGTTGATTGCATGCACCACACCTCTTTTCTCTTTTCAAAGTTCTTTTCTTTCTGGATTCTTTTTGCTTTTCCAAAACTGTTTTTCATTCTCAAAATTCTTTTTACAAAACTGTCTTTTCTCATTTTGAAAATTTTCCATCCGACCCCTCAGTTTGAGTTCAGGCACACCCGAGAGTATGCCCGAATCCCTCAAACCAAGGCTCTGATACCAACTTGTAACATCCCAAAATTTAAGACCAAAAATTTCTTTTTAATAAAACATTACTTTGACCAAAGACATCGATCCAAAACATAATCTGAGTATAGGTTTTCAAAACACATGTTCATTATCAGAGTAAAACATTCCCAGGCTGACTAATCTATGGTGTGTGCCATGCGATCATCCCGAGCTCCATCATCCGCTACCGGAAGTACCTGAAACCAAAACTGAAAGCCGTAAGCACGAAGCTTAGTGAGTTCCCCAGATACCACATACCATACAAACCATTCATAGCCAAGAATCATACATAACTGACTTATCCATAACCAAGTAAGGTGCTATGTGCCAAACATAGTCTTGCCATTATGCCACGGGCCGCGCGTGGTCTTCCTGGTCAAGCCTGGGCCGCTCCCTGGGTCTTACAGACAAGTGCCAAGGGCCACCCCCTGGTCTTACAGACGTGTGCCAAGGGCCACCCCCTGGTCTTACAGACAAATGCCAAGGGCCACCCCCCCCGGTCTTACAAACGTGTGCCAAGGGCCACCCCCTGGTCTTCTATGCAAGTATCACACAGACAACCATACATACTACTCTACTTAGCTAAACAGCATACAGTGTGCCAAAAGCCACCTCCTGGTCTTTCATGTCTATAGCATAAAATGCGCCAGGAGCCACCTCCCGGTCGTTCATACATATTGCCTAGGGCTAACCCCCGGGTCTTCCTACCATACATAATATCATACTGTGCGCTAGGAGCCACCCCCTAGTCTTTCGTGCATATTCTAAATGGGTCGGCATTGGTGCCCTAGACCCATACAAACAGTGAGGAGACTCACCTGATACTGCTGAACTGCTGCTGCTAAACCCTTTGACCGCTACCCGTCGACTGACTGAACTCCTGCTCTACTTGCTTCCCGAGCTAACAAAATCAAAGCACTACTGAGTCTAACTGACCCCCGAAAGACAGCCAAGTCAACTCAGGTCAAAGTCAAAGTCCTGGTCAAAGTCAACCTTCCAGGTCAACCCTACTCGTCGAGTCACCCTACTGACTCGCCGAGTTCATAAGTCCAAAGTCCTTCCACTCGCGACTCTACTCGCCGAGTCAGCCCCTGACTCGCCGAGTCTACTGATTCCCGAATCCTGTCCTGTCCAACTCACTGAGTCCTTGATCGACTTGCTGACTCGAGTCTTAACTCGAAGGGTTTGGGACCACTCGACCTGACTCGCCGAGTCTAAGAACAGACTCGCCGAGCACACGCCAATCTTCATCCAACTCGCCGAGTTGTTCATCCAACTCGCCGAGTTCATGCCTATCTTCATCCGACTCGACGAGCTGTTCATCCCACTCGTCGAGTTCCTCCTCGTCTTCATGGTACTCGCCGAGTCCACTCAAAGGACTCGCCGAGTCCATTCAGATCTCTCAACATGCAGAGGGTTTTTGAGTCATGCAGGGACTCCAATCCATAGATCCATACTTCCAAAACTCCATCCCTACGTAAAGTTGCAAACTTTACGTATAACCAAAGAGATCTAGGCTCAAAACATATTAGGGTTTGGTTTAAGGACACAAGGGCTTCACCAACTACTCATCTCCTGATGCTTTATGACATAATGGACTCACCCAACCATAGATCTGAAGTGGCAACAACATATCTAAGCCCCTAACCCGATTTGGGTCTCAAACAACCATAAAACCCCCAAATCTCATGACAAAATAGATCTAGATGCAAAGAAGGGAAAATGGCAGCTTAATACCTCCAAGATGAACACAATACTGAAGTAGATCTCGAGCACACACCTCTCCCTTGAAGCAACCTTCTTGATCTTCAAGTTTCCTCTCCAAAGTATCCTTCCTCCAAAGCTATTTCTCTCAATAATGGAAGCTCACACGTATTATAGGGTTTACAGGTCCTCTGGAGTGATATGGGGGCTGAGGGAGGGACATAACACCCTTTAAATAGGATACAACTCCCAGAATTAGGGTTTTCCTCGCACAGACCAGACTCGCCGAGTCACCTTGGCCGACTCGCCGAGTCGGTCACTTACTCCTCGACCCGGATCCCGCTCCAACTCGCCGAGTCCCTCCTTGGACTCGCCGAGTCGACCCCTAAACTTAGGGTGTTACAGCTTAATTATGTGATATGATTTAATTAAGAATAAAATAAGCGTCAAAATTTAAGTATAAAATAAACCCGATAGTTTTACATGAAGATGTAGTGGTTCAAACGAGGTTTCCGAATATATATAGAACGCCGAAATCCGAGTTATAACGAAGAAGTTATGACCTGTCGAAGTTTCGCCACAAAACCGGTAACGCTGAATGACGTAAAAAGTGAAATTTACGTTAGAGAGATATTCAGCCTTAGTGATATAAACGAAGGTCGTAGAGTTTGTTAAACCGAGAGCGTGCATAAAAATAATGCCCAAATCTGACTTCGTAAGAGGAAGTTATGATTTTTCTAAGTTTCGACTTGGCAGTATGCAGCCCGGATACTCGATTTGAGACCGAACGATTTTTAGCCGAAACAATCTAAATGAGAATCGAAGATCTCGTTAATAGTAGCAAAACGATAAAAACATAGGCGCAAACGGACGTCGGATAATGAAGTTATGAATTTATAACGAAGTTTTTGTGACAACCCTATATTTTCCAAAAGCTTTGTAACACTCGAAAGCCAAATACAACGGAATTAACCTCGAAAATAAAGTGTTCAAGTATCTAAGTTGGGATGCCTCAAATATTTGATATCATGCCAAGGTTTCCAAAAACATAAAGAACGCTCAAAACCGGGTTATATTGAAGAAAGTATAACCACTCGTATATTTACGACACGACGTTAAAACATTATTTAACGTAAAAAGTAAAATCTCAATAAAATACATTCTTGCCTTAAGTATCTAAACAAAAGTCGTAGATCTCGTTGAAAGGTGAGCATGCATAAAAAGATCGCCCAAATTGGACCTCGTATGAAGAAGTTACGAATTTTCAAAGTTTCGTAACAGTAGTAGAGGGCTAAAAAAAAATCGGATTGAAGATCGAGTGTTATTTAGCTATCGCCACCTAAATGGAAGTTGAAGATCTCCTCAGTGGTAATAAAACGATAAAAAGAAAAACAAAAACCGAGGTCGAATAAAGAACCTATGAATTTTCTTACGAACTTTAGGAGGCCCGGCCTATTAAAAATATATCATTAAAAATGAAGTCAAAATTAGCCGACGGAGTCTAAATGAAAGTTGTAGAGCATAATCTCACCTACGCGTGGATATAAAGAACACGAAAAACGGAGCTCGTACGCGAATGTTACGGAATTTAGAAGAGGACAGGCCGGATTACGCCCCGCGTTCTCTGGGAGTACGCCCCGCGTACTAGACCAAGAGTCGAGTCCCATCGGCCCGCCCCCTCTACGCTTAGCTAGCCAGGAGTCGTAAGCCATGACGCCATATTACGCCCAGCGTAACGAGGTACGCGCCGCGTACTCACTCTTCCAGCACTATAAATAGATGGCATGAGCTTCGAGTTTTGGCACACCTTCACAATTCCTCAGCCATTCTCCCAGCTCCAGAGACCATTTCCTTACCTTGGTTTCCGCACTCGAGCCCCCGACGAAGGATCTACGCCGCAGAGATTCCTGAGAACCCGAAGACGCAACTTTCCGCGGTCGAAACTCTGCTCAACTCTAGCCTCTCTCTTCAAACTTAACGGGTGAGTTCATACCCCTACTTTTCAATTCTTTTCACGCTTTAGGGGGGGGGATACAAGTACATTACAAGCCAAAGTATCATTTCATAAACATAATTATAATATCGTTCTTATAGGGTTTTGATGCAAAAATAACGTTATGTCTAAAGGGCTATTATATCACCAAGTTGTTCTTACTAAATGGAAACATACTTTTGATAAACTATAATGAGTGTAGTATTCAGGTGATTCATACATTTTACATATACATCTCGACAAATGAAATGCTTTCAAAAGAAGTAAAGTCTTTATTATCGTAAATCTGTTTATACCAAGTAATGTGAGACATTTAAACTTCAACGTACTCGTATGTATGCATTTCAAGTCCTGTATTATATACCATAATCTCTAGGAGAGAGAACGTGATACTTGCGTATAGATCTATACGGGATTCACAACCCCACACCTAAACTATTAGCTATAGTTAGACCGGCAGGTCTGGGGTGACAAATGTCATAACACTACAACACCTGAAGAATGTTGTTACAGGCCGTCAGTGTCAATAGTATGGTTATAAAACTCACATAAAAGTATAAAAACAAGTTTGATTTACGAGATTCATATATGCATTTCAGTTTTCCATTTTATTGTTAACACAAATTTTATCACTATTATTCAAGTATGGAAAACACTAACGCACTCCAACACGGGAAACTTTTCAAATCATTTACAGAAAATATTGGATTTTCTAAAAACCTCGTTCATCGATTTACTATCAAAAAGGACATACTTTTCAATGCAAAACACTCATGAACTCACCAACTTAATTGTTGACACTTTTTCGAAACCACTTGTATTTCTCAGGGAATCAGTAATACAGGTAACCACCGGCTTTTGGAGAAGGGAACACTAAGGATGTTTTATTATTAAACATTTATCATCTTATTGTAATATTCTTTTGCTAATATGTATAACGCAACAACATACGTTTTCATTATATATGTGATGGTTGTGTTACTTTCTTTACAATATTCAATGGTTGTGATACTACGGGAAGTCATCCACCCCCGAATGTTTCCGCCATTCTGGTTTGGGGTGTGACAGATTGGTATCAGAGCATTGTTTATAGTGAACTAAGTATATCGAACCACATACAATATACGAACTATAAATGCAAAGGGGACCAAAAACCCTCTGATGAAACATTTTCATGAAAAAAATACTTTCTTTTAAAGATATACATTTTTACAAGCATGCATTAATCTCGTATCATAACAAGTTTTACTAAAAAGTATTAAGGCAAGTTACGACACTACGATTGAGCCCCGGGGTATGTAATCAGGTCGAGAATAAATATAGCCTGATCAACTATATTTATCCTGGATTTGACCAACGTACGTCGAGGAATGGTCGTAGTGGACAACAAGCCAAGAACTTACCAAATACAAATTATTTTAGTTTCGCCAAATTGAAATATTATAGGAGTATTATTAATAATAGTTGTACAAATTATAGTTAAAAATAGTAAGTCGTTAAATAGAATTTTCTTTTCTTATAAAGTTCTCATACATCTATCCTAGTACAGACAAATGGTCGGATTCCATTTACCAGGAGATCCCTACTACCCAAACCAAGGCAACGGCGGTTGGATAGAAGAAGACCTGGAGGAAGACCCAGAGGAAATCGAAGAAGAGGTCGAGGAAGAACCCGAAGGGCTTATCGAGGGAGAATTGGAAGTCGCAGTCGGAGAGGAATTCGAAGTCGACGAAGAGATCGAGGAGATTTCTAGCGAGACAGACTCCGAGCCAGAAGTGTTCGACCCTCCCATCCCTCATCCTCCCGAAATCAGACCATATCAACCGGGACCCATTCCCATGTGGGGAAGTCACCTCTACTATTGGAGCCACCAGCAAGGTGTACGCCCTCCTTTCGGCATGTGCCGAGATTTTTACATGTCAGTGGGGGAAGCTCAGCTGATCGAGCACTTCCTGTTATTGTGAACGCTATAGCTACCCAGAACTATGAGACGGACAGGCAAGCAGCCAGAGTTCGCGAGGTCAATGCTGCTACCCAAGGTAACGCCGCTGACATCCGTTGTTTGGAAGGACTACATGAGAATACCCAAATCTACACGGGGACACTTCAGAACCAAATGATAACGGCTCTGGCATATATAAGAGAGATGAAGGAACAACAAGCAAATCTTGAGAGGCGACTGATGGGAGTCAAACGGTCGGATGCCGAATCTAGCTCAAAACGCCGCAAGTAGAACTTGTTCGAGCCCCAACAATTTTGTTATAGATTAGGATTTCGGATAAAAAGTTTTTCCCTTATTTCCCTTATTTTCCCTGTTGTATCTGTAATCGGAGACCTCTAGGAGGATCAAATTTTCCAAACAAAAACATGTAATGTAACACACCTCAGGTGTGACCTATATGTATAAATATGAAGTATTTCTTATTTTATACCTCTCAAAAATTACGAGTTTTAAATTTCTATGCCTACCTTGAAACCATAAACTAAAGTCAAAACAAATTACAAGATACAACTAACACACGATTGTCAAAACATTAGAAACTTATAGTATTCATTCTTATTTTTCTCTACCAGAACATGCCTCTTCGTAGATCAACACGCAGAAACTCAACTTCAACACCACCTCCACCACCTCCTCCAATTATGGACACCGTTATGTTCCAGACTGCTGTAACCGCTGCTGTAACTGCAGCAATGGCACAAATGAGCAACAACGGATCGGGGGGAGGAACAAACAGTTTTACAAATGGCCAAGGTCAAAGCCGTTCAGGGGTATGCACTTACAAAGACTTCACCAACGGAAAACCTATTCCCTTTTACGGGACTGGGGGAGTATTGGCTCTATCTCAATGGATAGAGAAAACGGAAGCTGTATTCGAAATCTGTGCATGTCCTGAAGAAAGCAAAGTAAAGTTTGCCGCTTTTACTTTCTCTAAACACGCCCTGACATGGTGGAACGGCCACGTCCAGACACTAACCCTAGTGGTGGCGAACTCCATGGGTTGGGAAAACCTGAAAAGAATGCTCCTTCGAGAATACTGCCCAAGAGGCGAGATCCAGAAGCTTGAACAGGAACTGTGGAACCTCTCGATGGTAGGTTCGGACATAGCAGGTTACACCAACAGGTTCAGTGACTTAATAACACTTTGCCCAGGAATGTTAACCCTGGAAAGCCAAAAGGTCGAGAGATACATCTGGGGACTATCACCCCAACTTCGAGGAAGTGTATTCGCTTCCAAATCCTTGACCTTCGCCAGCGCTAACGAACTAGCGCAATCTCTTGTTGATCATGGTGTTTGTCAAGGAGTCGCGACTATTATGGCTTAACCAACCAAAGGGAACAGCAACAACGAGATCAATGCCAACAACAACAACAACAAGAAATTCTAGAACAAAAGGAAGGGGCAAACTTCGCAAGAACCTTCAAAGAAGCAAATGGTTGCGGTTCATGCTGCTACTACCCCCACCACAACTCCTGCTACCTCTGCACCAACAAAACCATATGCGGGGAATCTGCCCAAGTGCAGCAAGTGCAACTACCATCACCATGGTATTTGTCGCGAGATGCACTGCAAGAACTGTGACAGGAAAGGGCACACAGCCCGTTTCTGTAAAGCACCGGCACGCCCAATCACTCAAGTTTCTGGCACTGGAGTAATCCGGGCGTGTTATGGGTGCGGGGAGACTGGACACTTCAGGAGGGATTGCCCAAGGAAAGGAATATTGGCGGTGTGGGGAGAGTGCTGGCAGTAGGACAGAATGAAGCAATAGCGGACCCCATGGTGGTTACGGGTACGTTCCTACTCAACAACACTTATGCATGCATACTTTTTGACTGCGGTGCGGAGAGAAGTTTTGTGAGTCATAAATTCAAACACCTACTTAATCAAAAACCCCAACCACTCAATAAAATATTCACTATAGAAATGGCAAACGGTAAAACAGAACACGCAAACGATTTGTACGTAGGGTGCACACTAAGTTTAAACGAGCGCTTGTTTCGAGTCAATCTTATGCCCATTTCCATAAGAAGTTTCGATGTCATCATCGGTATGGACTGGTTGAGCCTTCACCATGCCGATATCCTTTGCCACGAAAGGGCTGTTCGCCTAAATCTGCCAAATGGCGAAACTCTTGTCATTTATGGCGACAAACCTAGTTCAAGTTTACAAATCATTTCCTGTATTAAAGCACAAAAGTATCTTCGTAAGGAATATCATGCCTTTCTAGCCCACGTAGTAGACAAGAAGCGAGAATCGAAAAACATTAAAGATATTCCGGAAGTCTGCAACTTCCCGGATATTTTCCCAGATGATCTTCCAGGAATCCCACCGGAACGTCAAGTCGAGTTCAGAATCGACTTAATCCCTGGAGCTACCCCTGTAGCAAAGTCACCTTACCGTTTAGCCCCAGCCGAGATGCAGGAACTATCCAGTCAATTAAACGAGCTGCTGAGCAAGAGATTCATCAAACCGAGCTTCTCACCATGGGGAGCGCCAGTCCTATTCGTGAAAAAGAAGGACGCATCCTTTCGCATGTGCATCGATTATCGGGAACTAAACAAACTCACGATCAAGAACCGATATCCCTTACCGCGCATAGACGATCTATTCGACTAACTACAGGGAGCAAGCTACTTCTCAAAGATCGATCTAAGATCTGGTTATCACCAACTGCGAGTGCTGGAGGGAGACATCCCCAAAACGGCTTTCCGAACACGTTATGGTCACTACGAATTTGTAGTAATGCCCTTCGGATTGACGAATGCTCCAGCAGTGTTCATGGATTTGATGAACCGAGTATGTCGTCCCTTCCTGTTTAAATTCGTTATCGTATTCATAGATGATATACTCATCTATTCAAGAAGCCAGGAAGAACACAGCCAACATCTCCGCCAAGTACTGGAAACATTAAGTGTTGGATATTATTCCTTTTATATATCAGCTCAGATACCGATTGTTGGAAATATAAAAATCTGATCACTGCGACAAAAGGCTCGGTTACCGGTCACTGTGTGATAGATATATAAGTTTAAGATATAAGATGTAAATATATATAAAGAATAATAATTGCGGAATAAGTATAAATATGAAAGCTATAAATGACTGAAAGCTATAATAATATAAATGACTATATTTAAATGACGTAATGCTATAAATAATATAAATGACTGTATTTAAATGACATAAAGCTATAATAAAATATATATAAGTATATAAATATATATCAAGTAGGTTCGTCAATAAATTGACTGAATTGGACTCGTGGAACGACTGGTCGATATTTGTTCTCTTGGAAGGACCGGTCGATATTGGGACTCTTGGAACGACTGGTCGATATTTGTTCAAAGATCAATCTGGTATTTGATAAGTAGTAAAAAGTTCATTTTCATGTAAAATGGATTGTTTACAAAACAGTGCAAAGTACACGAGTCATGTATTTGTATACGGGTATCGGGTGTTTTGAGGAGATTTGATGAGGTTGGAGTGGGTATTTGGAGGGTGTTAGGAGGTGGAATAAGGTTGTAATTTTGGTGGTGTAAGGCAGCAAAGATGGTGAAGTTGAAGGAGCTTTGGGTGGTGATGGATGTAGATTTTCGGAGTAAATCTCTCTGGATAGCCAATTCTCTCTCGCGTCTCTTTGGGGTTTCCCGTGGTCAAAATCGTCCACGAAAATTTCTGGATGTTGGTAATGTCCTGAAGAATTGATGGTGAAAATCTCCCTAGTAGTATTTTGGCTGTGTTGTTCTCGCTTTTTTGTTTTCTAACATGAAGATTCTGAACTCAAAAACAGAAATCTCTCTGGATAGCCAATTCTCTCTCGCGTCTCTTTGGGGTTTCCCGTGGTCAAAATCGTCCACGAAAATTTCTAGATGTAGGTAATGTCCTGAAGAATTGATGGTGAAAATCTCCCTAGTCTTTTTGTGCTTGTAACGAGCCCAGTTTTCTTTGTTTTTGACTTGAAGATTCTGATGTCGAAAAACAGCAAGGTGGTGATGGTTGTGGTTATTTGAAAGGGTTTTTTGGAGGAGGTTTAAGGATGGTATTTGGAGGGTGTTAGGAGAGTATTTTGAGGTTGTTTGGAGGTTGGAATGAGGTTGATATAAGGTGGTGAAAGTTTATGAAGATGATGATGTTTGATGGGTTGAAGATGAACACCTTGAGTTTGAATGAAGAAGATGAAGATGGTTGATGATGTTCTTCATTTTTGGTTGTTGTTGATCTTGATGTTCTTGGTTATCTCCAGGGATGAAGATTGAGAGGGTGTGGTTTTACAAAGGAAAATTCACTATAACATATGAATCTCTCTTAGTCTCTTCTATTCTCTCTTTCTAACACACATTACATACACATGTATATATATGAGAAACAAATATCTTGTAGTAATGCACTTGAGTGGTTTTTGAAAGAGTTGGCTGCAAGTTGATGTAGAGTAGGAGGCAAAAAACGTGGGTGTGGGTTTTGCTTCACATTTCCATTACTTTGTTGACTATTACTTGTTGACTACTTCCATTTCTTGACTTTTCAATATACAACATATATATATATATATATATATATATATATATATATATATATATATATATATATATATATATAATACATATATATATATATATACATATATATATATATATATATATATATATATATATATATATATATATATTGTTGAAACTGTTTAGTCACACATTTGTGTTTTCGTCATTCGCGTGTTTTCGTATTTTCCGTTTTGATCACGCATTCATGCAACCTGAAATAACTGATAATATTTGTTAGATTGTATAAAAACAGTTCATCTTATTTCAATGATGGTCACATACAAGCTTACATAAGAACATTTTTCAACATTAAGGGTAGAGAAACTTTACGCAAAATTTTCCAAATGTGAATTTTGGATTCGGGAAGTGGATTTCCTAGGACATGTTGTA
The DNA here is from genome assembly GCF_002870075.4 of Lactuca sativa. NCBI lineage: Eukaryota > Viridiplantae > Streptophyta > Magnoliopsida > Asterales > Asteraceae > Lactuca > Lactuca sativa. The sequence continues at coordinate 138,065,383 of NC_056627.2, forward strand.
AGCAAAGAAGGAATACACGTGGACCCCTCCAAGATAAAGGCAATAGATAGTTGGACTACTCCAAGAACCCCTACAGAAATCCGGCAATTTTTGGGACTCGCTGGGTATTACCGAAGATTCATACCGAACTTTTCAAAGATTGCCAAGCCACTTACCACCCTAACCCAGAAGAATGTGACCTTCGACTGGGGAGAAAAACAAGACAGCGCATTTCAGACACTAAAGCGAGCCTTATGTAGTGCGCCCATCTTAACCCTGCCAGAGGGAACGGAGGACTTCGTAGTCTATTGTGATGCATCAAACCAAGTACTTGGGTGTGTCTTAATTCAAAGAGGGATGGTCATCGCCTACGCCTCAAGGCAACTAAAGACGCACAAAGCGAACTACACAACGCATGATCTTGAGCTAGGAGCAGTCGTCTTCGCTCTGAAGATATGGAGACACTATCTCTACGGCACAAAATGTAACATCTTCACTGATCATAAAAGCCTCCAACATATCCTCAATCAGAAGGAACTCAACATGAGACAGAGACGATGGGTAGAACTACTAAGTGATTACGAGTGCGAAATTCGATATCACCCTGGAAAAGCTAATGTAGTGGCTGATGCACTCAGTCGGAAGGAGTACTCAGGTCGCCGAGTAAAATCCCTAACTATGACGATCCAATCACACTTGTTCACGCAAATCAAGTAAGCCCAAATAGAAGCCTTGAAATCCGAAAATGTGACAGGAGAAGCCCTAAGGGGAATGGATAAAAACCTTGAGACCAAGAGCAACGGGATTCATTATTTCATGGATCGAATTTGGATACCGAAGTTTGGTGGATTCAGAGAAATCGTTATGGACGAAGCCCATAAAACACGATACTGCATACATCCCGGCTCCAATAAGATGTATCTCGACCTCAAGAAGTTGTACTGGTGGCAAAACATGAAAGCCGAAATTGCTACCTACGTGAGCAAATGCCTGACATGTGCCAAAGTCAAGGTGGAATACCAGAAGCCCTTGGGTTTATTACAACAACCAGAAATACCCGAATGGAAGTGGGACCGGATAACCATGGATTTCATAACAAAATTACCCAAAACAACAAGCGGACTCGACACCATTTGGGTAATGGTCGACAGGTTAACTAAGTCAGCACATTTCCTACCAATGAAAGAGACGGATAAATTGGAGAAGTTAACAAGGACATACCTCAGAGAAATTGTACGACTGCATGGTGTGCCCATATCCGTTATCTCGAACCGAGATAGTAGATTCACCTCAAGGTTCTGGCAGTTGCTACAAAAAGCTTTGGGGACAAGACTAGACATGAGTACCGCTTATCACCCACAAACCGACGGTCAGAGCGAGAGAACTATACAAACCCTGGAAGACATGCTGAGAGCTTGCGTAATCGATTTTGGCAAAGCATGGGACACACATCTACCCTTGGTCGAGTTCTCGTACAATAATAGCTACCACACCAGTATCAAAGCTGCCCCGTTCGAAGCCCTCTATGGCCGCAAATGCAGGTCACCTTTGTGCTGGGCCGAAGTGGGGGACACACAACTAGCAAAAGGGCAAGCAACTGACAACACGCTCACTGGGCCAGAAATCATAAGGGAGACTACGGAGAAGATTGTTCAAATCCGAGAACGTCTAAAAGCATCAAGGGATAGACAAAAGAGTTACGCAGGTAAGAGACGAAAACCCTTGGAATTCCAAGTTGGAGACCATGTCCTACTCAAAGTCTCGCCTTGGAAAGGTTTAATACACTTCGTAAAACGTGGAAAACTGAACCCTAGATACATCGGACCATTCGAGATCCTTGCCAGGATCGGTCCAGTGGCTTACAAACTTAGACTACCTTAGGAGCTCCACAACGTACACCCTACCTTTCACGTATCGAATCTAAAGAAGTGCTTATCCGACGAGACCCTTGTCGTCCCTCTAGACGAAATTGCAATAAATGAAAACCTCCAATTGGTGGAGGAACCAGTAGAGATCATGGATCGGGAAATCAATAGGACTAAACAAAGCCGCATACCCATTGTAAAGGTCCGCTGGAACGCCAAGCGAGGACCTGAATACACCTGGGAACGCGAAGATCAGATGAAACAAAAGTACCCGCATCTTTTTTTTGAAACTGAAAACTCTATCTTAGAGTAAATTTCGGGACGAAATTCCCTTAACAGGGGGATGATGTGACAACCCTATATTTTCCAAAAGCTTTGTAACACTCGAAAGCCAAATACAACGGAATTAACCTCAAAAATAAAGTGTTCAAGTATCTAAGTTGGGATGCCTCAAATATTTGATATCATGCCAAGGTTTCCAAAAACATAAAGAACGCTCAAAACCGGGTTATATTGAAGAAAGTATAACCACTCGTATATTTACGACACGACGTTAAAACATTATTTGACGTAAAAAGTAAAATCTCAATAAAATACATTCTTGCCTTAAGTATCTAAACAAAAGTCGTAGATCTCGTTGAAAGGTGAGCGTGCATAAAAAGATCGCCGAAATTGGACCTCGTATGAAGAAGTTACGAATTTTCAAAATTTCGTAACAGTAGTAGAGGGCTAAAAAAAAATCGGATTGAAGATCGAGTGTTATTTAGCTATCGCCACCTAAATGGAAGTTGAAGATCTCCTCAGTGGTAATAAAACGATAAAAAGACAAACGAAAACCGACGTCGAATAAAGAACCTATGAATTTTCTTATGAACTTTAGGAGGCCCGACCTATTAAAAATATATCATTAAAAATGAAGTCAAAATTAGCCGACGGAGTCTAAATGAAAGTTGTAGAGCATAATCTCACCTACGTGTGGATATAAAGAACACGAAAAACGGAGCTCGTACGCGAAAGTTACGGAATTTAGAAGAGGACAGGCCGGATTATGCCCCGCGTTCTCTCGGAGTACGCCCCGCGTACTAGACCCAGAGTCGAGTCCCATCGACCCGCCCCCTCTATGCTTAGCTACCCAGGAGTCGTAAGCCATGACGCCATATTACGCCCAGCGTAACGAGGTACGCGCCGCGTACTCCAAAATTACGCCCCGCGTACTCACTCTTCCAGCACTATGAATAGATGGCATGAGCTTCGAGTTTTGGCACACCTTCACAATTCCTCAGCCATTCTCCCAGCTCCAGAGACCATTTCCTTACCTTGGTTTCCGCACTCGAGCCCCCGACAAAGGATCTACACTGCAGAGATTCCCGAGAACCCGAAGACGCAACTTTCCGCGGTCGAAACTCTGCTCAACTCTAGCCTCTCTCTTCAAACTTAACGGGTGAGTTCATACCCCTACTTTTCAATTCTTTTCACGCTTTAGGGGGGGGGGGGGAATACAAGTACATTACAAGCCAAAGTATCATTTCATAAACATAATTATAATATCGTTCTTATAGGGTTTTGATGCAAAAATAACGTTATGTCTAAAGGGCTATTATATCACCAAGTTGTTCTTACTAAATGGAAACATACTTTTGATAAACTATAATGAGTGTAGTATTCAGGTGATTCATACATTTTACATATACATCTCGACAAATGAAATGCTTTCAAAAGAAGTAAAGTCTTTATTATCGTAAATCTGTTTATACCAAGTAATGTGAGACATTTAAACTTCAACGTACTCGTATGTATGCATTTCAAGTCCTGTATTATATACCATAATCTCTAGGAGAGAGAACGTGATACTTGTGTATAGATCTATACGGGATTGACAACCCCGCACCTAAACTATTAGCTATAGTTAGACCGGCAGGTCTGGGGTGACAAATGTCATAACACTACAACACCTGAAGAATGTTGTTACAGGCCGTCAGTGTCAATAGTATGGTTATAAAACTCACATAAAAGTATAAAAACAAGTTTGATTTACAAGATTCATATATGCATTTCAGTTTTCCATTTTATTGTTAACACAAATTTTATCACTATTATTCAAGTATGGAAAACACTAACGCACTCCAACACGGGAAACTTTTCAAATCATTTACAGAAAATATTGGATTTTCTAAAAACCTCGTTCATCGATTTACTATAAAAAAGGACATACTTTTCAATGCAAAACACTCATGAACTCAGCAACTTAATTGTTGACACTTTTTCGAAACCACTTGTATTTCTCAGGGAATCAGTAATACAGGTAACCACCGGCTTTTGGAGAAGGGAACACTAAGGATGTTTTCTTATTGAACATTTATCATCTTATTGTAATATTCTTTTGCTAATATGTATAACGTAACAACATACGTTTTCATTATATATGTGATGGTTGTGTTACTTTCTTTACAATATTCAATGGTTGTGATACTACGGGAAGTCATCCACCCCCGAATGTTTCCGCCATTCTGGTTTGGGGGTGTGACAGTTTTCCTGTCCCAGCTTACTAAAAATAAATAATAAAAATAAATTCAAAATTAGCCGACAGAGTCTAAACGAAAGTTATAGAGCGTAGTCTCACCTATGCGTGTATATAAGGAACGTAGAAAATGGATTTCATATGATGAAGATATGAATTTTTGAAATTTATTAATTAATTAAAATATAAATTTATATATATATTTTGGATAATATTCGAAGGGGGAGAGGAGTCACCAGCCCGATCCACATTATGCCCAGCATAAGGCTGTACGCCCAGCTTACACCGAAACGTGGCACGCCTCGCACTCAAGTGCTCCGATGACGCATGCCATGACGATTTCGGAGGAGTATGCCCCACGTAAGGGCATTACGCTCAGCGTAATGCGAGGCTTCAGCCTCTATAAATAGCATGCGAGGGCAGCCGGCTCTTTTGCTCATTTTTTCTCCTCTCTCTCCCATTTTGCATCGATTTACGTGCAAGAAATATCTCGAAGCCCCGGTATCATTCCTGAGCCCCGCAGTAAGTCCCGAAGCCCCGAAGATCACGAGAAGTGCAACTCCCTAGCCGAAGCTCGGCCCGCGAGAAGCCCGGTTTTTGTGCAGATCTTCCAGATTTATCGAAGAATACTACTTCTACAAGTCGTAGTGCTGTCCGATCATCTTCTGATCAAGTGAGTATGTAGTCACTTTCTTCTAACGCATAATTACGAAGTATTTTATACAAAATACGTGTTATGTGTATATTTTTTTGTTATATGTGTGCATGTATATTCACTTTCTTCAATCTCATAGAAATGAGTTATTCTCTATGAAATACATGTTATGTGTATGTGTCTCATCTGTTGTTTAGAATACGTATTGAATGAGAATGCTATACAGGTTTTAAACTATGTATAAAAATATATATTTTTATCTACTAATATGTTGGGTAGAACATGGGTAGATAGTTGATGTGTGATAACCAGATGAGAGGCCTCGGTGTTGTTTTTGATTCAGTCATCTAGCGGAGTTTAGATGACGGCCACAGACTTTTCTAGACAGTCCTGTGGAACGCTAACAGGTTCGCCACCTGTAGGTGTTAATAAACTTGGGTGTTCATTCGCTGTACTCCATCCCCCTCATGCCTTATTTGACTTATATTGCTGAGGAACCCCTGAAGCATGTATAGTCGCCCCGATGAAATATTCTTAGACTAGGTCCCTTATGTTAGTTGTCTTAGGGACGTAAAGTGAGAATAACTGGAATGGGTAATTGGGTTATTGTTGGTTGATGAAAATTAATTTAATTATTTATTGTGGGTTGAAAACCCTATATGCTCACCAGGCTCCCAAGTCTGACCCTCTCAGTTTATTTGTATTACAGGAAGTGGCGCAAGGGCATAGGATGGATGAATCATCAAGTTGTTTTGTTTACAAGTATGTTTATGTATATATTTGTTGAATGACTTGTAATGTTATCATTTATGCTTTATGGTCTGTATCGGAACATGACATCCCGAGTTTTGATTATATAATGAAAATACATTTCTTTATGAAATGCTTTGGTAAATATTATTTTGTCACGTTTTGTATTTGGGAACAAATTCTGCAACTCTTTTAAATCAAAAGGATTTAATCTGAAATTATTTTAAAAGCATAAATGAAATCATTCTTTTCTGGCCGTGGTTTTGGGGATGTCATAGTTGGTATCAGAGCATTAGTTTAATCGAACTAGGAATTTGTAGGATTTCTAGACTTTAACTTAGAATGCTAAGTGAAATTTTGAGATGTGTGTCTATTATATTTTAGACACAAGCACTAGTTTATTTTAGGAAAATTGCCTAAAATGCTTTTATGTGCTAAATGTTATATGTTGCCATATATGATATTATTTGTTCTGATCTATGGTCTGTTGCCGACCGGATCTGGAAACCTTATGTGTGTAGGATTCTAAGCGTACGTCTAGGGTATTCGAACTAGCATGTAAACGTTTCGGAGTGATAAGGATGATTTGAATATGTCACACCCCGAAAACCGACGGCGGAAACATTTCCGAGGTTGACTCCACGTTGAGTATCAAATGGAATGTACATAGTAAGTAAAGTAGAACAACCATTACATTACATATAAATGTTTTACAATTGTTTTCAAAAGTAAAGTTGTACAGTTGTGTTACATAATATATATATACATATATATATATATATATATATATATATATATATATATATATATATATATATATATATATATATAAACAAAATGAAACAGGTCTTCTGAATACTCCGACTTCGAGCAAAAAGGGTCTTCGGTACCTGTTCTAACGTTGACCTGAGAACACAAGCGGTTTTGAAAATCAACATAACGCTGGTGAGTTCATAAGTAGTTTTGTTTTGTGAAAATGTTCATGCTTCCTTTCTGTTTCTGAAAAATTGTAACACACGCCGAGAAAATCCCACATTTTCTTAAAAGTTGATTGTTGTTTCACAATTACAAAGTATAGTAGGTTTGTACACTAAAAACATGTTACTCATGTGAAAAATGTATAGTTTGATTATCCGGTTTGTTAAACCGTTCTACTTGAGTTCCAATGTATCCCCATGAAAGTCCCATACTTTCCTGATTGTGAGTTATCATGTGTAAAAGATGTAATGTTATCTGTTTTGCTAAACTTTTCTAGTTATGTATATGTTTTCCCCAGGAAGGCCCCATGCTTTCCTGAATGTTGGTTTTTATTGTAAAGATGTATTCTGTTAGAACTGGTTATGTACAAGGTTTCCCAGGAAAGTCCCATACTTTCCTGAATGTTGGTTATCAATGTAAAAGATGTATAAGTTATTCATTATTACTATAAGTAAATCTCTGTTATCCTAATTGCGAGTTCCATAACCATACTAAAGACTGAACCTGTGGCAATAAGTAGTCCACAACCTTATGACTTTCGTCACCCTTGAACCATTTCGGTTTGGCTGTAGCTAGCAGCCAGGTGTGGGGTAGTCAGCCCCGTATAGATCTATACACTCAAGTCACGCTCTCTAAATCCCAGAGATTCTGATTATGGGTGTAGTCTTCCACTCGCGTATCTCTGTGGAGTGTTCGCCGAGGACGTGTCTCCAATCATACAGGAATAACAAATTTACTAGTAATAATATGATAATTCTGCATTTGCGTATCTCTGTGGAATGTTACCGAGGACAAGATAGTGTACGAATTATACTGTTCATGTGTTCTAATGTCATGCTTTTAACTGATAAAATGTGGAAAACCATTTGTGAAATATATAAAACACAACAGATTATAAAACCCATTTCACAAATAATTGTTTACATGATCTACATGTGCTACTGGTTATCAGTTGTGTATATCAGTATTAAAAGCATATGAAATATGAAATACACACATACAAAAATAAGTTTTGAGTACAAGAAGACCCTTGTACTTTGCTTGTGTTCCCCCTGAAAACAGTGAAAAACAGTGAAAAAGGGTAGGGGTATGAACTCACCAGACTCGGAAATGCGACGGTTTTGGATACTAGACGTTGGTTCGGGGCTTGTTTATTCGCGATGTCCCTATGTAAAATGTAATAATGTCCATATATAACTAATTAGATTTACAATCACTAATTATATGGAACATTACACTCCAACGATGTTAAACACCTCAAAACGAGCGTTTGGAGTGACCCGGGTGACATCTACGGACGTATATTGACACTAGGGACTTAGGACTTGAGTTTACTCCCCAAGAGTAAACATATTAAAGAGTTTACAGCCACAAAACACACACACACATGAGTTTACGGCCGTAAACCATGTTGGAGTGATTTTGATGGTTTAATGGCTTGAATGGACATGGGGATTGTTGGAATGACTTACTAAAATGCCTTGGAACAATTTGAATGAATTAATACCACTTAAAAGGGAGTCCATGGCTATAAACTTAGAGTTTACGGCTGTAAACTCTCTTAGGGTGAAGAAAAATTGATTTGAGGCACAAGTAGTAATCACATGTGATTCTAATTAATTTTCCAAGGTTTTGTATCAATTTTAAGCACCAAATTACATCATTTTAGGAGTTTACGGCCTATAAGCATGTTCTATAACCGTAAACTCTCCTATGCTTATGAATAATCAACTTTTGACACATAAAACAATCACATGCGATTCTAGAAATTTTTCCAAGCCTTTAGGGTGAATTAGGGGCATCATTTGACAAAGATTCATGAGTTTACGCCCAAGGGTATGTGCCTAGGCCGTAAACTCCTATATGTGATATTTTGATGTGTTACAAACGCCTAAACTATTTTTAGATGGATCTAGGATTTACCACAAAGCTACTGGTTGAGTTACAAGGCATTTTGACATGTTTTAAGGTGTTAAATCCCCATTTTTGAGGAGTTTACGGCCCAAGAACAAGCCTTGGCCGTAAACTCTATTTTGTCCCTCAAAATTTATGTTTTAAATGTTTTAAGTCCCAATTTGCAAGCCTTAAGGTCATATCTAAGTCCCAACAATGATTTGGAAGGGTTAAATGGCTCAAAAACCCCATTTCTAGGTGTTTACGGCCCAAGCTTGATCCTTGGCCGTAAACACATGTTCTAGGTCCTAAAACTCAATTTGAACATCAAATTGAAGGCTAAAGGGGTTAGATAACAAGTTAAGGATGTTACCTCTTTGATTTGGAGCCTTAAATCTTTGTTTTGGACCTTTTATTATGGATGAGGAGAGAGGTTGGAAGTGATTATGGAAGAAATGGCCAAAATCTTCAAATGAAAGCTTTGAATCACTTATATAGTGCTCGGGAATTGGACACGACGGAATTCTACCCGATACCGGCGTTAGGCGAAGCTTTTGGTCATACCCGACCAATTTGTCGTAACCCGATATGGTCGATTCTAGAATTATTCCGAAAACTACTATGGGGTGATAGAATGATTTCAAATGGCAATAAGACACCCATTAAGTCATTTTAGATCAATTCAAGTTAATGACTTAATTAAATGGCGAAATCGGAAACGAATTTGGAAACGACGTTTGGTTGGCCGAATTGGATTACAATTTGAGTTACAAGATGTGATATGAAATTTCGGGTTGTTACATTATGCCCCCATTAGAGGGAATTTCGTCCCGAAATTCAAGACAAGATATAAGACAAAATACAAATCATGGATCTAGAAAGAGTTGTGGATACTTTTGTTTCATCGAGTCTTCTCGCTCCCAAGTGAACTCCGGTCCCCGCTTGGCATTCTAGCGAACCTTCACTAACGGGATGCGACTTTGTTTCGTACGTTTGACTTCTCGATCCATGATTTCGATCGGTTCCTCCACAAAGTTGAGGTTTTCATCGATTTCGATCTCGTCTAAAGAAATCACTAGGGTTTTATTGGATAGGCACTTCTTGAGATTTGAAACATGGAAGACGGGATGGATGTTACTGAGCTCGTGAGGTAAACGAAGTTTATAGGCTACCGGACCGATCCTGGCGAGGATCTCGAAAGGTCCAATGTACCTCGGATTAAGTTTCCCACGCTTACCAAAGCGTACAGTGCCTTTCCAGGGCGAGACCTTCAATAGGACACGATCTCCAACCTGGAATTCCAGTGGTTTCCGACGGTTATCAGCGTAACTCTTCTGGCGATCATGTGAAGCTTTAAGTCGTTCTCGTATTTGGATGATCTTCTCGGTGGTTTCACGGATGATCTCAGGACCAGTGAGAGCACTGTCGGGGACTCGACTCTTGGCTAGCTGTGTATCCCCCACCTCGGCCCAGCACAGAGGGGATCTGCACTTACGACCGTATAGGGCTTCGAACGGGGCAGCCCTAATGCTGGTGTGATAACTATTGTTGTACGAGAATTCGATCAAAGGTAGATGTGCGTCCCACGACTTTCCAAAGTTAATGACACATGCCCTAAGCATGTCCTCTAGGGTTTGGATTGTTCTCTCACTTTGTCCATCGGTCTGAGGATGATACGCCGTGCTCATATCAAGTTGGGTTCCAAGAGGTTTCTGAAGAGACTGCCAAAATCGGGAGGTAAACCTGCTATCTCGATCAGAGATAATGGACGCAGGTACACCGTGCAGTCGGACTACTTCTTGAATGTAAATCCGCGCGAGTCTATCCATCTTGTATGCATGATTAATAAAGCTCCTCTCAGCACCCGAATCGAAAAGAAAATTAGCGTATGAGTTGTCGAGAAGGAACGTACCCGAGACAACAGTGGGATCAGTGACCACTTCCTCCCATCCCATGGCGAGGACCCTTCCGGTGTTATCAGCAGTAGACTTTTTGGGGCAGTTTCTTTTAAGGTGTCCAGTCTCACCATAGTTGTAGCAGGCTTGACCAACGCCTGCTCCCGAAGATTGATTGGCTGATTGGACCGGAGCTTTGCAGAATCGGACTTTGTGCCCCTTCTTACCACAATTGGTACATGAAAGTTCTTGACAGGGGCCAGGATTGTGGTGATACTTGCACTTTTCACAGAGAGGGAGATTACCAGCATACCGGCTGGTAGGAGTTAGAGCTGTGGATCCCACAACAGAAGCAGCAGCAATGGGGGTAGTAGCAGAATGGACTACTACTGTTTGTTGTCTTTTGGAGGATCCTTGTGAAGATTGACCCTTCTTCTTCTTCCAGAATTTTCTTTTCTCACCACTGCTTTTAGTCGACTCCGGGGCAGTGGTGGCTTCATCGACATCATCACTGTGATCAATTATGGCTTGGGCTAAAGTCTTAGCACTATCATATGTGTCCGGGCGAGTAGCCAAAACATGACCTTTTGTTGGATTGGTTAGTCCCCAAATAAACCTCTCGATCTTTTTGCTTTCAGGAGTGACCAAACCAGGACAGAGAAGGGCAAGATCATCAAATTGAGAAGTGTATGCAGCAATGTCGGAACCTTTCATCTTCAGGTTCCAGAGCTCATGCTCTAGCCTATGCATCTCACCACGGGGATAGTATTCGGCAAGGAGTAGTTCTTTCATGGCTTTCCAGCCCATGGCATTGGCTACGGGTAGGGTCAAGGATTTGACTCGGCTATTCCACCAAGTCAAGGCTTTATTACTGAAGGTATAGGCTACACATTTGACCTTATTAGTCTCAGCACATGCACAGATTTCGAAGATGGATTCGATTTTCTCGAACCATCGGGATAGGGAAATTACAGCTCCAGTGCCAGCAAAGGATGTTGGTTTTGCATTCATGAAATCCTTATAGGAACTTCGATGTCCCTGATTGCTTTCTTGATCTTGAGTACCACCTCCTGAACCACCGGAACTACCGGTGTTCAATTGGGACATGGCAGCTGCCACCGCGGCGGTAACAGCTGTTTGGAATAACACGGGATCAATTTCAGGAGGAGGTGGTGGCGGAGGGTTGTTGGTCTTTGAGCTGGGTCTCTTTCTGGGAGGCATCTTGATATAATAAGATCAAGAAAGCGAGGATGATAAGTCCTCTGAATTGAATGGAGAGATATGACAGATATTAATTCCAAATATGCGATAAAACAGGAAAGAGTTATTGAAGCACATAAACTATCGCTAATGGAAAAATCAAGGATCTACACGTGAACGAGGATTTCTACAAAATATTGATTCGATAAATACTCCCATAGTATTTCATAATTCGTTACAATACTGGCTCGATGTTTGTGGTATCCGGGTAAGTTTTAGGCATGCCGCATACCACAGTCACTCCCAAGCACATGTTGGCCGTGTCTCGAATGAATATAGTTGGCCAGGCTATATTGATCCTAGACATGACTACATAACTACCCAGGTTTAACCGTAGTACACAACACCCATTTACTTATGTTTTGTTCTACTTGTAGTTACGGATCTCGACGGTTCGGTATACTTGTATACTTATGAAAATACTTATAGTTAGAAGATACTTTTATTTCAGAGCACTTAGGCCCTTTAGTGTTTATAGTTTTATACCATGTAAGGATTGGTATACTTTATTCACTATAAACAAGGGCTCTAATACCAATCTGTCACACCCCAAAAACCGAAGGCGTAAACATTTCTGGGGTTGACTCCACGTTGAGTATCAAATCCAATGTACATAGTAAGTAAAGTAGAACAACCATTACATTACATATAAATGTTTTACAATTGTTTTCAAAAGTAAAGTTGTACAGTTGTGTTACATAATATATATATATATATATATATATATATATATATATATATATATATATATATATATATATATATATATAAACAAAATGAAACGGGTCTTCTGAATACTCCGACTTCGAGCAAAAAGGGTCTTCGGTACCTGTTCTAATGTTGACCTGAGAACACAAGCGGTTTTGAAAATCAGCATAACGCTGGTGAGTTCATAAGTAGTTTTGTTTTGTGAAAATGTTCATGCTTCCTTTCTGTTTCTGAAAAATTGTAACACACACCAAGAAAATCCCACATTTTCTTAAAAGTTGATTGTTGTTTCACAATTACAAAGTATAATAGGTTTGTACACTGAAAACATGTTACTCATGTGAAAAATGTATAGTTTGATTATCCGGTTTGTTAAACCGTTCTACTTGAGTTCCAATGTATCCCCAGGAAAGTCCCATACTTTCCTGATTGTGAGTTATCATGTGAAAAAGATGTAATGTTATCTGTTTTGCTAAACTTTTCTAGTTATGTATATGTTTTCCCCAGGAAGGCACCATGCTTTCCTGAATGTTGGTTTTTATTGTAAAGATGTATTCTGTTAGAACTGGTTATGTAGAAGGTTTCCCAGGAAAGTCCCATACTTTCTTGAATGTTGGTTATCAATGTAAAAGATGTATAAGTTATTCATTATTACTATAAGTAAATCTCTGTTATCCTAATTGCGAGTTCCATAACCATACTAAAGACTGAACCTGTGGCAATAAGTAGCCCACAACCTTATGACTTTCGTCACCCTTGAACCATTTCGGTTCGGCTGTAGCTAGCAGCCAGGTGTGGGGTAGTCAGCCCCGTATAGATCTATACACTCAAGTCACGCTCTCTAAATCCCAGAGATTCTGATTATGGGTGTAGTCCTCCACTCGCGTATCTCTGTGGAGTGTTCGCCGAGGACGTGTCTCCAATCATACAGGAATAACAAATTTACTAGTAATAATATGATAATTCTCCATTCGCGTATCTCTGTGGAATGTTACCGAGGACAAGACAGTGTACAAATTATATTGTTCATGTGTTCTAATGTCATGCTTTTAACAGATAAAATGTGGAAAACCATTTGTGAAATATATAAAACACAACAGATTATAAAACCCATTTCACAAATAATTGTTTATGTGATCTGCATGTTCTACTGGTTATTAGTTGTGTATATCAGTATTAAAAGCATATGAAATATGAAATACACACATACGAACATAAGTTTTGAGTACAAGAAGACCCTTGTACTTTGCTTGTGTTCCCCCCTGAAAACAGTGAAAAACAGTGAAAAGGGTAGGGGTATGAACTCACCGGACTCGAAAATGCGACGGTTTTGGATACTAGACGTTGGTTCGGGGCTTGTTTGTTCGCGATGTCCCTATGTAAAATGTAATAATGTCCGTATATAACTAATTAGATTTACAATCACTAATCATATGGAACATTACACTCCAACGAGGTTAAACACCTCAAAACGAGCGTTTGGGGTGACCCGGGTGACATCTACGGACGTATATTGACACTAGGGACTTAGGACTTGAGTTTACTCCCCAAGAGTAAACACATTAGGGATTTTACAGCCACAAAACATACACACACATGAGTTTACGACCGTAAACTCATGTTGGTGTGATTTTGAGGGTTTAATGGCTTAAATGGACATGGGGATTGTTGGAATGACTTACTAAAATGCCTTGGAACAATTTGAATGAATTAATACCACTTAAAAGGGAGTTCACGGCTGTAAACTTAGAGTTTACGGCCGTAAACTCTCCTAGCATGAAGAAAAATTGATTTGAGGCACAAGTAGTAATCACATGTGATTCTAATTAATTTTCCAAGGTTTTGTGTCAATTTTAGACACCAAATAACATCATTTTAGGAGTTTACGGCCCAGAAGCATGTTCTATGGCCGTAAACTCTCCTATGCTTATGAATAATCAACTTTTGACACATAAAACAATCACATGCGATTCTAGAAATTTTTCCAAGCCTTTAGGGTGAATTAGGGGCATCATTTGACAAAGATTCATGAGTTTACGGCCAAGGGTATGTGCCTAGGCCGTAAACTCCTATATGTGATATTTTGATGTGTTACAAACCCCTAAACTATTTTTAGATGGATCTAGGATTTACCAAAAAGGTATTGGTTGAGTTACAAGGCATTTTGACATGTTTTAAGGTGTTAAATCCCCATTTTTGAGGAGTTTACGGCCCAAGAACAAGCCTTTGCCATAAACTCTCTTTTGTCCCTCAAAATTTATGTTTTAAATGTTTTAAGTCCCAATTTGCAAGCCTTAAGGTCGTATCTAAGTCCCAACAATGATTTGAAAGGGTTAAATGGCTCAAAAACCCCATTTCTAGGTGTTTACGGCCCAAGCTTGATCCTTAGCCGTAAACACATGTTCTAGGTCCTAAAACTCAATTTGAACATCAAATTGAAGGCTAAAGGGGTTAGATAACAAGTTAAGGATGTTACCTCTTTGATTTGGAGCCTTAAATCTTTGTTTTGGACCTTTGATTATGGATGAGGAGAGAGGTTGGAAGTGATTATGGAAGAAATGGCCAAAATCTTCAAATGAAAGCTTTGAATCACTTATATAGTGCTCGGGAATTGGACACGACAGAATTCTACCCGATACCGGCGTTAGGCGAAGCTTTTGGTCATACCCGACCAATTTGTCGTAACCCGATATGGTCGATTCTAGAATTATTCCGATAACTACTATGGGGTGTTAGAATGATTTCAAATGGCAATAAGACACCCATTAAGTCATTTTAGATCAATTCAAGTTAATGACTTAATTAAATGGCGAAATCGGAAACGAATTTGGAAACGATGTTTTGTTGACCGAATTGGATTACAATTTGAGTTACAAGATGTGATATGAAATATCGGGTTGTTACATTATCCCCCCGTTAGAGGGAATTTCGTCCCGAAATTCAAGACAAGATATAAGACAAAATACAAATGATGGATCTAGAAAGAGTTGTGGATACTTTTGTTTCATCGAGTCTTCTTGCTCCCAAGTGAACTCCGGTCCCCGCTTGGCATTCCAGCGAACCTTCACTAACGGGATGCGAATTTGTTTCGTACATTTGATTTCTCGATCCATGATTTCGATCGATTCCTCCACAAAGTTGAGGTTTTCATCGATTTCGATCTCGTCTAAGGAAATCACTAGGGTTTCATCGGATAAGCACTTCTTGAGATTTGAAACATGGAAGACGGGATGGATGTTACTTAGCTTGTGAGGTAAACAAAGTTTATAGGCTACCGGACCGATCCTGGCGAGGATCGCGAAAGGTCCAATGTACCTCAGATTAAGTTTCCCACGCTTACCAAAGCGTACAGTGCCTTTCCAGGGCGAGACCTTCAATAGGACACGATCTCCAACCTGGAATTCCAGTGGTTTCCGACGGTTATCAACGTAACTCTTCTGGAGATCACGTGAAGCTTTCAGTCATTCTCGTATTTGGATGATCTTCTCGGTGGTTTCACGGATGATCTCAGGACCAGTGAGAGCACTGTCGGGGACTCGACTCTTGGCTAGCTATGTATCCCCCACCTCGGCCCAGCACAGAGGGGATCTGCACTTACGAACGTATAGGGCTTCGAACGGGGCAACCCTAATGCTGGTGTGATAACTGTTGTTGTACGAGACTTCGATCAAAGGTTGATGTGCGTCCCACGACTTTCCAAAGTTAATGACACATGCCCTAAGCATGTCCTCTAGGGTTTGGATTGTTCTCTCACTCTGTCCATCGGTCTGAGGATGATACGCCGTGCTCATATCAAGTTGGGTTCCAAGAGCTTTCTGAAGAGACTGGCAAAATCGGGAGGTAAACCTGCTATCTCGATCAAAGATAATGCACACAGGTACACCGTGCAGTCGGACTACTTCTTGAATGTAAATCCGCGTGAGTCTATCCATCTTCTATGATTCTTTGATAGGAACGAAATGAGCGGACTTTGTCAAACGATCGACAATCACCCAAATGGTATCATACCCACTCGGACACTTGGGTAGTTTGGTGATGAAATCCATGGTGATGATCTCCCATTTCCATTCGGGTATCTCAAGTTGCTGGAGCAGACCGGAGGGTTTCTGGTGCTCAACTTTTACCTTGGCGCAAGTTAGACACTTGCCCACAAATGTAGCTATTTCAGCCTTCATGTTTGGCCACCAATATTGCTTCTTGAGATCTAGGTACATCTTGTCAGAGCCCGAGTGAAGAGAGTATCTGGTTCTGTGCGCTTCCTCCATAACTATCTCTCTGAATTCTCCGAACTTGGGAATCCAGATCCGATCCATGAAACAATGGACTCCTTCACTTCTGATCTCAACTTTCTTTTCCATTCCTCTCAAAGCTTCATTCGACACATTCTCAGGTTTGAGGGCTTTTAATTGGGCTTCTCGGATTTGTATGGGTATGTTGGAATGGATGGTCATCGTCTGGTTCTTCACTTTACGGCCTGCACTCTCCTTTCGGCTAAGGGCATCTGCTACCACATCGGCCTTGCCGGGATGGTAACGGATTTCACACTCATAATCACTGAGTAGTTCTACCCATTGTCTTTTCCTCATGTTCAAGTCTTTCTGATCAAAGATGTGTTGCAGGCTCTTGTGATTAGTGAAGATCGTGCACTTGGTTCCGTAGAGATAATGTCTCCAAATCTTCAACGCAAAGACCACTGCTCCTAGCTCTAAGTCGTGTGTGGTATAGTTGACCTCGTGAGTTTTCAACTGTCTAGAAGCATAGGCAATTACTTTTCCTCTTTGCATAAGCACACATCCCAGGCCTTGATTAGACGCATCACAGTAGACAACAAAGTCCTCTGTCCCTTCGGGTAGGGACAGAACAGGCGCGCTGCACAAGGCTTTCTTCAGCGTCTTAAATGCAGTTTCTTGTTTATCACTCCAACAAAAGGGTACACCTTTCTGTGTTAGAGTGGTTAGAGGTTTGGCAATTCTGGAAAAGTTCTGGATGAATCTTCGATAATAGCCAGCGAGACCCAAGAATTGTCGGATTTCTGTGGGTGTCTTCGGTGCTGACCAATTCTCTATCGCCTTTATCTTGGAAGGATCAACATGAATACCCTCCTCTCTTACCACATGACCGAGGAAAGTTACCTTCCGAATCCAGAACTCGCATTTGGAAAAGTTTGCGTACAACTTCTCGGATTGCAGGGTCTCCAACACTAGCCTCAAGTGTTGTTTGTGGTCTTCTTCACTTCTGGAGTAGACAAGTATGTCATCAATGAACACAATGACAAACTTGTCTAGATAAGGGCGACACACCCGGTTCATCAGGTCCATGAACACGGCCGGTGCGTTGGTTAGACCAAAGGGCATCACTACGAACTCGTAGTGTCCATATCGAGTCCTGAAAGTTGTTTTGGACACATCACTTTCATGAACTCGTAGCTGATGGTACCCTGATCGAAGGTCTATCTTGGAGAAGTAACTGGCTCCCTGGAGTTGATCGAAGAGGTCGTCTATTCGTGGAAGAGGATATCGGTTTTTAACAGTCAACTTGTTCAGTTCGCGACAATCGATACACATACGAAAGGATCCATCTTTCTTCTTGACAAACAAAACCAGAGCTCCCCAGGGTGAGGAACTCAGTCTAATGAATCCTTTACTGAGCAATTCATTGAGTTGACTGGATAACTCCTGCATCTCTGCTGGAGCTAAGCGATATGGAGACTTCGCTACGGGAATAGCTCCAGGAATTAGGTCAATACGGAACTCGACCTGACGCCCGGGAGGGATTCCTGGAAGCTCTTCGGGAAACACATCAGGAAAGTTACAGACTTCGGGGATGCTCGCGAGGTCGTTAACTTCCTGTTTCTCGTTGATTACATGGACCAAGAATGCAATACACTCCTTTCACAGGAGTTTCTGAGCTTTGATGTAGGAAATGATACGAAGGTTGGAACCAAGTTTATCACCATAAATTACTAGAGTTTGACCCGAAGGAAGGTTGAGACAGATGGCTTTTTCGAAACAAAGGAAATCCGCATGATTGGGACTCAACCAATCCATGCCAATGATGACATCAAAGCTCTTTATGGATACTGGCATATGATCAATAGGAAACGAATGGTCGTTTAGGGTAAGGGTACAACCTACGAACACCTCACTAGCACTTTCCTTCTCTCCGTTCGCCATCTCGACGGTAAATATTCTGGTTAAAGGTTGGGAATTATGTTTTAGGTTATGTTTGAATGCATGACTAACAAAGCTCCTCTCAGCACCCGAATCGAAACGAATATTAGCATATGAGTTGTCGAGAAGGAACGTACCCGAGACAACAGTGGGATCAGCGACCGCTTCCTCCCATCCCATGGCGAGGACCCTTCTGGTGTTATCAGCAATAGACTTTTTGGGGCAGTTTCTTTTAGAGTGTCCAGTCTCACCACAGTTGTAGCAGGCTTGACCAACCCCTGCTCCCGAAGATTGATTGGCTGATTGGACCGGAGCTTTGCAGAATCAGACTGTGTGCCCCTTCTTACCACAATTGGTACAGGAAGGTTCTCGACAGGGGCCAGGATTGTGGTGATACTTGCACTTTTCACAGAGAGGGAGATTACCAGCATACCGGCTGGTAGGAGTTGGAGCTGTGCATCCCACAACAGAAGCAGCAGCAACGGGGGTAGTAGCAGCATGGACTGCTACTGTTTGTTGTCTTTTGGAGGATCCTTGTGAAGATTGACCCTTCTTCTTCTTCCAGAATTTTCTTTTCTCACCACTGCTTTTAGTCGACTCCGGGGCAGTGGTGGCTTCATCGACATCATCACTGTGATCAATTATGGCTTGGGCTAAAGTCTTAGCACTATCATATGTGTCCGGGCGAGTAGCCAAAACATGACCTTTTGTTGGATTGGTTAGTCCCCAAATAAACCTCTCGATCTTTTTGCTTTCAGGAGTGACCAAACCAGGACAGAGAAGGGCAAGATCATCAAATCGAGAAGTGTATGCAGCAATGTTGGAACCTTTCATCTTCAGGTTCCAGAGCTCATGCTCTAGCTTCTGCATCTCACCACGGGGACAATATTCGGCAAGGAGGAGTTCTTTCATGGCGTTCCAGCCCATGGCATTGGCTACGGGTAGGGTCAAGGATTTGACTCGGCTATTCCACCAAGTCAAGGCTTTATTACTGAAGCTACAGGCTGCAAATTTGACCTTATCAGACTCAGCACATGCACAGATTTCGAAGATGGATTCGATTTTCTCGAACCATCGGGATAGGGAAATGACACCTCCAGTGCCATCAAAGGATGTTGGTTTTGCATTCATGAAATCCTTATAGGAACTTCGATGTCCCTAATTGCTTTCTTGATCTTGAATACCACCTCCTGAACCACCAGAACTACCAGTGTTCAATTGGGACATGGCAGCTGCCACCGCGGCGGTAACAGCTGTATGGAATAACACAGGATCAATTTCAGGAGGAGGTGGTGGCGGAGGGTTGTTGGTCTTTGAGCTGGGTCTCTTTCTAGGAGGCATCTTGATCTAATAAGATCAAGAAATAGAGGATGATAAGTCCTCTGAATTGAATCGAGAGATATGACAAATATTAATTCCAAATATGCGATAAAACAGGAAAGAGTTATTGAAGCAGGTAAACTATCGCTAATGGAAAAATCAAAGATCTATATGTGAACGAGGATTTCTACAAAAGATTGATTTGAGAAATACTCCCATAGTATCTCATAATTCGTTACGATACTAGCTCGATGTTTGTGGTATTAGTGTATGTTTTAGGCATGTCGCATACCACAGTCACTCCCAAGCACATGTTGGCCGTGTCTCGAATGAATATAGTTGGCAAGGCTATATTGATCCTAGACATGACTACATAACTACCCAGGTTTAACCGTAGTACACAACACCCATTTACTTATGTTTTGTTCTACTTGTAGTGACGGATCTCGACGGTTCGGTATACTTGTATACTTATGAAATTACTTATACTTTGAAGATACTTTTATTTCAGAGCACTTAGGCCCTTTAGTGTTTATAGTTTTATACCATGTAAGGTTTGATATACTTTATTCACTATAAACAAGGGCTCTGATACCAATCTGTCACACCCCGAAAACCGAAGGCGGAAACATTTTCGGGGTTGACTCCACGTTGAGTATCAAATCCAATGTACATAGTAAGTAAAGTAGAACAACCATTACATTACATATAAAAGTTTTACAATTGTTTTCAAAAGTAAAGTTGTATAATTGTGTTACATAATATATATATATATATATATATATATATATATATATATATATATATATATATATATAAATGAAACGGGTCTTCTGAATACTCCGACTTCGAGCAAAAAGGTTCTGCGGTACCTGTTCTAACGTTGACCTGAGAACATAAGCGGTTTTGAAAATCAGCATAACGCTGGTGAGTTCATAAGTAGTTTTATTTTGTGAAAGTGTTCATGCTTCCTTTCTGTTTCTGAAAAATTGTAACACACGCCAAGAAAATCCCACATTTTCTTAAAAGTTGATTGTTGTTTCACAATTACAAAGTATAGTAGGTTTGTACACTGAAAACATGTTACTCATGTGAAAAATGTATAGTTTGATTATCCGGTTTATTAAACTATTCTACTTGAGTTCCAATGTATCCCCAGGAAAGTCCCATACTTTCCTGATTGTGAGTTATCATGTGTAAAAGATGTAATGTTATCTGTTTTGCTAAACTTTTCTAGTTATGTATATGTTTTCCCCAGGAAGGCCCCATGCTTTCCTGAATGTTGGTTTTTATTGTAAAGATGTATTATGTTAGAACTGGTTATGTACAAGGTTTCCCAGGAAAGTCTCATACTTTCCTGAATGTTGGTTATCAATGTAAAAGATGTATAAGTTATTCATTATTACTATAAGTAAATCTATGTTATCCTAATTGCGAGTTCCATAACTATACTAAAGATTGAACCTGTGGCAATAAGTAGTCCACAACCTTATGACTTTCGTCACCCTTGAACCATTTCGGTTCGGCTGTAGCTAGCAGCCAGGTGTGGGGTAGTCAGCCCCGTATAGATCTATACACTCAAGTCACGCTCTCTAAATCCCAGAGATTTTGATTATGGGTGTAGTCCTTCACTCGCGTATCTCTGTGGAGTGTTCGCCGAGGACGTGTCTCCAATCATACAGGAATAACAAATTTACTAGTAATAATATGATAATTCTCCATTCGCGTATCTCTGTGGAATGTTACCGAGGACAAGACAGTGTACAAATTATATTGTTCATGTGTTCTAATGTCATTCTTTTAACTGATAAAATGTGGAAAACCATTTGTGAAATATATAAAACACAACAGATTATAAAACCCATTTCACAAATAATTGTTTACGTGATCTGCATGTTCTACTGGTTATCAGTTGTGTATATCAGTATTAAAAGCATATGAAATATGAAATACACACATACGAAAATACGTTTTGAGTACAAGAAGACCCTTGTACTTTGCTTGTGTTTCCCCCCCCCCCCCCCCTGAAAACAGTGAAAAACAGTGAAAAAGGGTAGGGGTATGAACTAACCGGACTCGGAAATGCGACGGTTTTGGATACTAGACGTTGGTTCGGGGCTTGTTTATTCGCGATGTCCCTATGTAAAATGTAATAGTGTCCATATATAACTAATTAGATTTACAATCACTAATCATATGGAACATTACACTCCAACGAGGTTAAACACCTTAAAACGAGCGTTTGGAATGACCCGGGTGACATCTACAGACGTATATTGACACTAGGGACTTAGGACTTGAGTTTACTCCCCAAGAGTAAACATATTAGGGAGTTTACAGCCACAAAACACACACACACACACACATGAGTTTATGACCGTAAACTCATGTTGGTGTGATTTTAAGGGTTTAATGGCTTGAATGGACATGGGGATTGTTGGAATGACTTAATAAAATGCCTTGGAACAATTTGAATGAATTAATACCACTTAAAAGGGTGTTCGCGGCTGTAAACTTAGAGTTTACGACCGTAAACTCTCCTAGGGTGAAGAAAAATTGATTTGAGGCACAAGTAGTAATCACATGTGATTCTAATTAATTTTCCAAGGTTTTGTATCAATTTTAGGCACCAAATAACATCATTTTAGGAGTTTACGGCCTAGAAGCATGTTCTATGGCCGTAAACTCTCCTATGCTTATGAATAATCAACTTTTGACACATAAAACAATCACATGTGATTCTAGAAATTTTTCCAAGCCTATAGGGTGAATTAGGGGCATCATTTGACAAAGATTCATGAGTTTATGACCAAGGGTATGTGCCTAGGCTGTAAAATCCTATATTTGATATTTTGATGTGTTACAAACCCCTAAACTATTTTTAGATGGATCTAGGATTTACCACAAAGCTATTGGTTGAGTTACAAGGCATTTTGACATGTTTTAAGGTGTTAAATCCCCATTTTTGAGGAGTTTACGGCCCAAGAACAAGCCTTGGCCGTAAACTATCTTTTCTCCCTCAAAATTTATGTTTTAAATGTTTTAAGTCCCAATTTGCAAGCCTTAAGGTCGTATCTAAGTCCCAACAATGATTTGGAAGGGTTAAATGGCTCAAAAAACCCCATTTCTAGGTGTTTACGGCCCAAGCTTGATCCTTGGCCATAAACACATGTTCTAGGTCCTAAAACTCAATTGAAGCATCAAATTGAAGGCTAAAGGGGTTAGATAACAAGTTAGGGATGTTACCTCTTTGATTTGGAGCCTTAAATCTTTGTTTTGGACCTTTGATTATGGATGAGGAGAGAGGTTGGAAGTGATTATGGAAGAAATGGCCAAAAGCTTCAAATGAAAGCTTTGAATCACTTATATAGTGCTTGGGAATTGGACACGATGGAATTCTACCCGATACCGGCGTTAGGCGAAGCTTTTGGTCATACCCGACCAATTTGTCGTAACCCGATATGGTCGATTCTAGAATTATTCTGATAACTACTATGGGGTGTTAGAATGATTTCAAATGGCAATAAGACACCCATTAAGTCATTTTAGATCAATTCAAGTTAATGACTTAATTAAATGGCGAAATCGGAAACGAATTTGGAAACGACGTTTGGTTGGCCGAATTGGATTACAATTTGAGTTACAAGATGTGATATGAAATTTCGGGTTGTTACAGAATATCTATCGTGAATGAAGATCTAAATTTCACCTTATTCGATGTATAGATCAAGAATGGCAATAACAAGAAGCGGTGTTGAAAACGCAAACGAGAACAAGAATCAACCACCTGTAATTGAACAAGTAGCTCTTGAAGTTGCTGGACCAGAGCAGATTACCATGGCTGGAGTGCAAGCCATGATTCGAGCTATGTTAGCCGAGCAAAGGGAAGAAATGCAACAGATGTTGAATGGGAATAGGGACAAACCTATCATACCCATTGTGGAACCCGAGTTGATTCCAGAACAATCGGAGGAAGGGAACAACAGTCGCATTGTGAGTCAAGTTGGGACTCAAGAAGAACGAAGGAATGATCCTGAAAGGAGAAACAACCAGGATGGAAGGAATTATGGAATGGGATGCAAGTATAAGGATTTTCTAACTTGCAAACCATCGACCTTCACTGGAAAGGAGGATCCGATCGGAGTCATCGATTGGATATCAGAAATGGAGCTAGCCTTCATGACGTGTGGTTGTAGAGGCAAGTTGCAGACTACTTTCGCAGTACGTCAGTTCAGGGGTGGACCTGTTCATTGGTGGAACACTATGGGGAAGAACCTAAGCCCTAATCGTTGGATTAGTGTCTAAGTCCATAACTATTTTGGTAAGTACTTGACCCGATGGTGGATGGTCCTTTCAGGTTGCCTTCACCAAAGCCACTTGATAGGATGAATTATGGAGAGAGAGGAATAATTATGATTTATTAATATATTATGAGAATAATATATTAAAGGAGAAATCATATTGTTTAATAATACTAGTCAATAATTAATTAAGAACTAATTTTGTGGCTAAAATACATTAATTAAACTTAAGGGACTAGAACAATCAACTGTATGATAGTTGAATATTGGGGTAATGGACTCCATATTAGAGGGCTAGACGGATTCTATGGGGAAACCCATTAGAAATCGCCCTAGGCCTCTAAGGAGGGAGTCCATGGGTTGCTTAGGGCTTAAGCAGTCAAATTAGGGTTTCCTTGTTAGATAACCCTAATAGCCTCACTATTTAAGGATCCCTAGAGCACCAAAAACGCGGCTAAGAGTTTCCTTAGGGTTTCCACACGTTTTTGGGTGCCTCCTCTCTTATCATTCTTCATCCTCTTGCTCTTGGTGTTTGTGAGTCATTAGAGGAGTGACACTTGTGACTCTAAGCTTTCTAAAGCCATTACAAGGAGGATTTGAGTTGTTATTGCAATATAACAACAAGAGGTATGTACTATAATCTTCTTGGTGAATTTCGAAAATAGTATGACTCATTAGGGTTTTATTATGTGCTCATAATGTTGTGTATCTAATAGTGAAAACATAGATCCAACTCTATGGTTGCATGTACACATAGGATTGTTTGTATAAAACCCATTAGTGGTATCAGAGCCTTTGGTTAACTTGTTTTCAATTAGTATTATACAATTGTGTGAACTTGACATGTTAGGGTTTATTGCCAATAAACAAACCCTAGGAGGCTAGAATTTTTGAGATTAGGGTTTCCAAACCCTAATTTGCGAAAATTTGAACAAGATTTTCAAATCCTTTCCTTAAGCCCCAAGATTTCGAAATCAAGGGTTTGCAAAACCCCATGATTTTCGAAATTAGCCTCCTCCACAAGATAAGATCCTAAATTTTAGGGATTTGGATTATCCCATATCTTGTAATTATCATTTAATAGTTAAATATGGTAATTAAAGATTTTGGGATATCTCATCCCTTATTTTCGAAATCTATGTAGAAGTTTAAGGGATTAGGATATCTTAAATGTATAAATGGTAATTATCCTCATGATTTAGATAATCCCTTATGATTTAATACTTAAAATTAATAGTCTAATTCAAGATAATTATTAAATCAAGAGTTTTAATACTTAAAATTTTAATTTAAATGTCTTAAATTCGAAAATTTTAAGTGAGATTAAAACCTAATTGTTTTGAAAAGTTTCAAAACTTGCCCTTAAGTTTTGGAATTTAAATTGTTGATTAAAAGTTAATTTTGAAAGTCTAAATTCCAAAACCCTAATTTTGAAAAGTTCAAATTACACCCTTATGGTTTTATTAAATTAATTAAGTGTATAATTACAAGAGAGTTAATAAACCCCTAATGATATGGTTTATATTTAAAATAAATTAAAAGTGTAATTTATAAAATTAAACCACCTAGTATTTTAAAAGTATAAAATACACCCTTATACTATGTATAACATTAAAAGTCTAATATTATATATGTATAACTAAAATGCTAGTCTTACCGTTAGTAGGCCTCATTCATGAAGCCGATCTATAAGGGGGGTATAAGGTTATGGCGTATAAAATGGTCGTTTAATGTGTGTCCACTCTCACCCACCGCTTCCTTGATTGGTGGAGGGTCGTTAGCCGAACGGGTAGGATAGGGCAAACCCTTTCCATTAAAAGTATAATGAAGTATAAAGTAACTAAAAGTTTTACAAAATTCCCAATCTTAGTTACTTTAGGCAAAAGTGAATTGATGCAATTCCATGAAATTACACTTTGTGCCCTTGCGAAGACGTTAGTGGAGCATGTGTGGTTAACCGACACACTAAATGGCTCTAAGCAAAGGTAGCAAAGGGTGACTCGATGATTGTCATAGTTCGGTGGAGCATGTGTGGTTAACCGGCACATCGAATAGGTGACTGTAACATGTGGGGGCACCATGTAAGTTTGCATGGTTATTCACACCCGCTTTGTGATCCTCGGTATCCCAGTCACAAACTAGAGGGGCATATCGAGATTTAAACATGCCATTGAAAAGTTCAATGTCTCAGAGGATATAGGAGTTTTCATAGATTTAAAACTTAAATTTCTTTTTCATTTTTCATGGTGGAAATTGGTAAATCGTCATTTATATACCTTCAAATATTCTGCAACTAGATTACGACATCCCTTTTCTAGGTTGTAGCGTATTGTGTTGGGTCCTAGCCTTAATATCTCATTTGGGTGATTTATTAAGGACTCAATCAATCAACTAACTTGAATTTGTTTTCTCCCGTCAAAGTATGACAACTATGGTATTCCTAAATCTCGTGGAACAAGCTTTCCATATGAAGATGATATTCCACGATTCGATCGAGGAACAAGAGATCATGCTTCACTTCCTCCACCTCCTCCAATTATTCTTCCTAACCCACAAGTTTGAAGGATTGAAAAGTTCAAGCTCACTCAAGCCCTTTTGGCAAGTAAACACGAAGAAGGAAAGTCGGTGTGTGCACACGTCCTAGAGATGAAGTCACACATTGATAGGTTAAGAATGCCGGGATCCGTTGTCTATGAGGAGCTGGCTATTGACTGGGTTCTTCACTCGCTTCCTAACTCATATAGTGAGTTCGTAAGAAAGTACTATATGATGAACCACAACGTGAACCTTATAGATCTCACCTACATTCTTATTGTTGCTGAATCAGCAATGATTTGGCGCACTGGAAAAGCAAATTTGGTTGGTGAATCTGTCTTCTAGACTTCCATGGATATAGGCAATGGAAACGAAAGGCATGCCATGATCGAAAAGTTTGATCATAAGATAAAGGAAAAGTCTGAAGTAGTTCCATGTGCTATTCCAAAAGAGTCAATTTGCTTTTATTGCCAAGAGAAAGAGGCATTGGAGACGAAGTTGCCCTATTTACCTAAGAGATCTAAGATATGGGAGAGTCAAAACGTATAGCTCTGCTTTAAGTAAATTCCATTAACTAACTCTTTTAAGTTCCTATCCTAGATTCTTAAAACATGATGTGATAAGATTACATTTGATGTTTTGTAGAATCGAAGAAAAGACAGGAAACTTAAGGGAAGAAGTGAGCGGAATCTAATCGTGAAGAAATGGATTTCAATCACATTACTTGAAGATTAGATTCTTGAGCTACTACTTGGATTTAGAATAAGATTGCTAAGAAATATGTATTAGCATAGTTTTTCAAAGAATTGCATTGTAAGGACAAATTTTTCCGCAATAAAATAAAATTTGATTTTATATTATTTATTTATCCTTGCGATGGCTTGTATGAAAAATTGATGTTTTTGAAGGTTTCTATTAATAGCAATAATGGATTTGATTCTTAATTATGTGGAAATGTCAAGACTTTACCAAATAGTGAGAGTTTATCATCATCCAAGTTTCAATTTGACATAAAATTGGAATCATGAAACTTGGTTGCATGATGCATGAGAAATTTCATATTGGGAAATTAGACTAATTCGTTGACAAAGTTTCAAGTGAAGGACTAGGAGATCGAGTACACAAAGTTGTGTGTTGATCAAGTCCACCACAATAGTAACAAAGATATTCGTCATGATTTACTAAAGGTTTAGTAAATATGATTATACTTATAAGATTAAGTGTAATTTTGAATTGATTGAAAGAGTTCAAATCAATAGCAGAACGAATAAGAAGAATCAAGTAGGCAGAAAGATAAAAGTTTCTCTATTTTAAGAAGAAGGGAGAGTACCTTTTATTATGTTTTATGATAAGTCTTAATGATTAAGAACCATATCTCAATTGATCCTCTAAGTGAGTCTTAGTATAATTGTATGTCTGAGAAGAGGAATCAAGAATTGAAGAAATGGTTAAATCAAGAAGTCAATCATACATCGTTCCAAAAACAAGTCTTAGAGTTAAGATTGTGACATTGAGTGACAAGTCTTAAGAAGGTTTATAACATTCATCAAATATGGAAAGCTGTGATGTCTTGGATAAGACAAAGACCAACTAGGACCAATTTTGTGAAGTGTGTTGTCTTGATAAAAGCTACACTAACTCTTGAATATTTGTTTTTCGAGAAATGTTTATTGACAAGAGAATCTTATATGTCAAGGAGTCAGTGGGAGTCTTAATGGTCTTGAAAAGTACAAGAACTAATCAAGAATAAACCTTATCGATCATCACTAGCACACGACTTGAGGTTTATAACATATCGTGTTGATGTTATTTTGTTTCTGTGCCATTCCAATTAAGTTAATTATGCATGTGAGTTCTATGAGTTCTCATTTGAACGCATAAAAGGCAAGGACCTTGATCAATGAAAGGTACATTGATAGGAAAGGGCGAGCTGCTTAACTGCTTGGAAGACATGGTGGGCACTCGTGTTACCATAAGGCAAGAAATCAAGATTAAGAGTTCGGTCCATAGGAGTTTGGATTTGTCACAAACTTTGTGTAACACCGTAAATTTCAAGACAAAATTTTTATTTTAAATAATCATTTTATTCTTAGAACACTTGTTAAAAATCTCATTCATAATCAAATTACAAAACATAGCTCCATTTTCACTTGCATAGAAAACCAGGATCCACCAAAATATGACTCTTGCTCTGGTGTGTACAATCCAGCCGGTGCCGTACCGTGATACTGAAAGAAACCTGAAAACAACATAACACAAAACACTGTAAGCACGAAGCTTAGTGAGTTCCCCAAAATACCACACACATAACACATACAAGCCACTCGAGGCTATTACTCTATGGGTCCGTGCACCCAAACTCTGTGAACCCTCAGGTTCTAACTCTATGAACCTTCCGGTTCTAACTCTAGGAACCCTTCGGTTCCAACTCTGCAACCATGCACAGCATAAATCACATAGAAATAATGCAGTACAACACATAACATACATAGCATACAAATACTCTGTCACATAACTCTGGTTACCTACTCAAGGTGAAGTATAGTGAGAAGACTCACCTGGCAAGCAAAAAGCAGATGTCTCCATACTCGGATCTCGAACTCGCCACCGCCTAACACGTAAGGCAAAACTCTCATGACTATAACTCTCGAGACTAGAATCAATCCTCTCAATGCACCCTCTTAAGGGTAAAAGACTATTTTACCCCTCTCTTGGCCCAAAGGCCACATCGCTGACCAAACCCTAAAAGTCAACGGTCAACCCTTGGTCAAAGTCAAAGTCCTCAGTCAAAGTCAACCCTGACTGACCCTACTCGCCGAGTCAACTCTATGACTCGCCGAGTTTCTATAATCAGAACTTCACTCAATCCGCGACCTAACTCGCCGAGTCACTCCGAGACTCGCCGAGTCCAACAACTCTGAGTCCACTCGCACACAACCCACCGAGTCATCCCTTGACTCACCGATTCTCGACTCAACCAGGGAATATCGGGACTCTTCGACAAGACTCGCCGAGTCCAAGAACAGACTCGCCGAGTCTAAGACTATCCTCAACCTACTCGCCGAGTTGTTCATACAACTCGCCGAGTTCCAGGTCATCTTCATCCAACTCGCCGAGTTGTTCTTCCAACTCGCCGAGTCCCAGCTCATCTTCAAACAACTCGTCGAGTCCACTCATGTGACTCGCCGAGTACCATCGATCTGAATCCACTCAGAAGCATTCCAGGCCATGCAATTGATCCAAAACATAGGTCTAGTCTTATACAACTCATCCATCACGTAAAGTGGCAAACTTTACGTGAATCCAAAGAGATCTAGGCCTTATTCACGTTCAACTAAGGCTTGGGACATGCAAGCTTCACTAAACAGTCCAACACAGGGACTTTCATGCTCTCTGATTCTTCTCAATTTCAGATCTGAGGTAGCAACCTCAGATCTAACCTCTAGACTTCCAAATCCATCCATAGACAAGATCCCACAAACCCCAAAATGAAGAAACAACATACAATCAGTCCAAGAACGAGATATTACCTCCAATGGACGCCCCAACTGCAATGAAATTAGAATCCAAGCAAAGCCCCTTGCCCCAAGCCTTCAATCTCACAAGATTCCTTCAACAAACTCCTCCAATGCTCCAAATACGCTCCAATCTTCTTCAATCACACTTTCTAGGGTTTCTGGACTTCAAGAGGGAATAAAGAGGCTGGGGGAAGGATATAATGTTCTTTAAATAGGGCTCAACCCCGAGAATTAGGGCTTTCTCCACTCAGTGCCTACTCGTCGAGTCCATCTCATCGACTCGCCGAGTCGGCTGCTTAACACGCGACCAAGCCGCGACTCTACTCGCCGAGTCCATCCATGGACTCGCCGAGTTGCTCTTTCCCAAATAACACTTTTAGCCCTTCAACTCTACTCTTGCTATTTCGGGATGTTACAATTCTCCCCCACTTATATTAGGCTTCGCCCTCGAAGCCTACAGCAACTCAACTCCAAGGATATTCCCACAACGCTCCACCGGACCTTAACCGGCCCAGGTCTCTCAAGGCATAAATATCGAAACTCGAACATACTTTCCTCTCCTTCACGGTGTCCTGATCACCGTCTCAAACCAGGCACCGGCTGAACCCTCTGATAATCACACTCAACAATCGAGAATTACCCGAGATGTATCACTGCTCCAAATATCAACAACCGATCGACCCATAAGGGCTAGAAAGCCATGAACCATCGGATCCCCGATCCGAATCCCACTTTATCCATTCCGG
Organism: Lactuca sativa; assembly: GCF_002870075.4. Taxonomy (NCBI): domain Eukaryota; kingdom Viridiplantae; phylum Streptophyta; class Magnoliopsida; order Asterales; family Asteraceae; genus Lactuca; species Lactuca sativa. The sequence continues at coordinate 138,096,474 of NC_056627.2, forward strand.
AACGACTGAGAGACCCATTCTCACTCTCAGAGCAACTCTCACGAGTTCTCCTCTTGCAATCACATACACATGCTGAACTAGCTCCAACACCCTCAGGTTGGAAAACTCGATACACTGATGATATCCTCAAACATCCCCCCAGGATGAACCACCGATACATACCCAATACCCTGATCAGAATCACACTGAGAGTCCAGGATTCTCTCCCTGGATCCCTTCCGAGCCTCCGGGCTCTACACCTGCGGAATCCCTCCCGCGTCCTCAACAGACATCCCATCATGATGTCATTCCATACCACTGTAACAGACACCGCATTCAACCCTCATACTCTAAATCATCCATTCGCACTACCACCTTCACTTCCGTGAACCAACACTTCCCCCCCGGGGTTACATACCTTTCTCTGCCCTTACCTAGGGAAATCCACTCGACAACCTTGCCACTACTCCATGTATCACACATGCTCTGGATCTGCTCGCAAGGACTCTCGGGTCCATGCGTTACCTCTCCTCAGCAAATGAGGGTCCGACACCTCCTCCCATACAACAGTTCAAAGGGTGGCATACAAATGCACTAATGATGGCTGTTGATATAGGATAACTCAACTAAAGATAAATACGTGCCGCAACTCCCTCCGAGATCTAATACACATGCCCGAAGCATGTCTTCGAGCGTCTGAATCGCTCGTTCGCCCTGAAGTGTCCTCAGACATCATCATGATCCAAATAACCCACTAACTTCCTCCCCGTGACCACTATCCCGGCCCAGGGACGCGCAAGTCACAAAATTCTCTTTTCCTCATGCGAGAAAATACAAACCAACCGAGGATCGCCTAAACTCTAATCTCTGGTTTCTGCTGCGCATATCCCTTGCGCATCTCACCGCATCTCCCGACAGAGACGGTGACCCCAGTCTCGCCCCCGGTTCAACACCCAGGCTCCAGAACTCAATACTAGGGATACTCAAGCCCAAAACTCTCCCACATCATACACTGATCGGAGATCATTCCATCATCACATTCTCTTGCCATCTAGTGAGTACTACGGCTCCCCACAGTGTCACAACACCCTCTAACTAGTGAGTACTACGGCTCCCCGCAGTATCACAACACTCTCTGACTAGTGAGTACTACGGCTCCCCGCAGTATCACAACACTCTCTGACTAGTGAGTACTACGGCTCCCCGCAGTATCACAACACCCTCTGACTAGTGAGTACTACGGCTCCCCGCAGTATCACAACACCCTCTGACTAGTGAGTACTACGGCTCCCCGCAGTATCAGAACACTCTCTGACTAGTGAGTACTACGGCTCCCCGCAGTATCACAACACCCTCTGACTAGTGAGTACTACGACTCCCCGCAGTATCACAACACTCTCTGACTAGTGAGTACTACGGCTCCCCGCAGTATCACAACACCCTCTGACTCCACTAGATCATGCTCCGCAGACTATCACAGGTAGCTACCCATACTCGGCTCGACTACACATCCCAGACTCTGGAAGCAATCGACATATCAAAATGCCCACCCTTGCGAAGTTCCATTCTCTTAATAATCTCCCTGGATGCCCATACTCGAAGGGCTCCCACTAGATCCGTAGATACCTGATACACCACAAATCGTTTCAACTCAAGATTTACGAGTAACTCCGAAATAAAGGTATCATACCCGGATACCTCAGAATATCCCAACAGAACATCACAAGATCCTGCCACAACCACTGATTCCCTTACTCCCAATACCATACACTCACGACAATAAATTTCCTTTGAATCCCATAATAATTTCTGATATCACACGATGCGCAACTTCAGTGCATCCAAACACTCAATTGGAATACAAGGAAGGCGCTAACCCTTCAGAACGCACTGATGATCCTCCGAAACCCTTTCCACTACCACTCAAAATTTAAGCAAGAATACACATCCTAGCCCGGGAATTGGCTACTCGATAATCGGCTACCCATATTTCAACCCAGAAGTTCTCAACTGCCCATACCATCATTACGAGCCTTCCACTTGAGACGACTCTGACCACCATCAGATTCCTGATCGTTGGCCACCCGCCGTGGAGACACCCATCCTTCTCTTAGACATATATCACATGCATTATCTCGCCCTGCACCTTCCTTAATCACCCATGACCCTGATCTCATGAATTCAAGCCGCAGGTTCTGCATCCAACCCCTAACCGCTCTTGCACCAATCTCTGGTTCTCTCGATAAACCACCCAGTTCTCCCCCACTTAGGGTTCGAACCATCACTATCTGACACATCAACAACCTCACGAACTATTTCCACCAGCAATAACGCACCTGCTCCTGGAAAGTGCTACGCAACACCCGATAATCCCCTTTAAGGAAATTAATCGATCTCATAACTCTGATCCTCAGATGAACTCCTCAAGAACTTTTCGCCACGACTGCCTCTAGTCGTTCCAACTCTCGTACCAATCAAGTACCAAACAACTCAACTGCTCAATAACATCCCTGGCTCATAGACCGAACCGCAAAATTATTGTACCCCTCACCTCAACTCATCAAACATCGCTCCAACACCGGGATCATCCCAAGAACAGGGACCCACTCCCATATTCAACACCCAACATAGATAGAAAACTCTCTGCACTGATAAACCCGACTGAACTCCCCACTGATACCACTATAATACATCCTACTATACTCAAATAGGTGTAGTGTGATCCTCGACTATCTCAGTCCCAACTGACTATCTGCTCATGACAAATCACTGCCTCGCGGCACACATGCTACCTGATACTCTGGAAGAAATCATCATCAATAACGACCTGCAGGGTTTACCCCCAAACCCAAAACTAAAACATCAGGCCTTTCATGTTCCGCACGCGAACATAAATAGCACCACTCACATAGGTGGTGACCTCTCCTCAATCGACTGATTGCTCAACTCAGACCGAAATTCTCCTCTCCCTCTAACTCCTTACCAAAATACTCTGATAGGCTCTCGCCTTCCCTCTCGAGGGACGCCTCTCCAAATTCAATCATGGCCTACAGGCCTAAAACCCATAGCGTCCAATCTCTACCTCATCAATCGTGATCGGATAACCAGAGAATCACAAGCATCATTCACTACGAACCATGGTACTCAACCATATCATCACTCCTCAATCTGCTCCGATGTATGGTACTCGAACCATAACATCACTCCTCAATCTGCTCCGATGTATGGTACTCAACCATATCATCACTCCTCAATCTGCTCCGATGTATGGTACTCAACCATATCATCACTCCTCAATCTGCTCCGATGTATGGTACTCAACCATATCATCACTCCTCAATCTGCTCTGATGTATGGTACTCGAACCATACATCGCTCCTTAATGCGCTCATTAGAATCTTCAGAATACTCCCTGTATCAAGTATGGGTCCTCTGCTTTCAGTAGTACGGGCCCATACTACCTTCCACATCTACCCATACTTTCCACACGGACTATCCCGGAGCTCCTAAGTAGCTGCTCGACCTTCTCGTTCACCAATTCCATCGCGCGCTCGCTCCCCAGCGAAATTCTCTACCCTGCCAGTGCACTCATCTGGCTAAGGTTACTCCCTAGGCTCTTCTCAGATTCCCACACTTCTCTGCCATCAGCTGCTGAAGAGCTCCTAATGATGCCAGCCATCTACCTCCTGAATATCGTCATATTCGCTTGGTAGCTGACTCCCATCATCGAGAGTTCCACAAAGCACGAAGCAAGCAGCATTCGAGCATCGAAGAATATATATGACTCACTCTGGGTGATAACTCCGCTTGCTCTGCTCATCCTCGGAAGTACCACCGAACTCTGCAACTCTTCCCCTCGCGGGCTCTAACTATTCTTTCTCCAAGTACTACAGTACTCATCTAGGTATCTTCCCTAGATTACTCCACTACTCAAATCCCCTAAAGGATTCCAATCAAATATTCTCACTCATCACACACTCAAAAGCACAACGCATATCACAGCAATTCCTAGGCTAAGGCATCACAAATCAGGCCATTCTACTCCTAATATATGGAATACCTAGCCTGTCTCTAGCATGCAATAATATCTCATAAAGTGCATCGTAAATATCTCTTAAAACAAAAGTAAGGGTATTTTGGGAAATCACCGTTCGGGCTCTGGCTGATTGTACACACTGTTCTTTCTCGTTTTCTCTTTGAACTCTTATTCACTTTAGAAAATTATTTCTTTGAAAACTTTTCTTACTTCCTCAGTTTGAGTCCAGAATTACCCGAAGGCGCATCCGAATCCCTCAAACCAAGGCTCTGATACCAACTTGTAACACCGTAAATTTCAAGACAAAATTTTTATTTTAAATAATCATTTTATTCTTAGAACACTTGTTAAAAATCTCATTCATAATCAAATTACAAAACATAGCTCCATTTTCACTTGCATAGAAAACCAGGATCCACCAAAATATGACTCTTGCTCTGGTGTGTACAATCCAGCCGGTGCCGTACCGTGATACTGAAAGAAACCTGAAAACAACATAACACAAAACACTGTAAGCACGAAGCTTAGTGAGTTCCCCAAAATACCACACACATAACACATACAAGCCACTCGAGGCTATAACTCTATGGGTCCGTGCACCCAAACTCTGTGAACCCTCAGGTTCTAACTCTATGAACCTTCCGGTTCTAACTCTAGGAACCCTTCGGTTCCAACTCTGCAACCATGCACAACATAAATCACATAGAAATAATGCAGTACAACACATAACATACATAGCATACAAATACTCTGTCACATAACTCTGGTTACCTACTCAAGGTGAAGTATAGTGAGAAGACTCACCTGGCAAGCAAAAAGCAGATGTCTCCATACTCGGATCTCGAACTCGCCACCGCCTAACACGTAAGGCAAAACTCTCATGACTATAACTCTCGAGACTAGAATCAATCCTCTCAATGCACCCTCTTAAGGGTAAAAGACTATTTTACCCCTCTCTTGGCCCAAAGGCCACATCGCTGACCAAACCCTAAAAGTCAACGGTCAACCCTTGGTCAAAGTCAAAGTCCTCAGTCAAAGTCAACCCTGACTGACCCTACTCGCCGAGTCAACTCTATGACTCGCCGAGTTTCTATAATCAGAACTTCACTCAATCCGCGACCTAACTCGCCGAGTCACTCCGAGACTCGCCGAGTCCAACAACTCTGAGTCCACTCGCACACAACCCACCGAGTCATCCCTTGACTCACCGATTCTCGACTCAACCAGGGAATATCGGGACTCTTCGACAAGACTCGCCGAGTCCAAGAACAGACTCGCCGAGTCTAAGACTATCCTCAACCTACTCGCCGAGTTGTTCATACAACTCGCCGAGTTCCAGGTCATCTTCATCCAACTCGCCGAGTTGTTCTTCCAACTCGCCGAGTCCCAGCTCATCTTCAAACAACTCGTCGAGTCCACTCATGTGACTCGCCGAGTACCATCGATCTGAATCCACTCAGAAGCATTCCAGGCCATGCAATTGATCCAAAACATAGGTCTAGTCTTATACAACTCATCCATCACGTAAAGTGGCAAACTTTACGTGAATCCAAAGAGATCTAGGCCTTATTCACGTTCAACTAAGGCTTGGGACATGCAAGCTTCACTAAACAGTCCAACACAGGGACTTTCATGCTCTCTGATTCTTCTCAATTTCAGATCTGAGGTAGCAACCTCAGATCTAACCTCTAGACTTCCAAATTCATCCATAGACAAGATCCCACAAACCCCAAAATGAAGAAACAACATACAATCAGTCCAAGAACGAGATATTACCTCCAATGGACGCCCCAACTGCAATGAAATTAGAATCCAAGCAAAGCCCCTTGCCCCAAGCCTTCAATCTCACAAGATTCCTTCAACAAACTCCTCCAATGCTCCAAATACGCTCCAATCTTCTTCAATCACACTTTCTAGGGTTTCTGGACTTCAAGAGGGAATAAAGAGGCTGGGGGAAGGATATAATGTTCTTTAAATAGGGCTCAACCCCGAGAATTAGGGCTTTCTCCACTCAGTGCCTACTCGTCGAGTCCATCTCATCGACTCGCCGAGTCGGCTGCTTAACACGCGACCAAGCCGCGACTCTACTCGCCGAGTCCATCCATGGACTCGCCGAGTTGCTCTTTCCCAAATAACACTTTTAGCCCTTCAACTCTACTCTTGCTATTTCGGGATGTTACACTTTGGTTTTGACAAATTCGCATGGATAGGAACACATACACCATTAAAATCTAAGTGTCATAAGATTCCCTCCTTCATGAAAATGACTGTGAGAAAATGCTTTCACTAAGAGAGATTTTAAGAAGATACTGATTGTGAAAATTGCATTCTTAAATTCGATTATGGTTACGGTATCCCTTTCCATGATTCCAATTGTGAGATTTGGCAATTAGTCTGAATTGTTTAGACACATATATGAAGTATCTTAGGAAAAGGTGTATAAGTTTAAGAAGCTTAGATAAAGGCTTATCGAGGCATCTGGTATTAGAAATCTAAAAGTTCAGCTTATTTCTGAATACATGTCAAAGCTAGTGGGAGCATAAGTGTTATGCTTAGATGATAATAATCATCATGATAGTGAGAGCATAAATGTTGTGCTTGTATGATTATTAAGTCAAGTATTGCAAGTTAGCACTATTAATTATAGAAAACAAGAGTTATACTTTGCAAAGTCGTAAGGGTGGAAAAGTTGTTTTGCTATAATTAAGGGAGAGAATATTATGCTTCATTTAAAATCTAAAGGCTTAGGTTGTGGAATGTGAATAAATTTAGTCAAGGATACATAGTGCGTTCTCAAAATTTCGATTATGATTATGGCATCCCTCTTCATAGTTCGAATTGTGAGAATGTGACACATTAAATATTATGGCAGAAGATTGATAAAGTATCGTATCTTTATGTAAGACATTATGCATCGTGTCCCATACGCTTCAGGTATAGGATCGATTGCAAGTACTATAATATTTGACCACTCTAAAATTTTCCAAATGTCTAGCGCATTTAGAGGAAAAAAGGAGAAGAATCGGTTTTGACTAAGATAATTAAATAACTATCAAAGGACGATCCAAAGCTCGCTGAGGATTGGTCGCTTATGAGTGGTTGGAAGTATGGTATTGGATGGACCATATCGACATCATTATGAATAGATAAGATTCTATTAAGAATGAGTTGTCATATGGCAAATATGGAAATGTATCCATATTGGGAGCTGGATATTGAGAATCTGTATCTAGATTAAAAACTTTTATGCAAGAAAGGATGTTCAAAGGATTGTACTTTGAGTGAGAGACATCATATCTATAGAATTGTTTCTTATAGAGATTGGCCAAGTCTTGATGATTTTGAGCTATGACTTTACGAAAGAATCATTGCATAAAATGTTCGAATCTAGCATAAGTAACAAGAATTTGATATTCTTACACTTGTGATAGGGATTGGGAGTTGTGAAATGAGTATGATTGGAAATGTGTTCATTTGATCTATTTCACAAAGTAAGGACCATAGGTAAACATTGTGTGCATGCTAAGAGCATGGGACAAGTGTAGTAAAAATTCAAGTAAGAAGTTGATTACCCGAAACAACAAATAATGAGGAATCGATATGGTGATAAATAAAAGGTGTTTTATTTATACTCAAGGGTTTGGGACCATATAGGATTAGTATTATTCTTGTGTTTCGCTTTGCATGTTTTGACTTCCTGAATAATTAATTATTTCAGAATAATCGAATTATTCGAACGGACCACAGTCGTTCATATGTTGGAAGTAGGTATGAATGAAGACTATCGTGAATTGGTGTATGGATTGTCTAAAGTGTATTAGACATAAGCAAATGTTTGATGCAACGTTCATGAGTGCATATGAATATGATTTGAGCATTGGATTAAACCCACTCTCACTTGGATCACTTCATGGATTTATCACGAGTGATTGGTGAGACGATAATATCTTATATTCTTGAAACCGAGATGTGTGAGTTGTATCTTGCGAGTCGGTTACACATGGATAATATGTAAACGAACCAGTAACTTGGTGTCATAAAACATATTGTTGTGTATGATTTGGTGAGTGAGTGCAAGCAAGCATTGAATCAAAGTTTATCCGCTCCTTTTATCCAAAGTGGGATGAAAGCGATATTTGTGGGCCCCTTGATGATTTAGTGATGACACCTAAGCGCTTGGCCAAGCCGAGACTAATTTGATGTGTTCAATTGTGGTCTGTTGTCAGTCGTCATAAATCGGAAATCGGGAAACAACACATAGATAGAGAGAATGATTTAAATCCATGTCTTAGTCTATACGATACCTTGAATGGAGGAGTATATGATCGCTTAACTAAAGGACGCGTATCTGATAAGATCAGAGTTGACAGTGGCTTTTGAAAGCTACGATTACGGATCAGGATCTGAAGTCATGCATAATAGTTATTAAACTTATCCAAGTGGGAGACTGTTGGATTAGTGTCTAAGTCCATAACTATTTTGGTATGTACTTGACCCGATGGTGCATGGTCCTTTTGGGTTGCCTTCACCAAAGCAACTTGATAGGATGAATTATGGAGAGAGAGGAGTAATTATGATTTATTAATATATTATGAGAATAATATATTAAAGGAGAAATCATATTGTTTAATTAATACTAGTCAATAATTAATTAGGAATTAATTTTGTGGCTAAAAGACATTAATTAAACTTAAGGGACTAGAACTATCAATTTTATGATAGTTGAATATTGGGGTAATGGACTCCATATTAGAGGGGCGGACGGATTCTATGGGGAAACCCATTAGAAATCGTCCTAGGCCTCTAAGGAGGGAGTCCATGGGTTGCTTAGGGCTTAAGCAGTCAAATTAGGGTTTCCTTGTTACATAACCCTAATAGCCTCACTATTAAAGGATCCCTAGAGCACCAAAAACGTGGCTAAGAGTTTCCTTAGGGTTTCCATACGTTTTTGGGTGCCTCTTCTCTTTTCATTCTTGATCCTCTTGCTCTTGGTGTTTGTGAGCCATTAGAGTAGTGACACTTGTGACTCTAAGCTTTGTAAAGCCATTACAAGGAGGATTTGAGTTGTTATTGCAATATAACAACAAGAGGTATGTAATCTAATCTTCTTGGTGATTTTTGAAAATAGTATGACTCATTAGGGTTTTATTAAGTGTTGGTAATGTTGTGTATCTAATAGTGAAAACATAGATCCAACTCTAGGGTTGCATGTACACATAGGATTGGTTGTATAAAACTCATCACTAATGAGCCACTACAGTTGACCTGGGCAGAGTTATTGGTGCAGTTCAAGCGCAAGTTCTGCTCGGCCCAAAATCTGTTGGAGTTGGAAAACAAGTTTCTAATGTTGACAAAGGGCAGCATGTCAGTCGAAAAATATTCTAACAACTTCACAAACAAGATGGAGTTTGCTTTGCGCATTGTCCCAGACGAGCTGACTAAAGTTGACCGGTATGCAAAGGGACTCGCATGGGAGTACGCAGTGCCAGTGCGTCAGACACCAACTCTAGAGGCAGGTATTTGGGCTGCCTGGTCTGTTGAGGACATGATCAAGGGAAGAACCGCCAGCAAGGTTGAAGTTGGCGAGAAGAGAAGTTTTGAAGGAACTTCAGGTTCCAATAAGAAAATCAAATTTTCGAAGTCTGATTTGAAAAAGTTTGGAGGAAAAGGAGGCGAAGCAAAATGGTGCGAGAAGTGCAAGAAAAAGCACTTTGGGAAATGTAGTGAGGATGGAACCTGCTACAAGTGTGGAAAAATTGGGCATTTTGCCAATGAGTGTCCGTCCAACAAAAGGATGTGCTTTGGATGTAACGAAGAGGGGCACATTTTGAAGGACTGTCCGAAAAAGAAAGAGGCAGCAAAACCCAATATTCCGCCAAAGCCAAAAGCGAGAGCATTCCAGATGACACTGAAAGCCGCCAAAGATGAAGCTGATGTCGCTTCAGGTACCTTTCTCGTAAATGAATTACCTGCTCAAATTTTGTTTGATTCTGGAGCCAACTACTCCTTTATTTCGCATGAGTTTGGTAGAAAACTAGATTTGCTTGTTGATAGACTAGATAATGCTTTATTAGTCGAAGTTGCTAGTGGCTAGTTTGTACCTGTTAGCCATCGTATGAAAAACATCTTAATCGACCTTAATGGGAATAAGTTTCACGAGGAATTATTGCCTATCGAATTTAATGTTTTTGACATCGTTTTGGGAATGGATTGGCTTAGCGCCAACGATTCCGAGATTTTATGCATGAAGAAAATAGTGAAAGTGAACCCGCCTGGGAAGGAATCGTTTATGGTGTATGGTGATAAATGCAGAGTAAATTCTCGAATCATTTCTCTAATGAAAGCCATAAAGTGTTTGACCAAGGGGTGTACATCATACGTAGCATTCGTGATCGATGCTAGGAAGGAAAGGAAGGTGATGCAGAATATTCCTGTGGTGTGTGATTATCCGGAAGTATTTCCTGAAGATCTTCCTGGATTACCGCCTGATCGACAAGTGGAATTCCGTATTGACTTGTTACCAGGAACCACGCCAATTGCAAAAGCACCATACCGATTAGCACCGACGGAGATGAAAGATCTGATGATGCAACTTCAGGAGTTATTGGAAAAAGGTTTCATTAGACCTAGTTCATCACTCTGGGGAGCTCCTGTGCTATTCGTGAAGAAGAAAGATGGAAGTATGAGAATGTGCATCGATCACAGAGAACTGAACAACGCAACAATAAAGAATAAATATCCGTTGCCAAGGATTGATGACCTATTCGATCAACTTCAAGGCGTAAGTTATTTTTCAAAGATTGACCTAAGGTCAGGATATCATCAGATGAAGGTGAAAGAGCAGGATATAGAGAAGACTGCATTAAGAACACGATACGGACACTACGAGTTTTTGGTTATGTCATTTGGACTAACCAATGCTCCAGCAGCATTCATGGATTTAATGAACAGGGTTTGTAATCCGTTTCTAGATAAATATGTCATAGTGTTCATAGATGACATTCTGATTTACTCAAAAAGCCAAAAGGAGCATGGTAGATACTTGTGAGAAGTGTTGGAAGTCTTGAAGAAGGAGAAGTTGTATGCAAAGTTCTCCAAATGTGATTTTTGTATTCGAGAAGTCCAATTCTTGGGTCACATGAAAAACTAAGAAGGGATAATGGTTGATCCAGCAAAGATTGAAGCTGTGATGAAGTGGGAACAACCAAAAAGTCCCACAGAGATCCGAAGCTTTTTGGGATTAGTCGAATATTACCGAAGGTTTATCCAAGGTTTTTCTTGGATCGCTAGTCCATTAACAGATTTGACCCACAAAGGAGCTACTTATGCTTGGAGTGATAAGCATAAAGAAGCATTCGAGAAGGTTTATCCAAGGCTTTTCTTCGATCGCTAGTCCATTAACAGCTTTGACCCACAAAGGAGCTACTTATGCGTGGAGTGATAAGCATAAATAAGCATTCGAGAAGCTAAAGAAGAAGCTATGTGAGGCACCGATTCTTTCTCTACCCGATGGAGTTGAAGACTTTCCTGTTTATAGCGATGCGTCTGGGGTTGGATTGGGTTGTGTTTTGACCCAAAGAGATAAGGTGATCGCATATGCATCTCGACAGCTGAAAGAGAATGAAAAGAACTACCCAAGTCATGATTTGGAGTTGGCAGCGGTAGTTTTCGCTCTTAAAATATGGAGGCATTACCTCTATGGAACAAAGTGCAAACTATTCACTGATCATAAGAGTCTCCAATATCTCTTTAGTCAAAAAGAATTGAAAATGAGGCAACGACACTGGCTAGAATTACTTAAGGACTACGACTATGAGATACTTTACCATCCCGGTAAGGCTAATGTTGTTGCTGATGCTCTCAGTCGGAAAGTCAATCTTGAAAGAAAAAGGCTAAGAGCATTGAGAATAGAAGTTGTCTCGACAATTGTGGAGAGTATAAAGAAAGCTCAAGTGGAAGCTTCTGAAAACAATGACCGGAAGGAGGAACGTTTGGGCAAAACGTTGGTGTTTGATACAAAATGGACTAAAGGTGTTCCAAGGTTGGATTTGGGTACCTAAGTCCGGAGGGATAAGAGATCTTCTGATGGAAGAAGCTCACAAAACCATGTACTGAATTCATCCAGGCAGCACTAAAATGTATAGGGACCTGAAACCCTACTACTGGTGGCCGACGATGAAGCTTCATGTTGCAAAGTATGTGGCCGAGTATGTGACTTGTGCAAGAGTAAAGACACAACATCAGAAACCGTATGGGAGTTTAGAACCTTTGCCTGTGCCTATCGGTAAATGGGAAGACATTGCTATGGATTTTGTCACTAAACTGCCCATAATGAAAAATGGACACGACATGATTTGGGTGGTCGTTGATCGATTCACTAAGAATGCGCATTTCATAGCAGCCAATGAGAAATGGTCTATGGAAAAGCTTGCAAATTCTTACATGAAGGAAATTGTGAGGCTTCACGGTGTTCCGTTAACGATTGTATCGGATCGTGACAGCCGTTTCACCTCGAGGTTTTGGAAAAGTCTACAAGAGGAAATGGGTACCAAGTTGTGTTTAAGTACAGCTTACCATCCACAGATTGATGGTCAGAGCGAAAGAACAATACAAACACTTGAAGATATGCTGAGAGCGTGTACCCTAGAATTCCTAGGCAACTAGGATGAACATTTACCTTTAGTAGAATTTTCCTACAATAATAGTTTCCACTCGAGCATAAAGATGGCACCTTATCAAGCTTTGTACGGACAGAAGTGTCGTACGCCGTCTTGTTGGCTTGAGGTTGGGGAGAAGCAGTTTATGGGACCCGAGATGGTTCATTAAACCACTGAAAAGTTAAAAATAATCAGGGAAAGAATGTTAGCCGCTCAGGATCATCAAAAGAGCTATGCTGACAAAAAGCAAAGACCGATGACTTTTGAAGTTGGAGATTCGGTCTTACTTAAAGTCTCGGCGTGGAAGGGCCTTATAAGATTTTCTAAAAAAGGAAAATTAAGTCCAAGGTTTATTGGACCGTTTAAAGTTCTTCAGAGGATTGGGAACCAAACTTACAAGCTCGAACTACTAGAAGAACTGAATGGAATTCACAACACTTTCCACATATGTTATTTAAGGAAGTTCACGGGAGAAGTTCCCGATATGATTCCACTTTCGGAGTTAAGAATTGATGAAAACAAAAGATTGATTGAAGAACCTGAGGAAATCGTTGACCGAAAGACTAAGAAGTTGCGACGCAAGATGGTCGAGTTAGTGCTTGTCCGATGGAAACACACGAATGGGCCGAATCTCACCTGGGAAACGGAAAGTGACATGATGAGTCGCTACCCGCAGTTGTTCGTTGATGTGTGATTTCGGGGACAGAATCATTCTAAGGTGGGGAGAATTGTAACGCCTGTGTTTCTGGGCTTGCCATTTTTAGCAATGTAATAGTCTAGGTTAACTTTTGTAACCCATTTTGAAATAATAAGAACATATTATTTGAGTATTATGTGTTTTGTGCTTAATTGCTTAATTATGTGATTTGATTTAATTAAGAATAAAATAAGCATCAAAATTTAAGTGTAAAATAAACCCGATATTTTTACATGAAGATGTAGTGGTTGAAACGAGTTATAACGAAGAAGTTATGACCTGTCGAAGTTTCGCCACAAAACCGGCAACGCTGACTGACGTAAAAAGTGAAATTTACGTTAGAGCGATATTTAGCGTTAGTGATATAAACGAAAGTCGTAGAGTTTGTTAAACCGAGAGCGTGCATAAAAAGAATACCCAAATCTGACTTCGTAAGAGGAATTTATGATTTTTCTAAGTTTCGACATAGCAGTATGCAGCCCGAATACTCGATTTGAGACCGAGCGATTTTTAGCCGAAACAATCTAAACGAGAATCGAAGATCTCGTTAATAGTAGCGAAATGATAAAATGATAGGCGAAAAAGGACGTCGGATAATGAAGTTATGAATTTATAACGAAGTTTTCCTGTCCCAGCCTACTAAAAATAAAAAATAAAAATAATAAATTCAAAATTAGCCGACGGAGTCTAAACGAAAGTTGTAGAGCGTAGTCTCTCCTACGCGTGGATATAAAGAATGTCGAAAACGGAGTTCGTATGATGAAGATATGAATTTTTGAAATTTATTAATTAATTAAAATATAAATATATATATATATATATATATATATATATATATATATATATATATATATATATATATATATATATATATATATATATATTTCGGATAATATCCGAAGGGGGGGAGGAGTCACCAGTCCGATCCACATTACGCCCAGCGTACACTGAAGCGTGACACGGCTCGCACTCAAGTGCTCCGATGATGCATGCCATGACGATTTCGAAGGAGTACGCCTCGCGTAAGGGCATTACGCCCAGCGTAATGCGAGGCTTCAGCCTCTATAAATGGCATGCGAGAGCAGCCGGCTCTTTTGCTCATTTTCTCTCCTCCCTCTCCCATTTTGCATCGATTTACGTGCAATAAATATTCTGAAGCCCCGATATCATTCCTGACCCCGAAGTAAGTCCCGAAGCCCCGAAGATCCCGAGAATTGCAATTCCCGAGCCGAAGCTCTTCCCGCCAGAAGCCCGGTTTTTGTGAAGATCTTCCAGATCTACCGAAGAATACTACTTCTACAAGTCGTAGTGTTGTCCGATCATCTTCTGATCAAGTGAGTATGTAGTCACTTTCTTCTAACGAATAATTATAAAGTATTTTATACGAAATACGTGTTATGTGTATATTTTGTTTTTATATGTGTGAATGTATATTCACTTTCTTCAATCTCATAGAAATGTGTTATTCTCTGTGAAATACATGTTATGTGTATGTGTCTCATCTGTTGTTTGGAATATCTATTGAATGAGAATGCTATACAGGTTTTAAACTATGTATAAAAATATATATTTTTATCTACTAATATGTTGGGTAGAACATAGGTAGATAGTTGATGTGTGATAAACAGATGAGAGGCCTCGGTGTTGTTTTTGATTCAGTCATCTAGCAGAGTTTAGATGACGACCACAGACTTTTCTAGAGAGTCCTGTGGAACGCTAACATGTTCGCCACCTGTAGCTGTTAATGAACTTGGGTGTTCATTCGCTGTACGACATCCCCCTCATGCCTTATTTGACTTATATTGCTGAGGAACCCCCGAAGCATGTGTAGTTGCCCCGATGAAATATTCTTAGAC
Source organism: Lactuca sativa (assembly GCF_002870075.4). NCBI lineage: Eukaryota > Viridiplantae > Streptophyta > Magnoliopsida > Asterales > Asteraceae > Lactuca > Lactuca sativa. Next base: position 138,111,699 of record NC_056627.2, read on the forward strand.
TAGGTCTCTTATGTTAGTTGTCTTAGGGACGTAAAGTGAGAATAACTGGAATGGGTAATTGGGTTTTTGTTGGTTGATGAAAATTAATTTAATTATTTATTGTGGGTTGAAAACCCTATATGCTCACCAAGCTCCCAAGCCTGGCCCTCTCAGTTTATTTGTATTACAGGAAGTGGCGCAAGGGCATAAGATGGATGAATCATCAAGTTGTTTTGTTTACAAGTCTGTTTATGTATATATTTGTTGAATGACTTGTAATGTTATCGTTTATGCTTTATGGTCTGTATCGAAACACGACATCCCGAGTTTTGATTATATAATGAAAATACATTTCTTTATGAAATGTTTGGGTAAATATTATTTTATCACGTTTTGTATTTGGGAACAAATTCCGCAACTCTTTTAAATCAAAAGGATTTACTCTGAAATTATTTTAAAAGCATAAATGAAATCGATCTTTTCTGGCTGTGATTTTTGGGATGTTACACGGGGAATGATAATGTTAAGTTTTAATGCTTATGTTGCAAAGATCTTGAAAGAGATCAAGATTCATGAATCCTAGAGAAGATTCTTACTAGTGCCACATGACACCATTTTGAGCTCATCTCAAAAGGCCTGGAACAATAGTTAAGCTAGATTAGATGAATGGTATTCTGTTTGCTTCAACTAATGAATAAATCATGTTTGTCATCTATGCACATGCAATAATGTATAATAATGCTTTAAAAATGAGAATAAGATCCCAATAAGATACATGGGAAGGTAATTGGATGAATATGAGTGACATTCTAAAAATACTTATGAGGAACTAGAGAATTTTTATGAGCTACTTAGTTTAGAAGGAGATCATCATGTAAATTGTTATACAAGATGCTAAATTCGAAATTGAAAGAGATAATATGAACTATAATCGGGTTATGAATTCATTATTAATAATCTGGAAATCTTTTGAGACACCAAGAATGTACTTACTCTTGATAAATATGTATAGCTATTGTGATTAATTGTAAATTATTTATTTTATGAAAGTAATAAATTTCTAAAACAAATATCAAAATAATACAATTCATTGCTTATGTGTCCCAAGAAAGTCAAATCACCAAGGTCTCCCGCTTCCGCTTCGAATAGAAGAACCAATAAAGTATTTGTTGTTACCATCATTCCATTAAAAATTAAAACCAAGGGCATTCATGAAACCGATTGAAGCCATATGGCAAGATCTAAATCAATAGAACAAGTCATGACATTACATCACCATCATGGATTCGTGTTTGGGACAAAAAATGGAGGGCCTGGATTGAGTGTAACATTGAACAGGTCAAAGTCAACATGGGAGTTAACCGGATTAGTTCTCAAAAGAAACTGTAGGATTATGTAGCAAATGATTGTAAATCCTAATAATATATAATTGGAACAATAAGTTTTAATAGTCAAATTCGGCTAATTTTAATTTGAAAACAATTTATATTTACATTTTACATGATATATAAATTTTATATTACTGCATAAATTTTATATTTAATATCTTGATCATTCCATCATATTAACAAAAGATATCTAAAGTGAAGTGATAATAGGTAACTCAAATTTTTAGACAACATTGAGTTCATAAATAAATTAATTGAGAGCCAGAGGCTTCATTTTTTTTAGAAAAGGCGAAGTAATATTTTTGTTTTGCTACCTCACAATTATTTGAAATTGTATGAAAGCCATAAATATTTAATGTTGTAATGATAACTTGTTTTCCCTTTTGTAATAAAATAATGTTATTATTGAAACTTTATATTAGTTAATACATTCGATGCAACGACAAACATTTGCTTCAACACATTTTCCTGATGTTTCATGAGTTGTGCAATGCATTTTACAAGCATCAGCACATTTCTGATCGTCTTCAGTGCCCGGTCTACACACCCCAACATAACCATGCTCACAACATCTATCGACCCAACCATCTCCTTGCACAAATTTTGTGTTTGTATCTGAAAGAAAAGTTGATAAGTTTTTACATTAGAGGTGTAATAAAATAAACAAAATAAATTGAGTGTATACATTAATACCATATACAACAATGACATAAGAAATATGAATCACCGGTCATAGGCTACATGAAACAAATTACACATAGAATCTAATTGACTATAACAAATGTTTAAGACAAAAACATATTGTAAACATACCTAAGCAAAGTATGAAAAGCGCCACAAGTGCTAGCATAAACATTCTAAGCTTTGCCATTTGTGTAGAAAAAACAGTGAAAACAAAATGATAAATCTATAGATGTGTTGGATAGGATGGATGAATGTGGAGATCGCTTTTCTTGTTTAAATAGTGGTAAAAAGGGGGTTTTCTAATTAAATGATTTTAGATATTAAGAAAGCATTTATTTGTAATCAAAATGAAAGAAAACCGATTAAATATACTTACGTTTTAGTTTTAAATACCATATTGAGCGAAAATTTAAATGTCAACAATAAATTTACCCAAAAGTAAATTACTGAATGGTACCTCTACTTTGGTTAAAAAAAATTGTTCTAAAATTTTAAAATGATAGGTTGTTTCCATGTAGTTTGAAAAAGTAACGTTGTTGCTCCCTCTTGGTGGACGTGAAAAACCAGCTCGTACGTAATAGAAATTTACTGTTTAAACTTATTTTCTTTTTCTTTTTTGTAATTTTGAACATTTTATTAAATTATAAAAAAAATCATGTTTCACATAATCACGAATATTCCTAATCTTACTGGCATGATATACTCTTTCATATATTAATATGGTTTGTAGTTGGTGTTTGTACATCACATTGCGTTTGACCCTGTGTGATAGTCAAACATGGTAAAAAGGCATTATTTGGTGGAGATATGTATGATGGATATTATTCATTTAACTTGTTTATCACTATGTTCTCCTTTTGCATATTTGGAACCCACTTACCGAGTATTAATTTACTCAAACCTCCACAATCGGCCGTACTCTTGAAAGTAGGTAGTTATTTTTAAAAATGTCATGTAGTATTAGTACATTGTTCATAGTGATTCAACATAGCATAGAGATTACGAATAACATTAATGAGTACTTAATGGATATTTAACTATTAGAGCAACCCATACTTAGAGATAAGAGTTTTTGCTTTCTAGTTTTGTGAATCATTGGTGTAACATCACAACTAATATAGATAAGACCCATACTTAACAGATATTTAACTATTAGAACAACCCATACTCCAAAATACACACACAACTAATGAATAAATCATGTTTGTCATCTATGCACATGCAATAATGTATAATAATGCTTTAAAAATGAGAATAAGATCCCAATAAGATACATGGGAAGGTAATTGGATGAATATGAGTGACATTCTAAAAATACTTATGAGGAACTAGAGAATTTTTATGAGCTACTTAGTTTAGAAGGAGATCATCATGTAAATTGTTATACAAGATGCTAAATTCGAAATTGAAAGAGATAATATGAACTATAATCGGGTTATGAATTCATTATTAATAATCTGGAAATCTTTTGAGACACCAAGAATGTACTTACTCTTGATAAATATGTATAGCTATTGTGATTAATTGTAAATTATTTATTTTATGAAAGTAATAAATTTCTAAAACAAATATCAAAATAATACAATTCATTGCTTATGTGTCCCAAGAAAGTCAAATCACCAAGGTCTCCCGCTTCCGCTTCGAATAGAAGAACCAATAAAGTATCTGTTGTTACCATCATTCCATTAAAAATTAAAACCAAGGGCATTCATGAAACCGATTGAAGCCATATGGCAAGATCTAAATCAATAGAACAAGTCATGACATTACATCACCATCATGGATTCGTGTTTGGGACAAAAAATGGAGGGCCTGGATTGAGTGTAACATTGAACAGGTCAAAGTCAACATGGGAGTTAACCGGATTAGTTCTCAAAAGAAACTGTAGGATTATGTAGCAAATGATTGTAAATCCTAATAATATATAATTGGAACAATAAGTTTTAATAGTCAAATTCGGCTAATTTTAATTTGAAAACAATTTATATTTACATTTTACATGATATATAAATTTTATATTACTGCATAAATTTTATATTTAATATCTTGATCATTCCATCATATTAACAAAAGATATCTAAAGTGAAGTGATAATAGGTAACTCAAATTTTTAGACAACATTGAGTTCATAAATAAATTAATTGAGAGCCAGAGGCTTCATTTTTTTTAGAAAAGGCGAAGTAATATTTTTGTTTTGCTACCTCACAATTATTTGAAATTGTATGAAAGCCATAAATATTTAATGTTGTAATGATAACTTGTTTTCCCTTTTGTAATAAAATAATGTTATTATTGAAACTTTATATTAGTTAATACATTCGATGCAACGACAAACATTTGCTTCAACACATTTTCCTGATGTTTCATGAGTTGTGCAATGCATTTTACAAGCATCAGCACATTTCTGATCGTCTTCAGTGCCCGGTCTACACACCCCAACATAACCATGCTCACAACATCTATCGACCCAACCATCTCCTTGCACAAATTTTGTGTTTGTATCTGAAAGAAAAGTTGATAAGTTTTTACATTAGAGGTGTAATAAAATAAACAAAATAAATTGAGTGTATACATTAATACCATATACAACAATGACATAAGAAATATGAATCACCGGTCATAGGCTACATGAAACAAATTACACATAGAATCTAATTGACTATAACAAATGTTTAAGACAAAAACATATTGTAAACATACCTAAGCAAAGTATGAAAAGCGCCACAAGTGCTAGCATAAACATTCTAAGCTTTGCCATTTGTGTAGAAAAAACAGTGAAAACAAAATGATAAATCTATAGATGTGTTGGATAGGATGGATGAATGTGGAGATCGCTTTTCTTGTTTAAATAGTGGTAAAAAGGGGGTTTTCTAATTAAATGATTTTAGATATTAAGAAAGCATTTATTTGTAATCAAAATGAAAGAAAACCGATTAAATATACTTACGTTTTAGTTTTAAATACCATATTGAGCGAAAATTTAAATGTCAACAATAAATTTACCCAAAAGTAAATTACTGAATGGTACCTCTACTTTGGTTAAAAAAAATTGTTCTAAAATTTTAAAATGATAGGTTGTTTCCATGTAGTTTGAAAAAGTAACGTTGTTGCTCCCTCTTGGTGGACGTGAAAAACCAGCTCGTACGTAATAGAAATTTACTGTTTAAACTTATTTTCTTTTTCTTTTTTGTAATTTTGAACATTTTATTAAATTATAAAAAAAATCATGTTTCACATAATCACGAATATTCCTAATCTTACTGGCATGATATACTCTTTCATATATTAATATGGTTTGTAGTTGGTGTTTGTACATCACATTGCGTTTGACCCTGTGTGATAGTCAAACATGGTAAAAAGGCATTATTTGGTGGAGATATGTATGATGGATATTATTCATTTAACTTGTTTATCACTATGTTCTCCTTTTGCATATTTGGAACCCACTTACCGAGTATTAATTTACTCAAACCTCCACAATCGGCCGTACTCTTGAAAGTAGGTAGTTATTTTTAAAAATGTCATGTAGTATTAGTACATTGTTCATAGTGATTCAACATAGCATAGAGATTACGAATAACATTAATGAGTACTTAATGGATATTTAACTATTAGAGCAACCCATACTTAGAGATAAGAGTTTTTGCTTTCTAGTTTTGTGAATCATTGGTGTAACATCACAACTAATATAGATAAGACCCATACTTAACAGATATTTAACTATTAGAACAACCCATACTCCAAAATACACACACAACTAATGAATAAATCATGTTTGTCATCTATGCACATGCAATAATGTATAATAATGCTTTAAAAATGAGAATAAGATCCCAATAAGATACATGGGAAGGTAATTGGATGAATATGAGTGACATTCTAAAAATACTTATGAGGAACTAGAGAATTTTTATGAGCTACTTAGTTTAGAAGGAGATCATCATGTAAATTGTTATACAAGATGCTAAATTCGAAATTGAAAGAGATAATATGAACTATAATCGGGTTATGAATTCATTATTAATAATCTGGAAATCTTTTGAGACACCAAGAATGTACTTACTCTTGATAAATATGTATAGCTATTGTGATTAATTGTAAATTATTTATTTTATGAAAGTAATAAATTTCTAAAACAAATATCAAAATAATACAATTCATTGCTTATGTGTCCCAAGAAAGTCAAATCACCAAGGTCTCCCGCTTCCGCTTCGAATAGAAGAACCAATAAAGTATCTGTTGTTACCATCATTCCATTAAAAATTAAAACCAAGGGCATTCATGAAACCGATTGAAGCCATATGGCAAGATCTAAATCAATAGAACAAGTCATGACATTACATCACCATCATGGATTCGTGTTTGGGACAAAAAATGGAGGGCCTGGATTGAGTGTAACATTGAACAGGTCAAAGTCAACATGGGAGTTAACCGGATTAGTTCTCAAAAGAAACTGTAGGATTATGTAGCAAATGATTGTAAATCCTAATAATATATAATTGGAACAATAAGTTTTAATAGTCAAATTCGGCTAATTTTAATTTGAAAACAATTTATATTTACATTTTACATGATATATAAATTTTATATTACTGCATAAATTTTATATTTAATATCTTGATCATTCCATCATATTAACAAAAGATATCTAAAGTGAAGTGATAATAGGTAACTCAAATTTTTAGACAACATTGAGTTCATAAATAAATTAATTGAGAGCCAGAGGCTTCATTTTTTTTAGAAAAGGCGAAGTAATATTTTTGTTTTGCTACCTCACAATTATTTGAAATTGTATGAAAGCCATAAATATTTAATGTTGTAATGATAACTTGTTTTCCCTTTTGTAATAAAATAATGTTATTATTGAAACTTTATATTAGTTAATACATTCGATGCAACGACAAACATTTGCTTCAACACATTTTCCTGATGTTTCATGAGTTGTGCAATGCATTTTACAAGCATCAGCACATTTCTGATCGTCTTCAGTGCCCGGTCTACACACCCCAACATAACCATGCTCACAACATCTATCGACCCAACCATCTCCTTGCACAAATTTTGTGTTTGTATCTGAAAGAAAAGTTGATAAGTTTTTACATTAGAGGTGTAATAAAATAAACAAAATAAATTGAGTGTATACATTAATACCATATACAACAATGACATAAGAAATATGAATCACCGGTCATAGGCTACATGAAACAAATTACACATAGAATCTAATTGACTATAACAAATGTTTAAGACAAAAACATATTGTAAACATACCTAAGCAAAGTATGAAAAGCGCCACAAGTGCTAGCATAAACATTCTAAGCTTTGCCATTTGTGTAGAAAAAACAGTGAAAACAAAATGATAAATCTATAGATGTGTTGGATAGGATGGATGAATGTGGAGATCGCTTTTCTTGTTTAAATAGTGGTAAAAAGGGGGTTTTCTAATTAAATGATTTTAGATATTAAGAAAGCATTTATTTGTAATCAAAATGAAAGAAAACCGATTAAATATACTTACGTTTTAGTTTTAAATACCATATTGAGCGAAAATTTAAATGTCAACAATAAATTTACCCAAAAGTAAATTACTGAATGGTACCTCTACTTTGGTTAAAAAAAATTGTTCTAAAATTTTAAAATGATAGGTTGTTTCCATGTAGTTTGAAAAAGTAACGTTGTTGCTCCCTCTTGGTGGACGTGAAAAACCAGCTCGTACGTAATAGAAATTTACTGTTTAAACTTATTTTCTTTTTCTTTTTTGTAATTTTGAACATTTTATTAAATTATAAAAAAAATCATGTTTCACATAATCACGAATATTCCTAATCTTACTGGCATGATATACTCTTTCATATATTAATATGGTTTGTAGTTGGTGTTTGTACATCACATTGCGTTTGACCCTGTGTGATAGTCAAACATGGTAAAAAGGCATTATTTGGTGGAGATATGTATGATGGATATTATTCATTTAACTTGTTTATCACTATGTTCTCCTTTTGCATATTTGGAACCCACTTACCGAGTATTAATTTACTCAAACCTCCACAATCGGCCGTACTCTTGAAAGTAGGTAGTTATTTTTAAAAATGTCATGTAGTATTAGTACATTGTTCATAGTGATTCAACATAGCATAGAGATTACGAATAACATTAATGAGTACTTAATGGATATTTAACTATTAGAGCAACCCATACTTAGAGATAAGAGTTTTTGCTTTCTAGTTTTGTGAATCATTGGTGTAACATCACAACTAATATAGATAAGACCCATACTTAACAGATATTTAACTATTAGAACAACCCATACTCCAAAATACACACACAACTAACTCTAAGATGATAATATCTATTACTCTTCACACTGATATAGATATGACTTTTTGCTTTATAGTTTTATGACTCATTGGTGTAACGTCCCTATTCCAACCATATCTCTTTTTGAAAATTACGGTATATGATCAAGAATCAAGTATGAGCTTGATTAATCTTCCTCCCTATAGTGAGGCAACAAGGGCTAAGTATATTTTCAAGGTGAAAACTGACATGTATAGAAATCTACACACATTTAAACCAAGACTTATCAAAAAGGTTTTCACTCATAATATCGACTATGAAGAATTTTTTTTCCTTGAGTTGCTATAATTAGATCAATTAAGATTTTATTTTCCATACCTGCATATTATGACTATGAGATATGGTAGATGGACATCAAAACTGCTTTCGTTCATGGAAACCTTCTTCATGGTGCATATACTATTTAGATAAAAGTTCTTTTTTTCAATCCATGAAATCTTAACAAAATGTATGAGCTTTATGGATCTATTTATGGATTTAAAGAAAGCATCTCTAAATTGGAATATATTTTTTAAATTTAAATCACAAAGTGTGATTTCATTAAAAATGAGGATGTCATTTGTGTTTACAAGAAAACTAGTGGAAGCACATCGATATTCCTTATCTTGTGTATACGTGACATACATAATCATGATAAATGACATTTTGACTATAGAAGACGATTCGTATAAACTAGGGAAGTATTTCTAAATTAAATATTTTGGAAAGGAAAACCATATTCTTGGATTAGAGATCCATAGAGGTAGATCAAGGGGAATGATAAGGTTAACTGTTAATTGATATGTTGAATAGATCTTGAAAGAGATCAAAATGCATGAATCCTATTGAGGATTCTTACTAATGCCACATGACACCATTTTGAGCTCGTCTCAAAATGCCTAGAACAACAGTTGAGCTAGATGACATGAATGGTATTATGTTTGCTTCAACTAATGAGTAAATCATATATGTCATTATATGCACAAGAATAAATCTATAATAATGATTTGAAAATGAGAATAATATCCCAATTGGATACATGGGAATGTAATTAGATGAACATGAAGGACATTTTAAAAGTACTTTTGGGACAACCTGAAAATTTTTGCTTAAAAAACTCAGTTAATCAACTCAACTGAGAGTCAGACTCATTTCTAATGAGTTCTAGCCTTATTAAAGGTCATTCTTAGGAGTTTTAAACCTAGTACACTAACGGAATGAGTGTTAGAATGAACCTGCTAGAGAAATAGAACAACGAATCAAGCCTTAAACTCCATCCCTATGGCCATTTAGAGTTCACGGCCCAGACACTTGAGTTTACGGCCGTAAACTCAAGGTAGGCTTTAAACTCCATCCATATGGCTCATTTTCTTCAACTTTCTTCATTCATTCATTCCCAACTCAAGAACACCCCATTTCTCTCTCAACTATCATCCCGATCTTCATCCTAGATCTTTATAAGTTGTTAGTATTCTTCCTTGATTTGTTGATACATCTCTTAATCTATCATCCTCTCATGATTTCATCCATGAAAAATCATGTTTTCATAGATCTTCAAGTTTCACCAACAACACCAAGAACACATACTAGTGTTATTGGCCAAAATTGACCCTTTCAAGCTTCTATATCGTAAGTACCATTCATTATACTTCATATCTACAAAGGAGCTTTGAATTTCATCCTTGAAAACATACATTTCCCAAAAAACACTTGATTTTACGGCCCAATAACATCCTTGGCCGTAAACTCCATGTTTGATGCATGTTTGAGCCATAAACTCTTCCTAAGGCTTGGATTGAGGCTACAACATTCCCATGTGCTTTTTAAGACCTTGAACCATCACCAAACTCTTCATTTAAAGAGATGACGGCCTAAGAGTAAACACCCTTGGCCGTAAACTCCAATTAATGCCAAGTCTTGGACCTTAAACCCTTCTAGGCTCTTCTTAAGCATTAGAAAACTTGAACCCATGAGACTCCTTACCTTTAAGACATTAAATATGACCATTTATAGAGTTTACGGCCAGGAGTCAACTCCCATCGGCCGTAAACACCAAACCATGTCCTTAAACTCCCTTTTGATGAATCACATGTGATTCCAACACTTGGACAAAGTGTTTCCTAGTCCCGTGAAGTGTTTCTTTGCAATTGGTTGTTTCAAAACACTATATTTATGTCAAAATATATGATTATATGTTAATTAGGACTTATTAAGTCTTGGAACATCATTCGTGGAACTTCTCATCCTTACGCACAAGTGTTCGTATGAATCACCCACATCAGGTGAGTTCATACCCCGTAATGAATCTTTTAACTGTTTTAAATGTTTTAAGGGAGGAAGGTGAATACAAGTTGAACACAATGATAATTGTTTAAATTATTGTTGTAAATATCTTTCAAAAGATTGCTTATGTCTTTTATAAGTAATCAAAACATTTCAAAAACTCTTTTAAAGTTATGCTGCTTTATAGTTTAACAAAACTCCGTTTTTAAAGTACAAGCATAACTTAGTAGATAAAATGAGTCTTTCCAATAACAGTTCAAGTAAAATACCAGTAAACTACAATGGGTATAGTTTAGAGGGTCAGTTCATACTAAATACGAGACATACTATTATGAGAAACCAAGAGAATTCTATAAGGAGGAACAATACATACAATACACTATACTAGATAGAGAGAGCATACATTGCACTAATACATACAATACATACTAAGACACTATAACAGAACGAACACACTATGTTGTTATAGCATGGAACACTTACAGGATCTAACTATACCAATAATCATTAACGCATTGTTCTAAACAAAAGGTGATAACTTATTGGGTATACATGATCATATATTTTTAATGTGGATTACACGGCCTAGCAACTGGTTTGCTAATGTCGCGTTTGGTTCCCAGAATATTTTGTCAAGGAGAGTGTTTAGTATGGGAACTAGCCTTCACATTATGACCTAAATAAAACAAACATGTTTTAAGGTAGTTCGTACGTCAGTATGTCATTTCGTAAGACAGCTGCGTACTCATATTTTTCCATTACCTTCATAAAGTGACAGTTCCACTTGAAAGTTAATACAAACTATTTTTGAGTCAAGATAGTTATAAACTAAGGAAAACTTACATTTTAAAAACGATAAACATAACAGTCGGGTCTAGTACATTCAGTAGAAATGGACCATAATGCTAACCTTATGATTCCTTAATGTATATATCAAGGGATATATATACTAATAGGATCCGATAGGTAATAGGATGTGTGCCATCCGTTTCATTTCCTGTTCCTTGTTTGGTTGCGGGCTTAGAGTAGATTCACCCAACCGATTATCCACCCGACCTTAGTTATATATATGTTCCATATACATTAAGTCATCATAAGGGGTACCAGGTATGGGTCAGGTCATAGGGCACTATTTCAATGCATAGTTTTCTAATACAAAACATACTTTTCAAAGAGAACATTTGGTATACAAAACAAGAAACTTACCAGTAAAGGGATTAATCCATTTTATTAAACCATCATAACTTAAAGGACCTTAGGTAGTTAACTCTACACTTCCTTAGTTTATACATCAAAGGTTATATATAATTAATATCTGGTAAGTAGTTGGATGTGTGCCTTCCTCCTCATTCCTTGTTCCTTGTTTGGTTGTGGGCTTAGGGCAGATTCACACAATTAACTATTTGTTCGATATTAGATTATATATAGCCAGTATAAACTAAGTGATTATAGAAGGAAACACTGTGGTTACTGTTTTATTATAAGAAATAAGGGTTTTCTTAAAGAATCTTTTCATAAATTATAAAGGAAGTATTAGAATTAACTCCATGAGTACCAAGGGAATACACCAGCTTTATATACAGCAAGGATCTAACAACCAATGGGTTGTGTCTCATCCACCTTATTCCCTGTTCCTTGTTTGGTTGTGGACTTAGGACGGATACACAAAATCGATTGTTTGTTTACTCTGAGTTTTATATAACTTGTATCCATTTAGTACTCATAGAAAGGATTGTAGGGTCATTTTTAATTATCCTTCATCAAAGTAGGAAATATAGGTTTTCTGGAGGATCAGACAAACTTTTCTAAACAAAACTTATAGTTTACTACAACTTACTAAAGTTTCTACAACTAACTTACATCACTAAAATCTTATGAACTCACCAGCTTAATTGCTGATCAACTCTTTCAAAATAACTTGTATTCTCGGGTAACTAGTAGACATGTACTCGCGTTGGGAATTCAGAAGATGGAGCAGTATAGCTTCAAGTCTTGTTTTGTTAATTGTTTATGTACTTTATGTTTTGTGAACACATATTTTGTAAACACTTTCTTTGTAATGCAATGATTGTGTATTACTTTGCTTACTATGATGCATGTCTTGTGATACTAAACATGACGTACTCCACCCCCGAAGGTTTCCGCCGTTCCGGTTTTGGGGTGTGACAACTTTTGAGGAACTAGAGTATTTTTATGAGCTACTAAGTTTAGAAGGAGATCATCATGTTAATTGTTATACAAGATGCTTACTTCAAAATTGAAAGAGATAATTATGAATTATAATTAGGTTATGATTTAATTTTTAACAAAAATGGATTCATTGGAATGGACTCCAAGAAAATAATGGATCCACTATACACTAGAAAATAAGAATACGTTGTTGCATTGGAACCTTTAATTTAATACAACTAGCTGAAGAAGTTAATTGAAACACTAGTATGAGTCATTCATTCAAAGATCAACTAGAAATCTTTTGTGACACCAGGAATGTACTTACTCTTGATAAATATGTATAACTATTGTGATTAATTCGAAATTATTTATTTTATGAAAGTAATAAATTTCAAAAACAAATATCACAATAATACAAATCATTGCTTATGTGTCCCAAGACTATCAAATCACCAAAGACTCCCGCTTCCTCTTCGAGTAGAAGAACCAATAAAGTATCTTGTGTTAGAAGCATTCCATTAAAAAAAAATATAACCAACAGTGTTGATGAAACTGATTGAAGCAGGATCTAAATCAATAGGACAAGTCATGATATTACATCAAGATTGTGGATCAGTGTTTGGGGAAAAAATTAGAGGGCGTGGATTTAGTTTAATGATGAACAGGTCAATGTCAACATAGGAGTTAACAAGATTGGTTCGCAAAAGAAATTGTGAGATTATGTTTCAAATGATTAGAAATCCTAATGATAGACAATTTGAATAATCAATTTTAATAGTCAAATTCGGTTAATTTTAATTTGAAAACAATTTATATTTATAATTTACATGATATATATAAATTTTATATTAATGCTTCGTTTTATATTTAAGATTTTGATCATTCCATCACATTAATAAAAGATATCTAAAGTGACATGATAGTAGGCAACTCAAGTTTGTAGACAAGATTGAGCTCATACATCAATTACTTGAGAGAGAGAGAGAGAGAGAGAGGGAGAGAGAGAGAGAGAGGCTTCATTTTTATACAAAATGTGAAGCAAAATTTTTGTTTTGCTACCTCACAATTATTTGAAATTCTATGAGATCAAGAGATATTTAACGTTGTAATTATAACTTGTTTTTCCCTTTTGTAATAAAATCTTGTTATTATTGAATCATTATTTTAGTAAATACATTCGATGCAACAACAAACATTTGCTTCAGCACATTTTCCTATGTTCCATGAGTTGTGCAATGCATTTTACAAGTATCAACACATTTTTGATCATCTGCAGTGCCCGGTCTACACACCTCGACATAATCATGCTCACAACATCTGTCGACCCAACCATCTCCAGACACAACTTTCGTGTTTGTATCTGAAAAACAAAAGTTGATAAGTTTTTACATTAGAGGTGTATAAAATAAACAAAATAAATTGATTGTATATATTAATATCATATACAACATTGGCATACGAAATATGAATCACCAGTCATAGGCAACTTCAAACAAATTGCACATAAAATCAAATAGCTATAACAAATGTTTAGGACGAAAAATAATTGTAAAAAAAAACTAAGTAAAGTATGAGAATCGCCACAAGTGCTAGCATAAATATTCTAAGCATTTCCATCTGCGCAGAAAAAACGGTGAAAACAAAATGATAAATCTATAGATGTGTTGGATAGGATGGATGAATGTGGAGATAGTTTCTCTTGTTTAAATAGGGGTGAAAAGGGAGTTTTCTAATTAAGTGATTCTAGATATTAAGAAAGCATTTATTTGTAATCAAAATGCAAGAAATCCGGTTGAATATACTTACGTTTTAGCTTTAAATACCATGTTGAATGAAAATTTAAATGTCAACAATAAATTTACCCAAAAGTAAATTAATTAATGGTACCTCTACTTTGGTTAAAAAAATTTGGTCTAACATTTGAAAATGATAGGTTGTTTCCATGTAGTTTGAAAAAATAACGTTATTGCTGCCTCTTGGTGGATGTTAAAATTCAGCCAGTAAGTATTTGAAATTTACTATTTCAACTTATTTTCTTTTTCTATTTTGTAATTTTCATCTTTTTATTAAATTACAAAAAAATAATCATGTTTTACGTAATCACAAATATTCCTACTCTTACTGGCACGTTATACCCTTTCATACAAGAATATGGTTTCTAGTTGGTGTTTGTACATCAAATCACATTTGACCACGTGTGATAGTTAAACATGGTAAAAAGGCATTATTAGTTGGAGATATGTATGATGGATATTTATCATTTAATTTGTTTATCATTATGTTCTTCTTTTGGATATTTGGAACCCACTTACCGAGTATTAATTAACTCAAACCTCCACAATCGTTCGTACTCTTGCATGTAAGTAGTTATTTAAAAATGTCATGGAGTATTAGTACATTGTCCCTAGTGACTCAGCATAGCATAGAGATTACGACTAGCAATCATGAGTACTTAATGGATATTTAACTATTAGAACAACCCGTACTTAGAGATTACTCCAAAATAGACTCACAACTAATTCTAAGTTGATAATATCTATTATTCTTCATACTAATATAGATAAGGCTTTTTACTTTACAATTCTGTTATGCAGTGGGTAACGCCAGTATTCCAACCATAATTTTTTTTTTGAAAATTACGGTATACGATCAAGAAAAAGGGGGTTTTATCCATAACATCATCAACCATATTATCACAAAATCTTTGTCAAATGTAGACGCTAAGTTCTTGTTTTAAAAACAACATCATAAACGATAAACATAAAGTGGATGGTGTAACATCCCAAAAACTAGGGTAAAAATTTTATTTTTAATATAATCAAAACACTCATTTATCCTGTATTCAAACATTTAGAAGCATTTCAAAATACAAACAATTTTCAGAGTTCATTCCCAAAATCAAGAGTTGTAGAAACCATGGGTGTATGTGCTACGATCAAGTCGGACCCTTCCTTTTCGAGCTGGAAGTACCTGAAACCATAAACTACGCACTGTAAGCACAAAGCTTAGTGAGTTCCCCAAATACCACATACCATACATAACATGCGAGCCATAAATGACATACATATCCAACATACAATAGAAGAAGCTTTGTGCCAACCATAGTCTTGCCATTATGCCACGAGTCGTATCCTGGTATTCCTTGTCAGGATGGGGGCCAAAACCCTAGGTCATACGGACAAGTGCGAGGAGCCACCTTCTATTCTTCCTTGCAAGCATCACAAAGACAACTAGCATACAATCTACAACTACTTAACTAATTAACTGCTAGAGTTCAGACTTCAGTCTTGCATACAGATTTCCAGGAGCCGCCTCCTAGTCTTTTGTACAAAATGCCAAGGGCCACCCCTGGTCTTCCTATAATACATAAACCAAACAGGTAAGCATTGGTGCCTTCGACCCATAGTATAGTGAGGAGACTCACCTCGACAGCTAACCCACGAATAAATCTTTGGCCGCTGATTCGCTAGAATCCCCGCGCTATCAAATAAGTAACGCTCAATTAACAATTGGGTTTCAAACCAATTCCAATAATCCTTATATGGGGTAAAAACACCATTTTACCCCTCACCTAGTTTGGTCCAAGACTAAGGCCCAAAGTTATAATAATGATGGCCCACAAACCAAATAATCATCCAAAGCCCACTAATGAAAATTGGGCCCAAACCCTTAGATGGGCCTTACCCTAAAGCCCATTATCTTTTCCCTAATCCAAACATGTGTCTACATATGGCCCAAAAAAGCCCCAAGCAATCCAAGCCCAAACGATATCCTTAACCCGAAATGACACCATAAGGCCCAAATATCCAAATTGGGCCCAAATCCATCATGGGCCTAACCGGAGAAGGCCAAATATCTAAAAAGGCTCAAAATAACCAAAGGGCAACCCTTATCAAACTTTAGA
This sequence comes from Lactuca sativa, assembly GCF_002870075.4. Lineage (NCBI taxonomy): Eukaryota > Viridiplantae > Streptophyta > Magnoliopsida > Asterales > Asteraceae > Lactuca > Lactuca sativa. Next base: position 138,128,445 of record NC_056627.2, read on the forward strand.
TCAACACTCCATGGACAACAAGTTAACAAAACAAGGAAAGTCCAACAAGTCGAGTGAGCCCCGCGTACTCAGCTAGTATGCCCAACATAAACCCTTTGGGGTCAATACGGGTTGCATACCAGATGGGTATGCCCAACGTAATACCCTGAACTCCAATCTTCTCCATTAAGCACTTAACTACTTAATTCCTTGCTCCAAACTCTCAGATATGATTCCCATGGATGACTTATCATGTAATTCGGCAAATTTAGTTGAATGCGTGACTTAGTGGGGCTCATATCTCAAAAGAGCTTAACGAAGGGTCTTAACACATGCATAAGTCCAAATAAATCATCAAGATCACATTTTTATGCCTTTGGGACACCTAAAACGTCCATGTCTACAAGATCAAGGCTCTAAAACAACCTTAGCTCACAAGGACGAACTAAAAGAGGCTATAATGACCATAATCAAACCCAAAAGAAGATCTAACTTAAGAGAAGACAAGATCAAAGCTTTTTACCTTCAATAGATTGCAAAAGATGGCAAACTTCTAGATCTACAAGCTCCCGTCTAGTTGGTGATTCTTCAACAAGCTCCAAGCTCTTCGAAGTGCACAAAAATACTCCAAAATCCTTCACAATGGCTTAAATGCTCCAAGATAAGGCTAAGGGTCAACTTTTAGGGTTTAAGAGGCATAGAGATTTATAAAAGATGAGACTCATGAAATAAATGAGGTTTAAAAAGGGTCAAAGGCCTCAAATTAGGGTTTCATGGCTGAAGGGAATATGCCCCACGTACCCCTTGGTACGCTTGTCATACTCAAAGAGCAGTTGTGACCACTCTACTCGATACACCCCAAGTACTTGATGGCCCTCCAAAACACTCAAACTTTATTCAACCATAACTCCTTTGTCCCAGGTCCATTTCCAACGAAATTTATATCTACAGAAAGGTGACGAGAACCCTATGCTTCTAACAACTCACCAATGCCTTAAAACTTCCCGAACAAGTACCCAAAATTCATAATGGCCCAAACAAACAAATTACGATTTTAACCTTGGGCTCCGAAGCACCATCGAAGACTGGAATCACTTAAACTATAGCACCCACATCCAAAAAGGGCCCAATCCTTTCTTCCCCAAGGCCCTAAGCCTCATGATAACCGATGATTGGGCGACAGCCCCAAATAATGAAGCAATCCGAAATTGAGTGTTACAACTCTCCCCCACTTAAATTAGATTTCCTCCTCAAAATTGCTCCTTACTAACACGCAGATCATACCCAGCAACCCAGTTAACACAAACAAAAACCCTAAGCATACAACAACCATCCCAAAGAAACCAAACCCAACCCTAGCAGAACTCTTTGACCTAAAGAACATGAATCCATAAACTCATGCATAAAACCATTTCTACCCTTCCGAAACTTGACGTCTCAAAATTGGCATGACTCCCCAACAGACCGCCCACATTGAACCACTACCATGCCAGATCATCGTAGAATCCCATACCAAACAAAACTCTTTTAACCCCTGATTATCTTGATTCTTCCATTAGAACAAAATCACTGACCATATACGGATGCAAAACACTTATACTTAACAAACGGCTTAGATAATCCTTCGATCAGAAGATTCATCCCCGCAACGGTTACACTCAAACAAGAGCTACGAAACAGGGTCAAATCAATTACTCTGAGATTATTTAATCCAAACTGCAAGTGACTTAGCCTTTTCCGAGCACCAAGCTACTCCACACACCCAAATCCCAAATCATTAATACCACCCGAATCATCATTCTGACCCCTAGCCGCTCTTCGAAAGCGGACGAGACATCCCTGGTCCCAAATTGACTGCCAACTATTTGAAACACTAGATTCTGGCTCGGTTGCTAAGCCAAAAGACACACACAATCTCCCTTCGTGACTTCTAAAAGAAAGCCTCAACTGGCAATAATCAGTAAACCATATTGCCACCAAACCCAATGCTAAAATGAATGCTACATGACGAACTACAGTCTTATATCATACCTGGTCTCCAACGACCTACCATTTCTTGATTCCATGCATGTTGTGGCCTTCCCATAGTCTTACAAACTGACCCACCCAGGTATAAACCACCTGAAGAAATTCGCAACAAATCATGGATTTTCCACACCCTCATTGATGCGCAGGGACCGATGAATTCTACGGGCTACCCCCACAGTCTTACAAAACTCCCATACTAACTGGCAACTAGTGAATGCTACGAGCCACCCCGCAGTCTTACAACACTTCTACTTTACCATGGCCACTACCCATGGTCGTAGCGCTCATCTATCAATTTGAACACATCCAGATTCGAACGCGCACTCGACCAAGCACCCATGCTGAACTCGAGTCATGACTGAAACCCCAACCTAGGCCCACCAAAATCCTGCTATGCATCGCAAAGAAGTCACTAACCAACTGTTAGGAAGTTTTCCCAAGCTTCCGAATCGTAAAATCCTCAATCCAGATGGTCACTTGGGCCACCCTTCCCCCTTACGGGCATGTGAAACTCATCCTAGGTTCACACCTGGTTCCGCTCTTAGAAATCGAAACAGTTCTCCCCCACTTAAATTCAACTAAACTTTCCCAGCACACAAGGTTTGAAGAAATCCCAATCCATCTTACCCCTCATGATCGAACGGTTAATAACCTGCACTTACTAGCCAAACCCAAAGACTTCACAATCCTAAAGACCATATGAACATGCCCCAAAATCCTAGCAAAACTGATAACCCATGCACTATTAATGATGCAACACCCAGATCTTGAAGACCTATGAACTGATGCCCAGACTAAAACCTCAGCAATAGACCACTTCCTATGGCACTCCCAAGAGCCAATAAAGCACAATTGCTAAAACCATTGAACCCTGACGATGCTAGAGAACTAACCCACTAAATCTTGTCCATAGACTTTCCACACAATACCCCTGAACCGATCTCGACCAAAAACAGAATGACAACTGAACACTTGGAATCCGCTACATGAGATATAACCCCTCACTAACCCACTAATGATTCATGGTTTGCAAATGGCATATAATAATTCTTGAAGATATAACCTAAACATAACAGAGACTTAAACCAAAGATAACGCCTACCCAAATTGATGCAAGATTCCAAACAACATAAATACTGATAACAACCGAGAGGAATGCAAAAGATAACATACTTGCAACATCACCTGTTGGACTCCTGGCCTCCCCTATCTGACACTATAATGCTAGGCTCCTCTCTGTTGGGGCTTCTTCCTTACCCTTACGACCATCAGTGATCCTCAAAGTAACCGGAGCAGGTGCACTCACTGCCCTCCCCTCAACACCTAACAGTCGGCCTCCTTGTGGCCCACTTGGCTGCAGTAAAAACATTACGAACTTGCCCCATGAGGATAATCCTTGTTGACATAACCAACCATGCCAAAAATTGTAGCTGCCCAAACCCCTGGAATGATAATCCCCATCATGCAGTTTCCTGCACGTGCTGCACTAACCCCGACCCTACTGGCCCCACAATCGATGATTTGAAGTCTTGTGTCTCTTCTTGGGACCCTTCACTACGTTCACCTGATCTGGCCCCTTATCCCTAGGTGATCTAAATCGATCTCCCACTCTCGAGCTCTAGAAATCATATCATTCAGGGTCTTGCGTCATGAAACTCACAAACTCCCTAATATTATCCTGCAACATATCATGATACCTCACTTCCTTAATTTCCTCATCTATTGCATATTGCAGAACCAATAAAGCCCTATCCCTGAACTTGGCAGTGATCTCAGCCACTGTCTCAGTAGTCTAGTGGAGATCCCAAAACTCTCATGCCAACTAATGAACCTCAATCACCAGTGCAAACTCAGCTCGAAACCTGGTCGAATAGTCATCCCATGACATAGCATCAACATCATCATCACCCACCTCACCACCAACCTCCTCCCACTAATCCCGTGCTCTGTCCTTTAATAGGCAGTAAGCATATATGAACTTCGCCTCCTCGGGGTAGAAATTCAGATTGAACACATTAGCGATATTTGCTAACTACCTCCTACTAGCAATGGGGTCCTTCTCCTCAAAGAACGCAGGAGCTCCACATGCACGGAACTCACAAAAAAAAAGTGCGACCTCCAAGGATAGCTATAACCTCAGCACGGAACACGCCCAAGCGCTCATCCAAGATCTCCAAAATCCCCTCCTTGACCGAACCAAAGATCACAAGAGTCTGCTCCAAAATACCGCGGGTAATCTTTGACGATATGAACTCCCGCATCTGCTCGCTAATCAGCTCAGTACCTGCACTTGAGCTGGAACCAGAACCAGAATCAGAACCTCCTCCCTGAGTTCTCATCATCAAACTGAAATACAACATGCCAAAGATCAAAACTTATCCAAAAAAATCCTCCTCCCATAAGCTTCTTAGATTCTCCAAGGCTCTCCTTGATTCGAGTTTGGATCTGGTGCCTTCAGTAGTATGGGCCCAATACTACCTTCCACACCTATCCATACTTTCCTCTGGAATCATCCCAAATCCTCTAAGTCATGTACCCAAAATGATGCATTATAAACTCATTAAACGACACTACTAGACCCACTGAAGCATATCCTGGCTCTCCTAGTTTCCGGACCTCACCCTACCCTCAGTTGTTGAAGAGTTCCCACCAATGTCAACTAACTACCTTATGAACATAGTCACATGCAATAGAGATCAGACAGTCCTTCAAGTAAAGGACTCAACCCTTGAACAATTAGACTCAAACAAGAGTTGCGCAATAGGGTCAGATCTGTCACTCTGAGATTATTTAAACTGTGCCACATGTGACATAGCATATTCACTTAATAGTTAATCCACATTACTAAGGGCCCCATAAAGCACAAAGCAAACAACATTCATGCAACGGAAAATCTAACCAACATACACTAATCAAGTTGTTCTATCCACTTATCCGAAAACCATACTAGCATGCAATTCTAAAGCTCATACAATCAAGCATATAAAGGCATCTCCCCAATCATAGAATCCTAAACAGATCCTTACCCCTAATCTAGCATGCACTTTTCATAATAATATCAGATATCATAATAAACATGTATTGGTATTCTGCAAACCACTTACTTGAGCTCGGCTGATTACACGCATCACACCCCATTTTCTTTGATTAGAAATCCATTTTTAAATAACTGTTTATCTTTAAAAATCACCAAACCCTCAGTTTGAGTTCAGGCCCACCCGAGAGTATGTCCGAATCCCTCCAAACAAGGCTCCAATACCAACTTGTAACATCCCAAAAACTAAGGTAAAAATTTATTTTTAATATAATCAAAACACTCATTTATCCTTTATTTAAACTTTTAGAAGCATTTCAAAATACAAAAAATTATTAGTGTTCATTCCCAAATTCGCGAGTTGCGGAAAACACGGGTGTATGCCCTGCAATCAAGTCGGGTGCATCCCTTTCGAATCGGAAGTACGTGAAACTATAAACCACAATGTAACACCGTAAAAATTTAAACAATTTTTCAAATTTTCAAAAAACATTCCCATTTGTATTTTTTATAAAAATCTCAATGTATCACATACCAATTCATAAAACATATCCCAAGATCAAGTACATATAAAAACTCCGCGTGTGTGTACAAATCATGTCGGCGCCTTCCCGCGATCGTCACTAGTACCTGAAACACATAACACAAAACACTGTAAGCATAAATGCTTTGTGAGTTCACCAAAATACCACATATAACACATATTAGCAACTCGAAGCGATAACTCTGTGGGCCATTGGGCCCTAACTCTGTGGACCCTCTGGTCCAAGCTCTGTGGACCTCCCGGTCCTAACTTTGATATACACACAACATAAATCACATACAAATAATGCAGTGCAACACATCACATAGATAGCATAACAGATACTCTATCACATAACTCTGGTTACCTACTCAAGGTAAAGTATAGTGAGAAGACTCACCTCGGATGTCTCGGGTAATACCTTGCTCGTGTATACACTGATCTAACCTCTTCCTAAACACATAAACAATCATCTCAATCAATAACAGCTCTCCAGGCTAGACTAGACTCTCACATGTCCTCTAAGAATGCTAAAAGACCATTTTACCCTTCAAATAGTCCACAAGTCCAATTGTTGACCAAACCCTAAAAGTCAATAAAAGTCAACGGTCAAACCTTGACCAGACTTGTCGAGCGCACAATTGTGACTCGGCGAGTTTATGCGTGTCCTCATCACCCCCGGTTCTCATTTGACTCACTGGGTCAACCCTCCACTCTTCTAAATCATCATTGGTCGTAAACCATGGGACAACCCGACCCAACTCGTCGAGTCAGGCTCTTGACTCGGCGAGTTCAGTCGTGAACTCAAGTCCTCTAAATCCGCAATGACTCACCGAGTCACTTCCCCAACTCAGTGAGTCACCAACTATGTGGTTCTCGGGGAAACCTACCCCTACTCGTCGAGTTTGTTCTTGGACTCGGCGAGTTCATGCCATGTTCATACTTAATTGACCTCCTAAGGTCAGATATGTTCCTCTAATCTATAGATCTAACCTCCCCACGTATGATAATCATGTAAAGGTTGGATCTTGGTACACCTGCAATGCCCCCAAGCTCCCTTTTGGCGAAATAACCCCAAAAATGGACTTCTAGGCTCCTAACACTAAAGGCATGGCAAAAAGCAGTGTGATAAGAACTCTCTGGGCCTCTTAAGGTCCAAATCCATGAACCATTTAGGCTTGGGACCTCTCATACTCCATGCTCAAGCTAAAAGATGAATAAAGAAACCCTAGATTCCACTAGAATCATAAAATCACAAGAATGGCACAGATGGTTACGTCAAACAGCTTCCTCTGATAAAATAGGAGTGGATCCAAGCTCTTCAATCTGCTTAGCTTTCTCTATCTTCTTCCTTCTTGCTAAAACACACAAGAACTAGTGAGTTAGCCTTCCTTTTTGCACCACAACGATTTCTCTGCTCTCTAGGGTTTTTCTAAGGGGTAGTGGCCGCAAATGATGGCCATAAGGGCATTTAAATAGGTCCCAAACCCGGGAAATTAGGGTTTCACTTAACAACATGGACTCGCTGTGTCCATGGGTCGACTCGTCGAGTCCGATCATTAATCCGGATAAGAACCCGCGATCCTACTCGGCGAGTCTACGCATCAACTCCCCGACTTCCTCCAAAAAAACTCAAAATAAGAGAATAATATGATATACCTGGGAAACCGGATGTTACAATTCTACCCCACTTGAATTAGACTTTGCCCTCGAAGTCTTACTCTGCAAACAAATCTAGATGTGGCTCACGCATCTCTCGCTCTGGTTCCCAAGTCAGCTCGGACCCTCTCCGATGTTGCCACTAGACCTGCACTACGGGCACTTCCTTTTTCCATAGAACCTTGATCTTCCGCTCTAAAATCGCAACTGGTCTCTCAACATAGTTTAGGCTCGTATCCACCTGAATATCGTCTAATGGTACCACCGCCGACTCATCGGCCACACACTTCCTCAACTGTGATACGTGAAAGGTGTCATGAATCTCACCTAACTCCACAGGTAGCTCCAACCGGTAGGCTACCCTGCCTACCCTCACAATCACTTGGAATGGACCAATATATCAGGGCCCCAACTTGCCCCTCTTCCTGAACCGGATCACTCCTTTCCAAGGAGATACCTTCAGGAGTACGAAGTCACCAACCTGAAACTCGAGCTCCGAGCGACACCTATTTGCATAGTTCTTCTGACGACTTTGAGCCATCAGTAACCTCTGCTTGACCTGTTGAATCTGCTCAGTCGTCTGAAGCACTATCTCCATGCTGCCCATCACACGCTACCCGACCTCACCCCAGCAAATGGGAGTCTGACAGATCCTCCCATACAACAGCTGAAAGGGTGGCATACCAATGCTCGAATGATGGTTGTTGTCATAGGAAAACTCAGCCAAGGGTAAATACGTGTCCCAACTCCCTCCGAAGTCCAATACACATGCCCGAAGCATGTCCTCGAGCGTCTGAATTGTCCGTTCGCTCTGCCCATCAGTCTGTGGGTGGTATGCGGTACTAAAATGCAGCCTTACGCAACCCTTCATGAAATTTCTTCCAGAAACTGGAAGTGAAACGCACATCTGGATCTGAGCCGATCAAGATCGGTACTCCATGCCGCGATACCACCTCCCTCACATACAACTCTGCCAGCCTCTCAGCAGACAAACTCTCACTGATAGCAAGAAAGTGAGCGCTCTTCGTCAGCCTGTCCACAATCACCCGAATTGCATCGACACCCTTCCCAGTCCTTGGTAATTTGGTGATAAAATCCATAGAGAGTTGTTCCCACTTCCACTGGGGAACCTCGAGTGGATGCAACAAGCCATGTAGATGCTGATGCTCGGCTTTAACCCTGTGACAGGTCAAGCATCTCTCAACAAACCACGCGACATCCCACTTCATACAGGGCCACCATTATTCTCTCTTCAGGTCCAAATACATCTTAGTGGCCCCGGGATGTATCGAGAACCTCGATCGGTGGGCCTCCTCCAACCAAATGGTACGTGCTCCGCCCACAAATGGCACCCAAATGCGACCCTGGAAGGTCATAAGCCCTCGGCCATCAATGACGAACTCCGATACCTGTCCGATAACCCGTTCTCTATTGCGGTTCTCTGGTATGACGGCCTCAGCCTGGGGCCCTCGGATGATGTCCAACATCGGAGTCATCACTGTCAATATCATACAAACATGTCGTATCGGGGCGCTCTCCGCCATACGACTCAGGGCATCAGCTACAACGTTAGCCTTGCCCGGGTGGTACAGGATCCCACAATCGTAATAATTTACCACATCCAACCATCTCCTCTGGCGCATGTTCAGGTTGGGCTGATCCATCAAATACTTCAAGCTCTTGTGGTCCGTGTATATGGTACACCGAACCCCATACAGATAGTGATGCTAGACCTTAAGGGCGAACACTACTGCCCCCACCTCCAGATCGTGGGTTGGATACCTCGCCTCATGAGGCTTCAGCTGCCTCGATGTGTATGCTATCACATGCCCTCTCTGCATCAGCACCGTTCCCAGCCCCGATATCAATGCGTCACAATACACCACAAAGTCCTCCATCCTCTCCGGAAGGGCTAACACCGGGGCTTCGCATAGTCTCTGGCGAAGTGTCTCGGTGCTGCTCTGGGCCCCATGAAAAAGCCACACCCTTCTGGGTTAACATGGTGAGTGGCACGACGATCTTGGAGAAATCCCTAATAAAACTCCGATAATAGCCACCCAACCCTAAGAAAATCCTGATCTCCGTGGGTGATCTTGGCACCTCCCAACTCATCACTGCCTCAATCTTGGCCGGATCGACCAATATCCCATTCTAGTTAATGATGTGCCCTAGGAACTGGATATCTCGTAACCAGAAATCACACTTGGAGAATTTGGCATAAAGCCTCTCCGATATCAGAACTCCAAGGATCTCCCTCAAATGCTCCTCATGCTGCTCTCTGGATTTCAAATACACCAGTATATCGTCGATGAACACGATCACCGAGCGATCCAACATCGGCCTGCATACTCTGTTCATGAGATCTATGAATGTCGCTGGTGCATTGGTGAGCCCGAAAGGCATCACTACGAACTCGTAGTGCTCGTAACGCGTCCTGAATGCTGTCTTCTGGATATCCTCATCACGCACCCACACCTGATGATATCCAGATCTCAGATCAATCTTGGAAAACCAAGACGCTCCCTGCAACTGATCGAACAAATTGTCGATCCTCGGTAAAGGGTAACGGTTCTTGACTGTCAGCTTGTTCAACTCCCGGTAATAAATGCACATCTGGTGTGAACCATCTTTTTCTTGACAAACAGGATAGGGGCTCCCCACGGCGAACAACTCGGTCCAATAAACCCCTTCCCCAGCAGCTCCTGAAGCTGCAAGGTCAACTCCTGCATCTTTGGAAGTGCAAGGCAATAGGCGCTGCCCCCGGAACCAATTCGATGCGAAACTCTACCTGCCTCTCAGGAGGCACACCCAGCAACTCCTCGTGGAAAAAATCCGGGAACTCTCGCACTATCGGAACCTCATCAAATGACCTCAGTCTCCCTGAATCAACCCTCGTGACCATCACATACGCCACAAACCCACTGCAGCCCTCCTGTAGAGTCTGCCTCGCTCTAGTGGCCGAACAAAATGCTGACTCAGAACGTGTACCCTCGCCGTACACCATAAGAACTCCCCCACTAGGGTCTCGTATGGTCACCGGCTATTTCTCATAGTCGATAACCGCTCCAAATTTGCTCAACCAGTCCATGCCCACGATGACACAGACATCTCCCATCACAATAAGGACTAAATCAATCGGAAACTCAACGCCGAAAATCTCGAGTACACACCCTCGGATCACCTCTGTGGCATACACCGCCCTTTCGTCAGCTATGCAAACTCTCATAGCTCGACTCAATGTCTCTTGAATGATACCGATGTGCTGACTAAATGCCAAACATACAAAAGACCGGCTCGCACCCGAGTCAAATAACACCAAGGCAGGTATAGAACTCACAAGAAAAGTACCTACGTATAAGATAATATAAACACTATATCTCAAACATCAAATAAATACATGGAAGAATACATACCATCCACGATATCGAGCGCTGCGTGGACCTCCTCCGCGGTCAACTTCGGTGCCTCGGCCTTCACCAATTGGCTCTCGATTGCTCTGTCAGTAGTAGGAGCAGATCCCGGAGGTGCTCCCTGTGCTGATCCCTGCAGCTGCGGACACTCTGCCTTCCAGTGTCCGGTCTGGTTGTAGTGGAAACAAACTGCGAACCCATTGGGGCAATCCTTGGCCATATGCCTCTCCTTGCCGCACTTGTAGCATGACCCCGCTCTGCAAGCCCCATCATGACCCTTGTCACACTTGCCACAAGTGCGGCCCTTCTGGTTCCCTGATCTGGAATCGGCGGGCTTGGCCCGCTTGGCGGCTGGATGGGACTGCGCCGATCGCCGATCCCTCCCTTGAGACTCCGTCTCCTCCCTGGCCTGAGTCTCTAGCTCTATCTACCTCTTCCGAGCATTTGCCTGAAGCTCGGCAAATGTCCGGTACAACGAGTTCACCGCGAACTCTCGTATATCCTTCCTCAAAATACTCAGATATCGGCTCATACGTGCCTCTTCAGAAGACACGCGCTCTGGGTAGAACATCGCCCTCTCATGGAACATCCTGGTAATCACTGTAACAGACTCAGTACCTTGCTTGAGGGTCAAAAACTCCTGGGCCAAATGCTCCCTCTCCACCTAGGGAAGATACTCCTCTCGGAACATAGTGGTGAACCTCTCCCAGGTCACCGCAGCAAGCTCAACAGGCGAAAAGTGCGCCGTCACAAACTTCCACCAGTCCTTCGCTCCCAAGCGAAGCTGGTTCAGCACGAACCGGACCCTCAAATGCTCTGGACATGAGCACGTAAAGAAACACCCTTCAATGTCCGCAATCAACTTCATCGCCGCAATCGGATCCTATGTCCCGTCAAACTCTGGTGGTTTCATGTTGCTGAACTCCCAAAACAGCAACACATCACCACCTTGCGGCGTAGGCGCAACAACAGCAGCAGCAGAAAGTGCAGTATATCGCTCATCAAAAGTCTCTATCAGCGTGGTCTTGATAGATCCAAACATCTCTGGTATCTCTGCCCTGATGGTCGCAGCCACCTCCTCATGAATGATTCTACGGATCTCCTCATCACTAGCACTGCTACTCTCTGGTGTGCGGCGTGTCCCAACCATGATGTCTATAAATACAACATAAAAAATATCAGCGACTCACTCGAGCATACTCACACTCGATAACTCCACCCTACTTGTTCCTTAATACTCTAAGGATTCTTACTTGGACTGCGCACTGATCCAGTGTCTTCAGTAGTACGGGGCCAATACTACTATCCACACTGCATCTGCATTCACCCCAAGTCCTCCTCCTAAAGTCCCAAATTCCAAGTACTCTATTCTCAGTAATCGCAGGCTATTCGCTAGCAGATCTCTCATAAACTCCTCGCTGCTATCTAATAACTCTCAAGCTTCCTTAACAGCAAGACTCCTAGACTAAGGCATCACAAATCAGGCCACTTTAGTCCTAATAAGAATACCTAGTCTACTCTAGCATGCATAACATAACTCATCATATATCATAGCGTAACACATCTCATAACACTTATTGTAAGGGTATTTTGGAAAATCACCGTTCGGGAGCTGGCTGATCGTACACACGGCTCTGTTCTGGTTGTTGTGAAACTCTTTTACTCCTTGAAAATTATTTTATTATCAAAATTATTCCTCAAATCCTCAGTTTGAGTTCAGATACGCCCGAAGGCGCATCCGAGTCCCTCAAACCAAGGCTCTGATACCAACTTGTAACACCATAAAAATTTAAACAATTTTTCACATTTTCAAAACACATTCCCATTCGTAATTTTTATAAAAATCTCAATGTATCACATATCAATTCATAAAACATATCCCAAGATCAAGTACATATAAAAACTCCACGTGTGTGTACGAATCATGCCGGCGCCTTCCCATGATCATCGCTAGTACCTGGAACACATAACACAAAACACTGTAAGCATAAATGCTTAGTGAGTTCCCCAAAATACCACATATAACACATATTAGCCACTCGAGGCTATAACTCTGTGGGCCCTTGGGCCCTAACTCTATGGACCCTCTGGTCCTAGCTCTGTGGACATCTCGGTCCTAACTCTGATGTACACACATCATAAATCACATACAAATAATGCAGTGCAACACATCATTAGATAGCTTACAAGATACTCTATCACATAAGTCTGATTACCTACTCAAGGTAAAGTATAGTGAGAAGACTCACCTCGGATGTCTCGGGTAATACCTCGCTCGTGTATACACTGATCTAGCCTCTGCCTAAACACATAAACAATCATCTCAATCAATAACAGCTCTCCAGGCTAGACTAGACTCTCACATGTCCTCTAAGAATGCTAAAAGACCATTTTACCCTTCAAATAGTCCACAAGTCCAATTGTTGACCAAACCCTTAAAGTCAACAAAAGTCAATGGTCAAACCTTGACCAGACTCGTCAAGTGCATAATTGTGACTCGGTGAGTTTATGCGTGTCCTCATCACCCCCGGTTCTCATTTGACTCACTGGGTCAACCCTCCACTCTTCTAAATCATCGCTGGTCGTAAACCGTGGTACAACCCGACCCAACTCGTCGAGTCAGGCTCTTGACTCAGCGAGTTCATTCGTGAACTCAAGTCCTCTAAATCCCTAATGACTCACCGAGTCACTTCCCCAACTCAGTGAGTCACCAACTATGTGGTTCTTGATGGGTTTTAGCCATATGAACATTCCTATGTGCACATGCAACCCTAATGCTTGGATCTAGGTTTCTCTAATTGAACATGAATTGAATCCAAGACTTCTAATGGCTAATAGAGTATAATAACAATATGAAATTAAAATTAGAAGTTTACCTTGAATCTCTTGCTTGATCTTCTTGTCCTTGAGGCTTTAGAGTCACAATTGTCACTCCTCTAATGGCTTACAAACACCAACTAGCAAAGAAGATGATTTAGGAGAAAGGAGAGGGAACAAATCGGCCAGGGTTTCTTCTCTAAGCACAAGTGTCGATTTCCCTTGACCTTTGGGGTCTATTTATACTTGTAAGGCTCCTAGGGTTTCACCCTTAGACACTATTCCAATAGTCTCCCACTTGGATAAGTCTAGTAACTATATACAAGACGAAAATGCGCTTCTTGTTGACATATCCAAGACGAAAATGCCACAAGGATGCTCTATCCATACCATTGGAAGAATCCATGCATAAAACATCATTTCCTAAGTTATCTACAATCATAACAGTTTCATAAATTCCATTACACGGTATTGCTTCAAAATATAAGACACCATTTAGATAAGCAAGAATAGAACCATTCTCATTATTGAAAGAAAATCTAAAACCTTGTCTAAACAAACCATGAAATGAAATGATGTTTCTTGCCATTCCTGGTGAATAGAAACAATTGTTCAAATCTAAACATAAACCAATTCTAAGCACTAAAGAATACACTCCAATCTTGGTCACAGGAAACGATCTTCTGTTCCCCATGATTAGATTTATTCTTCCATGCTCCACATCCCTAATTCTTCTTAGCCCCTGCAATTCAAAACAATTGTGGTAACCACAACCGGTGTCAAGGACCCAAGAAATAGAATGAGATGAGTCATTAGATTTAATTGTATAAATACCTGTGAAACGGCTTGATCTTTCCTTCCCATATGGCTTGCAGGTAGTCTGGGCAGCTTCTCTTCCAATGCCCTATTTTATGGAAATGATGGCACTCTGCCTCCTTAGGGTTAGGGTTAGGCTTAGCGGGATCAACTTTGGTCCCACTAGAGGAGGAACCATCTAGGGACTTTCCCTTGCGGTGGCCCTTAGACGGAGCCTTCCTCTTCTTGCCTCTTCCTTGCCCAATGGCCAAAACAGGAGCAGCGGGTGGATTGGGAGTGGGTACAACAGACTTTTCCTTAAGGTTGCTTTTAGCAACCCTAAGGAGACCTTGGACCTAAGGTAACCTCTGCTTTGTTCATGTGGTAGGTCATCCTAAATTGATTGTAACACGAAGGTAAAGAGTGAAGCACCATGTCGATCGCCAAGTCTTCCCCAAAGTCAACAATCAACTTGCGAAGACGATCGACATACCTTTGCATCTTTTGCAGGTGCACGGTAAGAGATTCTACATGACCCATTTTGGCGGAAATCATGTTAGTGAAAATCTCATAACGCTCTTGCCTCGCATTTTGGTGGGATCTCTCCAACAAGTCTTGGTGCATTTCATACGGATACATGTCCTCATAGGACTTTTGGAATTCGGCATTCATGGTAGCTATCCTGATGCAATGTACCTTTGTTGCATCACGTTCATGAGTCTCAAAAGCAGTCATTTCATCCGGAGTAGCGATTTATGGGTTGATCTTCTCGAGCTTCTCATCGAGGACCTACTCCTTGTCCTCATAGCGAGCAATTGTGCGAATGTATCTTATCCATTCGCTAAAGTTCGTCCCATCAAAAGTCACCTTTTGACAAAGGCTCATCAATGTGAATGAACTAGCAGCAACGTTGTTTGGGTTCGACATCTACAAATAGAAAGGACAAAGATATATTAGAATATGAATCCCTAATTATCACCCAATAAGAAAAATTAGGGCTAGGATCCAACAACAATATTTACATATAATAAAAGGGATGCCGTAATCTAACATGAAAACAATTTGAAGGTAAGTGAATGACGATTCACTAATTCTCCACCACAAAAACATAACTTTAAGTTCTAAATGTATTGAGAATTCCTAGGTTTGGATGAGATTCATTGAAACTTTTCAATGGCATGTTTAAATCTCGATTTGCCCCTCTCGTTTGTGACTGGGATACCGAGGATCACAAAGTGGGTGTGAATTACCATGCAAATTCACATGGTGCCTTCATTGTAGCAATCACCTATCTGATGTGCCGGTAAACCACACACACTCCATCGAACTATGATAAACAATGAATCACCCTTTGCCACCTTTGCTTAGAACTAATTAGTGTGCCGGTAAACCACACACGCTCCACTAACTTCTTAGCAAGGGTGCAAAGTGTAATTTCATGGGATTGCATCAATTCACTTTTCCTAAAGTAACTAAGATTGGGAAATTTTGAAAAAAACATGTAGTTACTTTGTATTTCATATTATACTTTTAATGAAGAGATGAGGTTGCCCTATCCTACCCGTTCGGCTAACGACCCTCCACCGATCAAGCAAGCGGTGGGTGTGAGTGTACACCCATTAAGCGCCATTTTATAGGCAGCAACCTTATAGCCACCTTATAGATCGGCTTCGTGAATGAGGCCTACTAACAGTAAGACTAGCATTTTTAATTATACATATATATATATATATATATATATATATATATATATATATATATATATATTAATCTTGTAATATTATATTAGTATAGGGTTGAATTTTAAACTTGTAAAATTCTAGGGTTTGAAATTTAACTTTTCTAAATTAAAACTTTTAATCACAAAACATAAATTTCAAAACTTGAGGGCAAGTTTGAAATCTTTTTTAAAACATAGAGGATCAAATAACAAATAATCCAAATTAACAATTAATCACATAATTATCCATATTTGATTTATTTAATGATTTCTTGCATAACAATTTACCAATTAAGTTAAAATAATTAATCAATTATTATATAAGGAAATAAATATTTAATTAATTGATAAATATCTTCAATTAGGTCAAGAATATACTCATATATATCATAAAATCAGATTTATATTGATCTAATATGATTAAGGCAAATATCTTAAAGATAAACAACAAGAAATCCCGAAGATTGCTCTTTCTGACGCTCGAACTCGCCGAGTTGAGCCTACTCGCCGAGTACCACCATGGGACTCGCCGAGTTCATCAGGCAGAGGACAAAAAAATGATTTTTTAAGCAACAAACAAGCAATCAATGCATCGATTCAATAGAAACCAATCTAGGCTCTGATACCACTGATGGGTTTTAGCCATATGAACATTCCTATGTGCTTGACTAATCATTCCATAGAATTGCCAGCCATGATATCTAACAGAGGACTGTACGATCCCTTATCTAAAGGACAAGATTGATTAGATCAGAGTTTGACAGCGTCTTTGAGAGCTACGATTGCAAATCGAATTGTACTTGTGCATATAGTTACTAGACTTATCCAAGTGGGAGGCTGTTGGAATAGTGTCTAAGGCTGCAACTATATTAGGCAAGTATTTGACCCGATTGTGCATGGTCCTTTTGGGTTGCCTTCACCATAGCAACTTGATAGGATGATTTATTAAGAGAGAATAAATATTATTAATATATTATGAGAATAATATAAAGAATAATAATATTGTTATTTGATTAATATAAGTCATAAATTAATTGGTATTAATTTGGTGACTTAAAGAGATTAATTAAATAAGAGGGTATAAACTGTCAATTGTTTGATAGTTACACTTTAGACTGTAAATCCTTATTGGATAGGGGTTGGATGAATTCTAGAGCTAAGGATAGCTCAAAATCGTCCAAGGCTATCTATGGTAAGGATATGGATTGCTTTAAGAGTAGATTATCCAACTAGGGTTTAAGTTGTAACCCTTAAGGAGTCTACAAGTATAAATAGACCCCATGGCTTAGGGAAATGCGCACCTCATTGAGAATAGAGAATCCCTGGCCAATTTCCTAGCCTCTCTCTCCCAAATCATCTTCTTTGCTATTTGGTGTTTGTAAGCCATTAGAGGAGTGACAATTGTGACTCTAGAGCTCCAAGACAACAAGATCAAACAAGAGATTCAAAGGTATGATTCTAGACCTGATTTTGTATTGTTCTCATACCTAATTAGTCATTAGAAGTCTTGGATTCAAAGCATGTTTAATTAGAAAGCCTAGATCCAAGCATTAGGGTTTTGGATGCGCACATAGGAAAGTTCTTATGGCTAAAACCCATTAGTGGTATCAGAGCCTAGCTTGGTTTCTATTAAATTGTTGCTTGTTTGTTTGAAACTTAACTACAAAATTCGATTTTTGTGTTTTTGAGTCATGGACTCGGCGAGTTCCATAGTGGACTCGGCGAGTTGGCCAGACTCGGCGAGTCCCTTGGTGCACTCGGCGAGTCCAAGCGTCAGGAAAGGCCAGATTTGGGATTTCTTCATGATTATCTTATGGAAACTTACCTTAATCATATTAGATCAACCCTAATCCGATTTTTTGATATATATGACTATAATCTTGATCTAATTAAAGATATTTATCAACTAATAAAATATTTAATTTCCTTATATGATAATTAATTAATTATTTTGATTAAATTGGTAATTATCTTGCAAGAAATCTTGAATAAATCAAATATAGATAATTAGGAAATTAATTGTTAATTAGAATTATTTGTTATTTGATCCTCCATGTTTTAAATGTTTAAAACTCGTCAAGTTTTGAAATTTATGTTTTGTGATTAAAAGTTTTAATTTAGACAATTTAAATTTCAAACCCTAAGTTTTTAAAAGTTTAAAATACAACCTTATACAAATATAATATTACAAGATTTATATATATATATATATATATATATATATATATATATATATATATATATATATATATATATATATATATGTATAACTAAAATGCTAGTCCTACCGTTAGTAGACCTCATTCACGAAGCCGATCAATAAGATGGGTATAAGGTTGCAGCCTATAAAATGGCGCTTAATGGGTGTACACTCACACCCACCGCTTGCTTGATCGGTGGAGGGTCGTTAGCCGAACGGGTAGGATAGGGCAACCTCATCCTCTCATTAAAAGTATAATATGAAATACAAAGTAACTACACATTTAAAAAAAATCCCAATCTTAGTTACTTTAGGAAAAGTGAATTGATTTAATCCCATGAAATTACACTTTGCACCCTTGCTAAGAAGTTAGTGGAGCGTGTGTGGTTTACCGGCACACTAATTGGTTCTAAGCAAAGGTGGCAAAGGGTGATTCATTGTTTATCATAGTTCAATGGAGCATGTGTGGTTTACCGGCACATCGAATAGGTGATCGTTACAATGAAGGCACCATGTGAATTTGCATGGTAATTCACACCCGATTTGTGAACCTCGGTATCCCAGTCACAAACAAGAGGGGCATATCGAGATTTAAACATGCCATTGAATAGTTTCAATGAACCTCATCCGAACCTAGGAATTCTCAATACATTTAGGACATATCGTTAGGTTTTTATAGTGGAGAATTAGTGAATCGTCATTCACTTACCTTCATATTATTTGCATGTTGGATTACGGCATCCCTTTTCTAATATGTAAATATTGTTGTTGGATCCTAGCCCTAATCTTTCTTATTGGGTGATAATTAGGGATTCATATTCTAATCTATCTTTGTCCTTTCTATTTGTAGATGTCGAACGCAAACAACGCTGCTGCTAGTTCTTTCACATTGATGAGCCTTTGTCAAAAGGTCACTTTCGATGGGACGAACTTTAGCGAATGGATAAGATACATTCGCACCATTGCTCGCTATGAGGATAAGGAGTATGTCCTCGATGAGAAGCTCGAGAAAATTAACCCTGAAATCGCTACTTCGGCTGAAATGACCACTTTTGAAACTCATGAGCGCGATGCAACGAAGGTACATTGCATCATGGTAGCCACCATGAACTCCGAATTCCAAAAGTCCTATGAGGACATGTACCTGTACGAGATGCATCAAGACTTATTGGAGAGATACCACCAAAACGCGAGACAAGAGCGTTATGAGATTTTCACTAACATGATTTCCACTAAGATGGGTCATGGAGAATCTCTTACCGTGCACCTGAAAAAGATGCAAAGGTATGTCGACCGACTTCGCAAGTTGAATGTTGACTTTAGGGAAGACTTGGCGATCGACATGGTGCTTCACTCTTTGCCTCCGAGCTACAATCAAGTTAGGATGACCTACCACATGAACAAAGAGGAGGTCACCCTAAGCAAACTCCAAGGTCTCTTGAGGGTCGCTGAGAGCAACTTCAAAGACAAGTCTGTTGCACCAACTCCCAATCCACCCACTGCTCCTGTCTTGGCTATTGGTCAAGGGAAGGGAAAGAAGAGGAAGGCTTCGTCTATGAACTATCGCAAGGTTAAAGCCCGAGATGGTGCCTCTTCTAGTGGGACCAAGGTTGATTCTGCTAAGCCCTGCCCTAACCCAAAGGAGGCAGAGTGCCACTACGTCTATAAGATAGGACATTGGAAGAGAAGCTGCCCAGAGTACCTGCAAGCCATTAAGGAAGGAAAGATCAAGCCGTCTTTCATAGGTATATACGCAATTAAATCTAACGATTCTAATCATGCTATTTCATGGGTTCTTGATACCGGTTGTGGTTATCACATTTGTTCTAATGTGCAGGGACTGAGAAGAAGTAGGGATGTGGAGCAAGGAAGGATCAATCTAATCATGGGGAACAGAAGATCGTCGCCTGTGACCAAGATTGGAGTGTATTCTTTAGTGCTTAGGAATAATTTATGTTTAGATTTGAACAATTGTTGCTATTCGCAAGAAATGGCTAGAAACATCATTTCATTTCATGGTTAGTTTAGACAAGGTTTTAGATTTTCTTTTAATAACGAGAATGGTTCTATTTTGGCTTATCTAAATGGTGTCTTTTATTTTGAAGCTATACCATGTAATGGAATTTATGAAACTGTTATGATTGTTGATAACTTAGGAAATGATGTTTTAAACATAGATTCTTCCAATAGTATGGATAGAGCATCCTTGTGGAATTATCGTCTTGGACATGTCAACAAGAAACGCATAGCCCAACTCCAAAAGGATGGAGTGTTGGAGTCATTCGACCTTAGGGAAGATGACACGTGCGAGTCTTGTTTGCTTGGAAAAATGACTAAATCACCGTTCACGAGTACGTGTGAAACGGGTGAGGGTCTATTGGACCGAATACATACCGATGTATGTGGACCGTTTAGATCAACCACGAAGGATGGGAATCGTTTCTATGTGACTTTTACTGATGATTATAGTAGATATGGGTATATCTATTTAATCAAGCAAAAGTCATAAACCTTTGAAAAGTTCAAAGAGTTCAAGAATGAAGTGGAGAATCAATTGGGCAGGAAAATCAAGATGCTTCGATCCGATCGAGGAGGAGAGTACCTAAGTCTTGAATTCCACGATTATCTCAAGGAGTGTGGAATAGTTTCACAATTGATGCCTCCTAGGACAACGCAGTTGAATGGTGTGGCAGAAAGGCGTAATCGAACCTTGTTGGACATGGTTCGCTCTATGATGAGTCGTGCTTCACTACCTATCTCTTTTTGGGGGTATGCCATAGAGACTTCCGGCCATATCCTTAACCGAGTCCTTACTAAGAAGATTGCCACAACACCTCACGAGATGTGGATAGGGAAAGCTCCCTCATTGGCACATATCAAGGTTTGGGGTTGCGGGGCTTTCGTAAGACGAGATACTCACGACAAGCTCGAACCTCGTAGTGAGCGATGTATTTTCATCGGCTACCCGCATAAATCCTTTGGATATATCTTCTATAGACCGAAGGACAATGTTGTCTTTGTTGCGAGGAGAGGAGTTTTCCAAGAGCGAGAACTCATAGGCCAAGGAGACAGTGGGAGGCAAATCGAGCTTGAAGAGATTCAAGAGTCGATAGATGAAGGAACCTCTACCGCTGGCACTCAACCCGAGGAGGAAACTCCGGTTGAACCAATTGACGAATCCTTACCTCTTAGACGTTCCGATAGAGTTAGAGTTCAACCCCAGTTTTATGGTTTTCATATTACTACCAAAGGGGACACGTATATTAGTGATGGTACACTAATAAATCTTGATGAACCTAATAGCTATAAGGAAGCCATGGTAGGCCCGGAGTCTGCAAAATGGAAAGAGGCAATGGATAGCAAGATCCAATCCATGTATGATAACCAAGTTTGGAATTTGGTTGATAATGTGCCCGAACGTAAGATCGTTGGGTGCAAGTGGATCTTCAAGAAGAAGATCGACGTGGATGGAAAAGTACACACATATAAAGTGCGATTGGTTGCAAAGGGCTTTACTCAAACTCCCGGAGTTGACTATGAAGAGACCTTCTCACCAGTTGCGAAGATAAAATCTATTAGAGTGATGCTAGCTATTGCCGCATTTCATGATTATGAGATATGGCAAATGGATGTCAAGACCGCTTTCATTAACGGAAAGTTGGATGAGGATGTTTACATGGCTCAGCCAGAGGGGTTTGCGGATCCAAAGCATCCGAATAGAGTGTGTAAGCTTGAGAAGTCCATTGATGGACTTAAACAAGCGTCTCGCAGATGGAATCTTTGCTTCGATAAGAAAGTCAAAGAGTTTGGATTTGTACGAAGCGAAGATGAATCATGTATATATATGTCAAAGCCAGTGTCAGTATAGTTAGCTTCCTCGTTCTATATGTCGATGACATATTACTCATAGGAAACGACATCCCGACTCTGCAGGAAGTTAAGTCCTGGCTTGGGAAGTGCTTCGCTATGAAGGACCTCGGAGAGGCTTCTTACATTTTGGGAATAAGGATAGTAAGAGAAAGAAGTAAGAGACTAATTGGACTTAGTCAGAAATGAGCCGAGTACCATACGCTTCCGCAGTTGGCTCAATCATGTACGCTATGACTTGTACTCGCCCTGATGTAGCCTTTGCTTTGAGCATGGTTAGTAGATATCAAGGGAACCCTGGCAGAGCCCATTGGATTGCACTGAAGAATATCCTTAAGTACCTTCGGAGGATGAAGGAATGGTTCTTAGTCATCGGAGGGAGTGATGAATTGAAGGTGAGAGGGTATAGTGACGTCAGTTTTCAGACCGACAGGGACAACTACCGTTCGCAGTCGGGCTGGGTCTTTACCCTGAATGGAGGAGCAGTGACTTGGAAAAGTTCCAAGCAGGAAACCGTAGCTGATTCAACGTGCGAATCAGAGTACATTGCAGCGAGTGAAGCGTCGAAGGAGGCAATATGGCTGAAGAACTTCATCGGTGATCTTGGAGTTGTACCTGCCATAAAGGAGCCCATGGAGATTTTCTATGATAATGAAGGAGCGGTTGCCTTGACCAAGGAACCGAGAGATCATGGTAGATCAAGACATATCGACAGAAAATATCACTTTGTTAGACATCCTATAGAAGAAGGACAACTCGTAGTGAAGAGGATATCATCAGAAGATAACCTAGCAGATCCGCTTACGAAGGGACTGAGTAGGGTTAAGCACTTGCAGCATGCTAGGAGTATTGGGCTGAAGGATGATATTAGCATAGATTAGATAGATAGTATTAGAAACGTGTAATAGATAAATGTAATTAACATTTGATGATTAAATCAAGGAGTTTTATTATTAAGTAATGTTACTGTCTTATGTTAATTGTTTAACTATTGTTTCATTTTGCATGTTTTGACTTCCAGAATAACTGAGTTTATTAAGAATAATCGAATTATTCAAATTGTCCACAATCGTTCATATGTTGGAAGTAGATATGAATGAAGATTGTCATGAATCGGTGTGTAGATTGTCTAAATGGTATTAGACATAGCAAAGGGTTGCTGCAACATTCATGAGTGCTTATGAACTAGTTTTGAGCGTTGGAACAAACCCGCACTTGCTGGAATCACCTTATGGAATATGATATAAAAGGGTGATCGCAAGACGATAATATCATATAGTCTTAAAACCTAGATATATGGTTTGTTATTTGTTAATTGATTGTACACTGATAATGGGAAAACGCATCAGTAACTCGGTGTCATAAAACGCATTGTTGTCTATAGTTGGTTAATGAATAAGTAAATGCATATAAGTCGAAGTTTATTTGTAAATTTTATCCTAAGAAGGTAAAAGTGATATCTCGGCCGCTCGATGATTTGATTTGACTTATGTGTCGGGCCCGGTCAGAACTGAATTTATGTGTTCAATTAAGTTCTATGTCAAATAAATCAGAGGTCGAGAAACCTAAATGCTTGACTAATCATTCCATAGAATTGTCAGCCATGATATCTAACAGAGGACTGTCCGATCCCTTATCTAAAGGACAAGATTGATTAGATCAGAGTTTGACAGCGTCTTTGAGAGCTATGATTGCAAATCGAATTGTACTTGTGCATATAGTTACTAGACTTATCCAAGTGGGAGGCTATTGGAATAGTGTCTAAGGCTGCAACTATATTAGGCAAGTATTTGACCCGATTGTGCATGGTCCTTTTGGGTTGCCTTCACCATAGCAACTTGATAGGATGATTTATTAAGAGAGAATAAATATTATTAATATATTATGAGAATAATATAAAGAATAATAATATTGTTATTTGATTAATATAATTCATAAATTAATTGGTATTAATTTGGTGACTTAAAGAGATTAATTAAATAAGAGGGTATAAACTGTCAATTGTTTGATAGTTACACTTTAGACTGTAAATCCTTATTGGATAGGGGTTGGACGAATTCTAGAGCTAAGGATAGCTCAAAATCGTCCAAGGCTATCTATGGTAAGGATATGGATTGCTTTAAGAGAAGATTATCCAACTAGGGTTTAAGTTGTAACCCTTAAGGAGTCTACAAGTATAAATAGACCCCATGGCTTAGGGAAATCGGCACCTCATTGAGAATAGAGAACCCCTGGCTGATTTCCTAGCCTCTCTCTCCCAAATCATCTTCTTTGCTATTTGGTGTTTGTAAGCCATTAGAGGAGTGACAATTGTGACTCTAGAGCTCCAAGACAACAAGATCAAACAAGAGATTCAAAGGTATGATTCTAGACCGGATTTTGTATTGTTCTCATACCTAATTAGTCATTAGAAGTCTTGGATTCAAAGCATGTTTAATTAGAAATCCTAGATCCAAGCATTAGGGTTTTGCATGCGCACATAGGAAAGTTCTTATGGCTAAAACCCATCAAAATGGACTTCTAGGCTCCTAACACAAAAGGCATGGCTAAAAGCAGTGTGATAAGAACTCTCTGGGCCTCTTGTGGTCTAAATCCATGAACCATTGAGGCTTGGGACCTCTCATACTCCATGCTCAAGCTAAAAGATGCATAAAGAAACCCTAGATTCCACTAGAATCATAAAATCACAAGAATGAGACAGATGGTTACCTCCAATAGCTTCCTCTGATCAAATAGGAGTGGATCCTAGCTCTTCAATCTGCTTAGCTTGCTCTATCTTCTTCCTTCTTGCTAAAACACACAAGAACTAGTGAGTTAGCCTTCCTTTTTGCACCACAACTATCTCTATGCTCTCTAGGGTTTTCTCAGGGGTAGTAGCCGCAAATGATGGCCATAAGGGCCTTTAAATAGGTCCTAAACCCGGGAAATTAGGGTTTCACTTAACAGCGTGGACTCGCCGAGTCCATGGGTCGACTCGTCGAGTCCGGTCATTAATCCGGATAAGAACCCGCGATCCTACTCGGCGAGTCTACGCATCAACTCGCCGAGTTCCTCCAAAAATACTCAAAATAAGAGAATAATATGATATACCTGGGAACCCAGATGTTACACACAAACTATAAGCACAAAGCTTAGTGAGTTCCCCA
Organism: Lactuca sativa; assembly: GCF_002870075.4. Lineage (NCBI taxonomy): Eukaryota > Viridiplantae > Streptophyta > Magnoliopsida > Asterales > Asteraceae > Lactuca > Lactuca sativa. The sequence continues at coordinate 138,153,623 of NC_056627.2, forward strand.
AGTACCACATACCATACATAACATACGAGCCATAAATGACATACATATACAACATAAAACAGAAGATGCTATGTGCCACTTATAGTCTTGCCATTATGCCACGAGCCGTATTATGGTATTCTTTTCTAGGCCAACGTCCAAAACCATGGGTATTATAGATAAGTGCCATGAGCCACCTCCTGGTCTTCCATGCAACCATCACAAACACAAGTAGCATACAATCTATAACTACTTAACTAATTAACCGCTAGAGTACAGACTCCGGTCTTGCATACAGATTGCCAGGAGCCACCTCCTGGTCTTTTGTATAAAATTCCAAGGGCCACCCCTGGTCTTCCTATAATACATAAACCAAATGCGTCGACATTGGTGCCTTCAACCCATAGTATAGTGAGGAGACTCACCTCGACAACTGAACTCACAAATAAATCTCTAACCGTTGATTCGCTAGAATCCCCACGCTATCAAACAAATAACACCCAAGTAACAATCGGGTTTCAAAAAATCCAATAATCCATATATGGGGAAAAAGACCATATTACCCCTCACCTAGTTTATTCCAAGACTAAGGCCCAAACTCACAATCATAAAGGCCCACAAAACAAATAATCATACAAAACCCATTTATCGTCTAGTGTTCCATTTTGGTCCCAAAACCTTACATAGGCCTTACCCTAATGCCCATTAACTTTTCACTAATCCAAGCACTTGTCTACAGATGGCCCAGCAAATCCCCAAGCAATCCAAGCCCAAACGATAGCCCAAACCTAAAATGACACCATAAGGCCCAAATATCCAAATTTGGCCCAAACCCATCACGGGCCTAATCCAAGAAGGCCCAACATCCAAAAGGCTTAAAATAACCAATGGTCAAACCTGGTCAAACTTATGGTCAACACTCTATGGACAAAAAGTCAACAAATCAAGACAGTCCAACATGCGGAGTACGCCCCTTGTACTCAGCTGGTACGCCCAATGTACACCCTTTGGGGCCAGTACGTGCAGCGCACCACATGGGTACGCCCAACGTACTCACCTAAACTCCAATCTTCTCCATTAAGCACTTACCTACTTAAGTCCTTGCTCCAAAGACTCAGATCTGATTCCCATGGACGACTTATCACGTAATGTTGGAAATTTTACTTGGATGCATGACTTAAGGGGGCTCTAGAGCTCAAAAGAGCTTAATGAAGGGTCAGTCAGGGGTTGACTTTGACCTTGTCTTTGACCAAGGATCTACCAGTGGTTCCAGGGGTATTTTGGTAATTGTTGTTATTGTTTGAGTTCAGTGCATTGGTGACTGTCCAGAGGTGGAGATCTTATCAGTGATCGGAGCAGCTTGAGCTATCTGTTCAGTCGGCAGTTTCGAGGTGAGTTATCCTCACTATATCGCTAGGGTTTATGGCACCAAGGCCGACCCTTTTTACCGGATGGAAATCCAGGTAGTTGTCATTATATGTTACAGGCCGGAAGGCATTACTATGTGGACTGGAAGGTCATGGTCTGGAAAGGCGTATGTATGCATTTAGTATGTTGACTGATTCATAGGGTAATGTTATGATAGTGACCGGCTAGACCGGTATCTTGTTAGAGTAATGCTATGATATGTAATCTGTTGATCGATTGTTGTCTATGAACTGCTATATGATTATTCGTTATGTTGTATATGCATTTTATGCTTATGGGCCGGAAGGCAATATATGTTGTGGGCCGGAAGGCAATATGTTATGGGCCGGAAGGCAATATGTTATGGGCCGGAAGGCGATTATGTTGTGCGATGGACCGGAAGGTCAGGGCCTGGAAAGGCGTATATGTGGTTGGTATTCTGGGGGTATCTCACTAAGCTTTCGGGCTTACAGTTGTGGTTTTATGTTTCAGGTTATCAAGAGTCTGTGGCAAGGCAAGGGCGTGATCGTACCGTTCCACGCGTTGGTGTTTTATGATATGAACCTGGGAAATTACTCTGTTTAATAATGTATTGAAAACCTTTTTGCATCAATGTTAATAAAATGGGTGATTTTGAAAAGTTTTAATTTTTTTGAAATTTTGGATGTTACAAGTTGGTATCAGAGCCTTGGTTTGAGTGAATTGGGGAAACATTCGTGTGACTCCAGTCTCAAATCGAGGAGGATTTTAAAAAGAGAAATTAAAATGGTTTTCAAATTTAGTAAAAGGAGGACGCGGAGGTACGATCAGCCGGAGCCAGTAAGTAACCCCAAGATACCATACGTGATATTGTTTTATTGAGCTTGATAGAACAACATGCTAGAGTTAGGCTAGGGATCTTCAGGAATTCATGATAATGTTGCCTGATATGTGATGCCTGTAGCCTAGGGTCCCCTATGGGATGTTCTCAGTGTTCCTCTAGTGGTGAGGGTTGATAGTTGTTATGCATGTTCCCTAGGGTATTGTGGTAGTACTTGATACAAATATGGGTAGGTGTGGAAGGTAGTATGGGCCCGTACTACTGAAGCACAGGACCCATACGCGTATTAGGGAAACCATGGTCTCTAGGGTAGGGTTGCGAGAGTTGGATCCCAGGATTGTCAGAAGTGTCTGGGATTTGGTATGGTGTTTTCGGTATAGAGATTTCGAGGCATGATGATAGTGGATCCGGATCAGGATCGGGAGCTGGAGAGCGAGTTCCGGGTGGATCGGTACCGTCTGAGGTTATCGATCGGACGAGCACGAACGAGTTGGACGCGAAGGTTCGCGAGATCCTGCGTGATGAGGTTGCTGCATTGCTACGGGCTGAGTTGTCGGAATTGTTTGGGTCGATCAGGACTGCCATGGTTGAGTAGTTTGATGAGCGATATGCGGCTCTCGCAGAGACGCTTGCCGCGGCTGTTACAGCGGCTGTAGCAGCGGCAAAGGGAAGACCTAGTCGGGGTTTCAGTATCGGGACTTCTATTATACGAAGCCTCCCACATTCGATGGAGTTCAGGACCCGATTGTTGCTATGAGATGGTTATCAGACTTGGAGGGGTGTTTCTCCACGAGTTTATGCCCTGCTGATCAGAGGGTGAGGTGTGCTCTGAACCTGTTGAGGCTAGGAACGAAGGATTGGTGGAGATTGACTACGAGGTCATTTTCCGATGCGCAGAGGGCTGCAGTTTCATGGGATCAATTCAGAGAGATGTTCAGTACTCGCTAGGTTCCGCGGGATGAAAATGAGAGATTGGCTCGGGAATTCCTTGAGCTGAAGCAGGATGTGGAGTCGGTGACTGAGATCACCAGGATGTTTATTGAGAGGGCGATGTTTTGCCCTGAGTTCGTTTTGGAGCAGGCTCAGATGTCCCGATATCTGAGTATGCTCAAGGGGGATATCAGACAGTTCGTGTCTGCGCAGAGGTGTGAGACCTTGTTGGTGTTGCAGGAGGCCGCCATGCGGCGTGAGTTAGAGGTTGAGTTGCAGTTGCGTGAGCTAAGGCAGGCTCCGATGCAGTCGCAGCCAGCGCCGAAACGGTCCAGTACCGTTGATGTTAGAATGGGGGATCGGAGCGGCCACACTTGTGGGAAGTATGGGAGGGGTCACACCGGAGTTGCTGGTACAGTGGTGCATGCCGCAAGTGCGGAAAAGAGGGGCACTATGCGCGGGATTGTCGGCAGTCAGTGCCGATTCGGGATTTGAGGATTTGTCATCATTGTCGGCAGGTTGGACATTTGAGGGTAAACTGTCCACAGTTTTCTGCAGGATCGGTGCAGGCTCTAGCACCGGCCACCTTGAGGAGTTCAGGAGGAGGACATGATGGAGCGGAGCCCAAGGGCTCAGAGTCGTGCTTATCGGCTTGCGGCAGAGGGAGACGGAGCAGTGCCGGAGGCAGCTGCGGGTATAATGCTTTCTTGATGTCTTGATTATCTTGCGTTGATTGTGGCGTATTGTTGTGCTGGTATCTTGTGTGGATTTCGATGCAGTATTCGTTGTTTCGCGGGTTTGGCATGGTTAAGGAATGGTGTTTCAGGTTTTTGCTTTGGCATTCGTTGTTCCCTGATGGTTGGTATGGTTATAGTTGGTGTTTTGGTGCCGGTATCCTTGTGCGGTTTTCGATGTGGTATCCATCCTTTGGCAGGTTGTGGGTTTGGTTACGGGTTATTGTTGGGAATTCCGTTGGTTATCGTTCGTGAGGGTTGTTAGTGGAGATACGGCACTGGGTTGAATGTCGGGTAGCATCTGCAGTCGTAGAGTGGATAATTGAAAGACCGGATTCTTTTGGGTGGTTTGATCAGGGAGGAGATGTGTTTTGCTGAGGGTTGCTTATGCTTGTGGGAAGCCGTCAGTGTGTAAATGTTCTCTTTGTGCAGGATTGTTCTGAAAGGTCGTTAATGACGATCGGTGGCAGTTAGTCAGTGCTTTAGTGGGGGAGAATTGGAGAATTCTCCGGGAGATCGATGAGTATGTGAGGGTGCTTAGCTGTTGGGATTCAGCAGTGTTTGTCAGCTCAGAGTATAGGCCGACGAGAGCGAGTGTCGGGTATGCGGGGCGGGATACAGACCTAGGGCATTTGATTGTGGAGGCCTGAGAGAAGGCCGGGATCAAGCTTGAGTAAGTAACCGGGGTTATGCGATCAGAGTATTGGTATGTTTGAGGTACGTGATGGGTTGTACTGCATTAATCCCACGGGATTATGTTGTGCATGTTTCTAGAGCTGGAACCGGAAGGTTCCCAGAGTTAGAACCTGAGGGTTCGCAGAGTTTGGGTGTACGGACCCACAGAGATATAGCCTCGAGTGGCTAGTATGTGTTATGAGAGTCGGTCCAGTCATGCTGGAGACTCTGTTAGTATTGCTGGATCAGTTTGAGATTGCGGATTGTGTATGTTGCAGTGTGATTGCATTGGAAGGTCTGGCCCCGGGTTAGTGATCTTGTTTAGCTGAGGCAGTGATTTTGATGAGTGGAGAGAGTGCATGGGATTGAGAGCCCCTGCAATGAGAACCAGAGTATGTGAATAGCGGTTACGCAAAAAGGGTGGTGTCGCTTGGGGCAAGCACCGTGGCACCGGTTGGAGTGGCATTATGGCCAGGAGGGTCCCTTGGAAGGAAAAAAGAGAAAGGTGTGTAACTCCGAAGGGGAGTGCAAGTTCACAAGAATGAAAGCTGCAGAGCAGAGTTATGGTTAGAGTATTTCTAGTATGGCTTCGAGCATCGTGTTCGCGGCAGCGAAGTAGGAACCCATCCGGTTTGGGGATGTCTGTTGAGGCTCAGAAGGGATGCAGGGGGAGAGAGAATTTTAAATTCTCAGTGTGATTCTGATCAGAGTGTAGGGTGGATGTAGTGGTTCATCTTGGGAGATGTTCGAGGATATCATTAGTGTATCGGGTCTTCCAACCTGCGGGTGTTGGGGCTAGTTCAGCATGTGTATGTGATGGCAAGAGGAGAACTTGTGAGAGTTGCTCTGAGAGTGAGAATGGATCTCTCAGTCGGTCCGGAATGGACAAAGTGGGCTTTGGATCGGGGATCCGGTGGTTCATGGTTTCCTAACCCTTATGGGTCGAGTGATCGTTGAGATTTAGAGCAGAGTTGCATCTTGGGTAATTTTCGGTTACAGAGAGTGATGTGCAGTGCAGAGATCGTGCTTCAGTCGACAGAGCAGATTCGACAGAGCCGACAGGGAAAGTTATACAGACAGATGCTGGTCCGAGCTTGAGTTTCAGGTCGGCGACTTCGTACTCCTGAAGGCCTCTCCTTGGAAAGGAGTGATTCGCTTCAGGAAGAGAGGCAAGTTGGGGCCCCGGTACATTGGGCCATTTCGGGTGATTGCAAGGATAGGCCGGGTAGCCTATCGATTGGAGTTTCCAGCGGAGTTGGGACAGATCCACGACACCTTTCATGTGTCGCAATTGAGGAAGTGCATAGCCGATGAGTCGGCAGTGGTTCCATTGGAGGATATTCAGGTGGATGCGAGCCTGAATTTGTTGGATTAATGTCTAAGTCCATAACTATAATTGGTAAGACTTGACCCAACCCGGCATGGTCCATTTGGGTTGCATACCATCATGCACTTGGATAGACTATAATGAGAGGAATAAGACACTTATGGTTATTAATATATTATAAGTACTAGTATATTAATAATAAGAATAATAAGATTATTTAATTAGTATTGATCAAGAATTAATCTAGGATTAATTAAGTGATCAAAAGAAGACTAATTAAATATATGGGTTGATTGTGTAAATCATCCATACTTGTATAATGGGCTAATGCTCCATGGATAATCAAGTTGGGCTAAAACCCATAAGATGGTTCATGGATGCTCCATGGTGTATTTGAACCCATGGATCCAAGGAAATGGAAAGACATGACAATTAAGAGTTTACCCTAATTGTGTAACTATATAAGCATCTTATTATTGAGGAAAAATCGGCCACTAGTGTGTGTGAAGAAAGGGCTAGCCGATTTTGGTGAGTGTAGAATTCTCTCAAGTCATTCTAAGTGTTTTGATGATTGTGATTCCATTTGAGGTGTCACACTTGGGGCACTAAGCACTCAAGCTTAATGAAGACTTTCTACACCAAAAAGGTATGTATTCTATCCTACTATATTCATCGTTTTATATGCTAGATTAGGATAATACCTTGGAATTTCTTATTTGCATGTATAATAGAGAAAACATAGATCCAAGGTATTTAGGGTTGCATGTACACTTAGGAGTGTTAGAATGCTCAAAACCCAACAGTGGTATCAGAGCCACGGGTTGTTTTCTGTTATATTGATGCAAATATTTTATTTTCAAAGTTGAAAAAACAAACATGAAGTTTGTCAAATTTTAAGATAATTACTTGTTCTTGTGAAAAACTAATTATTTGTAAAATTTGAATAATTTGCTTTATGAGTTGAATTAGGTCAAATTTAATAAAAGATAAAATAATATGATTATTTTATTAGTTTTAAAAGTTTGATCTAAAGAGTTTTATTTTTTGAAACCTCCATAAGTTATGGATATGAAAAGGTTTTAAAAAAAAAAAATTTTGATTCAAAGTTTTTTTGGAGTTACAAAATTTGGTGTTAATGTTTTAAAGGATTCCATAACTTAAGAATAAGTTATGGATCACCAAAAGTTTTTTGTGTTACCTTGTTTTATGAGTGAATTTAGATTAATGAATAAAATTATGTGATAGTTGGTTTTAATCCAAATTAATCTAAGAATTGATTCTAAAATGTGTTTTTGTAACTTGTCCTCAAGTTATATGAAAAGTCACATTTAAGAATCATAAAACTCATAAAAATTGGCAAAGGTTACAAAAATGAAGAGTCTAGTTCTAATTAAATGGTTTTATGACTCCATAACTTGTCCTCAAGTTATGGAGGACCAAGAGTCTCTTCATTTAATAAAATAAAAAAAAAAAAAAAAAAAGGTGTAACCTTAATTAATTCCATAAGTTATAAAATAAAGAAAAGTTAATTCTTTTATTAGTTTAAAGTCTTCCATAACTTGTCCTCAAGTTATGGAACTTGAAGAGTTTTTGGATTAAAACTACTTTAAACACATAAGTTATGGAATTAATTAGTTTTGAATAGTTTCAAAAACTTGCCCTCAAGTTTTAGAATTTGTAAAGTTTTCTCTTATGAATACTTTAATTCCAAGTTAGCCCTTAGAATTTTAAAAGTTAAAATTCAACCCTTATACTTTATAATATTATAAGTTAATAATATATATATATATATATATATATATATATATATATATATATATGTATAAGAGTAAAGTCAGTCTTACCGCTAGTACGCCTCATTCACGAAGCCGGTCTATAAGGTGGGTATAAGGTTGTTGCCTATAAAATGGCAACTTAATGGGTGTCCACTCTCACCCACCGCTTGCTTGACTGGTGGAGGGTCGTTAGCCGAACGGGTTTGACAGGACTAGAATTCTCCCTTCATTAAAAGTATTAATGATAATACTAAGTAACTAAACTCTTAATAATACCCAATCTTAGTTACTTAGGAAAAATGTGAATAAGGTGCTAATCCATGAAATTACACTTTACACTTTGTCTAAGTCGTTAGTGGAGCGTGTGTGGTTAACCGGCACACTAACTTGGACTTAACAAGGTAGGTAAAGGGTGACTTAATATTTATCATAGTATCGATGGAGCGTGTGTGGTTAACCGGCACATCGATTGAGGGGTAATTTATTAAGGGTACCAAGTGATTTGCATGGTTACTTCACACCTTGTTTTGTGATCCTCGGCATCCCAGTCACAAAACCTGAAGGGCACACTCGAGATTGAAACATGCCTTTGAAAAGTTCAATGAATCTCAAAGATCTAGGAGTTTCAAAACCAATTAAAACCTAATTATACATTTCGTTTATCTTGGTGGAAATTGGTGAATCGTCATTCACCTACCTTCAAATATTCTATAGCTTGGATTACGGCATACCTCTTCTAAGTTATAAAATAGTTTGTTGGGTTCTAGCCTTAATATTTCATATTGGGTGTTATATTAAGGACTTTAAATCAACTATCTTGAATATCTCCCAAAAGATGTCTGGTTTAGACACCTATGATCTTCCCAAATCTCTTGAAACAAGGTTTCCTAATGAAGATGATGTCCCATGAATATCATACTTCTTTCTCCTCCTCCAATTATTCTCCCTAACCCACAAGTTCTTGAAAAGTTTAAGGTCACTCAAGCCCTATTGGCAAGGCAAGGTCTAGGTGTGATCACATCTTGGAGATGTAGTCACATATTGACAAGCCGGGAGAGTTGGGTGTCAAAGTCTTGAGAAAGTTGGTGGTTCAATCACTTTCTAAGTCACATAGTGAGTTCCTTTGGGACACCTATGAAACAGACTATGACAAGACCCTTAATGATCTTATCTATTTGCTAAGATCAACTTCCTAAAACTTTATGGACATTGATAATGATGACATTGGTTATCCAGTAAAGCATTCTCTTCCCAATGGAAAGGGATCGGCTATAGTCAACTCGGTTGACCAAATGGTAAAGAGAAAAGCTAAGTCTGTGATAGTCCTGTGTACCATTATCAAAGGGTCCATATGTTTATATTGCCAAAGGAAGGGGCATTGGTTGCGAAGCTGCCAAATTTACCTAAGGATGTTAAAGTCAATAAGTTTGACTCTACTTCAGGTAAAGTTCACTATCTAACTCTGTTAAGTTTCTATTCTGAGATTCTTGATACATGATGTGACTGGGTCACACGGTGATGTTTAAGAATCAAAGAAAAGTGAAGAAACTTAAAGAAAGAATATGCTGAATCTGATCGCGTAGATGGATTTCTATCGCGTAGCTTGAAAAATCGGATTCGTGAGCTACTTCTCAGGAGTTATGAGATATTGCTTAGGAATAGATAACAACAAGTTTTCATATGGATTGTAAGGATAAGTTTTTCCGCAAAGTTTTAAAATAAAAAGAAAATTTTTGATTTTATTTATTTTAAAATATCCTTACAATGGCATTTGGAAAGAAAATTGTTGCTTATAAGATTCCATTAACAACAAGAGTGGAAACATGAAATTGATTCTTTCATTTGTGGTAATGTCTAAATTTACCAAATAAGGAAAGATTCTCATCACCCAAGTTTCATTTGGACCGGAACTTGGAATCATGCAAGTTGTATAGCATGATGAATGAGAACTTTGAAGTTTTGGAAAATTAAGACTAATTACTTGTTCACATGGATGTGTGAGTCAAGTAAAGGACTTAGGGATCGAGTACACATTCTTGTGCACTGATTAAGTCCACCACTAAAGATCGATAAGAAGAATCAAATAAGGCAGAAGGATAAAAGTTTCTCAAATCTGAAAAGATGGGAGAGTACTTTAGTATCAGTTTTGTGATCATCTTAATGATTAAGAAACCATATCACAATTAGTTCTCTAAGGAAATCTTAGTGCATTCTTATGACTAAGAAGAGGAACTTGAATTGTTGAAGTGGTTAAATCAAGAAGATGAGTCATACTTCGTTCCAATACAAGTATTAGAGTCATACTCCAAGATTGTAACTTGAGTGACATGTCTCAAAAGAAGGTTAAAACACTTGTCAAATGTAAGAGTAAAAGTTTTCTACTCTTGTACATTTGAAATTGGTAATTTGTGATGTTTTGGATAAAACAAAGACCAACTTAGGCCAATTGTGTGAAGTGTTTCTCTTGATTAGAATCCGCACTATCTCTTGGATGTTTGACAAGGGAGTCTTATATGTCAAGAGGACAGTGGGAGTCTTAAGAACTAATCAAGAGTAAAACCTGAAGTTCTTCACTAGCACACGACTTGAGGTTTATAACCTATCGTGTTGACATATCTGTGCCCATTCCAGTTAAAGTTGGCTTTGCATATGACTTCTTAGAGTTCTCAATTTGTTGCACAACAACTTGGAAGAAATGGTAGGCCCTTGAGCTGCCAGGTGGCAAGAAGTTAAGATTGAGTTCAATCCATATGGTTTTGGATTTGTCATTATCTTTGTCTTATGATTATGGTTTGACAAATTCATATGGGTAGGAACTCATACACCATATAAATCTAAGTGTCATAAGGTTTCTCTCCGATTCATGAAAATGATGGTGAGGAAACGCTTTCACTAAGTAGATTTTACGAAGATATCAATTGTGTTATTTGCATTTTCAAAAGTCGTTAGTGGAGCGCGTGTGGTTAACCGGCACACTAACATGGACTTGTGAGAAATGGAAAATGCCTAAGCAATTGAGACCATGATTACGGTATCCCTTTTCATGGTTCTTGAAATTGCTTAGACACACAGGTGAGCTATCTACGGAAAGGGTGTATGAATCTAAATTTCAGACTGTCCAGCTGATTTCTGAGTACATGTCAAAGCTAGTGGGAGCATAAGTGTTCTGCTAATAATCATCATGTTAGTGGGAGCATGATAATTATGATAAGTATTGCAAGTTAGCAATGTTAATTATAGAAAAACAAAAGTTTCAATTGGGAAAAAGTTGTTTTGCTATAATTAAGGGAGAGGAAATTATGCTTCATCTCAAATCTATAAGCTTAGATCGTGAGGTTTTAATCATTTAGTCAAGGATATATATGAATTTCATGTTGGAATGGCTCAACATAAGGAAATTCTGTATATGGGTCCATTATTTGCGTTCTAAAATTCGATTATGATTACGGCATCCCTTTTCATAATCTGAATTATGAGAACTTGGCAAATTGAAATGGAAATATTATAGCAAAAGACTGGTTTAGTCTTTATGTAAGACATCATGAATCGTGTCCCATATGCTTCGGATATAGGATCGATTACATGTGCTATATTCATCCGTTCTAAAATTTTCCAAATGCCTGGGGCATTAAGAAGGGAAAAGGTTTAGAACTGGATATGACTAAAAGGATTAAACAATTGTCGAGGACAATCTAAGGTTTACCAAAGATTGGTTACTCAAGGACAATTGGAAGTTTAGTGATAATTCTGGAAGGACCATATTGACATAATCTGTAAGGAGGCAACTCTTGTTCAGAAGTGATAGTCAAAATGGAATCTGGAAATGTTTCAAAGTTAGAATTTTCAATCTGTGTAAGATTAAGGAAACTTAATGCAAGAAGGATATTTCCAAGGAGTTGATCTCCTTTGGAATACTCTGTAATGATTGTTGCCAAGTCTTTGTGACTTTGTGCATAATCGTTACAAGAGGATCAATGCATATAAGTTTAGAATCTAACAGATTTCTGTAAATGGCATGAATTTGGAATTCTTGCATTTGCAGTAAGGATTTGGGAGTGTGAAAAGAGAATCATTGAAGTTATGTTCAATTGATCTAGTTCACAAAGTAAAGATCATAGACAAACATAGTATGCATACTTGGTGTGTGGCATGACTAGTGTTTAAGAAAACATAGTGTACATGCTTGGAGCATGGGACAACTATTGTTTTAAATTCAAGAATAAAGTTGATAGCTGAAACAGTATACAATGAATAATGTGTAATCATATGGTGATAAATAAAAGGTGTTTTATTTATGTTCAAAGGGTTGATACCATATTGAATTCAATTATTATTGTGTTTTATTTTGCATGTTTTGACTTCCCGAATAAACTGGGTTATTCTTCCGGAATGACTAAGTTATTCAAACCATCCACATTCGGTCATATTTTGGAAGTAGATATGAATTAAGACTGTCATGATGGGTTGTAGAGGTCTAAGGTGTTGGACAAGGCTACAACAATCATGAGTGCTCATAAGTTCTGAGTATTGGATTCAACCCGCGCTCATTGGAATCACTTCATGGATTTTATCACGAGTGATCATGAGACGATAATATCTTATATTCTTCAAACCTAGAGATATGAGTGGTTACTATGAGTTGATAGTACATTGATTGCACGAAACCGCATTTGGTAACTCTGTGCTATAAAACGTGCTTTTGTGTATGATTCAACAAGTAGTAGAACAAGCCATATGAGTCGAAGTTTATCCGTTCCTTTTACCTTCGGGATAAAAGCGATATCTGTGGGCCCCTCGATGATTTGATGATGACAAATGGAAGTGCTCGGCCGGGCCAGGACTGATTTGATTTGTTCAATTAGTCAGTCGTCATAAATCGGAAATCGGGAAACAACAAATGGACAGAGAGAATGATTATAATCCATGTCTCAGTCCATATGATATCTAGAATGGAGGAATATATGATCCCTTATCTAATGGACAAGTCACTGACAAAGGTCAGAGTTCATCTACAAGGTCAGAGTTCGACAAAAGCTTTTGAGAGCTACGATTGCCAGTTGGTTCCTGAAGTCATACGCAATAATAGTTTTAGACTTATCCAAGTGGGAGACTGTTGGATTAATGTCTAAGTCCATAACTATAATTGGTAAGACTTGACCCAACCCGGCATGGTCCATTTGGGTTGCATACCATCATGCACTTGGATAGACTATAATGAGAGGAATAAGACACTTATGGTTATTAATATATTATAAGTACTAGTATATTAATAATAAGAATAATAAGATTATTTAATTAGTATTGATCAAGAATTAATCTAGGATTAATTAAGTGATCAAAAGAAGACTAATTAAATATATGGGTTGATTGTGTAAATCATCCATACTTGTATAGTGGGCTAATGCTCCATGGATAATCAAGTTGGGCTAAAACCCATAAGATGGTTCATGGATGCTCCATGGTGTATTTGAACCCATGGATCCAAGGAAATGGAAAGACATGACAATTAAGAGTTTACCCTAATTGTGTAACTATATAAGCATCTTATTATTGAGGAAAAATCGGCCACTAGTGTGTGTGAAGAAAGGGCTAGCCGATTTTGGTGAGTGTAGAATTCTCTCAAGTCATTCTAAGTGTTTTGATGATTGTGATTCCATTTGAGGTGTCACACTTGGGGCACTAAGCACTCAAGCTTAATGAAGACTTTCTACACCAAAAAGGTATGTATTCTATCCTACTATATTCATCGTTTTATATGCTAGATTAGGATAATACCTTGGAATTTCTTATTTGCATGTATAATAGAGAAAACATAGATCCAAGGTATTTAGGGTTGCATGTACACTTAGGAGTGTTAGAATGCTCAAAACCCAACAGAATTATGCTGAGAGACCAGTGTCCATAAGGGATCGGAAGATCAAGGTTCTAAGGAACAAGGAGGTACCTCTGGTATTGGTTCAGTGGCAACATCGGAAGGGATCGGAAATGACTTGGGAGCCGAAACGTGAGATGCGGGAGCAGCATCTGGAACTATTTTCAGAGTGAGACATCGAGGGCGAAGTCTAGTTCTAGTGGGGGAGAGTTGTAACAGCCCGAAATTCCATATATTGATATAATTATGATTTTGGGGGTGTTTTAAGAGGGGACTCGGCGAGTTGGAGCCTAGACTCGCCGAGTAGGATCGCAGACCGGGTCGCGGGTTCGCGACTGGACTCGACGAGTCCAGATATGGACTCGGCGAGTCTGCGCTGTTTAGCGAAAACCCTAACCGTTCAGGTTTGGGACATATAAGAGGCACTTATTGGCCGTCATTGTTCATTTTAGCCTTCTGGGAAAACCCTAAATCGATTGGGTGCATCTGGAGCAAAGTTCAAGGGCCATTGTTGATCTTGGAAGTGTTGTTGTGCAAGGAAGAGAAGGGCTTGGCTAAAGGAACAGCAAGGGAGTCACGTTCTGAGGATTTGGGGACACAGAGGGCACATTATTCAGGTAAGAATTCGAGTTATGCTCTGCTAGGTTGATGTGTTTATGGAATTAGGGTTTGTGGAACCCTTTTGTGATTAGATTGAATGCTACCCTAGTCCCCCAAACGATTATGACTCTGTATTGGGACCTTTGGAGGTCCAGAATGTCCCATGCCTGTGCATTTCGGAAATTGATGAAGGTTTTGGATTGGAATCCTTATGCCTTAGGTCAATATGTATGTTATGAATCATGGGGTGTATCATGAGCACCAAAATGAGGACCTTACGTGATGGACCAGTCTAGGAAGGCCAGGCCTATGAATGGTCGGAGCAGTTCTGCCATTAGAAAGCAGTTTGAGCGGTTGCATGGCATGGACTCGCCGAGTCCGATGAACAGACTCGGCGAGTAGCTTGAAGATTTACTGGGACTCGTCGAGTTGTTCTTCAGACTCGGCGAGTTGAGTCGGGGTGGCCTCGCGATTCTTCCAGGAGGAACTCGTCGAGTAAAAAGGGGATACTCGACGTGTAGAAAGGGTGTCTTAAGGAATCGGTGAGTTAAGGGCGAGTGGACTCAGAGTCGTTGAACTCGGCGAGTCTTGGGGTGACTCGGCGAGTTAGATCGCGGGTTGAGTGAAGTTCTGAGTATGGGGACTCGGCGAGTCATAGGATTGACTCGGCGAGTAGGGTCAGTCAGGGGTTGACTTTGACCTTGTCTTTGACCAAGGATTTACCAGTGGTTCCAGGGGTATTTTGGTAATTGTTGTTATTGTTTGAGTTCAGTGCATTGGTGACTGTCCAGAGGTGGAGATCGTATCAGTGATCGGAGCAGCTTGAGCTATCTGTTCAGTCGGCAGTTTCGAAGTGAGTTATCCTCACTATATCGCTAGGGTTTATAGCACCAAGGCCGACCCTTTTTACCGGATGGAAATCCGGGTAGTTGTCATTATATGTTACAGGCCGGAAGGCATTACTATGTGGACCGGAAGGTCATGGTCTGGAAAGGCGTATGTATGCATTTAGTATGTTGACTGATTCATAGGGTAATGTTATGATAGTGACCGGCTAGACCGGTATCTTGTTAGAGTAATGCTATGATATGTAATCTGTTGATCGACTGTTGTCTATGAACTGCTATATGATTATTCGTTATGTTGTATATGCATTTTATGCTTATGGGCCGGAAGGCAATATATGTTGTGGGCCGGAAGGCAATATGTTATGGGCCGGAAGGCAATATGTTATGGGCCGGAAGGCGATTATGTTGTGCGATGGACCGGAAGGTCAGGGCCTGGAAAGGCGTATATGTGGTTGGTATTCTGGGGGTATCTCACTAAGCTTTCGGGCTTACAGTTGTGGTTTTATGTTTCAGGTTATCAAGAGTCTGTGGCAAGGCAAGGGCGTGATCGTACCGTTCCACGCGTTGGTGTTTTATGATATGAACCTGGGAAATTACTCTGTTTAATAATGTATTGAAAACCTTTTTGCATCAATGTTAATAAAATGGGTGATTTTGAAAAGTTTTAACTGTTTTGAAATTTTGGATGTTACATTGGAGGCTTGAAGGGGGTTCACGGCCTAAGAACAAGTAGGTGTTCTTGGTGTTCTTGGTAAGAATGTTGAATACTTAAAGATCTACCCAAAAAGATGATTTTGATGGATGAAATCAAAGGGTGATACGAGATGAAGAAGGATAACAACTAATAAAATGGAAGGAATTCTTACATTTTGGAAGATCAAGGTGAAAGCTTGATGATAGTTGAGAGAGAGTTGACTTTTCTTGACTTGTAAGTGTAAGGAATGATTAGAAATGAAGGCATAACTCATATATGGATATGAGTTCATGGAAAAGGAGGTGTTTACAACCATAAACTCTAGTTTACGGTCGTAAACTCCAATTCTTGGAGTTTTTCGGCTTGTATGATGCACACTGCACTCTAGAATACACTTCCTAACATTCCTTCTTGAAGGTACTAGGCTTAGAACACTCAGACAGACTCTTAACATGGCTAAAAGATAGCAAAAACAAGTCTGACTTTGATTGAACTGAATAGCTGTACAAGATAGAAATTTCGGGTTGTCACAAGATGTATTCTGGAAATTGTCAGCTCTAGATACATTTTCTTTATTTTTATATAAAAAAATAATAAAATAAAGTGTTAAAGCATATAAAATACTTACACTTGTGAATAAATTCTAGAAATATTCATTGAATGACCTACACTTGAACTAAACATCTCGCATAAAGTTTGAGCAAGTATTATTACTGTTTACCATTATTTTTGATTTTATTGTTTTTAAGCACAAATAAATAAAAAAATTGGATTGTGAGTCTTAAAAATGACAATTATTATCTTTCAAAGCTTCTCTATATTATATAACCTTAACAAAAAATTTTGAAGAATTTTCCACAACCTTTTGCTATTTTCTAAGATTTAGTGTATATTAGAAGGATCAAATACGGGAAAAATAGTTAGACTTATTCAAAAATCATGTAAAACTTAGCAGGACTTCTTTTTATTATATTATACTCATAAATACAAATTTTGAGGATTCATCTTAGATGTTTACTATTTATTTCTATTTTCTTGGTATTAAACACATTTAAATTGTAAAAATCAGGCTTTATTTTTCAAAAATGGCTTTAAATATTTTTTCCAGATTATGAAAACTGTAAAACAGCTACACAAAATCTTTAAGCTTTTTTCATGACCATTTACTATTTTCCATGATTCTATGATGTTTTTAAGTTATAAATGGAGGAAAAATAGTTAAGAACTTCTAAAAATCATGAAAAATTACAAGCAAGTTCTTAATTGCATTAGGAACAGAAAAATAAAGTTTGGAAATTTTTAAAATTGATTTGATTGAGTTTTTGGATTTTTAGCTTGAAAAACCCTTCCAAAAGTGTTGAAATACATTTCGAAAAATAACACTAAATTAGATTTTCCATTTAAATTGTTTTAAAACAAATTGATTCATGGGAATCTAAGTTTCATAGAGAAATGTTTTTGACTTATCAATATCAAAATTTTAACACAATATTGGTATAATTCTATTGTAGAAATTAAGGTGTTGTTTGTTTTTCTATCTGTAGATCTTCTTGGCCTCTTCTGTTTGCGTCGTACAGACCATGCACATATATTAGGCTCTACATACTATTTGTCTTTTTTGAAGGTCGCAAACCTAAAAATGTCTGCGTGTCCTCTTCTTGGCATAGATGTTGACTAGAGTCTTCAAACATCTTCAAACATCTTCTAGACTAAAAAAACACGTATATCTTTGTTTTTTTAAACTTAGATTTATTCCAACTATATTAATGATAAACAATTTAGAAAAAAAAAAGTTACAATACTTTAAGAAAAAGGTTTGACGGCACAATTATGACATTTGTGATAAATTTATAATTAAATATTTAATAATAATAATAATGGTCGTTAGAGTTGTTTATATAGTTATGAAAAAATTAATTATATTGTCATCTATTGTTTGTATCAAATTTTACAAAAATTTATTTAATTTAGTATCATTCTGGACAAAAAAAAAACACATATTTCTTTTTTTTTTTTTAATTTGGATTTATTCCAACTATATTAATGATAAACAATTTAGAAAAAAAAAAGGTACAATACTTAAATAAAAAAGGTTTGACGACGCAATTATGACATTTGTGACAAATTTATAAATAAAGATTTAATAACAATAATGGTCGTCGGAGCTGTTTATATAGTTATGAAAAAAATCCTAATATTGTCTTATATTTTTTGTATTAAATTTTACAAAACATTATTTAATGTAGTATCATTCATATTTTGAGAAAAATATTTATTGCCAGTTTTTAATTGATTTAATTGAAAATGTAAAATGAAACATTTCATATATAATCAAAGTTTATTTACATCCATTTTAAGTGTTAAGTTATTTTATACCTAATTACAATGTTTAGGTATAAATTTGCAACCAAAGTTTGTTGGTTTTTAATTTTATCAAATATATATGTTCATTTGTACCATTTTATTTTCATTTTTTATACAATAATACATAAAAGTTGATCAACACTTCTTAATTATCTATATTAAAGTCATAAGATTGTTGAAAAACTCTTTTAAGCTTTAAAAAAAACAGTTTAAGTAGATTTTTGTTTAATCTAGCAGTCTACATAGGCTGAAAAACAAACATTCTTTTTCTTTCAGACTGCATATGTTTGGTCCACCTCCTCTACTGCAGATGTGGTCCGCAGCCTGCAGGCATTTTGTCTTAGAAGAAACAAACAACGCATAAGTATACTAGTATTAGATTTCGAGTAGAGATTCATTAGTGTGTAGCATCGTTGTAGGAATCAGTAGTGGTACGAGTAGAGCGTAGTTCAAGGCACCAATTGCATCATCTCAAAGCATTATGAGTACTCACAACCTCTAATTTCGATTTTAATATTTTGTGATGGAAAAGCATGTCGGTTATTCATTTATGTTCGTTGTATTTATTTTAAATTGTATCAAATATGATTTTCTATGTATGTGTTTGCAATTGTTAATTCATGACGCCTTATCGCGGTAAAGTCCCTGGAATCGGTTCACACAACTTATTAACTCATTTGAGCCCATTTTCATTATAGATAGTTCTATTAGGAGGTAGAAAACTCCTCATTTGCGCGACTCACACAGTGCATTTTATCATATTTTCTCATATGTTAGGAATAGATATAGAAGAGAGCCCCTCAGTTATTAGCCTTGTGTTGTGAACTCATGGTATAATCATTATGCACATATGAATTTTGTATCTCGTTTTAGCATCAAAGTTTACTTCTCATGAGAATATGAACTTTCAATCTCATTTTGTCAACGTACTTTAATTCTCATGATGAAAACAAACTTATTTACTCATTTTAGCAATGTACTTTTATTTATAGAAACTTCTATCAAAACTTTGATTGTGATTCATGAAACCACATTTTTGTAACATTGTGAACTCACCAGTTACTTCTACAATTGATGCTCTTTTTACATGCTTTTTCATGGAATTATCGAGTAAGTGGCATGTAGGGATACATCACATGTAGGAGCATTTGCATGTGTTATTTTTTTGAACTACATTGTAATTTCTTTTAAAAGTTGTTCAAACTCATTATAAATTGTAATGTTTTAATATTATGGTTGGTGTTGTCTTTTCACTTTTGCTATGAGACCCTTTGTATTGTTGCGTCTCGTGTTTCCGCTTTAGCTGGGTGTGACAGAAATGGTATCAGAGCTGAAGGTTATAGAGAATATTGTTTTTCCTTTGGAGAACTTAAACTATAGCCAAAAAAATTTCAAAACGAATTTCAAAAATATTGAACATGCTAGTGGTATAATTAAGTCGAGTACGCATTATTGGACTTTATATAGGTATAGCCTGCCTAACTATTCTTAATTAAGGAAAACTAATGTGAGATTGTAAACGATTATAGTAGAATTATGTTCAAAATGATTTTCAGCTTAAACTTTTGAAAAGCAAATTTTTCGGTATGCATATGGGCATTGCATATTATATGCATTCATCTAGTTACACTTAGAAACTTAGTGCACTTTTATCACAAAGTATTTACTTGGAAATATTCTTATCACTTATTAAATGCTAGGCTAACCAGTTGGGTTATATCACTATCTGATCTAGGAACAATCCGCTTAATATTGAGAATGAGTTGTCCTCGATAGCTATTGACTCAAGACGTAAGGTTAGCAGCTAGAGAACCACTAGTGACATTCATAAGTCGACACCTTGATACTGACACACGAGACAATTGGAGCATAGCATTAGGAATTATACGAGTCACCACGAGTAATCACTTGGATACCATTGGTGAGCACTCCTGATATAATTCTCGAGGATACATGACAGTTTAACCCATTGTTACCAATATGTGAGACCTTCCTTCTATGCTATGACTTTAGCTTTAGTTTGTTTCCACTTTGAGCTTAAAACTGAACATAGGATATCTTTTTGACCCAAAACCTTATCTTTGGTGATTCTTACCCAACCATATTCACTTTGTATTCAAGTACAAATGATTCCCCTTACGGAAAAATTTATAAGTCTTAGTTCAACACCCCCCCCCCAGATGCACTCGTAATCATCTCAAGTATACCATCATCTTACAGTTTCCAAATTTATAACATGTCTCATGCCAAACCTTCAACCTTAAATTTTCATGCTCGATCAAACATCGCACTACTTCGTTGTATGAATCCTTCCTACGAATTTGAATCCTCTTTTGAACCTTATTATTTTCATACATTTGTTGAAATTACATCCTCTTATGCCACACGCTAAACCTAGGACTTAACCTTTGACCCCTATAAAAGGCGCGAAATTGCATCTACACCATAAAACCTTTTACAAACAGTTCTTCATGTCTTTTATTTTAGGGGAGAGTCATCGGTACTCACCTTATGCTCACCTTAGTTTTAGGTACGGCTAGTTACACTAACTCACTTCGTCCTTGCTTCTTAATTTTTCACCAAACCTATTTCACTTCACCAGTTTTATTTAGCATCAGTACAATATTTTATAACCATTACATATAATTTACTAGACCTTTCTAACCATGTAAGCTATAATTATTGCTAAAAACAACCACCTTTGCTTTTTCCAACTAGTTTTAACTTAACACTTTTCTTCGAAATTCAATTTAACTAATTTTGGTTTTAATCTTGTTATTTCAATTTTATTTCAAATCCATTTCAATGGATAGGTGTGCTTTTTAAGGGCATATAAACCATTTTAAACCTTGTTACCACTTTGTCACATTTCACAAAACTTAAGAACAATTTTTTGTTAAAACGTGTTTAAACTAAATGCTATAAAACCCAAACATATGACACCGATGCTCATAACATGTGTAACAAAGGATTCCATTGTCTTCATTACATTTTCCCCAAAATCACCTAAAATTCATGTTTATGTAACATTCTACCATCATAAATGTGTTAGCGCATTGGAATTAGATTTAATATCATCAAATATCATATAGGTCATTGAATCCATTCCAATCTAACATATAAATATGAAATACCCAATTTGGATATATATAGGCTTCATGAGGGTTTTCACCAAATCCTCAAATCCATCAATAGGATGATTAGATTGAGATTGAGATCATCAAAACAACTCAAGGGAGGTTAGAAATCAAAACGATAATCAATAAATAAAATTAATTTTTACATTAGGCTTTTTCCCAAACCATGAATTCGAAGTATAGAGTTAAAGGATAAGAACTTATACCTCTAAAGCTTGATGTTGGTTCATATCTTCAATTCCTAGCTTGATTCCACAACAACCACTCTAAATCTTCCTTTGCATCATAGAAATCATTATTTCCCTCTATCTTTCTCTCATCCACGTTGTTCCCAAGAAATTAGGAGAGAAGACCCATTAACTAGATTTGAAGTTTCCAAACTTGCCACATTTGGTACCTCCTTGCAAAAGCTCTTTCAAACTAACTCCAAACTAACACAAAAACTTCAATTAATATCCAAAATGGTCCCTCTCCATCATAATATTCACAAACTTAGTCTAAGTTATTAAGTTTGTCAAATCTCTAGTTAAACCTATGTTTCACCTGATTGGCACATATGGCCCTTCAACTTTCAAGATGTTCTAACTTTCAATTATAACCTTGTAAACTACATATCAACTAATGATATGTTTACACATTGATGCTTTAACTATATACATCATCTTTCCTTTATTCACGTTATTTATTTAAGAACCAGTCTTAAATTTTAGGATGTTACAAGAATATAATTTAAGAAGGGGATATATAGTTTATTAATTTGTCATAGTGTGATAAATTATTAGAAAGTAGTTTATATTGTTTTGGAGTTATTAAGTATTAATTTGGTCTTAACAAATTACATGGACTGAGTGTTAATTATTCAAAAGTTGAATAATTAGAACATTCTATTTCCTGTAGGAGGGGACAAAAATCAGCTAGGGATTATCCCTAATGATTTTCGAATTTCACTATTTATGGAAGGAGGTGAAACCGATTTGATTTAAATTAAATAATGATTTAAATGGGGTATTTATCATTATCAGTTTTCTTTTCCACCAAGTTACCTTCAGCTATAAATACACCCTCCTAGCCTCTCCTAATTTCGCCCCATGCTCTCATAATTCTGACTGGTAGTTTCTCTTCCCTCATCTTGAAATCTAGTGGAAACACTCTTAGGACCATTACTTTTAAGTTCAAGCATTTATCCTTTTGGGGACACTTTATATATATTTTACTTTGGGTGTTATCCCTTCCTCAAGCTTTAAGGAATTGACACACACAAGGAATCTTCAAGCAAATCGGTTTTGCTAAAGGTTAGTATTTCTTGACTTTCTTTGTTGTTCATATTATTATTTTAGTGATCCTTGTTGGATGCAGAACTTCACTTACCTTAGAATAAATTATGTTTTTCGCTGCCTATGAGTTTTTTCTCTATTAAAATTAGTAAAACCCAACAGTTAAGACTTCCATTTCAAAACGGTAAGTAGTTTATGTCATGTTGTGGGGACCTCTTCTATGTTTTCATTCTCCCATTGGTGTACCTTTGAGGACTGTGGTTCGTATTTTTGGAATGCGGTGACCAATTTTTCTTTAAGATGCTACTGTATTGTTGATCCCTATTGTCACTCTTTATTTTCTCTGATACAGCCTCTTCCTGCTTAAAAAATCAATGGAATCTTTCCATCATGTCCCCTCGTGATTTTGGTGTCTTGGAGACTAGCTTCTTGAATAATACACTTGGGCGCAACGAGTATGTGAATGCGGCTATGACCATGTTATCCACACTCTCTAGTGCATTTAATGTTGTTTTTCTAAATTGGAAGCTGAAAGTTTCTAGTGATTCATCTTCTTGTTGTTGTCTACCCAAGATGGCTTGCGCATCCACTATGAATTTTCGCTGTTCGATGAATTGACTAAAAAATTCTTCTTGCAATTGGATTGCAGATACTCTCTACAAATATACTTTTTTATAATAATTTGTCCAGGCCGAATAGGGTTGTCGAAAAGCATATACACCAATATGTTTCATCCAAATAATAGGCATCCATCGTGTACTTGTACTTTTCAATATGATCATCAGGGTCTATGGGGTCATCATACTACATGAGTTTTGGTAAATTGGTTCCCACAGGTAATTGGTATCCACACATACTTCTTAACGATGGTGAATTACCTGACCTGATTACAAAATCTTGATCGATACTCACGTTCTTTTCTCATGTGTGTTGTTGTTCATGAGTTGTTGTGGCCATTGTAGTTTTTGTATGGTCGAGTTGCCAAAAATATTAGATGACGTATACTCTTCTGCATGTGGGTGAGGCCAATATGCTTGATACTATAAATATAGAAATGGAGGTCGCATTGGTCCATAAGGTTGCCTATGATGTTGCATCAATATGTTTGTTGTTGTCAAATATTGTTGTAGAAGAGGTGGTAGTACTTCCATAGTCAAGTCTTGTTTTGTCTAGAACCTGACTTAGAAGGTTGCTTCAATGTGTCAGGTTGTATTGTACTACAACTGCTTTCCGTTTCGGCTGTGAAGAAGTTCACTTGTCTCATCTTTCGTTTCTCTACTAGTAATGTGCTATTTATCCATTTTCCATTATTTGTGTCTTTTGCTTAGGTGTTGTTTGTGATTGGTCGTGATGGGGTTTTTGTATGTTGTATTATGCTTGGTTATTGGTTTAATTATGGTGTGAAATTTGGTATCAAGTTTATTGGGCTAAAAGGCGGATCTAGTATGGGGAGTGAGGGTAATCGTTTTTCTGACATTATGATTAGAGATGGTGCTAATGATGTTACATGGATTCTTTATTAGGTTGATGGGTACGAATATTACTTCCTTATGTTTTCTAGTTAAGTAGCCACATCTTTATAAACAATGGAAATCTCAGTTAAGAACACTACAATGGTAGACCCCAATAATGCTCTCCAATGCCAAAGTAAGAATTTAGGATCACATTGTTAGAATTATGGGAAATGGAATATGATCTATATTTGTTACCTACATATGTGTTGTGCTCGATTGGATATTTAAATGACCAGGGGAGACCCTTATTCGTTTCCCTTATATGGGTGTTATTATTGCCTTTTGTTAAGAATGGTACTACACTTATATAAATAATTCATTTCCCTAGTTTACGGGATGTTGCTTTATTGCCAAGAATACATAATTTATTAGGACATGTTTTATTAGGCTTCTCTGTAAACATTGAAGCTATTCGGTATTGTCACAATCCCAAACCGGACAGAAAAAACGTATGGGAGTGGAGGACGTCATGTATAGTATCATGACAATTGCATCATAGTAATCAAAGTAAACACAACCATTACATTGAATAATAGAACATTTACATTAGTTTGATACATAATTTGATATAGAAAGATTATTGCAAAATAAAGATGAGACTCTTTATGCTCCGTCTTCTCAAAAGTCTACCGAGGTACCTGTCTACTTATTTCCTGAGAATACAAGCGGTTTTGAAAACGTATCAGCATGAAAGCTGGTGAGTTCATAATCATGTTTTTGTATTGAAAACTATTCAATGAATTTATATAACTTTTTATTTGCTTTCCCAGAAAATCCAATATTTTCTTTAGTGAAAGTAGGAAGAAATCAGTTCCCTTCTATCACAACTTAGTTCATACTAGTCACGTATAACCCAACATCGAACAGACAGTGGATTATGTGGATCTGCCCTAAGCCCACAACCAAACAAGGAACTTTAAATGAGGCGGAAACCACATATTTAACGGTCAATCGAATATTCTTTATAAGTAACTGTGATGTATAAACTAAGGGGGTTATAGAATTAACCATGAATGTTTGTTGTTGTGTCCTTTGTAGTGTAAGAGACTTGATAGTTTATATGTTTGGTTACTATTAGTATGTAAGTTCTTGTTCAAAAACCTTGGCTACCACCAGTATGTAAGGTACATTATGTTTGAAAACACTGGTTACTACTAGCATGTAAAGTACTGAAGTTCGACTGGGAAAATCCCTTATTTTCTCTTGTATGTGTGTTGTTGCTTTAATGGTTCCTAAATGGTGAGGCATAAATATAATCCATATTTATGTGATTAAATCAATTGTTCGTAAGCAGTGTATGATTATGTAAAGGTGTCGTACTATTGGCGAGTTTTATGACCATACTTAAACTAGATACAACGTGAAACGGACGCCGATATCCTTTATAACATTTGTCACCCGTAGACCTGCCGGTCCGACTGTAGCTAGCAGCAAGGCGTGGGATAGTCAATCCCGTATAGATCTATACACAAAAGCCATGTTCTCCCTCGAGGAGACTCTGGTTCATCAGGGTAGTCCTACACTTAGGTTAATGTTGTAAGCGTCTAAGGACTTGTCTCCCAATTAAGTTAATGACTTTATGAGTAATAATAAATAAGCCTACTATCCTTTCGAATGTAAATCTGATGTATGTTTTGTAGAGTAAAATAATTATACTATAATAATTATTTTTACTGTTGTGCTCTCGTAGTAATATATGTTATAAACTAAATACGTCATAGTTTATGTATTCAACCGTTTAAGTAGTTTATATCCATTAAAATGGTAATGAAATCCCCAATGAAGCCTCTGACACAAACAGATCTTATTTAACATATAGTAGCACATACATGTATTAGATGAGGGTATAACACTATTGGTTATGGAAGGAAATCACCTTAGGGACTAGGAAACAGTTGAAATTATGTTTTAGAATCACGTGTCATTGAAAGAGGGAAGTTTGCGGCCACAAAAATGGGTTTACGGTGATAGGTTTGCGGCCCAATGGGGTTTGCGGCCCGTGGGTTTACGGCCGTACACTCTCGATGAAGGGTGTCGTTTAAGGTGATTTAAGGTCCTTTGTAGCCCTTTGGAAGTGTTCTACGTCCTATGCACAACTTAGATAGGAGTTTAAGGCCATAATTTGACCACAAATTAGGGTTTGCGGCCAATGAGGGGTGTATGGCCGTACACATGGGTTTACGGTCGTAAACCCTTCATGTTCATGCTTATTGGGTAGATTTCCAGGAGAAAATCAAGGATTTCTAGTAGATAAAAAGCATAGGAAGTAATTACTTACTATTAGGAAGCTTGTAGAAGATTTTTAGCCACCAAGAACTAGTGTGTGTTCTTGGTGTTCTTGGTGAGAGATGAAGATCTAGAAAAAGATGAGATTACTGAGATAGGAACATGGATTCACCATTAGATAGAGGAATGAACCAACAAATAGAGGTGAAAAACACTTACAACTTGAAGATCTTGGAGGGAAAACTCGATGAAGGTAAAGAGAGAGTAGAGAGAGAGAGGAAGTTCTAAGTTTGAAGAGTGTAAAGTGACAAATGAAGGCAAAGTACCCTACATATAGGGTGGAGTTTTCGGCCAAGGGGGTGGGTGGGGGTGTACGGCCGTAAACTCCTGTTTGCAGCCGTACACTCCTCTTGAAGGGGTGTTTGGCCCGGATATTGTGCTATGATTTAGAAAAACTCACTCTTGGACCCAAACCTTGATTGTATTGAGCTTAGAATATCTGAATAGATCCAGAATAATGCTAACCGATGGCAGAAATAAATCTGACTTGGTTGATTTTGAACGGTAGAACGAATAGAAATTTCGGGTTGTCACGGGCATGGACGTTATACTCTAGTTATTATGGTTATATAGTTTGGGTGAAATGCTTATATGCTGAATTGGGTATTGTGTCCGGGTTAACATCCTACACCATTAGTTAACTGATCAATAGGTTATAAAGATAGGAACCTTAACATATATGAATCGTTGATCAAACAAACATGATATAGTGAATAACTAACATAATATCCACACCATAGCCATA
Source organism: Lactuca sativa (assembly GCF_002870075.4). Taxonomy (NCBI): domain Eukaryota; kingdom Viridiplantae; phylum Streptophyta; class Magnoliopsida; order Asterales; family Asteraceae; genus Lactuca; species Lactuca sativa. The sequence continues at coordinate 138,180,604 of NC_056627.2, forward strand.
AAAACATAGTATAATGGTTTATTTACTCTAAGGGAAAACAAATGTGTTCTAACCCATAACTTGAAGTAAAGATCAAAAGGAAATCATATAAAGTATTCTAATCATAATCGATAAAGCAAATCGAATGAAAACAAAATGATTGTACTTTTATCCTTCAAATCCTTGCTCCACATATGCTCTCCACCTTAATATCATCTTTGAAACTGCTTTTGGTCGCTCAAAATTTCCTAGGAATGGCTACTCATTGATGTATATCTCTATAGGTCAAAGATAAGGCTCTATCGATACTTTCATAATGACCTAAAAAGCATCAGATAGAGCTTTTGGACGTGTCGTGTTCTTTACTAGTCCAGGTGAATTCTAAGACCTTAAATACATTCTGTTTTTCTTTCTAGATGCATCGCGTTATGCAATGTTTAGCCATGCTTTCTGCTTCTTTTGATCCAGGAACATCATTTAACCATAAAAGTGAATTTCAAGCTTAATTCGTAGCATTTATCTTGCTTTTAACTGAATCATAGCTCAAAACACTCGGATATCGCATGAATTTCAAGTGCTAATTCCTTAAGTCATTTTATTATTGTTTCTTGTGTACCAAAATCAAACAAACTTATTTTTTAAGAAGATTAGATGGCCTACAATGAAAATTGAGAGCGTCGATTTTTTCAGTTTTAGTTTCAAACTTTGTGACATCTCGGAATTTAGGTCTAAAACTGTAGACAATCAGTTCACCGCGAACCTATTTGTAATTTGACCTATTGAGTTTTAGTGTATCTTCTGTAAAATAAATAGTGTTGTTACAACTATTAGAATATATGAAATGGTATCTTACTTCTATTTGTGGAAAATATCAAACAAAGCAAACAACACAAACTGCAACCCAAGTTAATCCATCTAAAAAAATGAAAATTCACATTAAATAGTTATGAGCAAAGAAAATATTATAGTCTCGTAGTACATGTTCCCCTGTTTCCAGAAATATAAAGAACGTCCAAAACGGAGTTTGTATGCAAAAGATACGACCATTATAAGAAAACAAACCAGCAAAACACTGTTTTCTTTAAACTGCTACAACCGTATATATTCGTTGAGGTACTAGCATACCTCAGATAAGGAATTCCGAGAGCATTTTTGGACTCATGCTATGGTTTAATATTTAATTTCATACTCAAAATATATTTAGCAAAAATATTTACAAAATTCGCAAAAACTGACGTTTTGGGCGGCCAATTCGACGAAAAACTTTAAACGCGATTTCCCGGAGTTCTACAGCTCAAAAAATTAATCCATTCAGGTTTTTGGAATCCTTAAACTTGGCTATTTCATTTTTCATTTTCAAAAAAAAATTCGATATCAGGGTCTCGATACACAAAACTAATGTTGTTTTTCGGACCCTTTGTTAAACATGACATCACCTTGGGTCCCACATGTGCTTGCAAGTGTGAAGAATCAGAATTTTGGCTTCTCTTCCTTTCCTAGCCCACATACGATACTCCATCCCTTCTTCTTGGTTGACTTCACGCTTGCGTGAAGGTACAATGCATGGGGTTTATGTGTGTTGGACTTTCTTTCAAAGAATGGTGGTGCATGCTTTGTGAGAGGCCTTAACCACTGTAAATAGAAGGCATTAGCCTCTCATTCTTCACACCAAACCATCAGCTCTATCTTCTCTCTCTCTCACTCTCCCTTAATCTTCTTCTTTCTTTTGGTTTACACATTCGAGAAACCACCCACCATAGGTGGTCTTGAGCACCGTAAACCGCCACAGCCCCACCCCCTTTTTTCCCCTGTTTAGTCGAGCAACCACCACTTCCATCTTATGTTTAATATTATCTGGTGTTTTCTAAGTCCAAGCCGTGGGATTTATATTTTTTTCATGGGTATTTCAAGTCTAAGCAATCGGTTATAGTTCCTGTTTTCTCGAGGTGTTCTAAAAAATAACCACACTCTCGACTCTAGTTCACAAATCATACATCAATGGTGAGTGCTTACGGCCCCAATTTTTAAAGCATTTATATTTTTATCCGAAGTCCTAATTTATAACAAAATTTGAAATCCTGGCAAGCACTATTTGCGACGTAGGTTGTGCTTGGAGCTTGACTCCGTATCTGATTGCTTCGATTCCATTAGACGCCGATCAAAAGCGGCTTGTTGCTCCCTTAACTCGGCTAGGGCTGCAATCATCTGTGCCTGAAATGCCTCAGACTGGAGTTGAGCATTGTCTTGTATCTTGTCCAGCCTACGGATGTCAGAAGTGTGAACCTGCACTTCCACGCTGACATCCCAGAGTCGGCTTGCTTGAACCCCGGACTGATAGGACTGATTGGCTAACTTACCCACCATTACCGGGAGTGCTCGATCAGCCGAACCTCCACCGCGGACATCATAGAAGTCCCGACACATGCCGTAGGGAGGGCGTATGCCTTGCTGTTGGCTCCAATGATGGAGGTGACTTCCCCAGATAGGAGTGGGTCCTTGGAAGTTCCTCACATGGATAGGAGGTTGAATGGGTGGTGGATCGATCATTTCCGGCTCTGAGTCAGTACTGGAGTCATCACCCAATTCTATGGTTTCCTCATCCTCTTCGGGATCATCCTCGATCCATCCTCCGTTGCCTTGGTTGGGAAAGTACGGGTCATTGAGGTGGTGAAATCCAGCCATTTGACTGTACGAGAAATAGGATTATAAGAATTGAATAAAGTTGAAACATGCAAAACATGTAAGTTAAACTAGTTTAGATAGCAAATACTCCTATAGTATTTAAATTCTTGTGCTTGATTCTAGTAACGATTTGGTAAGTTTTAAAATTTGTTGTCCACTGCAGACACTACTCGGCACACGTTAGTCGGCTCTCGGACAAATATAGTTGATCAGGCTATATCCTCCCCAGTTCCGATTATGTGTCCCAAGGCGTACCTGTACTGCACAACTTATTTATAATACTTCTAAAATGGTACGATGTGAAACTGTTATTAGTACGAAATGAATGCATGCTTACTTTTCAAAAACTAAATAAATTTAATTTCAAAAGTATGACTCTTCTCAGAGTGTTTTTGCCCAGATGAGTTTATAGTTGTATACCAAAAAATGGTTTTGATATACTTAATTCACTATAAACGATGCTCTGATACCAATCTGTCACACCCCCAAACCAGAACGGCGGAAACGTTCGGGGGCGGAGGACGTCATATTCAGTATCATAAAAGTTCATAGAAAGGAAAGTACACACCACCATATATATTAAAGTTTCCAAAATGTTTACATAATCGTATTCGTTACTTGTTCAAAAGATAAATACATAAACATCCTTCAAAATAAGTAATTAACATTAACACGTTAATCCCCAAAAGTTGATTTCCAAATCTGCTTAGCGGTTCCCTGAGAATACAAGTTATTTCAAAGAAAAAGTGTCAACAATTAAGTTGGTGAGTTCATAAGTAGTGTTTTGAGAAAATGTACGCCATTCGAAAGTTCGTGTATGTTTTCCAGAAAACGCAGTATTTCAATTGTAAAGAGTTATGATTCGTTGTGTTGAAAATGAATGTATTAGATGCATAAAATCCCATATTTTCCCTAATAGTTGAGATATGATTTGTTGTGTTTTCCAAGAAAAACCCTTATTTTCTTATAAAAGTATGAAATGCATATGAATGTTCGTGATATAAGTTGTAACTAATTGTACCAGGAAAATCCCTTATTTTCCTATTAGTTGTTTGTTTTAGATGCAGGAAAAACCCTTATTTTCCTAACATAACTGGCAGTCTCTAAGACCGAAAATCGCAAGCAACCGACGTGCTTAAAAGTCGTGGCATAGTTTTATATAATAAAGCTATACGAAGATCGCAGTAGTTAGATGAAGAATAGTTTTAATAGCTACTCGTTCATAAAAACATAATACCATAATAATTGTATATCCGATGAGTTTTATAACCATACTAAACATAATATGCCTGTAGCGACGTTCTTCAGGCGTCGTAGCGTTATGACAACTGTCACCCCAAAAGACGGATTGTAGCTAACAGTCAGGGCGTGGGATCATGACTTCCCGTATACATCTATACACATTTGACACGTTCTCCGAACGGGAGACTCTGGTTATAGACAGGACTTGTAGCGATACCTTTTATCTAAAAGGCAGTGTTTGAAGATATACACGTCTCATGGATTCTCAACTAAGTCTGTATTAAAGTGATAGTTTTGTATGCAAAGTTTATCCTCTTGCAAAATGTTTGACCAACATAAATTACAAGTTTTTAGAATATATGAAACGGTTTTAACAACAAAAGATGCTTTGGTGTTACTAAAAACTTTGTATAAAACTATTGCATGTGAAGTATAACAAGAGTTTCCGCATAATAGAACTAAATCACAAGTGATTCATTTGATAGAAATGAGTAAATGAGATTTTACACGATAATAACGGTATGTTTACTTGTATTCTTCCCCGAAGAGTATAAAAGCATTTAAAATGTATTGAAAGAGTGTTCGAAGGGGGATATGAACTCACCTGATAGTTGAAGATAGCGACATGGGAAACCGGGCAGAGTTTCACCTCGGGAAACGGACTTTTCTCGGGATTCTCGGGAATCTCGGGAGTAAAATCGACCCTCGAGACTTGAGCAAAAATGACCAGGGCTTCGGGTTTGAAAGGGCACAAAAATCGAGGCAAGATCGTGAGAGAAAGGAGAGAATTGAGCATTTTTTTCGGAAAGCCTCGCATTCTATTTATAGGGGGGTCTGGGAAGCCTCGTACGCGGGGCGTACGCTCGTACGCAGCGCGTACGTGTACGTCATGCATTACCGAAGCCTCGACTGCCTCGGCTTCGGATGGGACGGCAGGTCGGACGGGTCGGTCGGACGGGCGGGTTGGACGGGCGGGTCGGACGGGTCGGTAGCCTCGCATAGGGCGACGTGGACGATCCGAGGCCAATACCCTCGGGTACGTAGGGCGTACAGGGGTACGCGGCGCGTACCTCGGATGAGGACGCTGACCCCTCTTCGGATAATACTTGATTTTTGAATTAAATAAATCTATAATTTATTTAATAAACTTCAAAAATTCATATCTTCTTCATACGAACTCCGTTTTCGATGGTCTTTATATCCACGCGTAGGTGAGACTACGCTCTACAACTTTCGTTTAGACTCCGTTGGCAAATTCCGAAATTATTTTTATTATTTATTTTATAACTCATCGTGTTTAAGGAATTTTCTTCAAAAATTCATAACTTCTTTATCTGACGTCGGTTTTTGCCAGACTTTTTACCGCTGAAATACCATTGTCGAGACCTTCGATTCTCGTTTAGGTCATTCGGGCCAAAAGTTGATCGATCTCCGATTTGAGTTTTTAGCTGTCTGCTGCTAAGCCGAACTTGGAAAAATCTAAATTTCAATATACGAAGCCGGATTTGAGCATTCTCTTTAAGTATGATCCCGGTTTAATGATATTACACATAATAGGAAATTAAATAGATACTTTTTGGGCATCTTATTATCAAAGTGAATTTTATTACCCCAAGATGGTTACACTACTTGACTTTTTAGGTTATTACAAGGAGTTGAAATATCGGGTTGTTACATCATCCCCCCGTTACAGGGAATTTCGTCCCGAAATTTTAATACAAAATAGAAGTCTTAGGGATTGAGGAAGAGGTGCGGATACTTCTTTTGCATTTGGTCTTCCCGTTCTCATGTGAATTCGGGTCCTCTCTTACCATTCCATCGGACTTTTACTATTGGAATGCGACTCTGCTTCGTCCGCTTAACTTCCCTATCCATGATCTCGACGGGTTCTTCCACAAAGTTAAGATATTCGTTTAGCTCGATTTCATCGAGTGGAATTACAAGTGCTTCGTCGGACAAACACTTTTTCAGGTTTGATACATGGAATACTGGATGTACTTTGTTAAGCTCGATTGGAAGTTGGAGTTTGTAGGCCACTGGACCAACTCTCGAAATGATTTCGAAGGGTCCAATGTACCTGGGATTTAGCTTTCCACACTTCCCAAAGCGTATCATGCCCTTCCAGGGTGAGACCTTCAGTAGTACACGGTCGCCAATCTGGAATTCCAAGGGTTTACGTCTCCGGTCGGCATAGCTCTTTTGCCTATCCCTTGGGGACTTCAGTCGTTCTCATATTTGCACGATCTTTTCAGTCGTTTCTCTGATGATCTCCAGACCAGTGAGGGTGCTATTAGGGACTAGACCTCTTGCTAATTGTGTGTCGCCCACTTCCGTCCAGTACAGGGGTGATCTGCACTTACGGCCGTAAAGGGCTTCGAATGGAGCGGTCTTGATACTAGTATGGTAACTATTGTTATAAGAGAACTCGACCAAAGGCAAGTGAGCATCCCATGCTTTGCCAAAGTCGATTACACATGCTCGCAACATGTCTTCCAAGGTTTGGATCGTCCTCTCACTCTGTCTGTCAGTTTGTGGGTGGTATGCCGTACTCATATCCAACCTTGTTCCCATGGATTTTTGCAGTGATTGCCAGAATCTGGAAGTGAACCTGCTGTCTCTATCTGAGATGATGGACATCGGTACTCCATGAAGTCGTACGATCTCCCGGATGTAGGTCCTTGATAGTTTTTCCATCCTATCGGTTTCCTTGATCGGTAAGAAATGGGCTGACTTGGTTAATCTGTCGACGATTACCCAAATAGTATCTTGGCCACTCTGAGTTTTGGGTAGTTTGGTTATGAAGTCCATGGAAATTTGCTCCCATTTCCACTCAGGTATTTCAGGTTGCTGGAGTAGACCTGAGGGTTTCTGGTGTTCTATTTTTATTTTGGTGCAGGTTAAACACTTGCTCACATAAGTAGCAATCTCCGCTTTCATGTTTGGCCACCAGTAGAGTTGTTTGAGATCTAGATACATCTTGTCTGATCCTGGGTGTACGGAGTATGGGGTCCTGTGTGCCTCGCTCATAACTACCTCTCTGAATCCACCAAACTTGGGTGTCCAGATCCAGTTCATGAGGTAGCGTGCTCCGTCACTCTTGATTTCTAAGTTCTTGTCCATTCCCCTAAGGGCCTCACCTGCCACGTTTTCGGGTTTCAATGCCTCTATTTGAGCTTCCTTGACTTGCGTTGTCAGGTGCGAATGGATCGACATAGCTAATGACTTCACTCTTCGGCCAGAGTACTCCTTTCGACTAAGGGCATCGATTACGACGTTTGCCTTTCCCGGATGATAGCGAATCTCACATTCGTAGTCGTTGAGCAACTCGACCCAACGTCGTTGCCTCATGTTTAACTCCTTCTGGTTGAAGATGTTTTGGAGACTCTTGTGGTCTGTAAAGACAGTGCACTTGGTACCGTAAAGGTAGTGCCTCCAGATTTTAAGAGCGAAGACCACTGCTCCAAGTTCTAACTCATGAGTGGTGTAATTGACCTCATGCATTTTCAGTTGTCGTGAGGCATATGCAATAACCTTTCCCCTCTGCATTAGCACACAGCCCAACCCTTGCTTCGAAGCGTCGCAATACACCACAAAGTCTTCGGTCCCTTCCGGAAGAGAAAGGATAGGTGCACTGCAAAGGGCTTGTTTCAAAGTCTGAAATGCAACATCTTGCTTTTCTCCCCAGTTGTAGGTCACACCTTTCTGGGTTAAAGCGGTAAGTGGCTTTGCAATGCTGGAGAAATTCTGGATGAACCTTCGATAATAACCAGCAAGACCTAGAAACTAGCGTATTTCGGTTGGTATGGTTGGTGCAGACCAGTTTTCGATAGCCTTGATCTTTGAGGGGTCCACGTGGATTCCTTCCTTGTTGACCATGTGACCGAGGAAGTCCACTTTTCTAATCCAAAACTCACATTTTGAGAATTTTGCATAAATTTTCTCAGTTCGCAACGTCTCTAAGACTTGCCTCAGGTGTTTACTATGTTCCTCTTTATTCTTTGAATAAATGAGTATATCGTCTATGAATACTATCACAAATTTATCTACGAATGGACGACATACCCGATTCATTAGATCCATAAATACGGCCGGGGCATTGGTTAGTCCGAACGGCATCACTACGAACTCATAATGTCCGTATCTCGTTCGGAAGGCCGTCTTGGGAACATCACTCTCTAGGACACGCAGCTGGTGGTATCCCGACCTTAGATCGATCTTGGAGAAGTAGTTGGCTCCTTGGAGTTGATCGAATAAGTCGTCGATTCGGGGTAGGGGGTATCGGTTCTTGATGGTAAGTTTGTTGAGTTCTCGGTAGTCGATGCACATCCTGAACGATCCATCTTTCTTTTTCACGAACAACACGGGTTCTCCCCATGGCCAGAAGCTCGGCCTGATGAATCCTTTTCCAAGTAGTTCATTTAGTTGGCTGGATAGCTCCTGCATCTCTGCTGGGGCTAACCGATAGGGCGCTTTGGCTACTGGGGTAGCTCCGGGGATTAGATCGATTCTGAATTCGACTTGTCTTGCGGGTGGTATTCCTGGAAGGTCCTCGGGAAACACATCGGGAAAATCGCATACGTCGGGCACATCCTTGATGTCCTGGACTTCTCGTTTCACATCTACAACATGTGCTAAAAATGCGTGACACTCCTTTCATAGGTACTTCTGAGCTTGGATACTTGATATAATACTAAGAGTGGTACTAGGTTTGTCGCCTAAGATGAGGAAGGTTTCGCCGGTTGGCAGGTTAAGGCGAACGGCCTTTTCGTAACATAAAATGTCCGCACGATGTGAACTCAGCCAATCCATGCCAATGATGACATCGAAACTCTTAATCGAGACTGGCATGAGGTTGATTTGAAAGAGATTATCGTTTAGAGTTAGGGTGCAGTTTAAATATATCTCCTTAGTGCCTTCGGTTTTCCCATTGGCCATTTCTACTATGAACGGTTCACTTAATGATTGTGGTATTGGTTTTAGCATGCTTTTCAAGTCGTGACTCACAAAACTCCTTTCCGCTCCACTATCAAACAAAATACACGCATACGAGTTATCGAGAAGAAACGTACCCGTAACAACAGTAGGGTCCGCAATGGCCTCATCTTGTCCCATTGCGAAAACTCGGCCCCTTCCGTCGGTATTCCTGTTGTTTGCCTTCGGGCAGTCCCTGCGGTAGTGCCCTGTGCCTCCGCACTCAAAGTAGGCGCGACTTATTCCAGTATTAGCAGTGGGGGCAGATTGTTGGGTTGGCTCTTTGCAATAGCGGGCTGTATGACCCTTCTTATTGCATCTGGTGCATTGAAGGTCACGGCAGAGACCGTGGTGGTGGAAGTTGCACTGGTTACATTTTGGTAGTTTTCCATTGTATGAACTTGTGGGGGCAGAGTTGGTAGGTATAGTAATAGTGTGGGTCGCTATCACTTGTTGTTTCTTGGGGTTCTCCTGGAGGGTTTGTCCCCTCCTCTTTTTCCAAGGCTTACTCTGGCCCTGAGCCTCCCTAGGTGGATTTGCGGCTGCTGTGATGGTACTCTGTTTCACTCCGTGGTCGATGAGTCGTTGCGCCAGGCGTTTAGCGCTGTTGTAGGTAATAAGGTTGGAAGCTAGGACATGGCCTTGAATCTGGGGTGACAACCCCCAAATGTACCTTTCGACCTTCTTCGATTCTGGGTTGACCATGGTAGGGCACAAAGCAGCGAGATCGTTGAACCTAGCTTTGTAGGCGACTAGATCAGACCCAGCCATTTTTAAATTCCAGAGCTCCTGCTCAAGCTTTTGCACTTCGCCCCTTGGGAAGTACTCCTCCAGTAGTAGAACCTTCAGTTCTTCCCAACTCATGGCGTTAGCGACAGTGAGTGTCACTGAATTCACATGGCTTTTCCACCAAGTGAGGGCTCGATCTATGAGGGTGCAATGTAACAGCCCAAAATCTCAAGTATTGTTAAATGGCATTTTGGGGTGTTTTGAAGGGGAGACTCGGCGAGTTGGAGCCAGACTCGCCGAGTAGGGTCGCAGATTTGGTCGCGGGTTCGCGACTGGACTCGACGAGTCCAGGTATGGACTCGGCGAGTCGACGTTGTTCAAGCTGAAACCCTAGCCGTTTCGATTCTGGATCGTATATAATGTCTTTAGGGCCGTCATGTCTCGTCTTTTGGCTGATTGAAGATAACCTAAACGGCTGTGGGCATCTGGAACAAGGGTGAAGGCTAGTGGAAGCTTAAAGAGGTTGTTAGGCAAGGAGAGGCAAGATGGTGATCAAAGGAGGATCAAGGAGTTGAGCTCTGAAGGTTGGGGACGCAGGGATCACGTTTTCCAGGTAACCCTCGGATCATTTCTGTAGTTTTGGTGTTGTTCACGAATCTAGGGTTTAGGAAACCCATTTAAGGATTTGATAGATTATAGAGTTGTTGCAAGTGTTTAAATCCCAGCAATAGTATGTGTAAAGGTCCAGGAAGTCCCATATCTATATATTACGGAATCATGCGAATTACAGGAGGCAGTTGATTGACTGCATGGCGTGGACTCGCCGAGTCGGATGATCAGACTCGGCGAGTAGCTTGAAGATTCACTGAAACTCGCCGAGTCGTTCTTCGGACTCGGCGAGTAGCTTGAAGATCTACTGGAACTCGTCGAGTCGTTCTTCAGACTCGGCGAGTGGTGTCAGGATGCTTATACTCGTCGAGTTACCCTTTGCACTCGACGAGTCCAGTCAAGATTGACCGTTGACCTGTATATATCTTAGAGGGGTCAGTTGCCTTGTTTGATAAGATCATTAACTAAGGCTGTGGTACTATAGGGAACCTGCGGACTAGCGGATTGTGTGCGAGTAGCTCGAAGAGGTTATAGCCTGCGTACTACGAGGTGAGTCTTCTCACTATACCTCACCCGGAAGGGTTTGATTGTGTGACCGGAAGGTCAAGTATGTTATGTGTTATGTTTATATGCTATAAAAGGAAAGTTAGCTACTACGCGTGATATACATGTTTATGTTGGCCGGAAGGCAAGGTATTATGTGACAGGAAGGTCAGGTATGATATGTGATATACGTGCTTTATGTGTTAGAGTATTTGCATTATGTGTTATATATGTGTATGGGCCGGAAGGCGATTATCATGTGGACCGATAGGTCCGGGCCGGAAGGCAATGTTATGTGGACCGATAGGTCCGGGCCGGAAGGCGATGTTATGTGGATCGAAAGATCCGGGCCGGAAGGCAAGGTTATGTGGATCGAAAGATCCGGGCCGGAAGGCGATATTATATGGATCGAAAGATCCGGGCCGGAAGGCGTACGTGCGTAAGGTATATTGGGGAACTCACTAAGCTTCGTGCTTACGTTGGTTATGTTATGTTGTTTCAGGTTCTTACAGTAACGCGGGATGGCGACGGTTCGATTGTACACACTGAAGAAAGAGTTATGTTTGGAGGATCCTGGTCTTCTATTACAATGGAAATGAAACCATGTTTTGTAATTCGAATGTGAAATCGATTTTAAACAAGTGTTTTTAATATTAAATTGGTTATTTAAATAAAAATTTTGTTTTTTGGAAATTTCGGTGTTACATGCAAGCAGCGAACTTAACCTTGCTTGTTTCTTGGCACGAGCAGATCTCGAAGACCGTTTCGGTCTTTTCAAACCATTGCATTAGTGCAATGACTCCTCCACTGCCATTAAAGGTCTTTGGTTTTGAGTTGGAGAACTCCTTGTAAGTACACTCCCTTACATGGCCTTGGCCGGTGCCACGATTGGGATGATTTGTGCTACTTCCTGTACCTCCATTTGCATTGGAGTTTATTTGAGAGAGGGCTGCTGCTACTGCTGCTGTGATAGCAGCCTGGACCATTCCCGGATCATAAGTTAGTGGTGTAACTATCTTAAATAGATTAAGAATTTGGTTTGATCAACAAAGGGTTTTGAGCTACGAGGAGGCATTGCGCTGCCAGAAGATCTACGAGGAGGCATTGCGCTGCCAAAAGAAATATGAGATATTATAGGTTTTGGTGGTTGCGAGTTGAATGATATTGAGTTAACTATCTTAAATAGATTAAGAATTTGGTTTGATCAACAAAGGGTTTTGAGCTTGATTGATTAACAATGTTTGAATGGATGTACTTATGAATTGCACGGACTACACATAGTTAAAACAAGAAAGAGATATGCCCTATATATTAAACATATAGTTGTGTTACATCAGGGTTTAGACAAAACTTTTTGACCTTTCTAAAGGTCTCCGATTACAGAAAGTTTTAAGGAAAATAATATTCTTATCCGAAGTCCTAATTTATAACAAAATTTGATGTCACAACTAGCATTTTTAGCTAGGAAATTCTATCCTCATGTAAACATCATCCATTGTAAAAGCATGTACTCTAAGTGAATACAATACTCTATCCTCGTTCAAAATACACCTCATATGTTCAACTAAGGGTTGGAAACCTTAGTAATCCCGGTCCAAGTTCCTTATGAACTAAAATTCTCCTATTGGGCCTAGAAGCCCTAAGTGGGCTCTAAATAGACCACATTCATAAAACCTTAGTATTTTGGGCCATGTGGGCCTAAAATAATCCATATTACCTCTAATGAGCCTTGTTGGGCGATAAAAGATTTCATTTGCCCCAATGGGCCAAAAATTTATTTTTGGGCTTCATAAATTCGAGTATGGGCCCAAGATGATTGCTTTCCTCTCTCCTTAAGCCCAAATCGGCCCATGTTTAATAAAAAAAAAAGAAGAAAAGAGATAAGAATGGTGAAGGAAATAAAAACAAAAATTGGAAATTATGGGAAATTTGTGAGGATGCCACCTTCTTATTGCATGGTGGACATCCATGCAATTTCACCTCACTTCTCTTCTCTCTCTCTCTCTCTTCTAAATCTCGGCCTAAGGCCATTCTCCCTCACCAAAAATCATTCATGTTTCCTTTCACTCTCAAAAACCTCAAGAACTCTTCCATTCTCTCCTTAAACCCGTGAGTGGGTGTGTGTGCACAAGAAAGTTCATCAAACTCACATACTAGGTAAGTTACTTCACCCTCAAGTTGTATAAATTCATCTATGATCAAATCCTCCTAGAAACACCACCAATCTCTTGATTATCCTACTAGAAACATCATAGTTTTGAGGATCCTCTCAAGAAGCAAGCTAGGCCGAAATCTCTCACTTTCTTCATCAAAAACCGAAACCTTCAAACAAGGTGAGCTTCATACTCCCTATTTTTCTGTTTTATAAGTTTTGTGGGGGGGGGGGGGGGGGGAATACAAGTGAAAGTGTAGATCTATATGTGTTTTGTATGTCTTGTATGATTTCTATGCTTATATGTGTGTTTTTGTGTGTTTATAATGTTGGATCTAGCCATAAACCCCTAAAAATCGAGATATACTTTATGTTAAATGATACTAGCATCAAATATATTCCTACATACAAAGTGTTCCAAGAAAAATAGCTAAATGGCTTAATAACATTTTATTTGGGCTAAAAACTCAATTTTTGGACATTAAATGTTAAAAATATAAAGTTAAAGGGCCCAAAATGAAATATTTCGAATTCTGATGGATGAGATGAGTCAAAACAGTTCCCATAATGTATTTTCTGAAAATATACCCTTTTGGAGGATTAAAAACATAAATTTCAAGCTTAATGGGCTAAAAATGACATTTTCGGCCCAATAGGGCCCAATATGCGAAATTTTCTGTTTTGAAGGGCCAAAACGGTGTTTTTCTGTAAAATAGTGGACTACTAGAGTTCCAAGACCTTTTCTAAGGTTTAAAATTCTTTTCAAATTTAAAAAGGATCAAAGTTGCAAAAAATTTACAATTTGGGCCAAAATTGTAAAAACTGCGAAAAAGAGGGGTTATAACCGAGAAAACTATATTTTCAGGGACTCAAACTGTTTTCAATTAAAAATATGCTGAAAAATATCAATTTCAATAAGTTTTGGTGTTAAAATGTCAAGAAAAATGGTTTAAGGACCAAACCGGAAATTTATTTAATTAGAGGGTTGAAAAAGTAAATTTTCAAATAAAAGGGTGGGCTGAAAACAGAAAATTTTCAAGGTTAATTCAATACACCCATTGGGATCAAATGTTGGCACCGCGACTACCGACGAAATACAATACACAACAATACCAAAAATCGTTGTTAAACGAATTGATTCGGTCTCGAATCAATAACAACCCGAAACTACTAACACGACGATAACTCGATTCACACAAGTAACAATTGGGAATTTAATACACACGTGAGAGTGCATAGACGTCGACGCACCATCTTTGGGCCCCAAAGTGCAAAATCTTGTTTGTTGGGCCTAGCTAGCCCAATGACCTGATCTTAAGGCCCGAAGACTTCTACCTTACGAGTTGTTGGGTCTTACATGATCTAACACAACGTAAAAGGACTTTCAATGGCTTTTATACTATTGGACCCCAAGGGTCCTTTGGTACTGCTAGTAAAGTCGGTTATTTTAATGCGAGGCGGGTCAAGGGCCCCTCGTACTCTCTTTTTATCCCCAACCGACTAACGGAGTTATCGAGGTCTTCGTGCCCTCTTTCTCTTCGGATGTGGGACTACCTAAAGTCAAGGCGGTTGGATTACGTGATTAGTACGGACGACGCCTACGGGATCGTTAGTATAGTTGTAAACTGGTCGTTTGTGTAACGCATGTTTATAGCAATTCATCATGCGCAAAAAAATCCGACGTCGCCTGGAATCAATGACTTCACACGCCGCGATAGTACAACGACTACATGGAATTCAAAGTGTTAGGAAAACATCGGGTTTTCCTAGGGTTTTTCAATACATACGGTTTCGAAAATGTATAAAAGTTTAAAGAACAATTTTTACAACTATAGAAACAAACAAGCATACTTATGGATCTTCACAAACTTTTTCATGAACTCTTTTCAGAAAATATCAGATTTTCTAGTGGTTTTCAAACAATACAAAACATTGGATTTCAAACACTACTTATGAACTCACCAACATTTCATATGTTGACGTTTTTCAAAATACTTGTATTCTCAGGTAACAGATAACGTGATGGAAGGATTGTACTCCATGATGTCTTGTTGTGTGTTAATTAGTATCGAACAATCTACTTTTGAGAATGTAATGTTTTGAGACAATGTAATGGATGTAAACACTATCAGTTGTAATATTCAAATGTTGGTGATGAATGATATTATGATTCATGTATATTCATTGTGATGGTATTCAACTGAGTCACAACAACCCCCGGACATTTCCGCCGTCTGGTTTGGGGGTGTGACATTTGAAATCCTGGCAAGCACTATTTGCGACGTAGGTTGCGCTTGGAGCTTGACTCCATATCTGATTGCTTTGATTCCATTAGACGCCGATCAAAAGCGGCTTGTTGCTCCCTTAACTCGGCTAAGGCTGCAATCATCTGTGCCTGAAATGCCTCAGACTGGAGTTGAGCATTGTCTTGTATCTTGTCCAGCCTACGGATGTCAGAAGTGTGAACCTGCACTTCCACGCTGACATCCCGGAGTCGGCTTGCTTGAACCCCGGACTGATAGGACTGATTGGCTAACTTACCCACCATTACCGGGAGTGCTCGATCAGCCGAACCTCCACCGCGGACATCATAGAAGTCCCGACACATGTCGTAGGGAGGGCGTATGCCTTGCTGTTGGCTCCAATGATGGAGGTGACTTCCCCAGATGGGAGTGGGTCCTTGGAAGTTCCTCACATGGATAGGTGGTTGAATGGGTGGTGGATCGATCATTTCCAGCTCTGAGTCAGTACTGGAGTCATCACCCAATTCTATGGTTTCCTCGTCCTCTTCGGGATCATCCTCGATCCATCCTCCGTTACCTTGGTTGGGAAAGTAGGGGTCATTGAGGTGGTGAAATCCAGCCATTTGACTGTACGAGAAATAGGATTATAAGAATTGAATAAAGTCGAAACATGCAAAACATGTATAGATCGTGCTGATCTATATTATCAAAGTGAATTTTATTACCCCAAGATGGTTACAATACTTGACTTTTTAGGTTATTAAAAGGAGTTGAAATATCGGGTTGTTACATTAGAAATCTCTAGAATTTAAGGAACAAATTGTATTAACTTACTGGTTTATGACTACATTGTGTAAAATAACCTAACATATCGATCTATACATATTAGGATGATGGCTCCATGAAAAAGCCCATGATTTCTTCCCCTACTAACTCCCCGAGCCACTCCAGGAAATGTACTACTAGTGATCACAACATTAGGAGAAACTCTAAATGGAAACCATGAAACCCCACCAGTTATCAATGCCTCAAACCCACCATTTCAAAAGGATCCTACTCTAATACAAACCCCACTTGCACAAGGGATTGCTACAACCTTAGCTGTATATGAGGCTACCTGAAATGAAAATACTGGGAACAGTAGAAATGGTGGTGGCACTCCAATGGTTAATCAAAACAATCGTAGACCTTGCTCATAAATAGTTCATGGGCTACAAACCTCGATCCTTCATTGACACAAAAGGAGTTGTTGGTCTATCCCGCTAGATAGAAAAGATGGAGGCAATGTTTTGCATCAATGGTTGCACTGTGGACTGCCGAGTAATATATGCTTCCTGCATATTGATGGATTATGCCTTGACTTGGTGAATAATCATGCCAAGTCCATGGGAATCTATGAAGCCTATGCCATTGGTAGGTAACCTCTAAAACAAATTATTATCAAAGAGTATTGTGTGACAACATGAAGTTTTCTATCCTGTATAGTCAAATACCTCATTGAAAGACAAACTCATTCCTGCTATCATTTAGCACAAATTGGAGTTTATTTGAGCGTTCTAAGCCTTGTACACTTAAGGGATAAGTGCCAGGGTTATCTGCTGAAGATATAGCTCATAGAACAAGCCTTAAACACCTTGACCAGGAGTTGACGGCCACCACAATGGAGTTTACGGCCGTAAACTCCATGTGGGCCGTAAACTCCACCTTATATGATGAAATGTTGGCCGTTTGTTCATTCCTTTCTTTCCCTTGGCTGAAATCCTCTCAAGTATCATCCCAATCTTCGTCCCCGATCATAAAAACTCGTAAGTTACTTGCCCTAACTAGTTGATATCTTACATGAACTAGTGATCTTACATGATTTCATCCGTGAAATCATTCCATTTGTGTAGATCTTCAAGTTTCACCAAGAATACACACTAGTGTTCTTAGCCAAAACCGACCATTCAAGCTCCTAGATCATAAGTACTCTTGTTCTAACTTGTTTTACACTAGGTTTAACATGTTTAGAGCTTAAAAATCACAAAGAAACTCAAGATCAAATGAGTTAACGACCAAGACATGTTCTTGGGCCGTAAACCCCTATAAGTGGGGCAAATTGCACCCTGGTCCCTTACCAAGCATTGGAACATAGTCTAGAACCATACCACATTAAACTAAGGACTTCAAGCAATGAAATGGTACTTCACACCATGAGTTTACGGCCGTAAACTCATGGGGGAAGTGGTCCCCAGGCCGTAAACACAAGTTAAGGTCATTCTTGGACCTTAAACTCACCTAGCCTCTTGTTTAGCCTTGGAACACTTAACCACTTAAGACATCATAGCTTTAAGCCTCAAATGGAGACCCATTAGATAGTTTACGGCTAGGAGTAAACTACCATGTGCCGTAAACTCCCATAAGTATGGTCCATGGACCATAAACTCAAATAAAAGCCTTATACACCTTTGTTGGAACCCAATGGCCTCCTAACACTTTGACTAAAGTGTTTTCCACGCATTAGGGTGTTTATACATGTCTAATTAGTGTTATAATCACTAATTGTATATATACATATGTCTTTATATGTTATTTGGATCATTGTGTGTGTTTAAGTCTTCACTTGACACCAAGCACTTGTCTGACACTTCCATCCGAACCACTCACTACAGGTGAGTTCATACCCCTTAATTAACCTTTTACATGTTTTTAAATGTTTATAAATGATTTTATGGAGGGGAATACAAGTTGAATCGTGTTAGTTATTATATCAGTCACATGTGTTTAATAACTAGCATATAAATGGATTTATTGCACTTTTATCTGTTTTACCAAACATATTTCTTCAAATGACTTTCTCAAACATTTTTACATGTTAAAACTCTTTATCAAATTGTCTTACATAGTGTATGTTTCCTTTCAAACTCTGTTAAAATTGTGTTTCAAACAAAGGTTTTTCTTATACTAAAAACTGTCTTATCAAACAAACTACTTTCAAATCGTTTTATAAACTGACATCAAGTCATCATTTCTTAGCTATTAAACTTTTCAAAGGTTTTACCAAACTTCTTTTATACTTTTATATTGTCAAATGCATGCCTACATATGTATAGTTATATAAGTAATGTTTAAAGGACTTAGGACGGCTAGCTCGCTTTATTTCCTTTTCCTCGTTTGGATGTGGCCTTAGGGTATCGGTTAGTCGTCCGAATGTCGTCTAAATATTAGTTATATATCATGTATACATATATAGATATAAAAGTTCCGTCAGTCAGTTCAATACCTTTGGGTAGCAAAGGCATACTTTTGGTTATACACGTACATTACTAGTAACTATAATATGTATAGTTAGGAGATACTACTTACTATTCCAAGTAAAAGGAATCACACAAGAGTCATTTCATTCATGAGTCTATACTAATACATTACATACTATATGAAGAGATACAATTACAGAAATACTAATACATTACATACAATTACAGAGATACGTTTACATAGATACTATTACATAGATACAATACATGATAAGACAAGAGAACACATAATAAAGAGAAACAGGGAGGAAGATACAATACACGACATCAGAACAAACATAATAAGGTGCTATAGCATGGAACAATTACAGGATCTAACTATACCAATGAATCACTAACGCATTGTTCTAAACAAAAGGTGATAGTTATATTGGGTATACATGATCATATAATCTTAATGTGGATGTTCATGGCTTGCAAATTATTATTGAGGTCGCGTTTGGTTCTCAGAATCTCTTGACAGGGAGAGCGTTTAGTATTAGATCTAGCCATCACCTTATACCTTAATACTCAATTTAAGGCAATTAGTACAATAGTAGTCACTTTATACAATACTACAGTACTTAAACTTTACAAACGACAAATACAAAAGGATACGATATAAATAATTATATTATTTTCCTTATCACCTTTACTTTGTGACACATTCACATAAACGACGAGGTAGATTATATTTGATAAATATACTATTTTTCCTTATTACCTTTATTCTGTGACTCATTCACATAAGCGATGAGGTAGACTATAGTTTTATAATAATAGTTGTACAGGGGAAAAACGGCCGCATTCATAGTGATGCATGCTTTCAAAACAGTCGGGTCTTGGTAGAAGGCTACTTTCAAACAGTATGGTCTTGGTAGAAGACTACTTTCAAAATAGTCGAGTCTTGGTAGAAGACTACTTTTTATACTAATAGGAAATATGAGATTTTCTAGGGTTTTCATACTTATACAAACTTTTCTTCAAACATTTACAAGTCTTTTCTTTACAGTTTTACAAATCAAAGACACATAAATACTTATGAATTCACCAGCTTTATGCTGATACTCGCTTTCAAAATAACTTGTATTCTCAGGTCACAAATAGACAGGTACGATGACCAGATTTTGTGAAGACGGAGCAGTCAAGACTCGTCTTTTATTTTGATTATTCATTATGTTTTTTATTACTATGAAAGAACACATTGTAATTACAATTATTCTATTACTGCAATGGATGATGTGTTGCTTGTTTACTACTATGCATTGTTGTGATACTTTACATGACGTCCTCTGCCCCAGAACGTTTCCGACGTTCTTGGTTTTGGGGTGTGACATATTATCCTCAACAAGAAGTACAAGTTCTAGAGTAGGAGCTTTAGAATCTTACTATGAAGGGATCAGAGGTGACGTCCTATACCTCTCGTTTAACGACCTTGCAAACCTCTTCTCGGGAATGGTTCCCCGGAATATAAGAAGACTGAAAGGTACATCTGGGGATTAGCCTCGCCAGTTCAAGGTCTATTTACTGCATCCAAACCCTCCATATTTGATGGTGCTAAGCAATTGACCTATCAATTAACTGATCAGTGTATCCGTCAGGGTACCGTGACCCCACAAATGGAAAAGAACCAAGCAGAAAGTACGAAATAGAATTACATGGACATGAAAAAGGGAACTCCAATAATCACAAAATTGAACCAAAACATGTGGTTGTCTATGTTGCAATTACCAACACTCCTACCTCTTCCAAGTCCTAGACTGGGACTTTACCCCATTGTACCGAACGCAAATTCCACCACATCGGAAATTACAGGGAGGTAATTTGCAACAACTGTAAAAATGAGAGCTCATGGCTCAAGGTACTGCAGAAGACCCCAACAACTACAACATCAACCACTATGGCAGGAAGAAGTCGTAACTGCTTCGAATGCAATTGACCAAGGCATTTTAGGAAGGATTGCCCGAAATAGAAGAATCAAGGTTGCAATGGAAGAGAATTTATGATCAATATTGGAGATGCTTGCTAGGAACCAACTGTGGTTACTGGTATGTTTCTTATCAATAATGCTTATGCTTCTATATTATTTGATGTTGGTGCCGACAGAAGTCTTATTTTACATAAGTTTGGAAACACGATAAAACATAAATTTTGCGAACTCAATAAAGTTTACACATTAGAGATGGAAAGCATCCAAATAAGAAGACACTTTAGAAATACTCATCAATTATCTTCTCACCCTGAATAACCACATCTTTCATGTTAACCCAATAATTATGACCAATGGAGTTTTCGATGTGATCATCGGAATGGATTGGTTATCGCCTCATTGAGTTGAAGTTTTATGTTATTAAAAGGTCGTCCAACTACCACTACCCAAGAAAGAAGCCCTTATAATTTACAAAGATAAATCAGGGAAGAATCTAACAGTCATTTCTTTCACGATGGTAAGAAAGTATTTACCGAAGAGATGCTTTGTTTTCTTGGCCCACATGCTGTAACACCCTGTTTCGAAACATTTCATAATTTGGGGTCGTGACCTGAATATCAATTATCATAAATCTTTGGGCCTTGGGGAAAGAGAGATTTAGAACCTTTTGGTGGTGGATAATGTCGATTGTGGGTACCGAGAGTTTGGTTTGTGCTTTAGAGCCCAATGGTATAATAGTAAAGTGATGGTTTGGGCCTTTCATGGATTTAGGATTTAAGTTCAGAAGGTTTTAAGGCAAAGGAGAGTTGATAAGATGGTAGATGTTCTCATTACCTTTTTGTGGATATAAGGATCGTCAGCATCATAGTTAGAACGAATAAGTTTATTCTCTTGTTTCACTATTAGTTTTAAGCTTAGATTCAAGTATTTTACCTCTATGGCACGGAGCCGATTAATGAGCGGATGCGGGAGTTCATCTCGTCAGATAGGGGATCATGGAGATTTTGGAAGAGCGTCTTGGCACGTTCCGCATGGGGATTATGGCTACTATGGGAGCTCACACTCTTTCCTCCCGTGGATTTTGTGACAACCTGAAAATCTTTTAGCTCGTAAAGTAAATCCAGTCAACCAAAAGTCAGACTTAACTCTATTGACTTTTAGCCTTGTTAAGGGCCGTTCTCATGAGTTCTAAGCCTAGTACACTTATGGGGTTTACGACCATAAACTCTATTCACGGCCGTACGCACCCTATAGCCGTGAACTACCCCTTATATATATAAGATTTTGCTTCATTTTTCTTCATTTCTCCAAGCCTTGACCGCAAACTACCCATTCTCTCTCAAGTATCATCCAAGAAAAAATCTTATTTCACTCCAAAATCAGAAGTGTTTCATCCTATACTTGTGTACACTTGAAAGCTCTTTGATTCCATATTGATTCATCAATTTTCCTTCAAGATCTTCAAGTCTTCATCCTTTCACCAAGAGCACCTACTTGTTCTTGGTGGCCGTGAACTCCCAAAGGATCCCAAATCATAAGTATTTCTTCTAGCATCTTGTTATTCATTAGAAACACTTGTATCCTCATAAGACCAACACCCCACAAGCAAGAATCAAGATCCAAATTGCATCATTTTGGAGTGTTTACGGCCGTAAACACTTGGTGTGGCCGTAAACCCTTGCATGAGCGTGAACACATACATCCTTGGTCGTAAACTCATCTCCCTTGGCCGTAAACTCAAGTGTGGTCGTGAACACACCTTCCTCTGGTCGTAAACTCCCTTTAGTCAATCACCTGTGATTGTAACACTTCCTTGCAAGTGTTTCCTAGTCCCTAAGGGTGTTTCCTTGCATGTTAGTTGTTTAAAACACTAATTACATGCCTATATATGCCATTATATGTCATTTAGGACTCATTTGTGTCTCAAGAATTCATTCGTGGAACTTCTCATCCTTACACGAATCTGCAATTGAATCACCCACATAAGGTGAGTTCATACCCCTATTATCATACTTTTAAATGTTTTAAATGCTTTCAGTGGGGGGAATACAAGTTAAACACAATCAAAATTATGTAAATGTTATTTATGATAACCATCTCATTAAAAGGATTTCTTATGCTTTATAAGTGATCAAAACCATTTCAAAAACTCTTTTTAAGTTGTGTTACCTTATTGTTTATAAAACGCCATTTTAAAGTACAATCATAACTCAGTAGATACATGAGTCTTTCATTGAAGTCAGTAATAGTTCAAACAAACCTACTAGTAAACTATAATAGGTATAGTTTAGGGGTTTAATACATACTATAAAGAGAAACCGGTAGGAACATACTATACACTAGAATAGAAGGAACATATGATAACAAGAACAAGATAACAATAATGTGAAACCAGTACTTCACGGCTTAGCAATATACTTGTCAGTTTGTGTATAGATCTATATGGGATTGACACCCCCCACCTTGCTGCTAGCTACAGTGGGACTTGCTAGTGTACGGGTGAAAAATATCAAATTAGTTTCGATGCCAGTAGGTCGCCATGTTAAACACGTGTCACATCAGTATGGTTACAACCATCTCACATTTTAACCTTAATTAACAAACTGGTTTTAAGGTAGTTAGTACATTCAATAAAAAGGGGGCCTATATTGCTAATTTTATGATTCCTCAGTAGATACATCAGGGATATATATTAATTGGGTCTAGTAGACAGTAGGATGTGTGCTTTCCGCTTCATTTCCTATTCCTTGTTTGGTTGTGGGCTTAGAGCAGATGCACCTAGTCTACTATCTATTTGATCTTAGCTTTATATATATATATATATATATATATATATATATATATATATATATATATGTATATATATTTCATATATACCTAGTAATCATAAAGAGTACCAGGTATGGGTCAAGTCATAGTATACGGATTCAATACACCATTTTCGACTACAAAGACATACTTTTCAGATAGAACATTTAGTAGGAAAAATTAGAAACTTAACAGAAAAAGGGTTTAATCCATTTTATTAAACCATTATAACTTAAAGGACCTTTAGTGGTTAATTCTATAATACCTTAGTTTATACATCAGGTTATATATAATTAATATTTGATAGGCAGTTAGATGTGTGCTTTCCGCCTTACTTCCTGTTCGTTGTTTTGTTGTGACAACCCGACACTTTTACACTGTGCAATCGATCCATATATCTATAATTCACTTGAATTCAACATCTTTTAGCAGAATGTTGGGTCCGCACGAGTGCTTTAGGCTTAGTATATCATTGATATGGGCCTTAGGAAAGGTTAGTAAGGGTGTTTGCATCACAAAATCCAGCCAAACACACCAAGATAGGTTTCCTGAGGATCTTCCCGGAGTACCCCCGGAGAGACAAGTGGAGTTTCGAATTGACCTCGTTCCAGGAGCAACTCCTCTCGCTAAATCACCCTATCGGCTAGCTCCTGCTGAAATGCAGGAATTGTCCAGCCAACTTAGCGAACTCTTGGACAAGGGATTCATCCGCCCTAGTTACTCGTCGTGGGGAGCTCCAGTCCTCTTTGTCAAAAAGAAGGACAGATCTTTTAGAATGTGCATCGATTACAGAGAGTTAAATAAACTCACTGTTAAAAATCGCTACCCACTCCCAAGAATCGATGATCTATTTGACCAAGTCCAAGGAGCTAGTTATTTTTCTAAGATAGATCTACGATCCGGATATCACCAACTCAAAGTCCGAGAAGAGGATATTCCAAAAACCGCTTTCCGAACTTGCTACGGACATTATGAATTTGTCGTAATGCCCTTCGGTCTAACAAATGCCCCTGCCGCATTTATGGACCTAATGAATTGAATCTGTCGACCATTCCTCGACAACTTTGTCATTGTTTTCATCGATGACATCCTCGTCTATTCTCGAAGCAAAGAAGAGCATGGCCAACACCTCCGACAAGTCCTAGAAACTTTACGATCGGAAAAGTTGTAAGCCAAACTCTCCAAGTGTGAGTTCTGGCTCCGGAGTGTGAACTTCCTAGGTCATGTAGTCAGCTAAGATGGAATCCATGTGGATCCTTCTAAGGTCAAAGCTGTTGAAGGATGGGCAATCCCGACAACACCTACGGAAATCCGTCAGTTCTTGGGTCTAGCAGGCTACTATAGGAGATTCATTCAAAACTTCTCTAAGATCGCCAAGCCACTTACCTCACTTACACAAAAGGGCGTACCATTCAAATGGACGGACAAACAAGAAAACGCATTCCGAACCTTGAAACAAGCTCTCTCTAGCACCCCGATACTATCACTACCAGAGGGAATGGAAGATTTCGTGGTCTATTGTGACGCATCAAACCCGGGCTTAGGTTGCGTCCTCATGCAGCGTGGAAGGGTGATAGCTTACACATCTCGCCAACTAAAGACGCACGAAGTAAAGTATACGACCCATGACCTGGAATTGGGAGTCGTGGTCTTCGCTCTAAAAATTTGGAGGCACTACCTGTACGGTACGAAGTGCACCATCTTCACGGACCACAAAAGTCTCCAGCATATCTTGAACCAGAAAGAGTTGAACATGAGGCAATGAAGATGGGTTGAATTCTTGAACGATTACGAGTGTGAAATCAAGTACCACCCGGGCAAGGCCAACGTGGTAGCCGATGCATTAAGTCGGAAGGAGTACTCAAATCGTCGTACGAAAACTCTCTCTATAACCATCCAATCTCACTTAGCCACTCAAATTGCGGTAGCCCAGTCAGAGGCAATGAAAGCGGAAAACAAGGCAAGCGAAGCATTGCGCGGGATGGAGAAGAACCTAGAGGCAAAGGAGAATGGAGTATACTACTTCATGAACCGTATTTGGGTCCCTAAAATCGAAGGATATAGGGAGGTAGTTATGAAGGAAGCCCACAAGACGCGAAACTCCATTCATCCTAGTTTAGACAAGATGTATTTGGATATTAAACAACACTATTGGTGGCCTAACATGAAGGCGGAAATTGCTACCTACGTTAGTAAGTGCCTTACGTGTGCCAAGGTAAAGGTGGAATACCAGAAGCCCTCAGGGTTATTACAGCAACCGGTAATTCCTGAGTGGAAATAGGAGAGAATTTCTACGGATTTCGTGACCAAGCTACCCAAAACGTCGGATGGACTGGACACCATATGGGTAATAATCGACTGACTGACGAAATCTGCCCATTTCCTGCCAATCAAGGAATCCTACAAGATGGAGAGATTGACGCGTTTATACATTCGAGAAATCGTGAAACTCCACGGAGTACCAGTGTCTATTATCTCGGATAGGGACAGTAGGTTCACTTCATGTTTTTGGCAATCACTCCATAAGGCAATGGGAACTCATCTTGACATGAGCACCGCTTATCATCCGCAAACGGATGGTCAAAGCGAGCGAACCATCCAAACACTCGAAGACATGCTCCGCGCGTGCGTGATAGACTTTGGGAAGTCTTGGGATACCCACCTACCTTTAATCGAATTCTCGTATAACAATAGTTATCATTCGAGCATCAAGGTGGCTCCTTTCGAAGCACTGTACGGGCGTAAATGTAGATCACCGTTATGTTGGGCTGAGGTGGGTGATACCCAACTAGCAAAAACACATACGTCGGACAAAGCGCTAACGGGACCGGAGATCATTCGCGAAACCACGGAAAAGATCGTCCAAATCAGGGCTCGATTACAAGCATCGCGTGACCGACAAAAGAGCTACGCTGATAAACGGCGAAAGCCCTTAGAGTTTCAGGTCGGTGATCGAGTACTGTTGAAAGTCTCACCCTGGAAAGGGGTTATACGTTTCGGAAAACGGGGAAAACTGAACCCACGATACATTGGACCTTTCGAGATCGTCGCCCGAATAGGCCCAGTGGCGTATAAGCTGCAGCTACCCCCCGAGCTAAACAATGTTCACCCCGTGTTCCATCTCTCTAATCTCAAGAAGTGCCTATCAGATGAAACACTCGTCATTCCCCTTGATGAGATCGAAATCAACGAGAATCTCCTGTTCGTGGAGGAACCAGTTGAAATCATGGACAGGGAGGTGAAGCGTACTAAGCAAAGCCGCATCCCGATCGTGAAGGTACGGTGGAACGCTAAGCGTGGGCCAGAATTCACATGGGAGCGCGAAGATCAAATGAAGCAAAAGTACCCTCACCTATTCTAGCATTCTCAAATCTAGCTTTCAAACAAAATTTCGGGACGAAATTCCCTCTAACGGGGGGATGATGTCACAACTAGAAATTTGGTGTCGTGTAATCACTATACTCAAGTAAGATGTTGAATCAAAAACTTAAGAGCATGTATGATGCTTATCATATGACATCAAAAATTTCAATCCAATACACCACACAAGTACTGCAAATGGTCAACAAGCAATTGGAAACCCTAGAAGTTCTTGTATAGGTCCATTTTGGACTAGGACTTCCTTATTGGACTTAATGTACCAATAAGCTTCCAATTTGACTATCATGGGATTAGAACCTTTAATGGGCTCTAATTGGACCCACATTCATTTATTTCAACATTTTGGGCCATATTGGGCCTAGAATGAAATAAATTAAATATTGTGAACCATAATTAACCTAAACTAGCACAACAAAGTATAAAAATCACACTTGTATCTTACAATCATCCAACTTAACTCTAATATTGGGCTTAGGGGTATTAAAGCCCAATACTCTCTTTACTTTCCAAAATTCGGCCCAAGACAAGCCCAAGAGGAAGGAGTTGACTAATACCATGACACCTCACCTTTACATGGGGGATATCCATGTTTTACACTCCAAACATCCATACAATCTCATTTCTCCATGCATATGTCACCTCAAGGTCACTCTTCTTCCCTCCCCTCTCACTCTCGGCTGAGAATACAGACACACACATCACAAAAATCAATTCCAATCTCTCTAAGTCTCGAAGAGCATTCCTCCCTCCTCCTTCAAAAATTTCGAGAAACAAGAGCTTCACAAGGAGAATCCTTCACTAAAATCATTATCTAGGTAAGTTAATGCTTGGATCCATACTTTAGACTTCTTATTATATTCAAAGATCTCTTCTTAACTCATGAGAAATCATGATCTTGTATCTTAGAAACACCTCAAGGCCGAGATCTTCATCAAGGGGTGCTAGGGCCGAAAATCACCAAACCTTCTTCCATCTTTTCTCCAAAAACCGAAACCACACCCTAAGGTGAGCTTCATACTCCCTATTTTCTGTTTTATAAGTTTTGTGTGTGTGGGGGGGGGGGGAATACAAGTGAAAGTGTAGATCTATATGTATTTGTATGTCTTGTATGATTTCTATGCTTATATGTGTGTTTTTGTGTGATTATGATGTTGGATCTAGTTATAAACCCCTAAAAACCGAGATATACCTTATGTTAAATGATACTAGCATAAATTATATTTCTACATACAAAGTATTCCAAGAAAAATAGCTAAGTGGTTTAATAACATCTTCTTTGGGCTAAAAACTCATTTTTGGACATAAAATGTTAAAAATATAAAGTTAAGGGGCCCAAATCACATATTACGAATTCTGATGGGTGAGATGAGTCAAAACAGTTTCAATAATGTATTTTCTGAAAATATACTCTTTTGAAGGATTAAAAACATAAATTTCAAGCTTAATGGGCTAAAAATGACATTTTCGGCCCAATAGGGCCCAATATGCGAAATTTTCCAATTTGAGGGGCTGAAATTGTGTTTTTCTGTAAAACAGTGGACTATTAGTGTTCTAAGTCCTTTTCAAATGTCAAAAATGCTTTTTATAATTAAAAAGGACCAAAGTTGCAAAAAATTTCCAATTTGGGCCAAAAGTGTAAAAATTGCGAAAAAGAGATGTTGCAGCCGAGAAAAGTGCATTTTGAGGGACTAAAACTGTTTTCAATTAAAAATGTGCTGAAAAATATCAATTTTAATAAGTTTTGATGTTAAAATGCCAAGAAAATGGTTTAAGGACTAAACCGGAAATTAATTTACTTAAAGGGGTGAAAAAGTAAATTTACAAAATAAAGAGCGGTTATAAACAGAAAAATTTCAATGTTAATTCAATATATTCGTTGTGATCAAATACTGACACTGCGACTACCGACGAATTACAATACACAATAATACCAACAATCGTTATCAAACGAATTGATTCGGTCTCGAATCAATAACAAATCCGAAACTACTAACACTACGACACTCAATACACACATGGAACTCTCGGAAACTCTATACACTCGTGGAAATACGCTATACGTCGACGCTCCGTCCTTGGGCCCAAAAGTTTCAAATCATGCTTGTTAGGCCTAGCTAGCCCAATGACATGATCTTTAGGCCCAAAGGAAATTTACTTACATGTAGTTGAGTCTAATACGACTTAACTTCGTGTAAAAGGACTTTCGATGGAAAACGTGCTGCTGGTCCCCAATGGTCCTTCGGTACTGCTAGCAAAGTCGAGAACTCACTATTGCGAGTTGGGCTAAGGGCCCTTCGCATTCTCTATGGCCTTGAACGACGTAGGGAAATATCAGGGGCTTCGCACCTTCTCTTTCCCCTCGGTCGTGGGGTTACACGAGTCCGGGGGGTTGGGTTACGTGAATAAGTGCAAGCGACGCCTAAGGGATTGTTTGTATGGTTGTCAACTTGTCGTTTTCATTAATGTACGTTACAACAATTCACCAACTACTATAATCCAACGCCTCCGGAGCTCAACTAATACCTCTATCGTAACGAAATAACAATACATAAACTAATTAAAGCAAAGTGATAGGAAAACGTCGGGTTTTCCTAGGGTTTTCAATTAATACACCAACGAACTACATACCGAGTTTTACAAATCGTACGCTTACACCTATAGAAAACAAACAAGCATACTTACGGATCTTCACATTTTTTTTTACACTACTATTTTCAGAAAATATCGGATTTTCTGGTGGTTTTCAAAACGTTACAACACGTTGGATTTCAAACATTACTTATGAACTCACCAACATTTCATATGTTGACGTTTTTCAAAATACTTGTATTCTCAGGTAACAGGTAAAGTGAAGGATGAATTGTACTCTATGATGTTTTGCGGTTGTTTAATTAACAACGAACAAATTATTTTTGGGCATGTAATATTTTGGAACAATGTAATGGATGTAAACACTATCAGTTGTATCGATCAAATGCTTGATAATGAATGATGTTATGTTTCATGTATATTCATTGTGATGGTATTCAATTGAGTCACAACAGCCCCCGGACATTTCCGTCGTCTGGTTCGGGGGTGTGACAGAAACACTATACACTATAAGAAGAGACATTATAAACTACATCAAGAGAATATCACATGGTACACTAAAAGAATACTCTATATACTATACAAGAGAATATACTATAATGGAATGTGGTACACTATTTCTCTATACGACACTTCGCTGTGCGATCATCGGGTAGCCAACGCCTCCTGGATGGAGAGCGATCACTACGTGTATAGATCTATATGGGACAGATTTTCCCCCATCCCGATTGCTAGCTACAGTCCGAGCCTTTTAGGCCCAGGGATGACAATACACTACTAAACTACTATTGACATGGAGGGTCAACCGCTATACCACTATTACTCAGTATGGTTACAGACGAGCTCACATTCTAATATAAATTAACACACTAACAATTAAAAGTAATACAGACTTCCCAAGGTGTATACACATTTAATACTACCTGAAGTTTACATTTTCTACTACAATTAGCTGGCAGTGGCATTGCTGGGGGTAAAAGTTTCATTCCTTCAATTTCTTTATTTGAATGAACTTAAAACTATATTTTTACACTGATATTCTCGGGGAAAACTAATACATTTTAAAGGATTAAACTCACAAATAAACAAGTCTTGGTAGAAGACTACTTCTACTGGAAAATATGGGATTTTTTGGGGATCAAACTATCTTCAAACTTTGTCAACAACCATCATACTATGCGATTTGTAAACACTTTTTATACAAGCAATGAAACTAAATACTTATGAACTCACCAGCTTTACGCTGATACTCGTTTTCAAAATAACTTGTATTCTCAGGTCAACAATAAACAGGTACCGATGCAGCTTTTTGGGAAGATGGAGCACCTATAAGACCCATCTATTATTTTGTTTATACTTTTGGTGTTTATCAAACTGTACAGAATACGCTTATATTACGATTATTATATTAATGTAATGGATGTTGTTGCTTGTGTGTGTGTGTGTGTGACAACCCAAAATTTCCATTCTGAACAAACCATATCAAGCCAATGGAAGTTAGAACAGTTTCAGCAAAATTCCAAACTTTGGGTATAAGTTTGAGTTTTTCACGATTTACAATTAAGGAGGTATTAGGAGAGTGGATGCACTAGGGTTTTGTGCAACACTGTTATTCCAATACTCTGGGATATTAGAGTTCATTTCGAGAATAAAATATTTTCTGCCCAAAAATCTCAGGACTATATATAGAAATCTGAACCAAATAACTCATTAGTTACATTTCCAATTAGAGAAAAGCCAAATTCTCTCTCACGGATCTTCGGGTTTTTATCCCAAATCGTGAGTACTTCAATCTAGTTGTATTGTATAGCTTAGATTGTGCTTAATAACATCAAAATAACAACAAAACAGCAAGATCTGTGAGTTTACTCCCGAAGAACATCTTGGAGAGTAAACTCCTTTTCAAAAGCCAAATGATGCCTAGTCCTTCCTTAATCCATGAAACTAGTTTGGACTTGTACACTAACGAGTTTAGGGACAGAAAACAAACTCAAAGCAACAAGATTTGAGAGTTTACTCCCCAAGAACATCTTGGAGAGTAATCTCCTTTTGGAGAGTAAACTCCATTTTAAGGGCCAAAAGTGTCCCAATGTCTCTCAAAGCCTTGGAAAAGAACCTTGAGACTACCCATGACATATTTAGACATCCAAAACAAATAGAATCAAGGGTTGAAAGTGAGTTCACGGCCAAGGAAGTACTTGGGCCATGAACTCCATTTTTGGGTGTCAAAATGCCCTAAATGCCACCCTTAAGCCAAGAGACTACCATAGCTTCTTACCTTGATGTGTCTAAGACCCAAAACAACCAAAATACCAACACCCACAAGTGTTTACAGCCGCAAACACATGGCCAAATCTTCTATGGGCCGAAAACTCAAGTTAGGGGTGCTTTGGTGCCACAAACACTTCCTAAGGCTTAGGCATGAATTTAGAATGCCTCCTTATGACCTTTAAGACCCTCATAAACATATTTGGACATGAGTTTACGGTTGTAAACTCATTTGGGCCGTGAACACCCCAAAAGTTCCAAAAGAAGTGGTCTTTCTCATCCTAGGCTAAAGCTAATGTCCCTAAATCATTCCCTAGCTTTCATACTTGCACTAACCCAGGAGAAACCATGATTTTACGGCCGTAAACTCCCTTGGGCCGTGAACTCATGGTAGTAAACTCATATGTGTGCCTTATACCTTCTTATGTTGAATCACATGTGATTCCAACACTTGGTCAAGGTGTTTCCTAGTCCCGAAAGGTGTTATCTTTCATATAGTTGTTTATAAACACTATATTCATGTCATTATGTGTCCTTAAATATCATTTAGGACTTATTGTGTCTCGGGACTTCATTCGTGGAACTTCTCATCCATACACATGTACCTGCTAGAACCACTCACAACAGGTGAGTTCATACCCCTAATCAACGTTTTAAATGATTTTAAATGCTTTAATGGGGGGGGGGGAATACAAGTAGAAAACAACATGTTATTAGATCATTTTTATGTATTTTATAACTGTGTTTTAAATCAACAGATTTCACATACTACAAAATGTGATGCATGAAATGGTTTTAAATCTTAAAAATACTTTGTTATCAAATGTATTACTTTTGAAATGTTTATTAAAGTGACACCAAGTCATTGTTAATTATTGTTCAAAACTCTTAGATGTCGTACAAAACCATTTTTACCTTCTTGAACCAAACTATACTGTCACACCCCAAAACCACGAACGGCGGAAACATTCAGAGGTGGAGGACGGCATGTACAGTATCACAACAGTGTAATATAACAAACAAGCAACAACATCATCCATTGCATTATAAGTAAAGTTTAATACATGTGTGTTCTTTCATTGTAATAAGACACCAAAAATATACAATCAAAATAAAAGACGAGACTTGTCTGCTTCGTCTTCTCAAAACCTGGCCTCCGTACCTGTCTACTGATGACCTGAGAATACAAGTTATTTTGAAAGCGAGTATCAGCTTTAAAGCTGGTGAATTCATAAGTATATAAGTGTCATTGCCTTGTTTGTGAAAATCTGTTATGAAGGTTATGTAAAACGTTAAATGAAAATGTTGAAGTACATATGAAAAACCCTAGAAAATCCCTTATTTTCTATCAGTTTGAGATGTAGTCTTCTACCAAGACCCGAATGTTTTGTAAGTATGAAGTGTAGTCTTCTACCAAGACCCGAATGTTTTGTAAGTATGAAGTGTAGTCTTCTACCAAGACCCGAATGTTTTGTAAGTATGAAGTGTAGTCTTCTACCAAGACCTGAATGTTTTGTGAGTATGAAGTGTAGTCTTCTACCAAGACCCGAATGTTCTGTTTGTAAAATGATAGTTTTTCCTTTGTATTGACTAGTACTAAAAGTGCTTAGTCTAACTCATCGTTTATGTGAATGTATCAGAAAATAAAGTAAACAGGAAAATGTACTACTATAAGTGTTGTCACTGGGTACTAGGACCAACACAACATCGCATTAAGTGAAATGTATAACCTAATGAACATCCGAAGATTGTCCAATTGTCCTCTGTAGCAGCAGCAGGTGGGTGGAAGGGTTAGTCCCAAATCGATCTTCCTAATATAAGTAGTAACCTTAGACCTCCGTAGATGGTCATCGACCACTGGTGCTAATCAGTGGGGTTCGGAATGGTAAGTCCCGTCTAGCTATCCCATTGAACCGGGATAGGCAAAGACAATTTACACAGTAAGTACTAATAAATCATCCTCGTAGTCCTAAGTACAAGTATCCAGGTAAGTGAATACAGGATAATGCACCTATGTAAAAGTGTTCCTGTATGGTATTCATGTATGTGTGTCCATGTAACAAGTAAGTATATGTAAACATATTCATGTATCAGGTAAACCTCTATAAGTACTCATGTAGCAGGTAATGTACTAGTATAGACTCATGAATGAACTGACTCTTGTGTGATTCCTTGTAATAGAAGTAATGTTTGATATCTTCAAATTATCCCTATGATAATTTACTGTAATATAACTAGTTGATCATGTAGGTTTGTACACTTTTACTACTCAAGGGTGTGGGAAACTAAATGAAAGATGTAAACTATAACATCAATACATATATAAGAATATAAGTGTATATGCATAGTTTAGTTCAAGAATGAAAAATGGTTTTTGTAAGACATCTTATGGGTTTTGAACAATAATTAACAATGACTTGATGTCATTTTAATAAACATTTCAAAGGTAAAACATTTGGTAACAATGTGCTTTTAAGATGTAAAACCATTTCATGCATCACATTTTGTGGCATGTGAAATCTGTTAAATGACAAACACAGATATAAAATAGATATCAATGATTTAATAACATGTTTGTTTCTACTTGTATTCCCACCCCCCCCCCATTAAAGCATTTAAAATCATTTAAAATATTGATTAGGGGTATGAACTCACCTGTAGTTGGTGATTGGGATGAACTAAACGGTATAGGATGGCTAGGTGTCAAGCGAGGACTTGTACATGCACTACGATCCTAATGAACATATAATCACACATATATGCATTCAATTAGTCTTAAATCACTAATTGATAACGTTAAGACATCCTAGACATAATAAACACTTTATATAAGTGTCTTAAGCCCTAAGGATTGCATCTAAGCTATTGTGGGACAGGGTATTTGTGTTTAGGGTTTCCAAAGGAACCTATAAGTGAGTTTACTCCCCATAACCATCCCACATGGAGTTTACGCTTGTAAACTCTTGAGTTTACGGCCGTAAACTCCCAAACATGTGTGTTTGGTGTGTTTTGAAGTCCCAAATGCTTTCTAGAATTATTCTAACTTGGTGGTTCCATTCTTGAAGGGGTTTAAGGTCTAGAAATACTCCAAATAGGAGTTTACGGCCCTGAGGCCAATCCCCTTAGAGTTTATGGCTGTAAACTCTAAGTATTGGGTGTTTTTGTTGTTTTCAAGCCTCTTGCTTTTGAAGGACATGTTCTAGACAATTGTTTAAGGCAAATGAGGACCCTAGGCACACTTTGGTGCCATTCTTTCATGTTTACGGCCCAAGAGCATTCTCTTGGCCGTAAAATCACTTAGCTAAGTGATTTGGATGAGTTTTTGTCCTTCAATTAAGTGGAAACAATTCCTTGTAAAGGTCTAGGGCTTTAGGTGTCATGAAAACACCCCTTTTGTCCATTTTTATGGAGTTTACGGCCTAAGATACACTTGGGCCGTAAACTCTCCTTTGTTTGTGTTCTTTGATGTGTTTAATGCCATAGATTTAATAGGAACAAGTCTAGGTAATTGTCTAAGGCTTTATGAGCCTTAAAAGTACCATTATGTGTTTGAATTTGGAGTTTACGGCCTATGATATTCCAGGGCCGTAAACTCCCAAACTTGGGTGGATTTTGGTTGTTTCCTTGTCCCTAACACTCATGCATAAGAGTCCTAAGTAGTTGTATAATACAAAGGTCGGTTTTGGCTTCGTTTCGGGAGTTTACCGCCCAAGAACACCTTGGGGAGTAAACTCCTAGATCTAATGATTTACCCATCTAAATCATGTTATAAGCATCTAATAAGCATTCTAATCACTACTAGAAAGAGTTACTCACGTTTTGGTATAAAAACCCGAAGATCCGTGAGAGAGAAAATGGCTTTTCTCTAGTTGGAAATGTGAATAATGAATGAATTTGGTTCAGAAATCTATTTATAGTCCTGAAATATTTTTGACAGAAAATATTTTTATTCCTGAAATGATCTCTAATATAATAGAGTGTTGGAATAACAGTGTTGTACAAAACCCTAGTGCACCCACTCTCCTGATATTTCCTGAAGTGTAAACCTTGAATTACTCAAACTTATGTAAAAAAGTCTGAAAATTAACAGTGACCACTATAACTTCTATTGAAGTGATATAGATGGTACAGAATGGAAATTTCGGGTTGTCACATCATCCCCCCGTTAGAAGGAATTTCGTCCCAAAATTAGAATTTAAGCAAGTAAGAAATTACAAATAACTAAGCAAAAAGGTGAGGGTATTTCAGTTTCATCTGATCCTCACGTTCCCAAGTGAATTCCGGTCCATGCTTTGCGTTCCAGCGCACCTTCACTATCGGGATACGGCTCTGCTTTGTTTGCTTGACTTCTCAGTCCATGATCTCTACTGGTTCCTCCACGAAGTTGAGGCTCTCATTGATATCGATCTCGTCGAGTGGAATAACAAGAGTCTCGTCGGATAGACACTTTTTAAAGTTTGACACGTGGAAGGTAGGATGTATGTTACTGAGTTCTTTCGGTAGATTGAGCTTGTAAGCCACAGGGCCGATTCTTGCGAGAATATCGAAAGGCCCTATGTATCTTGGATTGAGCTTCCCACACTTTCCAAAGCGTATCAAGCCCTTCCAGGGTGAGACCTTCTGTAGTACTCGGTCGCCCACCTGGAACTCCAATGGTTTCCTACGCTTGTTGGCGTAGCTTTTCTGTCGGTCTCTAGAGGCTTTTAATCGTTCATGAATTTGAACGATCTTCTCGGTCGTTTCCCGAATGATCTTCGGACCCGTGAGAGTGCTTTCGGGAACTCATCCCTTAGCTAACTGGGTATCACCCACTTCAGCCTAGCACAGAGGGGATCTGCACTTTCGGCCATAGAGGGCCTCGAATGGAGCTGCCTTTATGCTCGTATGATAACTGTTGTTGTAGGAAAATTCTACAAGGGGTAAATGGATATCCCAAGCTTTTCGAAAGTCAATCACACAGGCACGCAACATATCTTCTAGGGTTTGGATAGTTCTCTCACTTTGCCCGTCGGTCTGTGGATGGTAGGCTGTACTCATGTCCAGCCTAGTTCCTAGGGAACTTTGTAATGACTGCCAGAACCTCAAAGTGAATCTACTATCTCGGTCTGAGATGATAGATAAAGGAACACCGTGCAGCCTTACAATCTCCCTAATGTAAGTTCTGGTAAGTTTCTCCATCTTGTCTGTTTCTTTGATCGGTAGGAAGTGTGCAGACTTGGTCAGTCTATCGACGATGACCCATATGGAATCTAGTCCACCCGTCGTCTTGGGAAACTTGGTTATGAAGTCCATAGTGATCCGCTCCCACTTCCATTCTGGTATCTCCGGTTGTTGTAGAAGACCGGAGGGTTTCTGGTATTCGACCTTGACCTTTGCACAAGTAAGGCATTTACTCACGAAGGTAGCAATATCTGCTTTCATGTTAGGCCACTAGTATAACTTTTTAAGATCCAGATACATCTTATCTGAACCCGGTTGGACGGAATAACGAGTGTTGTGAGCTTCGGTCATGACCAAGTCTCTGAAGCCACCGTGTTTCGGTGTCCAGATCCGATCCATCAGGTATAAGGCTCCGCCACCCTTGACTTCCAAGTTGTTATCCATCCCTCTAAGGAATTCACCCGCCACGTTTTCAGGTTTCAAAGCGTCGAGCTGAGCCTCCTTTATTTGCGTGGACAACTGTGAATGGATAGTTAGAGTCAAAGACTTGACTGTACGACCAGTATATTATTTCCGACTTAGGGCGTCGGCTAATACATTGGCTTTACCCGGATGATAACGAATTTCGCATTCGTAATCACTAAGTAGCTCGATCCACCGTCGTTGTCTCATGTTGAGCTCTTTCTGGTCGAAAATGTGTTGTAGACTCTTATGGTCTATAAAGATCGTGCTTTTTGTACCGTATAGGTAATGTCGCTAGATCTTCAGAGAAAACACAACTGCTCCTAGTTCGAGATCGTGGGTTGTTTAGTTAACCTCATGTGTCTTTAGCTCTCTCGAGGCATAGGCTATGACTTTACCTCGCTGCATCAGAACACATCCGAGTCCTTGATTGGATGCATCACAATACACAATGAAGTCTTCTATTCCTTCGGGAAGGGATAGTATCGGTGTGGTGCACAAGTCTCGTTTGAGCGTTTGGAACGCTCTTTCCTGTTTCTCTTCCCAGTCGAAGGCCACGCCTTTCTGGGTCAGGGTTGTAAGAGGTTTCGCTATGCTGGAGAAGTTCTGAATGAACCTGCGATAGTAGCCAGCCAGACCTAGAAATTGACGAATTTTAGTAGGTGTCTTTGGTGCTGACCAGTTCTCGATGGCCTTAATTTTGGAAGGGTCCACATGTATACCTTCTTCGCTAACTACATGGCCCAAGAATTCGACTCGCCGAATCCAAAATTCGCACTTTGAGAACTTCGCGCAGAGCTTCTCCGATCGCAATGTTTCTAAGATTTTACGGAGATGTTGACCATGCTCCTCCTTACTTCGAGAGTATATGAGTATGTCATCAATGAATACGATGACGAACTGATCCAAGTAAGGAAGACACACCCTATTCATCAGATCCATGAATACTACGGGCGCGTTAGTTAATCCGAATGGCATTACTACAAACTCGTAGTGTCCATAACGAGTTCGGAAGGCTGTCTTGGGAACATCCTCATCTAACACTCGTAGTTGGTGATATCTGGATCGCAGATCTATCTTCGAGAAGTAGTTGGCTCCTTGAAGTTGATCAAATATATCGTCAATGCGGGGCAAGGGGTAATGATTTTTAATGGTAAGTTTGTTGAGTTCTCTATAGTCGATGCACATGCGAAATGATCCATCCTTCTTCTTGACGAACAAGACCGGTGCTCCCCATGGTGAGAAGCTTGGTCGAATGAATCCCTTCTTAAGAAGTTTGTTAAGTTGACTGGAAAGTTCCTGCATTTCAGCCGGTGCCAGACGATAAGGAGATTTAGCTACGGGGGTAGCCCCTGGCAATAAGTCGATTCTGAATTCGACTTGGCATTGTGGTGGTAAACCGGGAAGTTCTTCTGGGAATATGTCGGGAAATTCGCGTACTTCTGGGATTTTTTGGATGTCTTTCTGTTCTTGGCTGGTATCGACGACGTGAGCGAGAAATGCATGGTACTCCTTCCACAAGCACTTCTGGGCTTGAATGCACGAAATGATGCGAAGGCTCGTACTAGGTTTGTCACCGTAGATAATTAAAGTTTCGTTGTTAAGACGAACTGCTTTTTCGAGGAACATAATGTCGGCACGAAGAAGACTCAACCAATCCATACCGATGATAACGTCGAAACATTTAATTGTGACTGGCATGAGATCTATCTTGACAGTATGGCCATCTAAAGTTAAGGTACAACCTACGTATATGCAGTTTGTACTCTCTATTTTCCTGTTAGCCATTTCTACCGTGAATGAACTATCTAATGCACATGGTTTTTGTTTAAGCAGGTGTGCAAATTTTTGACTTACAAAACTTTTCTCGGCTCCACTATCGAAAAGTATGCAAGCATATGAGTTATCGAGGAGGAAGGTACCAGTAACTATCGTAGGATTAGCTACTGCTTCCTCGTGGCCTAGGGCCATAACTCTTCCCACTCCTCCAGCCATTCCTGCTTTAGGGCACTTGTAGTGACCCACTTCGCCACAACCATAGCAAGCTTGGCCCATACCGGCGTTAGGAACCTGGGTAGTTTGAGCTGTTGGAGTTTTAAAGAAACGGACGGTGTGTCCCTTCTTGTTGCAGTTAGAGCACTGCATCTCCCTACAAGGTCCGTGGTGGTGGAATTTGCACTTGGTGCACTTCGGGAGAGTCCCAGCATATGTTTTTGTTGGTAAGAGGTTCGCAGGGGCAACAGGAGTCACTGTGGCAGCATTGATCGCCACAAGTTGTTGCTTATTGGAGGATCCTTGCGGAGCCCCTCTTTTCCTCTTATTCCACCCTTTCTTGTGGTAGTCGGGGTTGGACTTTTGTGGTACAGGTGTACGGATTGTTGTGTTCTGAGGTTTCCGGTGATCGATGAGAGATTGTGCCAGTTCCTTGGCGCTATCAAAGGTAATAGGCCTGGAAGCGATCACACTTGACTGGATCTGGGGCGACAGTCCCCATATATATCTCTCGATCTTTTTGCTCTGGAGAGCAACCATGTCGGGGGCATAAGTTTGCCAGATCACAAAACCTATTTGTGTAGGTAGTGATGTCGGATCCGACTATTTGTAGACCCCAGAATTCTTGCTCGAGTTTTTGTATTTCACCTCGAGGACAATATTCTTTCATCAGCATGTCTTTCAACTTTTCCCAGCCGATGGAATACGCCACCACCAAAGTTAGATAGTTAACATGGCTGCTCCACCATGTTAGTGCTCGGTCAGAGAAGGTACAAGCTGTGAACTTGACCTTGCTGCCTTCTTGGCATCCGCAGATCTCGAAGACAGATTCCATCTTCTCAATCCACTGTCTCAACACCATAACACCCCCAGTTCCATTGAAGCTGCGGGGTTTGGCATTAGTGAAGTCCTTGTAGGTGCATTCCCGAGGGTGTCCATGGCTTTCGCCGTGGTTCGAGGGTGGTGCACCTGTTCCTGATCCACTAGGGGCAGGAGCGTTGATTGCTGACACATCAGCTGCAACTGCTACTGTGAAAGCTGCCTGGAACATGTTGGCATCAAAAGGATTTGGTGGTTGAAGAGGTACAGGTGGTGGTGGAGGTGGTGGTATTGGTGCTTCGTTGTTTGGGTTCCTCCTGGGATTCCTGCATGGCGGCATCTTTAACTATACGTTTAAAAGATGACGAAATGGATAAGAATAAATGATTAATGAATGTGTCTCATGGACTAAATCCCCATAGCCCAACAATAGAAAGAATAGTATCACTAAATGAAGAAGATAGCATTTGGATAATAATTTCCATTAGATTAGATATCCGTCAATAATACTGGAATTACAGATGTAACAAGTTCGGGAAAAATGGCCTATAAGTAGGCCTTACATCAACCAAGATGGAAAATTTTGACAGAATTAAGACTTGATCAAGACCTTACAAGTCTAAGATTTATACAGGTAGGAAACTAGACCAAAGTGTTACATAAACTAGGTTATATCCAAAAGATGAGTCGACGAGATTTTATCGGCGACAAGAGCTGCTAGCATGAGTCCTCGATCCCGACAGTAGACGTTCAATGTCCCTTATACGCCTGTCCGACCTTGCTTGCTGAGCTCGAAGTTCCCTAACTTCCGCTTGGGTTTCAGCAAGTTCTCTCTGCAGATTTGCATTGCGGACCAGAGTCCTTTCATGAGTAGACTCTAGTTGGCGAATGTGGACAATGTTAACACCAGACGCCATCGTCAACTTCCAAGACTTGATTGATAGTCGCCTGAGCTATTATCAAGTTCTGAGAAATCCTTCACACCATGATTGGTAGGACTCTATCAGCAGAACCTCCTTCGGTGAGGTTGTAGAAACTTTGGTCTCCATTGTAGGGGATGGGCTGACCCTGTTCATGACTCCATGTAATCAAGTTAGTGGCCCACAGAGGTGTGGGTCCTTG
Organism: Lactuca sativa; assembly: GCF_002870075.4. Lineage (NCBI taxonomy): Eukaryota > Viridiplantae > Streptophyta > Magnoliopsida > Asterales > Asteraceae > Lactuca > Lactuca sativa. Next base: position 138,221,560 of record NC_056627.2, read on the forward strand.
AAACACAGGTCGGGGGTTCAGGTTTGGGTTTTAAGCATTTGGGCGTAGGTTGTTGACTTCTGGCTCCAAGTCAGAACTATCAGAAAAACCTTCAGCATGGTGATCATCCAAAGGAATTGGGTGATCATCTTCTGGTTCAGCCTCTAGCCAACCAGCATTGCCTTGGTTTGGGAAGTACGGATCGCCATGGTGAAATCCAACCATTTTAATCTACGCGAGAAAAGGGATTATAAGAAATAGTTAAATAGACGAACTGACTAAGATAATTACAGTAAGACCAAATACCCCTATGGTATTTCTTTATGGTTGTGTTGGTAAGTTTTTAGACTTGTTGCCATATCACAACCATTCTTGGGCATATTCTAACCACTCCTCGGACCAGCATAGTTGATCAGGCTATGTCATTCCCAAGACTGACCATATATCCCCAGGCTTACTTGTGATATTCAACAACCGTAATACTTTTGTTCTTGTCGTTATGACACTGATTTTAGTATGAATGCAGGCACGAATACTTACTTAAATACTTTATTATTTAAAAGTATAACTCTGAGACAGAGTGTTTTAATCCCATGTATTTATAGTTAGTATATCTTTTATGGGTTGATATACTTAATTCACTATAAACAATGCTCTGATACCAATCTGTCACACCCCAAAACCACGAACGGCGGAAACGTTCAGGGGTGGAGGACGTCATGTACAGTATCACAACAGTGTAATATAATAAACAAGCAAGAAAATCATCCATTGCATTATAAATAAATTTTAATACATGTGTGTTCTTTCATTGTAATAAGACACCAAAAATATACAATCAAAATAAAAGACGAGACTTGTCTGCTCCGTCTTCTCAAAACCTGGCCTCCGTACCTATCTACTGATGACCTGAGAATACAAGTTATTTTGAAAGCGAGTATCAGCTTTAAAGCTGGTGAATTCATAAGTATATAAGTGTCATTTCCTTGTTTGTGAAAATCTGTTATGAAGGCCATGTAAAACATTAAATCAAAATGTTGAAGTACATATGAAAAACCCTAGAAAATCCCTTATTTTCTATCAGTTTGAGATGTAGTCTTCTACCAAGACCCGAATGTTTTGTAAGTATGAAGTGTAGTCTTCTACCAAGACCCGAATGTTTTGTAAGTATGAAGTGTAGTCTTCTACCAAGACCCGAATGTTTTGTGAGTATGAAGTGTAGTCTTCTACTACGATCCCAATGAACATATAATCACACATATATGCATTCAATTAGTCTTAAATCACTAATTGATAAAGTTACGACATCCTAGACATAATAAACACTTTATATAAGTGTTTTAAGCCCTAAGGATTGCATCTAAGCTATTGTGGGACAGGGTATTTGTGTTTAGGGTTTCCAAAGGACCCTATAAGTGTGTTTACTCCCCATAACCATCCCACATGGAGTTTACGGTTGTAAACTCTTGAGTTTACGGCCGTAAACTCCCAAACATGTGTGTTTGGTGTGTTTTGAAGTCCCAAATGCTTTCTAGAATTATTCTAACTTGGTGGTTCCATTCTTGAAGGGGTTTAAGGTCTAGAAATACTCCAAATAGGAGTTTACGGCCCTGAGGCCAATACCCTTAGAGTTTACAGCCGTAAACTCTAAGTATTGGGTGTTTTTGTTGTTTTCAAGCCTCTTGCTTTTGAAGGACATGTTCTAGACAATTGTTTAAGGCAAATGAGGACCCTAGGCACACTTTGGTGCCATTCTTTCATGTTTACGGACCCAGAGCATTCTCTTGGCTGTAAACTCACTTTGCTAAGTGATTTGGATGAGTTTTGGTCTTTCAATTAAGTGGAAAAAATTCCTTGTAAAGGTCTACGGCTTTAGATGTCATGAAAACACCCCTTTTGTCCATTTTATGGAGTTTACGGCCTAAGATACACTTGGGCCATAAACTCTCCTTTTTTGTGTTCTTTGATGTGTTTAATGCCCTAGATTTAATAGGAACAAGTCTAGGTAATTGTCTAAGGCCTTAGGAGCCTTAAAAGTACCATTATGTGTTTGAATTTGGAGTTTACGGCCTATGATAATCCAGGGTCGTAAACTCCCAAACTTGGGTGGATTTTGGTTGTTTCCTTGTCCCTAACACTCATGCATAAGAGTCCTAAGCAGTTGTATAATACAAAGGTCGGTTTTGGCTTCGTTTCGGGAGTTTACCGCCCAAGAACACCTTGGGGAGTAAACTCCTAGATCTAATGATTTAGCCATCTAAATCATGTTATAAGCATCTAATAAGCATTCTAATCACTACTAGAAAAGTTACTCACATTTTGGTATAAAAACCCGAAGATCCGTGAGAGAGAAAATGGCTTTTCTCTAGTTGGAAATGTGAATAATGAATGAATTTGGTTCAGAAATCTATTTATAGTCCTGAAATATTTTTGGCAGAAAATATTTTTATTCCTGAAATGATCTCTAATATAATAGAGTGTTGGAATAACAGTGTTGCACAAAACCCTAGTGCACCCACTCTCCTGATATTTCCTGAAGTGTAAACCTTGAATTACTCAAACTTATGAGAAAAAGTCTGAAAATTAACAGTGACCACTATAACTTCTATTGAAGTGATATAGATTGTACAGAATGGAAATTTCGGGTTGTCACATATACTTATACGCATATGTTCATATATATGTTAGAGATTATATTTTTCACACTTCATTTAGTTTCCAACACTCTTGGGTAGCAAGAGTGTATAAACCTACTTGAACAACCAATTACCTTTCAGTTAACTATCATAGGAATAGTTAGAAGATATCAAACATTATTCCTATTACAAGCAATCACACAGGAGTCAGTTCATTCATGAGTCTATACCAGTACACTTACATATGCTTACATGATACATGAGTACATTTACCTAGGATCACATGATACATGAGTACGTTTACATAGCTACATTTATCTGAATACGCTTACATGAATACCATACCTAAGTACTGTTACATAGATACATTATCTTGTATTCACTTACCTAGATACTTGTGCCTAGAGTTATTAGGAAGATTTATTCGTACCTTCTGTGTAAATTTTCCTGCCTATCCCTATTCGATGGGATGTCTAGACGGGACTAACCATTCCGGAACCCAGTTGTTATCAACACTGGGTGATGAATATCTACGGATGTCTAAGGTTATCACTTATGTTAGGATGATTTATTTGTACCTTCTGTGTAAATTTTCTTGCCTATCCCTGTTCGATGGGATGTCTAGACGGGACTAACCATTCTGGAACCCAGCTGTTAGCAACACTGGGTGATGAACATCTACGGATGTCTAAGGTTATCACTTATAATAGATAGATTGATATCGGAACTAACCATTCCTCCATCCTACTGTTGCAACAGAGGATGAGATGAAAATCTTCGGATAATCATTAGGTTGCCACTTATATTAGGAGTCGGCCATGGGACTAACCCTCCATCCATCCTGCTGTTGCAACAGAGGATGAGATGAAAATCTTCGGATAATCATTAGGTTACCACTTATATTAGGAGTTGGCTACGGGACTAACCCTCCCTCCACCCTGCTGCCGCTACAGAGGATGAGTGGACAATCTTCGGATGTTCATTAGGGTATACCTTTCGCTTCTGCGATGGTGTGTTAGTCCTGGTAACCAGGGATAACACTTACATGATTATATTTTTCATATTTACTTTACTTTGTGATATATTCACATAAACGATGAGTTAGACTAAGTACTTTTAGTACTAGCCAATAGAAAGGAAAAACTATCATTTTACTTACAGAACATTTTGGTCTTGGTAGAATACTATCATATCATTTTCCTATTTTACTTTATTTGGTGATACATTCACCTAAACAAAGAGTTAGACTAAGTACTTTTAGTACTAGTCAATAGAAAGGAAAAACTATCATTTTACTTATAGAACATTTAGGTCTTGGTAGAAGACTATCATATCATTTTTCCTATTTTACTTTATTTGGTGATACATTCACCTAAACAAAGAGTTACACTAAGTACTTTTAGTACTAGTCAATAGAAAGGAAAAACTATCATTTTACTTACAGAACATTTAGGTCTTGGTAGAAGACTATCATATCATTTTCCTATTTTACTTTATTGGTGATACATTCACCTAAACAAAGAGTTAGACTAAGTACTTTTAGTACTAGTCAATAGAAAGGAAAAACTATCATTTTACATTGTCATAACAAAACATTCGGGTCTTGGTAGAAGACCACATTTCATACTTTATCAACTGTTCTATTTAAAGATTTATACGACATTCTTAACAGCATTCCAAAACAGGACAATAACTCCTAAATACTTATGAATTCACCAGCTTTAAAGCTGATACTCGCTTTCAAAATAGCTTGTATTCTCAGGTCATCAGTTAGACAGGTGCGATGGCCAGGTTTTTGTAGAAGATGGAGCACAGACAAGAGTGGTTGTGGTGCATGTGCCTAAGAGTGGTTGTGGTGCTGCAACAAGCCTAAAACTTACCAACACTACCACATGAACACTAACACGAGAATACTATCGGAGTATTCTGCATCTCTGTAGTTTACATATATGAGAACTAAAAAGGTCATTATTGGTAGAACAATAGTTGCTAAGCGGATACCCTAGGGTTACATGCGATTAAGGCGTTATAGACTTAGAATCTGTGATCTTTGCTTTACTTCCTGTTCATTGATAGGTTGTGGATTTAGAGTTAGGGTCGCTTATTCGAAGTATTGGTCTAACTCATAATGATCATCTTATAAGTATCTTAGAACGTCTATTAACTATTTTCCCCCCCTTTCTCGCGTAGATAACATGGCTAGTTTCCACCATCATGGTGATCCGTACTTTCCAAACCACGGCAATGGAGGATGGCTTGACGAGGAGCCAGATAATGATCACCCGATCCCTTTGGATGATCACCGTGCCGAAGGCTTTTCAGATAGCTCCGACTCCGAACCCGATGTCAACAACCTGCCTTTAGTAGCTCCAAACCCTAACCCCCATCCAGCATTTCATGGTCCCACTCCCATGTGGGTAATAACCTTGAACTGATGGAGCGATGAGCAAGGACAGCCTTTACCTTTCAACGGAGATTGAAGCTTCTACAACATAAGCGAGGGAAGTTCAGCGGACCAAGTCTTGCTCATCATGGTCCGTAGGATCGCCAGAAAAGTCGAGCAAGGTCAAGCAGCCATTGGTAGAGTTATGGAAGTTGATGCCAACTCTAACCTTAACATTGTCCGTATCCGCCATTTGGAAGAAGCTATGGATAGGACTAGGAGGACCAATGAGGCTCTATAGCAACAGCTAGCTGCATCCTGAGCCGAAGTCAGGGAACTCCGAGCGCGTCAGAGGGCTCATGAGCGACATCTTCTGGAAATTGTACGCCAAGTGGCTGATCTGAGGGTTTTCCTAATGGGTACCCGTCGCCAGTAGGAGATGTCAACTTATCTCTCTCCTTTGTTTAAGGATTAGTCTTTTCTTTTCTATGCTCAATAGAGCACTATTCTGTAAACCTTCCTAACTCTGAAAGTACTCTAACTAGGCTTCTAGACTGCCAACATTTTCCCTTATGGTTGATGTAAGACCTACTGTTGGGTCATTTTCCCTTGACTCATCTTACATCATTAATACCAGTAATATTGGCAGTTATCTATCTCGTGGGAAATTCTATACTTTCGTGTTTCCTTACTCTGTTGCTATGACTCTATTTGATATTTGGACTATGGGGGTTTAGTCCGTGAAACGCTTTCATCATAATTATAATCGATCCTTACTATTGTTATCATCTTTATAAATTTTCAGTAAAAGATGCCTCCCCGTAAGCGCCCGACTATAGGCAGACCTGTAACTCAAACTCCTCCACCACCACCTCCTCCACAATTCGATCCGGTGATGTTTCAGACGGCTGTGACCGCAGCGGTGGCTGCAGCTCTGGCTCAAATAAATTTCGGTGATGCAAGTGGAGCTGGAATGGGCGGCAATTCTAGACATGGTGAAGTTCACCAACGGACATCGGGATGTACCTATAAGGACTTCATGAACTGCAAACCAACCTTCTTCAATGGGACCGGAGGAATCCTTGCATTGTCTCAGTGGTTCGAAAGAACAGAGGCAGTCTTCGAAATGTGCTCATGCCCCGAGGAGAGTAAGATAAACTTCACTGAAGCTACCTTCACTGAAAGGGCCCTGACATGGTGGAACGGCCATGTCAATTCACTCTCTTTGGTAACAGCCAACGCCATGGGCTAGGACACATTGAAGGACCTTCTTAGAAGGGAGTACTGCCCTAGGGGTGAAATTCAAAAACTTGAGGAGGAACTCTGGAACCTCAGAATGAAAGGGAACGACATAACAACTTATACAACCAAGTTCTGTGACTTGGCAGCTATGTGTCCTAACATGATCCCCTCTGAAAGCAAGAAGATTAAACGATACATTTGGGTTTTAGTGCCCCCGTATCGAGGGAACGTTTTAACATCACGCCCTACGACCTCTGACAGCGCCAAGGAATTGGCCCAAAGGCTGATTGATCATGAAACTCCCTCCACTCCATCAACAACCACAACGGTTGCCACTGCACCAACCACGTCATCCGACAACAAGAGGAAACGGTGTGACCGGAAGAAGGGCAAATCAACTCAATCATCCTCTGAAAGCCAACAGACAATGGTTGTCCATGCTGCCACTACTCCTGCTGCCCCTGCACCAGCCAAAACATATGCTGGAAACCTACCCAAGTGCACCAAGCGCTCTTTCCATCATCACGGCCCCTGTTGTGAAATGCACTACACTAACTGCAACCGGAAGGGTCATACCGTCCGGTTTTGCAGGTCTCAACCCAAACCCATCAGTCAAGTTCCCAGTACCGGAGTGAGTCAAGCCTACTATGGCTGTGGAGAGACCGGACACTTTAAAAGAAACTGCCCGAAATATGGGAATACGGGAGGAACAGGAAGACTACTTGCTATTGGTCACAGTGAAGCAGTAGCAGACCCCACAGTAGTCACAGGTACGTTCCTTCTCGATAACTCTTATGCTTGTATCATCTTCGATACTGGAGCAGAAAGAAGTTTTGTAAACCAAAACTTTAAACGCTTACTTAAACAATTCTCATAACCGTTAAAAGAAACCGTCCTTGTAGAGATGGATAACGGAAAGACGGAAAGTTATAACGAGATGTACATAGTTTGTACCCTCACGCTAGATAATCATTCATTTCCAATCGATCTCATACCAGTATCAATCAAGAGTTTCGACGTCATTGTAGGCATGGACTGGTTGAGGCTCCATTGCGTCGATATCCTGTGCTTCGACAAAGCCATCCATCTAAATCTACCGAATAATGAAACTCTTAAAATCTACGAAGAAAAACCTAGTATGAGTCTTCGTATCATTTCAAGTATTTAAGCCCAGAAGTACTTGCGTAAAGAATATCGCGCGTTCCTTGCACACGTTGTCGACACGAGCCAGAAAACGAAAGATCTAAAAGACTTCCCCGTAGTATGCGACTTTCCTGACGTCTTCCCAGAGGAGTTATCAGGTTTACCTCCGCAACGCCAAGTCGAGTTCAGGATCGACTTAATTCAAGGAGCTACCCCCGTAGCCAAATCGCCCTATCGTCTAGCGCCTGCTGAAATGCAAGAACTGTCCGATCAGCTTAACAAGCTGCTCAGCAAGGGCTTTATAAGACCAAGTTTCTCACCCTGGGGAGCGCTTGTCTTGTTCGTAAAGAAGAAAGACGGATCGTTCCGTATGTGCATCGATTACAAAGAGGTCAATAAGCTAACGGTCAAAAATTGTTACCCTCTTCCTCGTATCGACGATCTATTTGACCAACTGCAAGGGGTGAGTTATTTTTCCAAGATTGATCTTAGGTCCGGGTATCGTCAGCTGCGAGTGCTCGAGGAGGATGTTCCGAAAACTGCCTTCCGAACTCGTTACGGACACTACGAGTTCGTAGTGATGCCATTCAGACTGACCAACGCGCCCGCAGTATTCATGGACTTAATGAATAGGGTGTGCCGTCCTTAATTGGATCAGTTCGTCATCCTTCATTGATGACATACTAGTTTACTCTCGAAGTAAGGAGGAGCATAGCAAGCACCTACGACGAATCCTGGAAACCCTACGATCAGCAAAGCTATACACGAAGTTCTCTAAGTGCGAATTTTGGATCCGAAGGGACGAATTCTTAGGACACGTGGTTAGCGAAGAAGGAATCTACGTGGACCCATCCAAGATTAAATCCATTGAGAACTGGTTAGTACCGAAGACGCCTACAGAAATTCGTCAATTTCTAGGCCTCGCTGGCTACTATCGTAGGTTCATTTAGAACTTCTCCCGGATCGTGAAACCTCTTACAACATTGACCCAGAAGGGCGTGGCCTTTGACTGGGGAGAGAAACAGGAGAAGGCATTCCAAACCCTTAAACGAGCCTTAAGCACCGCACCGATACTATCCCTTCCCGAGGGGACAGATGATTTTGCGGTTTACTGCGATGCGTCCAATCAAGGGCTCGGTTGTGTTCTGATGCAACGAGGAAAGGTCATCGCCTACGCCTCAAGACAGCTGAAGACACATGAGGTCAACTACACCACACACGACCTCGAGTCAGGAGCAGTTGTGTTCGCCAAAAAGATCTGGAGGCACTACCTGTACGGTACGAAGAGTACGATATACACCGATCACAAAAGCCTCCAACACATACTCAACCAGAAGGAGCTTAATATGAGACAACGACGGTGGGTCGAGCTACTCAATGATTACGAATGCGAAATTCGTTATCATCCGGGTAAAGCCAATGTAGTAGCAGACGCCCTAAGTCGGAAAGAACATTTTGGTCGAACGGTTAAATCACTGACAATGACCATCCATTCTCACTTATCCGCATAGATCCGAGGAGCCCAGATAGAAGCCCTAAAACTAGAGAACGTGCTGAGCGAAGCCTTGAGGGGAATATATAAGAATCTTGAGATCAGAGGAGACGGAGTTTATTGTTTCATGAACCGAATCTGGACCCCAAAGTTCGGTGGTTACAGGGATGTTGTCATGAACAAAGCCCACAAGACCAAGTACTCCGTTCACCCAAGTTCGGACAAGATGTACCTTGATCTCAAGAAGTTATATTGGTGGCCAAACATGAAAGCCGAGATCGCTACTTTCGTGGGAGGGTGCCTGACTTGTGCCAAGGTGAAGGTCGAATATCAGAAGCCCTCAGGTCTTCTCCAGCAGCCCGAGGTACCTGAGTGGAAATGGGAGATGATTTCTATGGATTTCATTACTAAATTACCCAAATCTCCGAGTGGGTACGATACCATTTTGTTAATTGTCGATCGATTGACGAAATCTGCCCATTTCCTACCAATCAAATAAACTTTCAAGATGGGAAGACTCACACGAATCTACATCCAAGAGATTGTTCGACTGCATGGTGTTCCTATATCTATTATCTCCGATAGGGATAGTAGGTTCACTTCGAGATTCTGGCAATCACTGCAGAGTGCCTTAGGAACAAGGTTGGACATGAGTACAGCCTACCATCCGCAGACCGACTGAAAAAGTGAGAGGACTATCTAAACTCTGGAAGATATGTTGTGAGCCTATGTGATCGACTTTGATAAGGCGTGGGATACCCATTTACCCCTTGTCGAGTTTTCCTACAACAACAGTTACCACACGAGCATTAAGGCAGCTCCATTCGAAGCCCTCTACGGCCAAAAGTGCAGATCCCCTCTGTGCTGGGCTGAGGTGGGTGACACTCAGTTAGCTAACGGATGAATTCCTGACAGCACTCTCACAGGTCCAAAGATCATTCAAGAAATGACCGAGAAGATCATTCAGATTCGTGAAAGATTGAAAGCTGCTAGAGTTTGACAGAAAAGCTATGCAGACAAACGAAGAAAACCCTTGGAGTTCCAGGCGGGAGACCGAGTCCTTCTGAAAGTCTCACCCTGGAAAGGCATGATACGCTTTGGAAAGCGTGGAAAGCTAAATCCTAGATACATAGGGCCTTTCGAGATCCTCGCTAGAATTGGCCCCGTGGCTTACAAACTCAATCTACCTCGCGAACTTGGCAACATACATCCTACCTTCCACGTCTTGAAATTGAAAAAGTGCCTATCCGATGAGCCTCTGGTAATCCCACTCGACGAGATCGACATCAACGAGAGCCTCAACTACGTCGAAGAACCGGTGGATATTATGGATCAATAGGTCAAGCGGACGAAACAAAGTCGCATCCCTATAGTGAAGGTTCGCTGGAACGCCAAACGAGGACCGGAGTTCACCTGGGAGTACGAGGATCAAGTGAAACTTAAATATCCCCATCTTTTTACTTAGTTATTTGTACTAACTTAGCTATTTCAACTCTAATTTCGAGACGAAATTCCTCTAACAGGGGGAGGATGTGACAACCCGACACTTTTACACTGTGCAATCGATCCATATATCTATAATTCACTTGAATTCAGCATCTTTTAGCAGAATGTTGGGTCCGCACGAGTGCTTTAGGCTTAGTATATCATAGATATGGTCTTTAGGAAGGGTGTTGCATCACAAAATCCAGCCAAACACACCAAGATAGGTGTGTGCGGCCGCACACCTAACCGCAAACCCCCTCCAGCCTCACACCCGACCCTATATATAGTAGAGGACCCTCTCCCATTCACTTTTGGATGCACCTTCTCTCTTTCTTTACTTTCTCTCTCTAGAAAAACCACCCAAGAACACTTAGAATCCTCTAAAACGTGAAGAAAATCATCATTCAGCTTGTTATAGAGGTAAAATACTTGAATCTAAGCTTAAAACTCATAGTGTTCTTCGTGTTCTTCACCCCTTGAAGGAGTGCGGCTGCACACCTTCATCAGGTGGCCACACACACTCAAAACCTCCTCCAAAGTGAGGGTATGGCCCCTATAATCGATCTAGGACGTAGTTTGACACTTGAAACCCATCAAAAATCGACACATAAGATTCAAACAAGGAGTGTACGGCTGAACACCCCTATGTATGGTCGCACACACACCCTGTACGGCCGCACACTCTAGTGTGCAGCCTCACACACAAGTTTGGCTGCATTCCCCAGCCGCACACTCACTTTTCTGGCCTTACACCCACTCTAATGTTCATATTTGGCCTTAAACTTGCATAGATCATTAAGTATGGAACATAGGACACTTAGTCTTAGTGATTTCCAGCCCTTAGGGTGATTCCCCATCATGTTTAGTCATGAAACACCCTAACTCTAACTCATATTCGTGTCACCATATGATTAATGGGGACTACTTGCATTCAGAGCATCCATTGACACTCAGGACTCATATCAATAGCAAACTCGAACCCTATGTTAAATAGTGAGTTCATACCCCTTAATTAACCTTTCAAATGTTTTTAAATTCTTTTATGGGGGGGGGGGGGGGGTAATACAAGTTGAATCCAATATATTAATCGCATGTGATTTCATAACATGCTATCAAAAGGATTTTCTATATTTTCAAATTACCTTGTCAGTAAAATTGTTTCAAATGTTTATCAATCTTTCACATATCAATTGTCTTAAAACTAATTTTCAATATTTTCAAAACTTAATTTATTTCCAAATCATATCTACACCAATATATTTATATAAGTATTGAAGGACTTAGAACTGATAACTGACGTTATTTCCTGTTCTTGATTGATTGTGGACTTAGGGTATTAGGTTATCTGTCTGACTGACGTTGAATTCTTATTTATATATCATATATATATTTGTGTTGGATATAAAAGTTTTTACTCCCGTTCATCACCTTTGTGTATCAAAGGCACTTAGCTAAACAACTCTATTTAACCATAATGGGTATAGTTAAGGATTACCACTCATTACCGATGTTAGTATGATGCACACTATGGTCGGTACAATTACAACGCTATATGCGCTATACACTATGCAAAGAGAACACTATACACTACTCTAAGGAAACACTATACACTATAAGAAGAGACATTATAAATGATGGGTTTTGAGCATTCTAACACTTCCTAAGTGTACATGCAACCCTAATAACCTTGGATCTATGTTTGTCTAATTATCATGCAAAGTTGAATTCCAAGGTTATATTCCTATCTAGCATACATGGGGAACAATTTTAACTTGAATCATAGATAGAATAACTTACCTTGTTGTTGCTTGTGTTCCTTGAAACCTTGTGAGCCTAGCACCCCAAGTGTGATGCCTCAAATGCTTCACACAACACCAAATGCTCTTGGAAAGACTCTTGAGATAACACACACTTCTCAAAATCGGCCAAGCCCTCTAGTTTCTTAGTGTAACCGATTTTGGTGGAGAATATGATTCTTATATAGTGTTGACACATCTAGGGTTACACCATGTAAACCCTAATGTGTCATGACTCTTCATTTCCATGACCCATGGGTTTGTAACTCCCATGGAGCATCCTATGGGTAGAACCCAACTTGATAATCCATGGATCCTCTTAGCCCACTATACAAGATATGGATAACTTACATAATCAACCCATATATTTAATTAGTTATCCTTTGATCACTTAATTAATTCCAAATTAATTCTTTGATCAACTAATCAAATAATATTATTAATATATTAGAACTTATAATATATTAATAATCTCCAAGTGTTATTTCTCTCATTTAGTCTATCCAATTGCATGGTGCCATGCAACCCAAATGGACCATGCCGGGTCGGGTCAAGTACAAGCCCGAAATAGTTATGGACTTAGACACCTTATCCAACAGTCTCCCACTTGGATAAGTCTAATAACTATATCTTCTAGTACTTCAGGAACCGACCGGCAATCGTAGATCTTTCAAGGTCTCTCGGAACTGAGAAGATGATGGTACGCCATTTAAGATAAGTGATCATATAATCCTCTGTTCTAGATATCAGCCGGACAAATACATGGAACATTGTCTTGCTTATTGTCCAGCATTTGTTTCCCGATTTCCGATTTGTTTGACATAGAACTTAATTGTTCATCAAATTAGTTCTGACCGGGCCCGGTACATGGGTCAAAACAAAATCATCGAGGGGCCCAGATATCAGCTTCTAATCCAAGAAGGAACAGATAAACTTCGACTCATATGTTTGTTCTACCACTCATTGAATTACACACAAAAGTACGTTTTATAACATCGAGTTACCAATGCGGTTTCGTACAGTCAATGCATAACCAACATGTAAGTAACAAATCATATCTCTAGGTTTGAAGACTTATATGATATTACCGTCTCACGATCACTCGAGATAGAATTCCATGAAGTGATTCCAGTGAGCGTGGGTTGAGTCCAATGCTCAGAACTTATGAGCACTCATGATTGTTGTAGCCTTGTCCAAGACCTCTACAACCAAACATGACAGTCTTGATTCATATCTACTTCCAACATATGACCGACTGTGGAGGTTTGAATAATATGTTATACCAAACAAAATTATTCTGGAAGTCAAAACATGCAAAAGAAATATAGTAAATGATCGACAAGAGATAGCAACACTTTACTCATAAATAAAACTCCTTTTATTCATCATCAAATGTCAATTACACTTTACAAATTTCGAGGTTATCTAACTACTAAATCTAATATCATCCTTCAGCCCTATGCTCCGAGCATGCTGAAGATGCTTAACCCGAGTCAGTCCCTTTGTGAGGGGATCTGCCGGATTCTCATCTGATGATACCCTCTTTGCCACGAGGTGTCCTTCTTCGATCCGATGTCTAATGAAATGGTATTTTCTGTCGATGTGTCTGGATCTCCCATGATCCCTTGGTTCCTTGGCTAAGGCAACAGCACTTTCACTATCACAGAAAATTTCCATTGGCTCTTTAGTAGCTGGTACAACTCCAAGGTCTCCAATGAAGTTCTTCAGCCATATCGCCTCCTTTGCTGCCTCGCTAGCTGCAATATACTCTGATTCACAAGTAGAATCTGCCACTGTCTCTTGCTTGGAACTCTTCCAAGAAATTGCTCCTCCGTTTAAGGTAAAGACCCAGCCCGACTGAGAGCGGAAATTATCCCTATCAGTCTGGAAGCAAGCATCACTATACCCTACAACTCTCAAGTCATCACTCCCACCGAGGGTAAGAACCCAGTCCTTAGTCCTCCGTAGGTACTTGAGGATATTCTTTACCGCAGTCCAGTGTGCCTTGCTAGGGTTCGCCTGATACCTGCTAACCGTGCTCAAGGTAAAAGCTACATCGGGTCGAGTACACGTCATAGCATACATGATCGACCCTACAGCCGAAGCGTAAGGTGTTCGACTCATTTCTGCTATCTCAGCCTCAGTGCTAGGGCTTTGTGTCTTACTCAATCTGGTGTTACTCTGGATGGGTAACTCTCCTTTCTTGGAATCCTGCATGCTGAATCTCTTCAGCACCTTATCCAAGTAGGTACTCTGACTAAGTCCAATTAGTCTTTTACTCCGATCTCTCAAGATTCTTATCCCTAGAATATAGGCAGCTTCACCAAGGTCCTTCATAGCGAAACACTTCCCAAGCCAAGACTTAACTTCCTGCAGGGTTGGAATGTCGTTTCCTATGAGTAGTATGTCATCCACATACAATACCAAAAAGCTAACTATACTCCTACTAGCCTTGACATACACACAAGATTCATCTTCACTCCTAGAAAAGCCAAATTCCTTGACCTTTTCATCAAAACAAAGATTCCATCTGCGAGGTGCTTGCTTCAATCCATAAATGGATTTCTCAAGCTTACACACTCTATTAGGGTACTCGTTGCTGACAAAACCCTCTGGCTGACTCATGTAAACATCTTCAGCCAACTTTCCATTAAGGAAAGCGGTTTTGACATCCATCTGTCATATTTCATAATCATGAAATGCAGCTATGGCTAACAGAACCCGAATAGACTTAATCTTGGCTACTGGAGAAAAGGTCTCATCATAATCCACTCCAGGAATTTGAGAGAAGCCCTTTGCAACCAGTCTAGCCTTATAAGTGTGTACTTTACCATTCATGTCGGTCTTCTTCTTGAAGACCCATTTGCACCCTACTGTCTTACGACCTGGTACATTTTCAACCAAGTTCCAAACTTAATTGTCATACATGGATTGTATCTCGCTATCTATAGCCTCTTTCCATTTAGCAGACTCGGGGCCTGCCATGGCTTCCTCGTAGCTGTTAGGGTCATCTTGACTTACTAGTGTCCCATCACTAATAAGTGTCTCACCTTCTGCAGTAATATGGAATCCATAGTAATGCTCAGGTGCACTCCTAACTCTCGTGGAACGTCTCAGAGGTACAGATTTGTCAATTGGCTCAACAGGAGTTTCCTCCTCAAGTTGAGGGCTAGAGTTTGAAGTTCCTTCACCGCTTGATTCTTGAATTTCTTCAAGATCAATTTGCCTCCCACTGTCTCCTTGGCTTATAAACTCTCTTTCTCGAAAGACTCCTCTTCTTGCTACAAAGACCACATTGTCACTAGGTCTGTAGAAGAGGTAACCAAAGGATCGTTGTGGGTAACCGATGAAAATACACCTCTCGCTTCGAGGTTCGAGCTTATCATGAGTCTCGCGTCTCACGAAAGCCTCACAACCCCAAATCTTGATGTGGTCTAGTTTAGGTACTTTACCAGTCCACATCTCGTGAGCAGTTTTGGCAACTTTCTTTGTAGGGACTAGATTAAGAATATGGGCGGCAGTCTCTAAGGCATACCCCCAGAATGAGATTGGTAGCGTAGCTCGACTCATCATGGAACGAACGATATCTAACAAGGTTCGATTACGCCTCTCAGCCACACCATTCAACTGTGGTGTCCTAGGAGGTGTCAATTGTGAGACTATCCCACATTCCCTTAGATAGTCGAGGAACTCTGAACTAAGATACTCACCACCACGATCGGATCGAAGCATCTTAATGTTCCTGCCCAATTGATTCTCGACTTCCTGTTTAAATTCCTTAAACCTCTCGAAAGTCTCTGACTTATGCTTGATCAAGTAGACATATCCATATCTACTATAATCATCAGTAAAAGTCAAATAATAACGATTAGCATCCCTTGTGGCATGTTTGAATGGTCCACACACATCCGTGTGTATAAGGTCCAACAAACCTTCACCCCTCTCACACGAACCTGTGAAGGGTGACTTTGTCATTTTTCCAAGTAAGCATGATTCGCAACTATCATCTGACTTTAGGTCAAACGACTCCAACACTCCATCCTTTTGGAGTTGGCCTATGCGTTTCGTGCTTATATGTCCAAGACGAAAATGCCATAAAGATGCTTTTTCCAAGTTATTATTAGTAGAATCAATACACAAAACATTATTTCCTAAGTTATCTACAACAGATACAGCTTCATACACACCATCACAAGGTAATGCTTTAAAATAAAGAACATTATTAAAGAAAGCATCAATAGAACCAACTTCATTATTAAATGTTAAGGTAAACCCTTATTTGTACAAAGCATGAAAGGAAATAATATTTCTTGCAATTCCTGGCGAGTAACAACATTTATTCAAAGCTAAACTAAACCCACTACTTAGCGATAAAGTATAAACTCCAATCTTGGTAACAGGTATAGCTTTCCTATTCCCCATGATCAAGTTTATCCTTCCTTGCTCCACATCCTCACTTCTTCTTAGTCCCTGCAAGTCACAACAAATATGAATACCACACCCGGTATCAAGGACCCAAGAATTAGAATGGGGTGAGTTATTAGAAATGATAGTGTAAATACCTGCATGGTTGGGTTTAACTTTCCCATCCTTCACATCTTGCGGGTATTTTGGGCAGTTCCGCTTCCAATGAGATTTTTCATGGCAATAGAAGCATTCAGCCTCTTTTGGGTCAGAAGAAGGAGTAATGAAACCTTTCTTGGTTCCACTTGAAGAAGAGCCATCAAGGGTCCGAACCTTGGTACCCTTAGAAGAGCTCTTTCTCTTCCTCCCTCGACTTTTCCCGATTGCCAAAACCGGAGTAGAGTTTTGAGTAGGAGTGATAGCAACCGACTTCCCCTTAAGACCTGATTCTGCGGTCTTGAGAAGTCCCTGAAGTTTGCTGAGGGTGACTTCTTCCTTGTTCATGTGATATGTCATGCGGAATTGATCATAGCACGATGGTAAGGAATGCAAAATAATGTCTATTGCAAGATCCTCCGGGAAGTTCACATTAAGCTTCAGCAAACGATCCACATACCTTTGCATTTTCTGCATGTGGCTCGTGACGGATTCCCCATCCTTCATCATGGTTGTTATCATGGAGCAGATGATTTCATACCTCTCTTGTCGTGCACTTTGATGGTATCTTTCCATCAAATCTTGGTGCATTTCATAAGGGTAGAAATCCTCATAAGACTTTTGGAGTTCCGCTGTCATCGTGGCCATCATGATGCAAGCCACTTTCGTAGCATCCCTTTCATGTGCCCGAAATTCAGCGATTTCTTGAGGAGTTGCAGTGGACTCATCAATCTCCTTAAGCTCCTTGTCAAGGACATATTCTTTGTCCTCGTAGCGGGTAATCATCCTGATGTTTCTGATCCACTCATTGAAGTTGGATCCATCAAAGGTGACTTTCCCACACAAGTTCATAAGGGTAAAGGAGCCATTAGGATTAGAGCCAGAAGCATTGTTGAAAGACATCTGAAGAAAAGAGAACAAGATTTGTTTAGATATAAGAGAGTCCTTAATAAAACACCCAAATGTAATATTAAGGCTAGGATCCAATCACAATATAATATAACTTAGAAGAGGTATGCCGTAATCTAAGCTATATCATATTTGAAAGGTAGGTGAATGACGATTCACCAATTTCCACCACGAAAACCGCAATATTTTAGTATTAGGTTTTTTGAATGGTTCTTAGAAATTCCTAGATTCTTTGAGATTCAATGAACTTTTCAAAGGCATGTTTCAATCTCGAGTGTGCCCTCCAAGTTTCGTGACTGGGATACCGAGGATCACAAAACGAGGTGTGAAGTAACCATGCAAACCACTTGGTACCCTTAAAGTTTATCACTCAATCGATGTGCCGGTTAACCACACACGCTCCATCGATACTATATAAAACCCTAAGTCACCCTTTACCTACCTCGTTAAGTCCAAGTTAGTGTGCCGGTTAACCACACACGCTCCACCAACGAATTAATCAAAGTGTAAAGTGTAATTTCATGGAATAGCACCTTATTCACATTTTTCCTAAAGTAACTAAGATTGGGAATTTAATAAAACATTTAGTTACTTTATAATATTCATCATACTTTGAATGAGAATTAATAAGTCCATGTCTTACCCGTTCGGCTAACGACCCTCCACCGATCAAGCAAGCGGTGGGTGAGAGTGGACACCCATTAAGTCACCATTTTATAGGCAACAACCTTATACCCACCTTATAGACCGACTTCGTGAATGAGGCGTACTAGCGGTAAGACGACTTTGTTCTTATACATATATATATATAATTATTAAATCATAATAATATAAGTATAAGGGTTGAATTTTAACTTTTAAAATTCTAGGGGTTGGAACTAAAGTTTTAACTTAACTTTACTTGTTCCAAAACTTGAGGGCAAGTTTTGTAAACTTTCAAAACTTTTCATTTCTTGTAACTTATGAGTTTAATAGAGTAATAAAATGAGGACTTTTCATTTTTCCTAACTCTTGTGTTCTTTTAATGGTTTTTAATCCAAGAGACTTTTGGTTTTCCATAACTTGAGGACAAGTTATGGACTCCATTAAAACACATTATGATCATGAATTAATCTACCACATAGGTTACAAATAATTCCTATGATCATCTAAACATCATAAGAACAAGAATATGAATATGAACACTTTCAAGAATCAAAATCACATTTAATCTTTGTAATTTTGATAACTAGTTGTTGTAAATGAGTTAGAAAAGACATTACACCTTCTAAAACAAGTTTTCAAGTACCAAAACATTTTTAGGGTAATGATTCTAATCCATTTCCAGCAACTCAAGTCGAAATTCTGCACTCTGTCGACCCTACTCGCCGAGTAGGTTGAAGATACACATGAACTCGACGAGTCCTCCCCATGGACTCGCCGAGTCCATCAGTCAGACAGCAGAATTTTCAACTTTCTTCAACTTTTAAGCACAAATAACAAACAAACAAGCCTAGGCTCTGATACCACTGATGGGTTTTGAGCATTCTAACACTTCCTAAGTGTACATGCAACCCTAATAACCTTGGATCTATGTTTGTCTAATTATCATGCAAAGTTGAATTCCAAGGTTATATTCCTATCTAGCATACATGGGGAACAATTTTAACTTGAATCATACATAGAATAACTTACCTTGTTGTTGCTTGTGTTCCTTGAAACCTTGTGAGCCTAGCACCCCAAGTGTGATGCCTCAAATGCTTCACACAACACCAAATGCTCTTGGAAAGACTCTTGAGATAACACACACTTCTCAAAATTGGCCAAGCCCTCTAGTTTCTTAGTGTAACCGATTTTGGTGGAGAATATGATTCTTATATAGTGTTGACACATCTAGGGTTACACCATGTAAACCCTAATGTGTCATGACTCTTCATTTCCATGACCCATGGGTTTGTAACTCCCATGGAGCATCCATGGAGCATCTTATGGGTAGAACCCAACTTGATAATCCATGGAGCCTCTTAGCCCACTATACAAGATATGGATGATTTACATAATCAACCCATATATTTAATTAGTTATCCTTTGATCACTTAATTAATTCCAAATTAATTATTTGATCAACTAATCAAATAATATTATTAATATATTAGAACTTATAATATATTAATAATCTCCAAGTGTTATTTCTCTCATTTAGTCTATCCAATTGCATGGTGCCATGCAACCCAAATGGACCATGCCGGGTCGGGTCAAGTACAAGCCCGAAATAGTTATGGACTTAGACACCTTATCCAACAATAAACTACATCAAGAGAACATCACATGGTACACTAAAAGAATACTCTATATACTATACAAGAGAATATACTAGAATGGAATATCGTACACTAATTCTCTATACGACACTTCGCTATGCGATCGTTGGGTAAGCAGCGCCTCCTGCAGGGAGAGCGATCACTACGTGTATAGATCTATACGGGACGGATTTTCCCCCATCCCGATTGCTAGCTACAGTCCGAGCCTTTTAGGCCCAGGGATGACAATACACTACTACATTACTATTGACCTGGAGGTTCAACCGCTATACCACTATTACTCAGTATGGTTAAATACGAGCTCACATTCTAATCTAAATTAAAACACTAACAATTAAAAGTAATACAGACTTCTCGAGGTGTATACACATTTAATACTACCTGAGTTTTACATTTTCTACTACAATTAGCCGGCAGTGGCACTGTTGGGGGTAAAAGTTTCATTCCTTCAATTTCTTTATTTGAATGAACTTAAAACTATATTTTTACACTGATATTCCCGGGGAAAACTAATACATTTTAAAGGATTAAACTCACAAATAAACAAGTCTTGGTAGAAGACTACTTTTACTGGAAAATATGGGATTTTGTGGGGATCAAACTATCTTCAAACACTGTCAACAACCATCATACTATGCGATTTGTAAACACTTTTTATACAAGCAATGACACTAAATACTTATGAACTCACCAGCTTTATGCTGATACTTGTTTTCAAAATAACTTGTATTCTCAGGTCAATAATAAACAGGTACCGATGCAGCTTTTTGGGAAGATGGAGCACATATAAGACCTATCTATTATTTTGTTTATACTTTTGGTGTCTATCAAACTGTACAGAACACACTTGTATTACGATTATTATATTAATGCAATAGATGTTGTTCCTTGTTTTACTATTATGCATTGTTATGATACTTTACATGACGTCCTCCACCCCAGAACGTATTCCGCCATTCTCAGTTTTGGGGTGTGACATTGGTTGTGAGCTTAGGGCAGATTCACCCGTTTAACTGTCTGCACGATATTAGATTAAATGTAGCTTGTACAAACTGAGTGATTATAGAAGGAACTATAGTGGTTACCATTTTTACTAAAGAAAATATATGACTTTCTTAAAGAATGTTTTCATAAAATATAAAGGAATTATTACAGTTAACTCCGTAAGTACCAAATGAATACGCCAAGGTTGTATACAATGAAGACCTAACAAACAATGGGATGTGTGACTTCCACCTCATTCCCTATTCCTTGTTTGGTTGTGGTCTTGGGGCAGATTCACGCAATCGATTGTCTACTTTCTCTAATTTGTATAAAACTTGTGCCCATTTAGTACTTTCAGAAAGGATTGTAGAGTCATTTCACTTACCATTCATCATACAAGAAAATGTAGGATTTTCTGTAGGAACAGACGAACTTTTCTAAAAGGAATTTACAACTTACTCTACATCACTTAAGTCTTATCAACTCACCAGCTTAAATGTTGATCAACTCTTTCAAAATAACTTGTATTCTCAGGAAACAAGTAGACAGGTACAAGCACTGGGATTCAGAAGATGGAGCATAGTAGCTTCATGTCTTATTTTGTTATTTACTTTTGGACTCAATCTTTTGTGAATCACATCTTTGTAAAAACTAAAATATTAATGTAATAGTTTTTTGTTACTTTTATTAGTATGATGCATGTGTTATGATACTAAACATGACGTCCTCCACCCCCGAACGTTTCTGTCGTTCCGGTTT
This sequence comes from Lactuca sativa, assembly GCF_002870075.4. Taxonomy (NCBI): domain Eukaryota; kingdom Viridiplantae; phylum Streptophyta; class Magnoliopsida; order Asterales; family Asteraceae; genus Lactuca; species Lactuca sativa. The sequence continues at coordinate 138,243,228 of NC_056627.2, forward strand.
GGTGATGTGACAGATTGGTATCAGAGCATCGTTTATAGTGAACTAAGTATATCAACCTATAAACGATATACAACTATAAATATAATGGGGCCGAAGTGCTATGAATACTACTATATTTTAAGAATATAACATTACTTTATAAAAGTATACATACGTGCTTATACATATGTACATAATAGAACAAGTATCACAAGATGAATAGAACAGAAGTATTTAAAGGCTGAACACTGCGGTCAAACCTAGACAATTATGTAATCATATCTGGGATCATTATAGCCTGATCAACTATATTCATTTGAGATATGACCAACATGTGTTTGGGAGTGATGTGGTGTTGCAACAGTCTTAAAACTTACCTAACACTATTCAAGGGATTTCTATATCGGAACAAAAAGTTAAAATACTATGGGAGTATTTTATGACACTATAAGGCAACAACAAGTTTAAAACATACCAAGTTCATTACATTAAAATAATATAGGAGTATTTAGGCACTATAATTAACTTATGTGAAAATTTAAAAGACCCTTCTGGTAGGTGTATGATTTCGGAGTTTATACTTCCAAGGTTTTATATCATTGAGATTTCATAGAATTAGAATTTATGATCTATGCTTCACTTCCTGTTTCTTGTTTGCTTGTGGTTTTGGAGTACAATCACTTATTCGAAGGTCTATTTAATCTTAAATTATATACAACTTGTATACCATGCGCAATTATAGGAGGACCCAGTAAGGATCACCCCATAATGTTACCCTTAATCTCATAGATTCTTTAGACACTTCCATTCTCGTACGACAAACCCTGATAGATGTAACCACTCCATCATAAGTAGTCAGCATAGGAGTCAAGGAAAAACAAGAAAAGATTCAAAAAGTGTTTTCCAAAAAATGATCATTCGAAGAAACGAAAAAGTCTTATGCGTCACACTAATAAATAATAACCATAATTGACTTCGTGAGCTAGTGGTTACACTACTTACACTATGTGTTAGAATTATTTCTTTTCCTGCAGCCAGTTTCAGTTATTCAATTCACATAAATTCATTCGAGGATAGCCACTTCGGATTCATAAAGTTTATTTTGTATAGACTCCTTTTATGAATTGTTTCCAGAACCCTATGAAAGTCCAAACCAGAAACATTCAGAACTAGAATAACTTAGTCTTTCAGCTTTCGGCTTATATCCACCGCTATAGACTTATTTCCATCTTATCTGTGTATTCTTGTTAGCAAGATACCTCCATGTCGATCAGCGAGACGCACTACTCTGGTAACTCCAGTTCCAACTCCACTATCTTCTCCACAATTCAATCTTGCTGCTCTCCAAGCAACAATAGTCACCGCAGTAGCAACTGCTATAACTCACATCAGAGAATGTAGTACTAACGGATCCAGTAGCGGTACCCACTTAATAAACCCCGGAGTTACGCATGGACACCCATCGGAGTGTTCGTATAAGGACTTCATGAGCTGCAAACCTAAATCCTTTAATGGAAATGGGGGAGTCATTGAACAAGTCATATGAACAAGTCACAACATTCAAGAGAGAACTAAAGATCCATTCAGGGAAGCTATGAGGGCTTAGTATGTACATCAGGGTTGTGTATAGTTAAGATTTTGCAGACTTAGAGTGAGTGATTCCGCCTTAATTCCTGTTCCTTGTTTGGTTGTGGATTTAGGGCAGAGCCACTCAGTCGACCCTCTTATTAATCTTAACTATACATAACTTGTATATGTGTAACAACCCGAAATTTTCCATCGCCGAAAACCCGTTCTACCCGTAAAAATTTGTCGTTTATCAATTTGTTCCGATTTTTTTTTGGGTCAAATTATTTAAACTTATATGTATATTATAAACTAATAAATGTCCAAACCCCTTAGGAACTCATGAAGTTAGCCCAAAATGTTTATTTCAGAAATTTTAGAAACATCCTCGCCGGGTTACGGAAACTTAATCGAGTGCGATCAAAATCCCATTTAATGCCGGTATCGGGTAGAATTCCACCGTGTCCAAGTTTTGAGACCTATTTAAACGTGTTCAGGCTTTCATTTGAAGCTTTTTCTTCCTCCCTCAACCCTCTCTCTAACCTCTCTCCTCAAACAAGATTCAAGGTCAAAAAACATAGATTTAAGGACCCAAATCTTTGAGGTAACTTCCCTAACTTGTTATACAACCCCTCTAGCCTTCAAATTCGAGTTTCAACCATGGATTAGGATCATTATCATGATTTTACGGTCCTAGAACAGTCCTAGGCCGTAAACTCATATAAATGGGATTCTTGAGCAACAAAACCCTTCCAAACCACAATTAGACCTTAGATATGGCTAGATGACTTAATGGAATGGACTTAGAATGCCTTAAACATGGATTGTGAAGAGTAAACATGAGTTTACTGCCCAAGAGCATTCTTGGTCTGTAAAATCATATAAATAGGGTTTTTATGCCCTTAAACCCTTCCAAAACTCCAGTGAAACTTATATATGAATTGTAGAATATTGGATTTGGCCTTGGAACACCTTGAACATTAATTTAGAGGAGTAAACATGAGTTTACTGCACAAGAACATGCTTGGGCCGTAAACTCATTATCATGGGGAGTAAACTCCTTTTAGTGTGTTAAAATGCCATTTACACACACACCATAAGCCTTGGGATAAATTCTAGAAGTGACCACAAACAAGATTTGGACCTTAAAACATATTAAATCCCCCATCTATGGAGTTCACGGCCATGAGGGGGTTCATGGGACGTAAACTCCTAAATCCATACAAGGCTTGGGAAAAATCATTGGAATCACATGTGATTGTTTAAGGACCAAAACATTAAGGATTGGATGTGAGGGGGAGTTTATGGCCGTAAACTCCATGTTTACTGCCGTAAACCCCAATAAATGGTCTTTAAGTGAGTCTAAATTCATTCCAATGCCCTAGATAAAATCCTAGCTAAATTATCCATGAGTTCTGAAGCCATTTTGCACCCAAAAACACCATCTATGAGTTCACGGCCGTGAACTCATATGGATGAGGTGTTAAGGGGCCGAAAACTCCTCTATGAGTTTACTCTTGAAGAGTAAACTCCATATCAAAGCCTTATGTGACTTCAAATGCCACCCGGGTCCTTCCAAACACTTGTAAGGAAGTGTTTCCGCAACTAGAAGTTTTGTCTCTATAAATTTATTTACTTCAAGTCCTAATTAGATACAAATATGTATCTTTTCATAATTCATAGGAACCTCGTGCGTTTGCAAACCCAGAAACGACATTTAGGATCCAAGCAGACACGTTCCTCGTCCGGTGAGTTCATACCCCTACCCTTTTTCAATGGTTTTTCAATGTTTTCAAGGGGGAAATACTAGCAAACTAAAAATGTTTTCAAATCATAACATTGATGTATTTCATTAAATATCTGGCAAACTTATAAATATCTTTACCCCTTATGTATTATGTTGAGCAAAAGGGATGATCTTGTTGGGTTTTGAGCATTCTAACACTTCCTAAGTGTACATGCAACCCTAAATACCTTGGATCTATGTTTTCTCTATTATACATGCAAATAAGAACATCCAAGGTATTATCCTAATCTAGCATACAAAAACTATGAATGTAACAAGATAGAATACATACCTCTTGATGTAGCTTGATGTCTTCAAGCTTTAAGAGCTTAGCCCCAATAGTGTGGAAGCCTCAAGTGGAATCACAAATCACCAAGACACCTTGGAATACTTTAGAGAATATGATTACTTGGTTCTCTCTAGTGAAATTGGCTAGCCCTTCTTTAGTGTATCCACACTAGTGCCTATTTCACCAACCAAAGACATCTTTATATAGTATGGAGGATTAGGGTTAAACCCTAATACCCATGACCTTTCATTTCCTAGGATCCATGTGTTAAACACTCCATGGACTATCCATGAAAGCTTAGCCCAACCTAAATGAACTTGGCCCATTCCATATATATAAGAGTCCATATTTAATTAGTTCCTTTTTGATCACTTAATTAATTATAAATTAATTCTTGATCAATACTAATTAAATAATATGATTCCATATTAATATATTAGAACTTATAATATATTAATATTAATCGTAAACATACTATTCTCAAAACATTATCCATATAAATTGTGTCGGTGAAGTGCAACCCAAATGGACCATGCCGGGTCGGGTCAAGTACATACCAAATATAGTTATGGACTTAGACATTAATCCAACAGTCTCCCACTTGGATAAGTCTAAAACTATTATTGCGTATGACTGCAAACCTAACTGGCAATCGTAGCTCTTAAAGCTGCTGTCGAACTCTGATCTTGTCAACGAACTTGTCCATTAGATAAGGGATCATATATTCCTCCATTCTAGATATCATATGGACTGAGACATGGATTATAATCATTCTCTCTGTCCATTTGTTGTTTCCCGATTTCCGATTTATGACGACTGACTAATTGAACGAATCAAATCAGTCCTGGCCCGGCCGAGCACTTCCATTTGTCATCATCAAATCATCGAGGGGCCCACAGATATCGCTTTTATCCCGAAGGTAAAAGGAATGGATAAACTTCGACTCATATGGCTTGTTCTACTACTTGTTGAATCATACACAAAGGCACGTTTTATAGCACAGAGTTACCAAATGCGGTTTCGTGCAATCAATGTACTATCAACTCATAGTAACAACTCATATCTCTAGGTTTGAAGAATATAAGATATTATCGTCTCATGATCACTCGTGATAAAATCCATGAAGTGATTCCAATGAGCGCGGGTTGAATCCAATACTCAGAACTTATGAGCACTCATGATTGTTGTAGCCTTGTCCAACACCTTAGACCTCTACAACCCATCATGACAGTCTTAATTCATATCTACTTCCAAAATATGACCGACTGTGGATGGTTTGAATAACTTAGTCATTCCGGAAGAATAACCCAGTTTATTCGGGAAGTCAAAACATGCAAAGTGAAACACAATAATAATTGAATCCAATATGGTATCAACCCTTTGAACATAAATAAAACACCTTTTATTTATCACCATATGATTACACATTATTCATTGTACACTGTTTCAGCTATCAACTTTATTCTTGAATTTAAAACAATAGTTGTCCCATGCTCCAAGCATGTACACTATGTTTTCTTAAACACTAGTCATGCCACACACCAAGTATGCATACTATGTTTGTCTATGATCTTTACTTTGTGAACTAGATCAATTGAACATAACTTCAATGATTCTCTTTTCACACTCCCAAATCCTTACTGCAAATGCGAGAATTCCAAATTCATGCCATTTACAGAAATCTGTTAGATTCTAAACTTATATGCATTGATCCTCTTGTAACGATTATGCACAAAGTCAGAAAGACTTGACAACAATCATTACAGAGTATTCCAAAGGAGATCAGCTCCTTGGAAACATCCTTCTTGCATTAAGTTTCCTAATCTTAAACAGATTGAAAATTCTAACTTTGAAACATTTCCAGATTCCATTTTGACTATCACTTCTGAACAAGAGTTGCCTCCTTACAGATTATGTCAATATGGTCCTTCCAGAATTATCACTATACTTCCAACTGTCCTTGAGCAACCAATCTTTGGTAAACCTTAGATTGTTCTCGACAATTGTTTAATCCTTTTAGTCATATCCAGTTCTAAACCTTTTTCCCTTCTTAATGCCCTAGGCATTTGGAAAATTTTTAGAAAGGATGAATATAACACATGTAATCGATCCTATATCCGAAGCATATGGGACACGATTCATGATGTCTCACATAAAGACTAAACCAGTCTTTTGCTATAACATTTCCATTTCTATTTGCCAAGTTCTCATATTTCAGATTATGAAAAGGGATGCCGTAATCATAATCGAATTTTAGAACGCAAATAATGGACCCGTATACAGAATTTCCTTATGTGGGAGCATCATGCACTTGAATGAGAGAAATAAGACACTTATGGTTATTAATATATTATAAGTTCTAGTATATTAATAATAAGAATAATAAGATTATTTAATTAGTATTGATCAATAATTAATCTAGAATTAATTAAGTGATCAAAAGAAGACTAATTAAATATATGGGTTGATTGTGTAAATCATCCATACTTGTATAGTGGGCTAATGCTCCATGGATAATCAAGTTGGGCTAAAACCCATAGGATGGTCCATGGATGCTCCATGGTGTATTTGTACCCATGGATCCAAGGAAATGGAAAGCCATGACAATTAAGAGTTTACCCTAATTGTGTAACTATATAAGCATCTTATTATTGAGGAAAAATCGGCCACTAGAGATAGTGAAGAAAGGGCTAGCCGATTTTGATGAGTGTAGAATTCTCTCAAGTCATTCCAAGTGTTTTGCTCCCACTAACATGATGATTATTAGCATAACACTTATGCTCCCACTAGCTTTGACATGTACTCAGAAATCAGCTGGACTTCTAGAAATCAATACTTCATTGACTTTCTTACCAAAGTTCAGATTTCTGATGCTAGATTGTTTTGATAAAGTTGTATCAAAATCATACACCTTCCCTTAGATAGCACAATTGTGAGTCTAAACAATTATGAAGAGGTATGCCGTAATCATAATGGTTAGACCTTTTTGCCACTTCTCACAAGTCCAGGTTAGTGTGCCGGTTAACCACACGCGCTCCACTAACGACTTTGAGAATGCAAATATCACAATTGCTATCTAGATAAAATCTACTTAGTGAAAGTGTTTCCTCACCATCATTTTCATGAATCGGAGAGAAACCTTATGACACTTAGATTTATATGGTGTATGTGTTCTTATCCATGTGAATTGTCAAAACCATAATCACAAGACAAAGATAATGACAAATCCAAACTCATATGGACCGAACTCAATCTTAACTTCTTGCCACCTGGCAGCTCAAGGGCCTGCCATTGCTTCCAAGTTGTTGTGCAACAAATTGAGAACTCTAAGAACTCATATGCAAAACCAACTTTAACTGGAATGGGCACAGAATATGTCAACACAATAGATTATAAACCTCAAATTGTGTGCTAGAGAAGAACTTTAGGTTTTATTCTTGATTAGTTCTTGAGACTTTCAAGACCTTTAAGACTCCCACTGTCCTCTTGACATATAAGACTCCCTTGTCAAACATCCAAGAGATAGTGCGGATTCTAATCAAGAAAAACAGTTTACCCAATTGGCCTAAGTTGGTCTTTGTTTTATCCAAAACATCACAACTTACCAATTTCAAATGTACAAGAGTAGAAAACTTTTACTCTTACATTTGAAAAGTGTTTTAAACCTTCTTTAAGACATGTCACTCAAATGACAATCTTGGAGTATGACTCTAAGACTTGTATTGGAACGAAGTATGACTCATCTTCTTGATTTAACCATTTCAACAATTCAAGTTCCTCTTCTTAGTCATAAGAATGCACTAAGATTTCCTTAGAGAACTAATTGTGATATGGTTTCTTAATCATTAAGATGATCACAAAACTGATACTAAAGTACTCTCCCATCTTTTCAGATTTGAGAAACTTTTATCCTTCTGCCTTATTTGATTCTTCTTATCGATCTTTAGTGGTGGACTTAATCAGTGCACAAGAATGTGTACTCGATCCCTAAGTCCTTTACTTGACTCACACATCCATGTGAACAAGTAATTAGTCTTAATTTTCCAAAACTTGAAAGTTCTCATTCATCATGCTATACAACTTGCATGATTCCAAGTTCCGGTCCAATTGAAACTTGGGTGATGAGAATCTTTCCTTATTTGGTAAATCTAGACATTACCACAAATGAAAGAATCAATTTCATATTTCCACTCTTGCTCTTAATGGAATCATATAAGCAACAATTTTTCCTCAAAAGCCATTGTAAGGATATTTTAAAATAAATAAAATCAAAAATTTTCTTTTATTTTAAAACTTTGCGGAAAAACTTATCCTTACAATCCATATGAAAACTTGTTGTTATCTATTCCTTAAGCAATATCTCATAACTCCTAAGAAGTAGCTCAAGAATCCGATCTTCAAACTACGCGATAGAAATCCATCTACGCCATCAGATTCAGCATATTCTTTCTTTAAGTTTCTTCACTTTTCTTTCATTCTTAAAACATCACCATGTGACCCAGTCACATCATGTATCAAGAATCTCAGAATAGAAACTTAACAGAGTTAGATAGTGGACTTTACCTGAAGTAGAGTCAAACTTATTGACTTTAACATCCTTAGGTAAATTTTGGCAGCTTCGCAACCAATGCCCCTTTCTTTGGCAATATAAACATATGGACCCTTTGATAAAGACACACAGGACTATCACAGACTTAGCTTTTCTCTTTACCATTTGGTCAACCGAATTGACTATGGCCGATCCCTTTCCATTGGGAAGAGAATGCTTTACTGGATTTCCTGTGTCACTATTGTCAATGTCCATCAAGTATTAAGGAAGTTGATCTTAACAAATAGATAAGATCATTAAGGGTCTTGTCATAGTCTGTTTCATAGGTGTCCCAAAGGAACTCACTATGTGACTTAGAAAGTGATTGAACCACCAACTTTCTCAAGACTTTGACACCCAACTCACCCGGCTTGTCAATATGTGACTACATCTCCAAGATGTGCTCACACCTAGACCTTGCCTTGCCAATAGGGCTTGAGTGACCTTAAACTTTTCAAGAACTTGTGGGTTAGGGAGAATAATTGGAGGAGGAGAAAGAAGTATGATATCCATGGGACATCATCTTCATTAGGAAACCTTGTTTCAAGAGATTTGGGAAGATCATAAGTGTCTAAACCAGACATCTTTTGGGAGATATTCAAGATAGTTGATCTTAAGTCCTTAATATGACACCCAATATGAAATATTAAGGCTAGGACCCAACAAACTATTTTATAACTTAGAAGAGGTATGCCGTAATCCAAGCTATAAAATATTTGAAGGTAGGTGAATGACGATTCACCAATTTCCACCAAGATAAACGAAATGTATTATTAGGTTTTAATTGGTTTTGAAACTCCTAGATCTTTGAGATTCATTGAACTTTTCAAAGGCATGTTTCAATCTCGAGTGTGCCCTTCAGGTTTTGTGACTGGGATGCCGAGGATCACAAAACAAGGTGTGAAGTAACCATGCAAATCACTTGGTACCCTTAATAAATTACCCCTCAATCGATGTGCCGGTTAACCACACACGCTCCATCGATACTATGATAAATATTAAGTCACCCTTTACCTACCTTGTTAAGTCCAAGTTAGTGTGCCGGTTAACCACACACGCTCCACTAACGACTTAGACAAAGTGTAAAGTGTAATTTCATGGATTAGCACCTTATTCACATTTTTCCTAAGTAACTAAGATTGGGTATTATTAAGAGTTTAGTTACTTAGTATTTTTTCATTAATACTTTTAATGAAGGGAGAATTCAAGTCCTATCAAACCCGTTCGGCTAACGACCCTCCACCAGTCAAGCAAGCGGTGGGTGAGAGTGGACACCCATTAAGTTGCCATTTTATAGGCAACAACCTTATACCCACCTTATAGACCGGCTTCGTGAATGAGGCGTACTAGCGGTAAGACTGACTTTACTCTTATACATATATATATTATTAACTTATAATATTATAAAGTATAAGGGTTGAATTTTAACTTTCAAAATTCTAAGGGCTAACTTGGAATTAGAGTATTCATAAGTGAAAACTTTACAAATTCCAAAACTTGAGGGCAAGTTTTGAAACTATTCAAAACTAATTAATTCCATAACTTATGTGTTTAAAGTAGTTTTAATCCAAAAACTCTTCAAGTTCCATAACTTGAGGACAAGTTATGGAAGACTTTAAACTAATAAAAAAATTAACTTTTCTTTATTTTATAACTTATGGAATTAATTAAGGTTACACCTTTGCCAATTTTTTATGAGTTTTATGATTCTTAAATGTGACTTTTCATATAACTTGAGGACAAGTTACAAAAACACATTTTAGAATCAATTCTTAGATTAATTTGGATTAAAACCAACTATCACATAATTTTCATCATTAATCTAAATTCACTCATAAAACAAGATAACACAAAAAACTTTTGGTGATCCATAACTTATTCTTAAGTTATGTAATCCTTTAAAACATTAACACCAAATTTTGTAACTCCAAAAAAAACTTTGAATCAATTTTTTTTTTAAAACCTTTTCATATCCATAACTTATGGAGGTTTCAAAAAATAAAACTCTTTAGATCAAACTTTTAAAACTAATAAAATAATCATATTATTTTATCTTTTATTAAATTTCGACCTAATTCAACTCATAAAGCAAATTATTCAAATTTTACAAATAATTAGTTTTTCACAAGAACAAGTAATTATCTTAAAATTTGACGAACTTCATGTTTTTTTTTCTTTTTTTTTTCAACTTTGAAAATAAAATATTTGCATCAATATAACAGAAAACAACCTGGCTCTGATACCACTGTTGGGTTTTGAGCATTCTAACACTTCCTAAGTGTACATGCAACCCTAAATACCTTGGATCTATGTTTTCTCTATTATACATGCAAATAAGAACATCCAAGGTATTATCCTAATCTAGCATACAAAAACTATGAATGTAACAAGATAGAATACATACCTCTTGATGTAGCTTGATGTCTTCAAGCTTTAAGAGCTTAGCCCCAATAGTGTGGAAGCCTCAAGTGGAATCACAAATCACCAAGACACCTTGGAATACTTTAGAGAATATGATTACTTGGTTCTCTCTAGTGAAATTGGCTAGCCCTTCTTTAGTGTATCCACACTAGTGCCTATTTCACCAACCAAAGACATCTTTATATAGTATGGAGGATTAGGGTTAAACCCTAATACCCATGACCTTTCATTTCCTAGGATCCATGTGTTAAACACTCCATGGACTATCCATGAAAGCTTAGCCCAACCTAAATGAACTTGGCCCATTCCATATATATAAGAGTCCATATTTAATTAGTTCCTTTTTGATCACTTAATTAATTATAAATTAATTCTTGATCAATACTAATTAAATAATATGATTCCATATTAATATATTAGAACTTATAATATATTAATATTAATCGTAAACATACTATTCTCAAAACATTATCCATATAAATTGTGTCGGTGAAGTGCAACCCAAATGGACCATGCCGGGTCGGGTCAAGTACATACCAAATATAGTTATGGACTTAGACATTAATCCAACAGATCTATCTACTACAATTATATGAAAATCAGTAAAGAAAACCATCTAACTAATCAAATTATTATGGGAATAATTTGGGGTTCTTTAGTTCTCGTTTAATTACATACTGATAAATATAAAGTTATTAGATAAACTATGTCTGATTCAGTTTCTCTCCGTTTCACTTAGCATATATTGCCAGATAATTTCATTATATATAACTGTTTTCACTGTATTATGTTTCATATCGTTTAGTATGTTTGATATCATTTGAGAATTCCATGAATAATTAGTACTAGTTTGTGAGATTTGTCACTACCCTTTTGGGTTATTATTAAATCCTCCCCGGAAGTGTAAGCAGAGTCTCCTGGAGCGAGAGCCTGGAATTTGTGAATAGATCTATTCGGGACTGACAATCCCACACCTTAACTGCTAGCTACAGTTAGGTGGGCACGCCTGGGGTGACAAATTCTGGATATCGTCTGACGTCTGACAAGCGTCAAGTAGGTCTCGTTGTCATATCAGCATGGTTACCTGACTCACAATATGTATTAATATAAGTTTATTCACGGTCTCGCTTTGGGTTTGGTTTTGGATTTGATTCGATTTCATATCTACTTTCTGTTTATAGTTTATATATCTATTACGGGAGGTTAGTCCCATGATTTTCAGTCTATTAATTTTATATCTAGTACGGGATGATAGTCCCATGATTTCAATCTATATCTTTTAAGGGATGATTGTCCCATGGTTTTCAACTTATATTTAGTACGGGATGCTAATCCCATGATTTCAACATATATCTTGTATGGGATGGTAATCCCACGGTTTTCAACTTATATCTTATACGGGATGCTAATCCCATGGTTTTGAAACTACATCTAATACGGGGTGATAATCCCATGGTTATGAATCTATATCTAGTCCGGGATGGTAGTCCCATGGTTTTCAATCTATATTTTCATGTATATCAAACTATCTTGTATCTAGTACGGGATGTGAGTACCATGGTTTTCAAACTACTTTCCATCTATAGTTCATGTATATCAAACTATCTTGTATCTAGTACGGGATGTGAGTCGCATTGTTTTCAATCTACTTTCCATCTATAGTTCATGTATATGAAACTATCTGGTATCTAGTACGGGATGTGAGTCCCATGGTTTTCAAACTACTTTCCATCTATAGTTCACGTATATCAAACTAATTTATATCTAGTTCGGGATGGTAATTCCATGATTCTCAATATATAGTTTTATGTATTAAACTATACTCTGTGATATTCAACCTGTTTTGCATTTAGGAAAATATGGGATTTTCCTGGGGTAAACGAATTGGTAACAAGTGATAACTAAACTAACTTTACATAAGAAAATATGGGATTTTTTTGGATAACAAACCTTTTCGGAAAACTAAAGGAAACTGGTACATTTTTCAGAAAACAAACATCTTATGAACTCACCAACTTTATGCTGATTTTCAAACTGCTTGTATTCTCAGGTCTGCATTAGACAGGTACCCGGAGATCTCTTTTGGTGAAGACAGAGTGCGTAGAAGTCTCGTCTCGTTTTGTTCATATATATATATTATGTATCACACTTGTACAATTTACTTTTGAAACAAATGTAAAGTTTCAAATATATGTAATGTAATGGTTGTTTACTTTGATTACTATGTGCATTGTATTTGATACTCAACGTGGAGTCAACCCCGGAAATGTTTCCGCCTTTGGTTTTCGGCGTGTGACAAATTGGTATCAGAGCCCTTGTTTATAGTGAACGGAGTATACCAAACCTTACATGGTATAAAACTATAAACACTAAAGGGCCTAAGCGCTCTGAACTAAAAGTATCCTTCAAAATATAAGTATTTTCAAAAGTATACAAGTAAACCGAGCCATTGAGATCTGTAACTACAAGTAGAACAAAACATAAGTAAATGGGTGTTGTACGTTGCGGTTTAACCCAGGCAGTTATGTAGTCGTGTCTAGGATCAATATAGCCTGGCCAACTATATTCATTCGAGACACGGCCAACATGTGCTTGGGAGTGACTGTGGTACGTAGCATACCTAAAACTCACCCAATACCCCAAACAACGAGTCATCGTTGCAGCGAATCATGAAATACTATGGGAGTATTTCTCGAGTAATTCCTTTGTAGAAATCCTCGTATACGCGTTGTTCCTTGATCATTTCTAGCGATAAGTTATCTGCCTTGATAACTCTTTCCTGCTTTATCATTTAATATAATGTTATATCTGTCTTTATGAGATATCCCTTGTTCCATATCTCTTGATTCAATTCAGAGGACTTATGATCCTCTCTTTCCTGATCTTTTTAGATCAAGATGCCTCCAAGAAAGAGACCCAGCTCGAAGAACACCAACAACCCTCCTCCACCACCTCCTCCTGAAATTGACCCCGTGGTATTTCAGGCAGCTGTTACCGCCACGGTGGCAGCTGCTATGTCTCAATTGAACACCGGTGGTTCCGGTGGTTTGGGAGGTGATACTCAAACCCAAAACCAAGAGAGAAGTCAGGGACACCGAAAAGAGGGTTCCTATAAGGACTTCATGAACTAGAAACCCACATCCTTTGATGGCACTGGAGGTTTCATTTCCCTCACCCGATGGTTCGAGAAAATCGAATCAGTCTACGAAATATGTGCCTGTTCGGATTCCGACAAAGTAAAGTTTGACGCATGCACCTTCCTTGACAAAGCCCTGACTTGGTGGAACGGCCGAGTCAAATCCTTAACTCTACCTGTAGCAAATGCTATGGGTTGGGAAGCTATGAAGGAGCTTCTACTCGCAGAGTATTGTCCTCGGGGCGAAATACAGAAGCTAGAACACGAACTCTAGAACCTTAAGATGAAGGGTTCTGACATAGCCGCTTATACTTCAAGATACGACGACCTGGCATTAATTTGTCCGGGAATGGTTACCCCGGAGAGTAAAAAGATTAAGAGGTTCATCTGGGGGTTGACCCAGCCAACCAAAGGGAATGTCTTGGCTGCGAAGCCAGACACCTATGATAGCGCTAAATGTCTTGCGCAAACCCTGATCGATCACAAAGACAACTCTGATGAGGAGGCTACCACTCCCGAGCCAGTCACAAGTGGAGGTGGAAGTAAAAATAAATTCTGGAACAAGCGGAAGGCCCAAAGTACACAAGGTTCCTCTAAGAAATAGCAAACAGTAGCAGTCCATGCTGCTACTACCCCTGTTGCTGTTTCAGCTGTCGAGTCCACGGCCCAAACTCCTACCAGTGGATACACTAGTACGCTTCCTTGGTGTGGTAAGTGCAGCTACCATCACCGTATACCTGGTCCATGTCGCGAAAGAATCTGTGACAATTGTGGCAAGAAGGGCCACCTTGCTCGAACCTGCAGAAAACCAGCCAAATCAACAAACCAATCATCTGGAACGGGAATCAGTCCAGCCTGCTACAGTTGTGGCAAAGTAGGGAACTTTAAAATAAATTGCCCCAAAGCAGCAACAACTGGCAACCCCGGAAGAGTCTTAGCAGTAGGACGAGAGGAGACAACCGCTGATCCTACTGTCGCCGTAGGTATACTCCTCTTTGACAACTCTTATACCTGCAACTCTTTTCGATTCTAGTACCAGAAGGGAAACCAGTTATCTATCTATTCGAACACCTTTCTAAACTTAATCCTTCGTTCGTAATCGAAATTGTGTACCGTCGAGACGGCTAACCAGTGAGATAGAGAACACTAACTTCGTACCTATAGATCGCATTCTCAGTCCGGAGGATTATTCTGTCCCATTCGATTTAATGGAAAACTTTTCACGAAATGCTTTGATGCTATGTTTGACATGAAATGACCGAGTCTCATTCATGTCGTTATTCTTGGTTTAGAAGGGGTCGCCCGTCTAGATCTTTCCCCCGACCCGACTCTCGTGATCTTCGGCATCAAACCTTCGCATCATTTCGTACATCAAAGCTCAAAAAGTTTTCCCGATAGGAATTGCCATGCATCCCTCGTTCCTGTGATCATCAGGAAACAGGAAGTCTGCAACTCTTTTCCCCAAATTTCTTTCCCGAAGGACTCTCGATAACTCTTTCCGAACGTCTAGTCTAGTCTCGCACCAGCCTAATCCCTGGAACTACCTCATCACCAAACCTCAGTGAAAGTAACATGTCCAAGACGGTGACCAAGAATTGATATGATCACTACGGGTTAGTAGTGGTACCTTTCGGTCAAATCATTTTCCTTAATCATGTAGCTAAGCAAAGCAGTCATACCCGTGAACCTTTCCAACAACTAAGGCGATAGGGAATTAGTCGGCACCATAGATACCCATAGAAACCCGTCAATTCTTGGGTCCCATCGACTATTATCGCAGGCCTACCCATAAATTTCTTCTAAAAGCCATCAGACCCTTAGCTACTCTACTCTACGAAGACGTGCCTTCCTATTGGAGCGTGTGTCCTATTGAAGGTTTACTCCCAGAAAAGCATGATATGCTTTGGGAAGTGTAAAATACTTCCCTCGTGATACATCAGACCCTTCGTGATCCTCGTAGAATCGATTTCGTAACCTTCAAACTTCGGATGCCCTTAGAACTTAGTAACATCCATCCGTTACTTCACGTCTCGAATCCTTAGAAGTATCTACCCAACGAAACCCTAGTGATTCCTTGGAGGAGACCGAAGTCATCAAGGGTTGGAACCTCCATGGGAGAACAAATTGAGATCATGGATTGAGAGAGTCAATGTATGAAACAAATTCGCGTCCCGATATTGAGGGTTCGCTGGAACGCCAAGCGGAGACCCGATTCCACTTGGGAGCGTGAAGATCTGAGGCAACAAATCCATTTGTATCTCATTCTAATTCATGATCTATATCTTAATCTTTGAATTTCGGGACGAAATTCCCTCTAACGGGGGGATAATGTAACAACCCGAAATTTTCCATCGCCAAAAACCCGTTATACCCGTAAAAATTCGTCGTTTATCAATTCGTTCCAATTTCGTTTTGGGTTAAATTATTTAAACTTATATGTATATTATAATCTAATGAGTGTCCAAACCCCTTAGGAACTCATGAAATTAGCCCAAAATGTTTATTTCAGAAATTTTAGAAACATCCTCGCCGGGTTACGGAAACTTAATCGAGTGCGATCAAAATCCCGTTTAATGCCGGTATCGGGTAGAATTCCACCGTTTCCAAGTTTTGAGACCTATTTAAACGTGTTCAGGCTTTCATTTGAAGCTTTTTCTTCCTCCCTCAACCCTCTCTCTAACCTCTCTCCTCAAACAAGATTCAAGGTCAAAAAACATAGATTTAAGGACCCAAATCTTTGAGGTAACTTCCCTAACTTGTTATACAAACCCTCTAGCCTTCAAGTTCAAGTTTAAGCCATGTATTAGGACCATTATCATGAGTTTACGGTCCTAGAACAGTCCTAGGCCATAAACTCATATAAATGGGGTTCTTGAGCAACAAAACCCTTCCAAACCACAATTAGACCTTAGATGTGGCTAGATGACTTAATGGAATGGACTTAGAATGCCTTAAACATGGATTTTGAAGATTAAACATGAGTTTACTGCCCAAGAGCATGCTTGGGCCGTAAACTCATATAAATGGGGTTTTTATGCCCTTAAACCCTTCCAAAACTCCATTGAAGCTTAGATATGAATTGTAGAATATTGGATTTGGCCTTGGAACACCTTGAACATTAATTTAGAGGAGTAAACATGAGTTTACTGCCCAAGAACATGCTTGGGCCATAAACTCATTATCAGGGGGAGTAAACTCCTTTTAGTGTGTTAAAATGCCATTTACAAACACCATAAGCCTTGGGATAAATTCTAGAAGTGACCATAAACAAGATTTGGACCTTAAAACATATTAAATCCCCCAGATAAGGAGTTCATGGCCACGAGGGGGTTCATGGGCCGTAAACTCCTAAATCCATGCTAAAAGTCCCTTAAAAATCCATACAAGGCTTGCGAAAAATCATTGGAATCACATGTGATTGTTTTAGGACCAAAACAATAAGGATTGGATGTGAGGGGGAGTTTACGGACTTAAACTCCATGTTTACTGCCGTAAACCCCAATAAATGGTCTTTAAGTGAGTCTAAATTCATTCCAATGCCCTAGATAAAATCCTAGCTAAATTATCCATGAGTTATGAAGCCATTTTGCACCCAAAAACACCATCTATGAGTTCACGGTCGTGAACTCATATGGATGAGATGTTAAGGGGCCTAAAACTCCTCTATGAGTTTACTCTTGAAGAGTAAACTCCATATCCAAGCCTTATGTGACTTCAAATGCCACCCGGGTCCTTCCAAACACTTGTAAGGAAGTGTTTCCGCAACTAGAAGTGTTGTCTCTATAAATTTATTTAATTCAAGTCCTAATTAGATACAAATATGTATCTTTTCATAATTCATAGGAACCTCGTGCGTTTGCAAACCCAGAAACGACGTTTAGGATCCAAGCAGACACGTTCCTCGTCCGGTGAGTTCATACCCCTACCCTTTTTCAATGGTTTTTCAATGTTTTCAAGGGGGGAATACTAGCAAACTACAAATGTTTTCAAATCATAACATTGATGTATTTCATTAAATATCTGGCAAAAGTATAAATATCTTTACCCCTTATGTATTATGTTGAGCAAAAGGGATGATTTATCAACTACAATTATATGAAATTCAGTAAAGAAAACCATCTAACTAATCAAATTATTGTGGGAATAATTTGGGGTTCTTTAGTTCTCGTTTAATTACATACTGATAGATATAAAGTGATTAGATAGACTATGTCTAATTCAGTTTATCTCCGTTTCACTTAGTATATATTGCCAAATAATTTCATTATATATAACTGTTTTCACTGTATTATGTTTCATATCGTTTAGTATGTTTGATATCGTTTGAGAATTCCGTGAATAATTAGTACTAGTTTGTGAGATTTGTCATTACTCTTTTGGGTTATTAGGAAATCCGCCCCGGAAGTGTAACCAGAGTCTCTTGGAGGGAGAGCGTGGAATTTGTGAATAGATCTATTCGGGACTGACAATCCCACACCTTAACTGCTAGCTACAGTTAGGCGGACACGCCTGGGGTGACAAATTTTGGATATCGTCCAACATCTGACAAGCGTCAAGGAGGTCTCGTTGTCGTATCAGCATGGTTACCCGACTCACAATATGTATTAATATAAGTTTATTCACGGTCTCGCCTTAGGTTTGGTTTTGGATTTGATTCGATTTCATATCTACTTTCTCTTTATAGTTTCTATATCTAGTACGGGAGGTTAGTCCCATGATTTTCAGTCTATTGATTTTATATCTAGTACGGTATGATAGTCCCATGATTTCAATCTATATCTTGTACGGGATGATAGTCCCATGGTTTTCAACTTATATCTAGTACGGGATGCTAATCCCATGATTTCAACATATATCTTGTACGGGATGGTAATCCCATGGTTTTCAACTTATATCTTATACGGGATGCCAATCCCATGGTTTTGAAACTATATCTAATACAGGGTGATAATCCCATGGTTTTGAATCTATATCTAGTCTGGGATGGTAGTCCCATGGTTTTCAATCTATATTTTCATGTATATCAAACTATCTTGTATCTAGTACGGGATGTGAGTCCCATGGTTTTCAAACTACTTTCCATCTATAGTTCATGTATATCAAACTATCTTGTATCTAGTACGGGATGTGAGTCCCATGGTTTTCAAACTACTTTCCATCTATAGTTCACGTATATCAAACTAATTTATATCTAGTTCGGGATAGTAATTCCATGATTCTCAATATATAGTTTTATGTATTAAACTATACTCTGTGATATTCAACTTGTTTTGCATTTAGGAAAATATAGGATTTTCCTAGGCTAAAACACAACACATAAACGAATTGGTAACAAGTGATAACTAAACTAACTTTAAATAAGAAAATATGGGATTTTCTTTGATAACAAACCTTTTTGGAAAACTAAAGGAAACTGGTACATTTTTCAGAAAACAAACATCTTATGAACTCACCAGCTTTATGTTGATTTTCAAACTGCTTGTATTCTCAGGTCCGTATTAGACAAGTACCCGGATATCTCTTTTGGTGAAGACAGAGTGCGTAGAAGTCTCGTCTCGTTTTGTTCATATCTATATTATGTATCACACTTGTACAATTTACTTTTTAAACAAATGTAAACTTTCAAATATATGTAATGTAATGGTTGTTTACTTTGATTACTATGTGCATTGGATTTGATACTCAACGTGGAGTCAACCCCGGAAATGTTTCCGCCTTTGGTTTTCGGGGTGTGACAATATGCCAGGCGATCATAGAGGTACCGAGGAGGATCATAATATAGAGTATCGACACTAGTTATCAAAACATTGCACTATTAGTACTCGCTCATCGCAGTACGATGTGTGGTAGTGGTATAGCAAGGAGAAAAACAGAAAGCACTAGAACATTTACAAAGAGTACATTGTCGAACACACTCGGGCTACACCATCGTATAACAAACATTTCTTTCAAATCGGCCTAACTTTTTTTTCGGTAAAGAGTCTGTTGTCATCAGTCGTCATGGATTGGTGTGGTCCTCACCATACTAAGTTTATATGTATCCATCATTTTGACCGTACAACTCACGAAACCATCATCATTCGTAACGACAGCCCGACCCAGACCTCGGAAGTGTCTACCTCATATTCTAAACCCCGAAGTACTCATCTGATTAGTACCTTGCCCTCCGAAATCTCGCCGCCATATATTCAGTAGATCCTCCCAAACTACCACTCGTCCAGCAGATCAAGTTCAAGCACAGAGGGTAAGGACAAATACAGCCCACCTATCACCATTAAGTGTATACACGAGGGTGGTATATAATTATGATTATGAAGATTTAGTATGTGTGTTTCCTCCCTATCTCCTGTTCCTTGTTTGGTTGTGGACCTGGGGCAGAGTCGCACATCCGACCGTCTCACTAATATTAATTATATACAACTTGTATACACGAGGTAATGATAGATGGACCAGGTATGAATCCTATCATGGAGATTAGGGCAAAGTTGCCCAGGTCTATGATTGGGTATTCTGCTAGTCAGAGAAGCATAACCCTAGTAGTACTACTAAGAAAACTAATTTCAGGATGAAATTCCATCTAACGGGGGGATGAATGGGTATTCTTCCAATCAACCAAAGGGTATACTTAACTCTATTGACTTTTAGCAATGTTAAGGGTCATTCTGATGAGTTCTAATCCTTGTACACTTATGGAATGGAAGTTGAAAAGTGTTAGCTTAGTAATGAAGGAATGAAATCAAGCCAGAAAACCCAACACATGGGGTTTACGGCCGTAAACACCCTCTAACCATGAACTACCCTTTATATATAAGAGTTTGCTTCATTTTTCTTCATTTCTCCAAGCCTTGACCACAAACTACCCATTCTCTCTCAAGTATCATCCAAGAAAAACTCTCATTTCACTCCAAAATCATAAGTGTTTCATCCTTTACTTGTGTACACTTGAAAGCTCTTTGATTCCATATTGATTCATCACTTTTCATTCAAGATCTTCAAGTCTTCATCCTTTCACCAAGAACACCTACTTGTTCTTGGCGGCCGTGAACTCCCAAAGGATCCCAAATCATAAGTATTTCTTCTAGCATCTTTTTATTCATTATAAACACTTGTATCCTCATAAGACCAACACCCCACAAGCAAGAATCAAGATCCAAATTGCATCATTTTGGAGTGTTATGGCCGTAAACCCTTTCATGACCGTGAACACATAGATCCTTGGCCGTAAACTCATCTCCCTTGGCCGTAAACTCAAGTGTGGTCGTGAACACACCTTCCTCTAGTCGTAAACTCCCTTTAGTTAATCACATGTGATTGTAACACTTCCTTGCAAGTGTTTCCTAGTCCCTAAGGGTGTTTCCTTGCATGTTAGTTGTTTAAAACACTGATTACATGCCTATATATGCCATTATATGTCATTTATGACTCGTTTGTGTCTCAAGAATTCATTCGTGGAACTTCTCATCCTTACACGAATCTGCAATTGAATCACCCACATAAGGTGAGTTCATACCCCTATAATCAATCTTTTAAATGTTTTAAATGCTTTTAAGTGGGGGGGGGGGGAATATAAGTTAAACACAATCAGAATTGTGTAAATCTTATTTGTGATAACCATCACATTAAAAGGATTTCTTATGCTTTATAAGTGATCAAAACCATTTCAAAAACTCTCTTTAAGTTGTGTAACCTTACTGTTTATAAAACACCATTTTAAAGTACAATCATAACTCAGTAGATACATGAGTCTTTCATTGAAGTCAGTAACAGTTCAAACAAACCTACTAGTAAACTATAATAGGTATAGTTTTGGGGTTCAATACATATTATAAAGAAAAACCGGGAGGAACATACTATACACTAGAACATAAGGAAAATACGATAACAAGAACAAGATAACAATAATGTGAAACCACTACTTCACGGCTTAGCAATATACTTGTCAGGTCGTGTTTTGTAACCAGAGTCTCCTGGAGGGTGACCATGAGTTTGTGGATAGATCTATACAGGATTGACACCCCACACCTTGCTGCTAGCTACAGTGGGACTTGCAAGTCTACGGGTGACAAATATCAATTCAGTTTCGGCACAATTAGGTCGCCATGTTAAACACGTGTCACATCAGTATGGTTACAACCATCTAACATTTTAACCTTAATTAACAAACTGGTTTTAAAATAGTTAGTACATTCAGTAAAAAAGGGGGCTATAATGCTAACTTTATGATTCCTCAGTAGATACATCAGGGATATATATTAATCGGGTCAGACAGACAGTAGGATGTGTGCTTTCCGCTTCATTTCATGTTCCTTGTTTTGTTGTGGGATTCGAGCAGATACACCCAGTCTACTATCTATTTGATCTTAGCTTTAGTTATATATATATATATATATATATATATATATATATATATATATATATATATATATATATATATATATATATATTCCGTATACACCCAGTTATCATAGAGAGTACTAGGTATGGGTCAAGTCATAGTATACAATTTCAATACACCGATTTCTAGTATAAAAACATACTTTTCAAATAGAAAATTTTGTTGGCAAAACTAGAAACTTAACAGAAAAAGGGTTTAATCCATTTTATTAAACCAGTATAACTTAAAGGACTTTTAGTGGTTAATTCTATAATACATTAGTTTATACATCAGGTTATATATAATTAATATCCGATAGGCAGTTTGTTAGGTCCAGTTATTGTTGCGTCCTGGGCTCGATTCTTAGTCCATTTAATCTCTAGTATGGGCCTATCCATCCGTGAGGTATTTTGAAGGGTTTAATATTTATAGATGCTTGCATCCATCCTTGAATGGAAGATTTTGATAGAGACTTTTTATAGCGTTCATCATTCATATCTTTTGTAACCCTAATATCCTCGACAGCGGAAGTTCTTCATCGAGCTCTGCTGAGGATTGAGTTCATTGAATCATTCGACACATTCATATTCATTCTTGTGTTTATCTTACTGTTTTTTCTTTCATGAATTACATGTTATAAGATCTAATCGATCAAGGAGTTTTATAAACTCATAAATTGGTATCAGAGCAGGAGGCTGTGTAATTCATACACATCTCTTCTGTGAAAGAAGTGATTAGGGTTTATTCCGCATTAACTGATATTTATTGAGCCGTCACTCCATAATTGACGTATCTCATTATTTATTCGTTTTGCCCTAATATTACATATTACAAGTCTGATCTTGCAACATGTTAAACGATTAAGCATGGATGATTCTCAATCTAATCCTATCAACATCTCAAATAGTATTGGATCTACAACAAAGATTCCAATTCTTTACACTCAAGATTACGAGGTTTGGGCGCATCATTTCAAAGACTACGTCATCGGTTTTGAAGAAAATGGGTATCTAATATGGGAAGCCATTGTCTGGACCATTTGCTCATTCAGGAACATCCAGAATTATTAAAACTCAGAAGGAGTATAATGATCTGTTAAAGGATGTGAAAGACGTCGCTCAAGAAGAAAAGGAGAAGTTTCAGTGCAACATCAAAGCATTGAGACTGATTCGATTCGCTCTTCAATCTGACACGTTTAGGTTGGTGAGTTCCTGCAGTACCGCTAAAGAAATATGGGATCGGCTGCGAGAGCTGTATTCCACAGATGAAGATTTGGAGCACTCCATTCAGACCCAGATTTTGTCTGAGTTTGGAGAGTTCAAACAAAATTCCGATGAGTCTGTTACTCAGACGTTTGATCGATTCAATCATCTTCTCAGCAAGATGATCAAACATGATATCGAAAGGAAGCTTATTGAACAGAAGGTTACCTTTTTTAATGGCTTAAGATCTGAATGGAGAGCTGTTGTGTCTACAGTTAAAGCTCACGAACAGTTCAAATCATATTCGCTGGCGAAACTGGTGGGAATTCTGAAATCCCAAGAAAAGATAGTGATGCAAGAGAAGAGTGTGGTCTCAAACTTGGGGTCCTTGGCCCTCCTGTCTAAAAGTAAGAATGCAGTAGAAGATGAAGATCTGAACCTGGAGGACTACGATCTAACTTTAGAAGATTACGCTATGATGGTGTCCAATCCAAAAAGGTTCATTAAGAAGAGGTTTCCTACCAATAAGAACTGAAATTGGCAGGGAAGCTATAGTTCAGAAAAAGTAAGGGAGGAGCCAAAGACTGAAGAACCAAAGAAAGAGGTGAAGATTGAAGCGGATTCTGGTGTCAGCTGCTATTACTGTGGAGGAAGAATCATTACGCCAAAGATTGTGTTTTGAAGAAAATGATGGAGAAAGATGAAGAGGCAATCCTGATGAAAAAGCTAGAAGAGATTAAAAGGAAGAAAGCTGCTACTAATCCTTCTATGAATGCTCTTATTGTACAGGGGTCGGCAGAGGATGATGAGTTCGGTGGCATACAGGTTTGGTCGACCGACTTAGAAGATGATGAGGTGAGAAAGCCTTCTCATGGAAAGGCTTATGTTGCAAGAGGTGGTGAAAGCAGTGGAAAGTGTCTGATGGTGACTGACGTATCTCATATGAGGGGATATAACACTGATGGTGGAAACGAAGACGCCAAGGAGCGACAGGACTTGTGCTTCACAGCGAAACCTCTTAGTGTGCAGATCAGTGAACTTGATGAACTGATCAAGAAGGTGCAATCTCTTTTTATTTCGTTCAAAATCCCACAGAAATCATATGAAAAGAATTAAATAACTTAAATTCAAGAATCTCAAATCTGTATAGTTGTTTAACTCAAACACGGGTCACAAATTCTAATCTATCTGACCAAATAAGTAGGGTGTCATCCAAGAGTGAGGAGCGAAGGATGTGGATTGAGCAGAAGGAGTCGGAACTGATTAAGTCTAAGGATGAAAACTTTATTTGCAAAGAGACAATTTGAAACTGTTAAAACAAAGGAATGTTTTTTGTTTGATTGCTAAAAGACTTTATGCTAACATTACTCAATTGCATCTGAACTGTGAAATAGGACAGAAGACACATCGCATGATTTTACCCTTCCTTGTGTTTAAGGAGGATGAAATCGATGCTGAAGCATACAACTGTGAAAGTGTTGTATCTTCCGATGATGTGAATCCTACTTATATGTACGGACTGGACAAAATAGAATCTTTTATAAAGTCCAAAGACCATAAGGACATGCTTAAAAACCTTTTGGATGAAAACGATAAGTTGAAACTAAGGACCGAAACCATACAAAAATTCGACTCATTGAGTGCCAATTTAAGTTCAGAAAATAAAATTGATGTTGAAAACGCATCTGAACTTAATGAGGACGACGATATGAGTGAAATTTTTGTAGAGGTTGAAGTTGACTGTTCTGAGTTTGTCAAGAGCGAACCCAAAAATCACAAAAATCTGATTTCTGAAAATTCAGTTGAATTCGCTCGTTTGTCCAAAAAGAAGTCCCCGGCCCTTGAAGAAAAGGTTGTTGTATACCAATAGGTGAGAACCACACCGAATCAAGTATATAAGGTCATAGGAGTAACCGAATATCAAACATCCAAACTCACTGCCATTGTAAACGAAGATAACGCAGATGGCTGTGATGAGTTTTTCTGGTCAGCTCCTATAGATAATGCAGACGAAACAGTTGGTCTGTCAGAGCGAACGTCCTGGAAAACTAAAGGAAGATATGTACCAGAGCCGCTGAATAAGCCTGACAACTTTGACGTGCCAAGTACAAGTGGTACAAAAGAAATACCTTTAGAAGAAGTCACCTCCACAAGCGAAACTTCATCTATGAAGAGTGAACCGGCTGTCAAGAAGCTAAAACAAAAGGCTAATATCCATAGACAACCGAAACAGGTGAAAAATCAAAAGCAGCAGAGAAACCTGAGATACAAAAAGAATCTCTCAGAGCGAAACCATTTTTGGCGCTCTCAAAATGCTCACTACTCTTACCATGATAAAGATTCCAAGTCAGAGAAAAAGACTTTCGGGCCACATGAAGTACAAAACCGAAAGGATAGGTTCGGTCCCGAAAGCAATAGCAACCGAAAAGCGAGTTTCAGTCCGCCAAGTAATAACAAGCAAAGACCTAGTTTCAGTCCTTCAATCTTTTACAATAAAAGATCAAATTTCAGACAACCAGCCAACAACAACCAAAAATCCAACTTCAGCTCATCATCGAGCAGCTACCGAAGGTCCAGGTTCGGTCCCTCAAATGACCATAAACAAAAGGGTCATTTCGAACCTCAATTCAGAAGAAATTCCGATTCTAAATTCTCTTTTTCTAATTCTTCTCATTCTCAATTCTCTTCTAAACCCAATTCTGTTCCTACACAAAATTCAAAATCATCAACGAACTTGAAAGGAAAATCGAAGATTTCCTCAGTCCAGGAAGACCGAAAGCAGAATAATGCCCAAACACCAGAATCTGAATCCAAAACACTTGTAGCTAACCCTAACAAAATCAAAGTGTTTACTATTAAAAGAAAAGATGAAACAACATTAATAAAACGAACATATCTTGTTGATGTTTCTCTTACTATACCTGTTCCTGTGAAAAGCTCACGAGGACCCAAGAAACTTTGGGTTCCTAAATCTGCTTAATTTCTGTAGGTTATAAGTGACGTGCAGTTCGACGAAGAATGGTACATTGACAGTGGCTGCTCACGTCACATGATAGAAAGGAAGGATAAAGGGTTATGGAATGATAACTAATGGAGACATCACAATAAGAAAGGTGGTGTATGTTGAAGGGATGCAACATAATCTCATCAGTGTATCTCAACTGGTGGGCGGTACCGGTCTCAAAGTTTCATTCGACGACGAAGGTTCAGAGATTATAGAGAAGAAATCCAACAAGATCATTCTCAAATCAGACCGAAAAGGCGAAATGTTTCTTCTCAATCTCAAACCAATCAAAGGAAATCCAGCTATATGTCTTTTGTCTAAAGCTCATTCTGACGAAAGCTGGTGGTGGCACCGAAGGCTCTCTCATCTCAACTTCAAGGACATCAACAAGATTGTTACTGGAGGTCATGTTCGGGGTCTTCCCTTGCTCAAGTTTGATCGAGAACACTTGTGCGCTGCATGTGAAATGGGGAAACAAAGTCGTCAAAGTCACCCATCAATTATAAACACAAAAGTTGTTGAACCACTTGAGTTGCTTCACATCGACTTGAGTGGTCCATCATCAATCGAAAGCATTGGCGGTAGCAAGTATATTCTTGTTATTGTTGACGATTTCTCACGCTTTACATGGGTGTTCTTTATGAAGCACAAATTTGAGGCAACTCCTAAGCTAAAGATGTTTATCAAGCAGCTTGAAGTGCAACTGAGGAAAGTCGTTCGCAACATTAGAAGCGACAATGGACTGGAGTTCAAGAACAAAGAATTTGAAGACTTTTTGGTAGAAAAAGGAACCAGTCACAAATTCTCAGCCCCCTACACGTCTCAACAGAACGGAATTGTCGAAAGGCGAAACCGATTCTTGTGTGAGGCGGCCCGAACTATGCTAAGTTTCGCTTATCTTCCCTTATATTTATGGGCTGATGCTATTTTTGTAGCATGTTTTACGCAAAATAGGTCTTATCTCAGCAAGCGCTTCTCTCTTACTCCTTATGAGATCATCAATAACAGGAAGTCGAACGTAAAATTCTTCCATGTGTTCGGCTCACGATGTTTCATCTTTAACTCGAAAGAACATCGTAACAAGTTTGACGTTAAAGCTGATGAAGGGATTTTTCTGGGATACTCTCTTACTTCAAAAGCTTATCGGGTTTTAAATAAGCGTTCTCGAAGGATTGAAGAAACTTATTATGTGACTTTCGATGATTGCTACGTCAAGAAGCTAAAGAATACTGAAGAAGCAATTGGAGAGATCTTCTCTCAAACAGGTCAAGTAACGGCCACGATTGCTAACTTGTTTGATCAGTTTGTGGAATTATTCGATGAACCTGAGAAAGCTACACTATCGGAAGCCAAGGCAACAGACAACAAAATCGATCATCTGAAGCAAATCGTCGAAGATGCAGCCAAACAAATGGGTGAAGGAGAATAAGTTCCAAACGAACCTCCTCAGTACGGCACTTCAATTGAGGGGGAGAATCCATTTTCTTCAAATCAATCGAACTCACACTTTCAGGGGGAGAATTCTATTCCTGTAACACCCGAAAGCCCTGCTACACCCGAAAGCTCTACTACACCCGAAAGTCCTGTAGCACCCGAAAGCTCTGCTACACCTGAAAGTCCTATAGCACCAGAAAGTCTAGCCATACCTGAGAGTTCTTTTGCACCCGAAGGTATGAACCTACCTGAATACTAAAGAGATTCATCAGTCGAGGGGGAGAATTCCGACATGTTTTACGATGACGACAGTCAATATGAAATGGAAGAAATGGTCAACGCCGAATTGGATCCATCTAATGATCCAAATTATCCTCCTCTTATTAAATGGACCAGAGATCATCATGTATTTCAGATAGTGGGTAATGTCTCTGAAAAGGTCATGACCCAATCCCAACTGAAGGCAAAGCAATCATCTCTATTCTCCAAAGTAGAGTTCTGCATGTATAATTCTTTCGTTAACACAGCTCTTGATCATTCCAATTGGGAACAATCCATGCAAGATGAATTCAATGAGTTTGAAAGAAACAAGGTATGGCGCCTTATTCCTACTCCTAAAGATGCCTCAGTCGTTGGTCTCAAATGGGTATTTAGAAATAAAATGGACAAGGAAGGTAATGTAATTCGAAATAAAGCTCGTCTCATGGTGAAAGGATACTGTCAGGAAGAAGGAATTGATTACGAAGAAACTTTTTCTCCGGTAGCAAGGCTGGAATATGTTCGAATATTTCTAGCCTATGCTGCACACAAGAACTTCGAGGTCTACCAAATGGACGTAAAATGCGCCTTTCTGAATGGAGAACTTGAAGAAACGGTTTACGTGGAGCAACCTCCTGGTTTTGTGAATGAAAAGTACCCAAATCACTGTTATATTCTAGACAAAGCAGTTTATGGTCTGAAACAAGCACCTAGGCATGGTATGAAATGCTAACTAAGTTCTTAAAGATGTCAAAATTCAAATAAGGTTTGGTTGACCCAACCTTCTTTCGTAAGAAGGAAGGTAACCACCTTATGATAGTTCAAATCTACGTCGATGATATCATCTTTGGCTCCACGAATCCTAGCTTAACAGTTGAATTTAGAAAGCTGATGGAGACTAAATTCGAAATGAGCTCAATGGGTCCGATTAACTTTTTCCTTGGTTTAAATATTAGACAGGGACCCGAAGGCATCTTTATCAACCAGGAAGCATACACCAAGACTCTTCTTGCTAAATTTGGCATGATGGGAGACTCAAAGGTCAAAGTTCCAATGGCGTTCGGCACCAAGCTCACACCATCCTTGGAAAAACCGGCAGTTGATATTACGTTATACCGCCAGATGATTGGTTCCTTGATGTACCTCACTGCTAGCAGGCCTGATATAATGTTTTCTGTGTGTTATTGTGCTAGGTTTTAGGCGAATCCTCATGAACCACATATGCTTGCAATGAAAAACATACTCCGGTATCTGAAACGAACCACCTCCCTCGGTCTATGGTATCCATCAAATTCAGGTTTCTTTGTTCAAGCCTACTCAGATGCAGACCTTAGAGGATGTGGTTTAGACAGGAAAAGCACCACAGGAGGCTGCCAATTCCTAGATGGGAAGTTGGTTAACAGAGTTTTCTACTTGGTCCTTATTTAAATAGCAGAGGTACTTTGGTTTCTTTACCCATCTCAATTATTTTTCTTCATCATATTTCGATCTCATACACATAACCCTTGAGACTCTCAGAAATTACCACTGAGGTTTATGGTTACACAATTTCTGTGTTCATGATCTTAGCCTCGTGCCACTACGTGCTAAGTGAAACCCAAAATTCACTACCTTCTATGCATTGACGGTGAACAATTAACTTTGATCTAACTTTCACTAAAGAATTGATGAATTCAGCCTTACGACTGTACCTGGAAATCTCTGCATTTTATCTTTGAGTGATTCCTATGAAATTGTTACATCCCATAACATTTCTTCCCATGGAATCCAGTTTTAAATTTTTTTTGAGATTTCACCTACAAATCATTTTTTTTACCATGTCACTTAAATTCTTTTCAAACCTACTTGTTCAACAGACTTCATTGGTCTCACAAGTACTTCAGTAGATTTCTGTCTTATGTCAAGATCAGGACTTCTGAACTGAAGCGAAGCCACCCAAATTAGCCTGATTAAAAGAAGCCTTTCAACACTTCTCAATAAGTGTCTGATCGTAATTCAATGGAGAACCAAACAAACACTTTAAGGTCTCTCTTGACTTTGACGGAAGAGATTCGTGCCCGGGATCCATTGTTTTGTGTCTTTATTGACATCACAATTTCCCACATATGTGTTGCTTTATTTCTTTTTCTTTTACACACTAAGCACGAAATTTTTTTTGATTTTCCATAATTCTAGTTTCATCACTTACAAGGCATTTTTTTTGAAAGAGTTGTGGCTCAGTATGTTACACGTGGTCATTCTGCTTTATGATGACAGCTAACACAAAAAGGGGATAAGCTGCTGACTCAGCCGGGTGTCAAATCGCTTTGATTTTTAAATGGCGCTTGAAGGACAGGCGTGCGAAGTGGAACCGTTTTTTTTTTCAAACGGCGCCTCATGGGAAGGCGTGTGAATCGGGACAGTTTTTTTTCTCTCTCCTGCGTAATCATCGGGGCTCCAAACTGTCACGCGTCAATCACCTAAGGAAACCCTTCGTATTTCCCTCGAATATTTGGGAACAGATTCTTCTCTCTCCTCTTGCCACATTATAAAAGGTAACTTTGACCATTATTTACCTCTTTACTGCACCCAAAATTCAGAGAGCAAGAAAAGCTTTGATTATTCTACTATTCATTATCTCTCCCAACTTCTTCACTTCAATGGCAGATTCATCTTTTGTTCATGCCACTTCCCATATTCTGCCGATTCGTCCTCAACAGAGTCTGATCATCGATCTCACTCCACACGTTTACGATGCCTTTATGTTCCCGATCATCGAATGTCTCAAATATTCGCCGCTAGCTCCCGCTCTCACCAAAGTTGAAGTTGTTCCAATGGAATGTTTATCGCAAATCTTCGCCACAGCTCATTATGATAAGTCTGTCGATAGAATTTTCTTCGACATTCTTGATCACAAGGCATCTATCTCCAAGCAGCGATTATGTTCGCTTTTATGGTTTGAACCCGATTCTTCAAGGGTTAACCCTGAATCCATTCCAATGGGTCACTTGTTTTCCATGTTCTATAATATGGGATACACTGAGGTTCTGACGACGGTCACTAAGTTCAAGAAATCGTGCTTGCCTCCTCAATGGAACGGGTTATTTACAGTGTTATTCAAGGGGTTATCGGAACGTAGTGCCGGTTCAGACGGAGCGAGTCGTCTGTTCATCACGATTCTTTATGGGGTATACAACGGCATCAGCCTAGACTATGGGTCGGTTTTATGGCAGCAGCTGATTTAGAGTCTTGCCTTTACATCTTGCCATTCCGAGATCTCCTACGCTCGCTTCTGGACTCTGATCACAAAATGGGTGATAGACAAGTATCACGTCCCCATTGTTGCTGATTCTCCACTCCCTTCGATGGGTACTTTCCATACTACGAAGATAATTGTCTCTGATGCATCTAAATTTCAGTTCATTGGCTCCATCCCTGAGTCGATGTTTGGAGACGTTCCTAGCGACAGCCGCATCATCCGAACCTACAAGGATTTTCGTCGCTCTGGTCCTCGAGAGCTCACTCCTGATATGATTAAGTCGATCCATGAGGCTGATAGGCCTGCTCCAAGGGGAAAGAAAAATGAAAAGGGTAAAGACAAGCAGGTTGGCAAGGGAGCGAAAGGACCTTCTCCGAAGAAACGCAAACCTACTAAGGTGGCTCAATCTCCTCCACTGAAGAAGAGGAAAACCCAACCTAGGGGAAAGCTGATACTTGCTTCCTCCTCAAGCGAATCTGAGGAAGAAAATTCAGACTCCGATGAGTCCCCTCGTGGTAACACTCCTCCACGATCGCCTACCCCAGAGGTGCATGTTTCCAGCTCTCCTGTCTCTTCTCCACCAATCACCATTTCTATTTCCATTCCCCTCATAACCTCCACCACTCAAATACCACCTACCTCTATCCCAGTACCCCCTCCCATTTTCACTGAAGCTACCACAACAACCGCTGAAGTAAGAACCAATGTATCTGATACGGGGGCTCTTACTAAAGCACCCGAACCCACTCTCACTACTGCACATACATCTCAACCCAAACCTACTTCCACAACCGAGCCTCCACCCTCACCTCCACCCTCATCTCCTGCTCACTCCGCAGACAATGAAGAACCTTTTCTTGGCGGGGAGGACATGACATTTGATTCGGTCTATTACAGCCCGTATCAGGTGCAAAGTGACGATGATGATGATGCTCCTGTCACCAAAAAGCATCTCAAGGAGCTTCAGGAGAAGATTGATTCGCTCATTGCTTCCTCCTCTTCTTCATCACAGTCTACCCTCTCTGAGGCCGCTATTCAGAAGATTGTCGATGCTTTTTCTAAAGCTCATGAAGCCTCCATCAGCTCAGCCACTTCCGCTATTGATGCCTCCGCCAAGGCCTGTGCTATGGCGACCGAAAAAGTCGAAAAACTATTTTCTGATGCGTCTTCTCTTTTGCAGTCTTTACAGGAAACTGTCGATGCCACTAAAACGAAGCTTGACCCTATTGTCAAGAAGCTGGCTACCTCAGTTGCCTCAGAACTACAGTCCTTTTCCACTCTTCGTCAAACTCTCACCGATGACAACTCAGCGTTTAAGGTGACTATTGAGGAGCGCCTCACTAAGCTACAAGAAGATCTAGCTGCCGAGAACTTACTCATGGACGCTCTCGCTCGAAAGACCACTGCTCTCAAGGTCAAGAATCTTCAAGTCTCCAATTCTCAAAAGGAGATTGAATCTCTTCGATCTGAACGAGAGGTTGTGTCTTCATGTGTTTCGGATGTCCACGCCGCCCTTTCCAACATCCTTGAAGCACATGATCCAATACTGAATTACTCAGTCAGGCATTCTCTCGCCGAAAAGCTTGCTCCTGCCCTTTCTCTCCTGAGCAAAATTGAAGGCCTCCTTGATTTCGTGTTCATTCCGAAACAAGGGGGAGAAGATGTATCTCAACCGCCTCCCACTTCCATAGCAACAAAAACAACCGAACCTCCTTCAACAGGCCAAGCCTCAGGTTCGTGTGTCAAAGACAAGGGGAAGAATGTTTGGTTGTGTGTCAACAGGCCAACCGAACCGCCTTACTTCTTGTTCCTTGTTTGGTTATGGGCTTAGGGTATATCCATCCATTTAACTGTCCGCATGATATTAGATTATATATAGCTTGTACAAACTGAGTGATTATAGAAGGAACTATTGTGGTTACCATTTTTACTAAAGGAAATATATGATTTTCTTAAAGAATGTTTTCATTAAATATAAAGGATTACTACAGTTGACTCTGTAAGTACCAAATAAATATGCCAGGGTTGTATACAATGAAGACCTAACAAACAATGGGATGTGTGACTTTCGTCTCATTCCTTGTTCCTTGTTTGGTTGTAGGCTTAGGGCAGATTCACACAATCAATTGTCTGTTTACTCTAATTTGTATAAAACTTGTACCCATCTAGTACTTATAGAAAGGATTTTAGAGTCATTTTACTTACCATTCATCATATCAGAAAATATAGGATTTTCTGGAGGAACAGGCGAACCTTTCAAAAAAGAATTTACAACTTACTTTGCATAACTTAATTCTTATGAACTCACCAACTTAAATTCTGATCAACTCTTTCAAAATAACTTGTATTCTAAGGAAACTAGTAGACAAGTACACACACTGGGATTCAGAAAATGGAGCATAGTAGCTTCATGTCTTGTTTTGTTATTTACTTTTGGACTCAATCTTTTGTGAATCACATATTTGTAAACACTTAAATATTAATTAAATGGTTGTTTGTTACTTTGCTTACTATGATGCATGTGTTTTGATACTAAACATGATGTCCTCCGCCCCCGAACGTTTATGCCATTCCGGTTTGAGGTGTTACAAGTTTCGTGCTTTTGGAGCTCCTGAGTTCTTTGGGGAGAGGGAACCCATTGCTAGTAGGATATGGTTAACAGATATTATGGATGCTTTCCAGACGAGTTTCTTCCCCAAGGGATCAAAGGTTATATTTGCTTCCTGTCTTTTGAAAAGAAAAGCTCGAGATTGGTGGAAGGAGGCAAATTTCACTTGGGAGGCGAAGCCATTGAGACGATGACTTAGGATGAGTTTGTTACCTAGTTTAAGGTAGAGTTTTCCCCAGCCATTGAGGTGCAAAAGTTGGCGAGAGAGTTTCAGGACCTTAGCCAGATGACTTAGACTATAGCATAGATCACCGCTAAGTTTAGGTATAGGGCTCTTTTAGTTCTGTAGTATGCCGCAAACGAGGAGTTGAAGAAGACAAGGTACTATGATATGTTGCAAGACGATATTCAGGGGTTTGTTAGCTTTTCAGCTTGTCAGAATTTGGAGGACATAATAGCTAGAGCCCGGGAGTGAGAGATTGATCTGGAGCACCTCAGGAAGAGGAAGCCAGAGAAGATTCAAATTGTAGTGGGCCAGACGAAGAAGCCCAAGACTCAGGATTCGCTTTTGGGAAGCCATCCGGGTCGAGGCCGTTGTGCCAAGTATGGGAGTACCCATGAGGGTGGCTACCAAAAGACTTGAACGGGTGTTTCATTTGTGGTCTAATGGGTCATTTCAGTAGGGATTGCACCCATGGATCGGTACCGATGTGTTTTCAATGTAACCAGGTAGGCCACAAGAAGGCTGATTGTCCGAGGTTGATGGCTGGAGCAGTGAGTGTACCTGCTCAAATTACTTTGAGGATCATTGATGGTTGTGAGGGCAGGGCGGAAGCCCTAACAACGTGGACTCAAGCATTACAATGTCAGTCAGGGGAGGCCAGAGTTTCATCAGATGCTATAGTGGGTATGTTATCTTACTTTTACGTTGTACCTTATTATCCATTTATATATGTGCTTTTGATTCATGTTCTTGAATATGTGAGGCATTATCTTTGGTCTAGTTATCTATTATTGCATGGTTGGTATTATTAAGGATTGTTACATGTCATTTTTGCATTTTGAGAGTTATGAGTGGGGCACATCTTGTCAAGCTAGATTTAGATGGTCAGGTAGATTTTTGCGGTCCATTGATGGAAAAAATCAGGGGTATCGCCTTGGAGGATTAGTAGTCATATTAGCGTGATTAGTGTTGCATCCTTCAGTAGGGATAGCGATCGTTTATGGAAGGACTTTTAGGTCCGATCGTTAACGTTTCTAGGGATGGAGTGGTAGCATGTGGATGATGATGGTGGCCGCATGTGCTTGTTCAGACATTGGAGTGTCAAAATTTTTGAAATTGTATCGGTTGAAGATGGTTAGGATTGCATAGACCCTTTGGTGAGTGGGATGTTGGGTTGATCAGTCAGTTCCGCCAAGGGAATTCGTTATTCATTGTTTTTCAGTAAGGTTGGAAAGGTGTAGTTATATCCAAGTAGTGAAGAACCATTTTGATTTCTGTGAATAAAATCAGGTGTGGAACCAAGGAGAGTTCCACATCCTAGTCAAGAAGGAAGCTAATTCAAGTGGCAGTCTGGATAGAGGTCGTGCAAGGTTGAGGTTTAGATACTTTTAATGATAGGTTGGTGCATTTGCAGTAACGCATGGCAAACGTGTTATTGGATTCAGGTTTATGGTTGTGTTAGAGCCTCTCTGCATGTTCTTGTCTGATGAAGGATTTGAGGTTCGAAGCATGAGCCAAACACCTGATTGGGGTATAGTCGGATGTAGGTTCCACTCATGATTATTATGGTTGGCTTGGTCGTTAGACATTAAGACCATGGGGTGGTTCCATGTTGGTATGGAAGTGTTGATAGGCATTCACAAGGTTGATAGGCAGCTCTGGGAGTGTTGTAAGACTATGGAGTAGTCATAGCATTCAAAAGGAGGATAGGTTTTGGGAAGTGTTGTAAGTCTACGACGTAGTCATAGCATTCACCAGAATGAGGTAGGACATTATAGGAGTGTCTGTTAGACTGAAAGAGGACCAGCACATACCTGGGTCGAGGCGGATAGTATTGTCGGAGGATACTCTTCGTTTAGGATGAGGATCGTTGAATCCAACGCGAGGGTAGGCATGTATAGAACTTGATTATGTGAGACTCGTGGGCAAGGCCTGTTCGATTGTGTAGACTGGATGAGACCTATGGGCAAGGCCCATTTGGTTATGATAAGGGTGGGTGAGACCCGGTGGAAATTGGTTGGAACAACGTATTGGGTCACATTTAGAGTGGGATGTCTATGTGGTCAGTGATTGGTACCCATGTAATGTATAGGATAGGCTAGACTTTATCATTTAGACTCTTAGTAGGAGCCTAGTTGTGGGACCAGGTGTGAGACTGTCAGTTTCCACGATCGATTGGGGATTTTATATCTCAGTGTAGTGGAAGTGTGTCATGGAATCATAGATTTTGGATAGAATGCAAGTGTAAATCTCTAGATTTTGGGATGTGAGTTATGTTCTAGGTTGGAAATGGATGAGACTCGCATCGGGAGTCGTCTTTGTTTATATGAAAGGTCTTGTCATCGGCAAGGTATGGTCAAGGATGTTGTCCTCCTAGGTTATTAGTTGGATAATTCAGGATCGAAAGGATGTCTTTCAGTACAGGCTATGGAGAGAGGTCCTAGTGGTTAAGCTTATAATAGTCCTACCAGTTTGGAAGGTCTTTGTGTACATGCGTCAATCTTTTCGTCAAAGAGGGGCTCAAGAAGAATTAGTCGGATCTTCTTGTTGCCAGGAGTGTGGTAAAGAGTGATTTCGAGGAAGAAATCTAATTTAAGTGGGGGTGAGTTGTAACACCCTGTTTTGAATCTTTTCGTTATTTAGGGTCATAACCTGAATATCAATTATCATAAGGATTTGGGCCTTATGATAAGAGAGATTTAGACCCTTTTGGTTATGGATAATGTTGGTTGTGGTACCAAGAGTTCGGTTTGTGCTTTGGATCCCAAGGGTATAATAGTAATGTGATGGTTTGGGCCTTTCATGGGTTGAGGATTTAAGTTCGGAAGTTTTTAAGGCAAATGAGGGTTGATAGAACTGTAGAACTTCTCATTACCTTTTCGTGGATATAATGATCATCGGAATCGAAGTTAAAATGAAGAAGTTTTAGCCCTCGGGAGTTAGGAAGATTTTGGGCTAAGTCAGCTACGCTGGGCATACCGGGAGTACGTTGGTCATACCAGGCAGGGAAGATCGGGTGCTCCATTGAGTACGTTGGGCGTACTCAAATCTAGTTTAAACCCTAATTTAGGGTCTTGGACCCTATTTAAAGGCCTTAACTCATTCTCAAACTCTCTTATATTCATCATCCATCCCATTTAACCCTAAATTCAAAAACATAGCCTCTCTTGTGTGAATTTCAAGCCTTGGTGTGATTTTTGGTGTTCCTTGGAGAAGAAGAAGATCTTGTTATAAGCATTGCTTTTCTTGGAGCTTGTGGATCCAATATCTAATCATCTTTATCAACTTCCAGGTGATATAAAGCTTCTAACTTGATGACTCTAGGTATTAGGTGTAGTCTAGCACTCATTTTGGGTTTATTATGGTCCCTTGAGTCACCCTTGAGTCATCTTTTTGATGCATATAAATGTCATCTTGATGGGTTTTGATGAATCATGATAGAGTTGGTGTTCATATTATGGGTTTAGATGGATAAAAATGAGTTTTAGGTCCCATTACGACATGAAAAGGAGTAAATTTGGCAACTTTATGGATTAATACCTTATCTAGAGGTTGGATATGAGTTTGGACATTTTGGTCTTAAGCATTAAGTGCTTACTATGGAAAATAGTCGCTTGGGACATACGTTGGGCGTACATATGCATACGCTCAGCGTAATGAAAGGATTCCCCATTATTAGGCTATGGTGAGTTGTAATTTATACAGTAGAAAGTGGTATATGGGGCGTACTAATTTGGTACACAGGGCATATGCCTGAAATCTTCTTTTGGGCATTTTAGGCCCTGAATCTTTTTTGAGTTTGGGCCATAGGCTGTTGGATCAATTATGAGAGGGGTAAAGCGGTCTTTTACCCATGGAAGGATAAAATATGGTTTGGACCTTGGACTTTGGCAAATTACCTTAATTATTGAATAGGGATAATTTGGTTATGTTTAGTGTGAGGATTTCGGTAGCAACAATGCATGTGTTTCGGATATTTCAGATTAAGGTGAGTCTCCTCACTGTACATGTGGGTCGAAGGCACCAATGCCGGCCTACTAGGATCTATTATGCTAGTTGTCTTTTTGACTCTTGCATGGTATGTTGGACAAGGCCCATTATATGATAGGTTTGGCCCATTCATATGTTGGGTTGGGCCCATAGATCAGGAAGGGCTTGGCCCAATGTATGTTATGTAGGATGTTAGTTGTTTCTGTGACTCTTGCATGTATATGTTGGGTTGGGACCATTGATTGGGATCGGGAGGCCCATTATTATAGGTTAGGCCCAAAGTGCGGCTTAGGCCCACTGATATGTATGTTATGTGGTATTTTGGGAAACTCACTACGCTTTGTGCTTACAGTTTTATGGTTATGGTTTCAGGTATTTCCGGTTCGAAAAGAAAGGGCATGGCTTGATCGTAGCACATTCACCCACGTTTTCGTAGCTATATGATTTTGGGATTGTACTCTGATAACTTTTTTTATTCTGAAATACTTTTGAATGATTGGAAAAAAAATTGGTGTTTTTGGTTGAATTAAAATTGAAAATTTTACATTATACTTTTTGGGGCAATACACGTGGTGGATATGCAAGGTAAGGATAAGGAAGGGCTTGGCCCAATGTATGTTATGTTGGATGTTAGATGTTTCTGTCACTCTTGCATGTATATGTTGGGCTCGGACCATTGATTGGGAACAGGAGGCCCATTATTATAGGTTAGGCCCAATGTGCGGCCTAGGCCTAATGATATGTATGTTATATGGTATTTTGGGAAACTCGCTACGCTTTGTGCTTACAGTTTTATGGTTATGGTTTCAGGTATTTCCGATTCGAAAAGAAAGGGCATGGCTTGATCACAGCGCATCCACCCATGTTTTCGTAGCTATATGATTTTGGGATTGTACTTTGATAACTATTTTTATTCCGAAATACTTTTAAATGATTGGAAAAAAAATCGGTGTTTCTGGTTGAATTAAAATTGAAAATTTTACATTATACTTTTTTGGGCGTTACACGTGGTGGATATGCAAGGTAAGGATAAGGAAATCAAAGACATTCCGCAAGTGTGCGACTACCCGGGGCATATTTCCAAAAGACCTACCTAGAGTACCTCCAGTCAGATGGGTCAAATTTTGAATCGACCTAATCCAGAGTGTGGCACCAGTGGTAAGATCTACTTATCATATGGCTCCATCAAAAATACTATCTAAAGTTGAATAAACTCGCCATCAAGAACCAATACCCACTCCTGAGGATTGATGACCTGTTCGATCAGCTACAAGGATCCTGCTACAATTCAAAGATCGAAGCGATTAAGGATTGGAAGGAGCCATCAACACCAACTAAACTATACCAATTCCTAGGGCTTGCAAGATATTACTGAAGATTCATCAAGAACTTCTCCAAAATAGCTAAGCCTCTTAGCGCTCTAGCCTAGAAGGACAAGAAGTTCGATCAGGAAGACAGACAAGAGTTTGCCTTATAGAAATTGAAACAATTGTTGTGCAATGCACTGATTTTCTCTCTTCTGGAGGGAACAAAAGAGTTTATAGTATTTTGTCAAGTCTCTCACCAAGGGTTAGAATGTGTATTGATGCAAGGGAATAAATTGATTGCATACACATCCAGACAACTTAAATCTAAACGAGACACACTACACTACGTAAACCCTTGGAATTCTGAGTAAGAGACCATTTCCTACTA
The DNA here is from genome assembly GCF_002870075.4 of Lactuca sativa. Lineage (NCBI taxonomy): Eukaryota > Viridiplantae > Streptophyta > Magnoliopsida > Asterales > Asteraceae > Lactuca > Lactuca sativa. The sequence goes on from NC_056627.2 coordinate 138,283,019, forward strand.
CAGGTCACACAATGGAAATGTTTCATTAGATTTCTAAAATGAGGTAAACTAAACCCCTGATACATCGAACCTTTTGAAATCCTAGAAAGGGTTGGTGCGGTGGCTTACAAGCTCAATTTACCTCAAGAACTCAGCAAAGTTCACGATACCTTCCATGTGTGTAATCTTAAAAAGTGTCTCTCTGATGAGAACCTTGTCATTCCACTCGTAGCGATCCAGGTCAACACTAAACTTCATTTCGTGGAGGAACCGGTGGAGATTATGGATCGAGAAGTCAAAAGCCTAAAACAAAGCCACATGCCTATAGTAAAAGTCTGATGGAACTCTCGTAGAGGCCTGGAGTATACTTAGGAATGAGAGGACCAGATGAAATAAAAGTATTTGCAACTGATCAGCGGTGCTCCCTCCACCAGTGGAACAAAATATTCTAGAACATAATAATTTCAGGATGAAATTCCTTTTACCAGGGGGGGGGGGGTAATGTGACATCCCGAAATTTAGGTCTAAAAATGTTGACAGTCAGTTCACCGTGAACCTCCTTGTAATTTGACCAATTGAGTTTTAGTGCATCTTTTGTTAAATAAATAGTGACATAACAATTATTATAATATATGAAATGGTATCTTACTTCTATTTGTGGAAAATCTCAAACAAATCAAACATCATAAACTGCAACCCTAGTTAATACGTCTGAAAAACTAAAAATTTGTATTAAGTAGTTATGAGCAAAGCAAACATTCTAGTCTCATAGTACATGTTCCCCTATTTCCAAAAATATAAAGAACATCCAAAACGAAGTTCGTATGCAAAAGATACGACCCTTACATATATATATATATATATATATATATATATATATATATATATATATATATATATATATATATATATATATATATATATATATATATAGATATATATATAGAGACAGAGAGAGAGAGAAAGAACTTTATAAATGGTCCCTGTGGTTTCACAAAATCTTAAATTTCATCCCTAATTTTAAAAAACCTCACATATGGTCCCTATGGTTTCAAAACTTTTCACAAAAGGTCTTTATTGCAAACTCCGTCAGGTTTTGTCCGTTAAGTGAAAGGCATTTCCGTCATTTTAGTATTAGAGTGACCATTTATTAGTTTTTTGTTATTTAAAAAAATGAAAGAAGAAAAACTAGTTATTTTAATATACAATGGGTCTCACCTCTCTCTCTCTCTCTCTCTCTCCCACCTTCCACCCCCACCATTTGTGTTTCCCCTCTCCTTCATCATCTTCTACAACCCAGAAAGAACTTGTCTTTTCGGTTATATATATATATATATATATATATATATATATATATATATATATATATATATATATATATATATATATATATATATTGCATTAGGCCATTATCATTTTCCCCAGATAAAAGTCGATGCCACATCTTGATTTCCAATAGATTCTTGTTTTAAATCTTGTAACTTATGCTATAAATATTGTACAGTGATTTGGTTTATATTTTCCTACATTAGGCCATTATGGAAACACTGAAAAAGCTCAGGCATACCACACAAAGAACACTAAAACCGTCTTGGTGTTGCTCCAACTTCATTTCTTCACCACTTCAGCTAGGTCAAACCACATCACCTGCGAACACTCCTAGAAGTTCAATCAATCAAAAACCCAATATGAAGAAATTAGACTCAAACGATTCAATCAAGGAGAGGATGTATTTTCTATTGTGTCACCTGATAAGACCGAGATGAAGAAGAGGAAAAGTAGATCTGATAATGAAGTTAATGAAGTAGATCTAATAAAGAAGGAGTCTTTGTTGGATTAGGTGTCTAAGCTCATAACTATAATTGGTATATACTTGAATTGATAGTAGCACAGTCCTTTTAGGTTGCCCTAATAACTAGCAACTAGACAGGATGACTTTTGGAGAGATGTTGAATTTATTATTTGATTAATAAAATGAAATAAATGATTTATTAATGTATTATTGAAATAATATATTAATTAGAAATCATATTATTTAAATAATAATTAATCATAAATTAATTAGATTTAAGTTTTGAATTAATTGAATTAATTAAAAGTGTAGTAGTTGTTTAGCAATTTAATGATAGTTGAGGAAAGAGGCTCTAGAACCTCCCTAGAAGAGGTTGGATGAAAACTTCTAAGAAGGCCCTAGAATTTTCGTCCAAGGGCTCTTGGATGAGGATTCTTGGGTTGCTTGGTCCTTAAGCTAAGGAATTAGGGTTTCCTCGTAAAATCCTAGCTTTGGCTCTAAGATATCTCACCTATATAAAGAGCCTTACTTCTTCACATTTTCTGCCACCTAAAACCCTAGAAGAGCAGCCAAAAATTTCAAGCTCCCTCCTCCTCTCTCCTCTATCATTCTCTTGCTTAGTTTGGGTGTGATCTACTTGAGGCGTGACACTTGTGACGCTTGCTCTCAAGGTTCAAGAAGACTTGGATTTTCATTGTTATTGCTACATAACAATCAAAGGTATGTTTACTTCTCCTAGTTATGTTTTTTGAAAATAATATAGATCTCCTAGGGTTTTCCATGTGATGTTTAAAAGTTATATGTTCAATTAGAGAAAACATAGATCAATATTTAGGGTTGCATGCACACATAGGGTTTTTTTTGTTATGCTTAAAACCCATCAGTGGTATCAGAGCCTTGGCTTGTTTTCTATTGAATTGATTGCAATTCTTTGAATTTGATCAATTAGGGTTTATGGCAGTTAAACCCATTTGGACTTAGGGTTTTTCGAAATTAGGGTTTCTTATCCCTTGGTTTCAAAAATTTGGAAAAGGTTTTCACCCTTTCCCTTGTCCTACAAGTTTCGAAATTAGGGTTTCCTTCACCCTCCAGATTTTCGAAATACGGCAAGGATTGAAAGCTTTGCTTTCCTCCCCAAGATTTGCCATTTCCGAAAATTAGGGTTTTTGGTAGGGTTTCTAATTTTTCGTAATTATCTCCTTATTTGATTAACTAGATAATTATAAATTTTGATTCATCCCTCCCATTTTTTCGAAAATTAGGGAGTGAATTAGGTTACGTTAACTTGATTAATTTAATTGGCTTATCCTCATCCGATTTAAAGAATTAATTAAATGTTTAATTAATGATAATTATTAAATCATGTGGTTTAATTTTAAATTTAAATTAAAAGTTTTATTTTTTGAAATTTAATAATTAAACCTACTTTTTTGAAATGTTTAAAATACACCTTATACTATATGTAGGATTAAATGTTTAATATTTACTATATGTATAAGACAAGTCAGTCGAACTGCTAGTACGCTTCATTCACGAATTCGATCTATAAGAGGGGTATAAGGAAATTGCCCATAAAATGGTAGTTGAATGGGTGTCTACTCTCACCCACCGCTTCCTTGATTAGTGGAGGGTTAGCTGAACGGCTTCGATAGGACAAAATAATTCTCATCATTAATTATAATGAAATTATAAAGTAACTAAATTATTTTATAAAATTCTCAATCTTAGTTACTTTAGGAAAATGTAAATTTGATGCTAATCCATGAAATTGCACATTGCACTTTATATGTCGTTAGTGGAGCGTGTGTGGTTAACCGACACACTAATATGGACTAATAAAGAGTGGAAATGGGTGTCTTGTAAATTATCATTGATTAATGGAGCGTGTGTGGCTAACCGGCACATTAAAATGAGATGATAAATGACATCGAGAGTACCAAGCTAATTTTCATGGTTATTCACATCTTGTTTGTGATCCTCAGTATTCCAGTCTCAAATGAAAGAGCATAATCGAGATTAAACATGACATTGAATAGTTCGATGAATCTCAAAAGATCAAGAATTTCATTAAAAACCTAATTTGTTCAAACTTCGTTTTTCATGGTGAAATTGGTAAATCGTCATTTACCTACCTTTATTTATTTCACAATTATATTACGGCATCCCTTTTCTAATTTGTTAATTATCTAGTTGGATCCTAGCCTTAATATTTCATTGGGGTGTTATATTTAGGATTACTCATATCTAACCTAAAAATTATATTTCTTCTCTTTTAGATGTCAACTCCCAACGATGCTTCTGGTTCCTCCAACAACAACTCCTCCAATAACAACTTCTCGCTTTTGAACATTTGCTCGAGAGTTACTTTTGATGGTGTAACACCGTGATTTCCAAAACAAAATTTTTTTTATTTAAATAATCAATTTAAATATTAAAACACTTGTTTAAAATCTTATTCACATTCGAATTACAAAACATAGATTCATTTTCATTATAACAGAAGACCAGGATCCTCCAAAACACAACTCTTTCTTCGGTGTGTACAATCGAACCGTTGCCATCCCGCGTTACTGTAAGAACCTGAAACAACATGACATAAACAACGTAAGCACGAAGCTTAGTGAGTTCCCCAATATACCTTACGCACATACGCCTTCCGGCCCGACCTTCCGGTCCATGTGTCTTAGGGGACTTCCGTCCCTGCTGGGTAAACCTTCCGGCCTTACCCATGCCGACCTTCCGGTCCATCACACATCATATCGCCTTCCGGCCCATACATAATGCCTTCCGGCCCATAATATAATCGCCTTCCGGCCCATAACATAATCGCCTTCCGGCCCATAACATACATAGCACATATAACAGATAACTTACCACATATAGCATACAGGTCACATATCATATTCGACCTTCCGGTCACACAATCAAACCCTTCCGAGTACAGTATAGTGAGAAGACTCACCTCGCAGACACTGGAAGATAGCAACTCCTGAAATCCCTTGCACTTGATCCTCCGAGCTACAAGCTCCCTGTCTCATCATATATCTCTTCTTAATACTTCTATCTCCCACGTTAACTGACCCTACAACGTTACACACAGGTCAACTCTGGTCAACAGTCCATTGTCAGCTCGACTGGACTCGGCGAGTTCCCTGGCGACTCGGCGAGTCTGGTCGTCCTTCAATCCTCTAAGATTCCCCTTCTACTCGTCGAGTATCCTCTTTGACTCGACGAGTCACTCCTGGAAGAATCGCGGGGCCACCCCGACTCCACTCGCCGAGTCTGAAGAACAACTCGGCGAGTCCCAGTGAATCTTCAAGCTACTCGCCGAGTCTGATCATCCGACTCGGCGAGTCCACGCCATGCAGTTGAACAACTGCTTCCTGAAATACGTATGGTCTCGAAATACACAATCATGGGACCTTCTGGACCTCTAACCATCCTATTACTGGGTTACAAACACTTGGGTAACAATATAATAATCCATCAAATCACCAAATGGGTTTCATAAACCCTAAAATCGTGTACACATCATTATAGCAGAATTGATCCGAAATATTACCTGAATAACACCCTCTCTGTGTCTCCAAACCTCAGAACTCGATCCCCTTGATCTCCCTTTGGCAAAAACTCTTCTTCTTCTTGCCTAACAACTTCTTCAAGGTTCCAAAAGCTTTCTCTCCTGCTCTAGACGTCCACAACGACTAGGGTTCTTCTCAATCGGCCAAAAGACGGACATTGACGACATAACAACCCTTATATACGACCCAATACGAAACGGCTAGGGTTTCCGCTGAACAGCGTCGACTCGCCGAGTCCATACCTGGACTCGTCGAGTCCAGTCGTGAACCCGCGTCCAAACCTGCGACCCTACTCGGCGAGTCTGGCTCCGACTCGTCGAGTCTCCCCTTTAAAACACCCCCAAAATGCAATTTAACAATACTTGAGATTTTGGGCTGTTACAATTCTCCCCCACTAGAATTAGACTTCGCCCTCGAAGTCTCACTCTGAAAATAGCTTTGGCTGCTGCTCCCGCATCTCACGTTTCGGCTTCCCTAGCCACTACCGATCTCTCCCGAGACCGCTACTGAACCAATACCAAAGGTACCTCCTTGTTCCTCAGAACCTTGATCTTCCGATTTCCGACGGCCACTGGCCTCTCGACGTAACACAGGCTCGCATCCACCTAATCGTTCTCTAGTAGAACCACTGCTGACTCATCCGCTATACACCTCTTCAACTGCGACACATACCAGTGTCATGGATCCGTCCCAATTCCGTTGACAGCTCCAAACGATAGGCCACCCTTCCTACCTTCGCACCTTCACGAAAAGACCCAACATACCGGGGCCCCCCATTTACCCCTCTTCCTAAATCGAAGCACCCCATCAGAAATACGAAGTCACTGACCTGAATCACATGCTCGTAACGGCGTCTGCCTGCATATCTCTCCTGTTAACTCTAGACGATCACTAACTCTCTTTACCCTGCTGAGTCTGCTTTGTCAACTACAGTACGAACTCTGAACTGCTCATCACTCTCTGTAATCGGAAATTACCCACGATGCACTCTGCTCCAAATCTCAACGATCACTCAACCCATAAGGGTTAGGAAACCCTGAACCACCGGATCCCCGATCCAAAGCCCACTTTGCCCATTCTGGACCGACTGAGAGATCCGTTCACACTCTCAGAGCAACTCTCACAAGTTCCCTCTTGCCATCACATACACCTACTGAACTAGTCCCAACACCCGCAGGTGGAAAGACCCGATACACTGATGATATCCTCGAACATCTCCCAAGATGAACCACTACATCCACCCTACACTCTGATCAGATTCACACTGAGAATTTAAGATTTTCTCTCTCCATGCATCCCTTCTGAGCCTCAACAGTCATCCCAACCGGATGGGTTCCTACTCCACTGCCGCGAACACGATGCTCAAAACCATACTCGAAATACTCTAACCATAACTCTGCTCTGCAGCTTTCACTTTCGTGAACTTGCACCCCCTTCGGAGTTACATACCCTCCTCTTTTCCTTTTCCACGGAACTCTCTTGAACATAATGCCACTCCAACCGGTGCCACGGTGCTCGCCCCAAGCGACACCACCCTTTTTGCGTAACTGCTATTCACATACTCTGGTTCTCATTGCAGGGGCTCTCAATCCCACGCACTCTCTCCACTCATCAAAATCACGGCCTCCGCTAAACAAGATCAATAACCCGGGGCCAGACCTTCCAATGCAATCACACTGCAACATAAGCTAATCCAGCAATACCAACAGAGTCTCCAGTATGACTGGACCGACTCTCATAACACATACTAGCCACTCGAGGCTATATCTCTGTGGGTCCGTACACCCAAACTCTGCGAACCCTCAGGTTCTAACTCTGGGAACCTTCCGGTTCCAGCTCTAGAAACATGCACAACATAATCCCGTGGAATTAATGCAGTACAACCCATCACGTACCTCAAACGTACCCATACTCTGATCGCAAAATTCCGATTACTTACTCAAGCTTGATCCCGACCTCCTCTCAGGCCTCCACAATCAAATGCCCTAGGTCTGTATCTCGCCCCGCACACTCAGCACTCGCTCTCGTCGGCCTATACTTTGCGCTGACAAACGCTGCTGAATCCCAACAGCTAAGCACCCTTACATACTCATCGATCTCCCGGAGAATTTTACAATTCTCCCCCACTAAAGCACTGACTGACTGCCACCGGTCGTCATTAACGACCTTACAGAACAATCCTGTACAAAGAGAACAATTACACACTGACTGCTTCCCACAAGCACAAGCAACCCTCAGCAAAACACACCTCCTCCCTGATCAACCCACTCACAAGAATCTAGCCCTTCAACCATCCACTCCCCGACTGTAGATGCTACCCGACAATCAACCCAGTGCCGCGTCTCCCCTAACAACCCCCACGAACGATAACCAACGGAATCCTCGACGATAACCCATAACCAAACTCACAAACTGCCCAAAGGATGAACACCACATCGAAAACCGCACAAGGCTACCGGCACCAAAACACCAAACTATAATCATACTAAACCATCAGGGAACAACGAATGCCAAGCGAAAACCTGAGGCACCAATCCATAACCATGCCAAACCCGCGAAACAACGAATACCGCATCGAAATCCACACCAGACACCAGCACAAACAATACGCCACAATCAACGCAAGCTAATCAAGACATCAAGAGAGCATCATACCCGCAGCTGCCTCCAGCACTGCTCTGTCTCCCTCTGTCGCACACAGATAAACACGACCCTGAGCCCTCTGGGGCTCCGCTTCATCCTGTCCTCCTCAAATCCCGAATTTGGCACTGACTGCCAACTATCCCGTGCACAGTGCCCCTCCTTTCCGCACTTGCGGTATGCACCACTGGGCCAACAAGCTCCGGTGCCATCTCTCTCACACTTCCCACAAGTGTGACCACTCCGATCCCCCATTCTAACGTCTACGGCCATGGACCGTCTCGGCGCCGACTGCGACTGCATCGGGGCCTGCCTCATCTCACGCAACTGCAACTCAACCTCTAACTCACGCCACATGGCGGCCTCCTGCGATACCAACACGGTCTCGCGCCTCTGCGCAGGCACGAACTGTCTGATACCCCCCCTTGAGCGTACTCGGATATCGGGACATCTGAGCCTGCTCCGAAGCGAACTCAGGGCAAAACATCGCCCTCTCAATAAACATCTCGGTGCTCTCAGTCATCGACTCCAAATCCTGCTTCAGCTTAAGGAACTTCCGAGCCAATTTCTCCTTTTCATCCCGCGGAACATAGCGAGTACTGAACATCCCTCTGGATTGATCCCATGAAACCGCAGCCCTCCGCGCATCGGAAAATGACCTCGTGGTCAATCTCCACCAATCCTTCGCCCCGAGCCTCAACAGGTTCAGAGCACACCCCACCCTCTGATCAGCAGGGCATAACTCGTGGAGGAACACCCCTCCATGTCCGATAACCATCTCGTAGCAACAATCGAGTCCTGAACTCCATCGAATGTGGGAGGCTTCGCATAATAGAAATCCCGATACTGAAGACCCCGACTAGCCCCTTTCTTTGCCGTTGCTACAGCCGCTGTAACAGCCGCGGCAGCCGTCTCTGCGAAAGCCGCATATCGCTCATCAAACTACTTCAATCATAGTGGTCCTGATCGACCCAAACAATTCTGGCGACTCAGCCCGCAACAATGCAGCAACCTCATCACGCCGGATCTCGCGAATCCTCGCATCCCGCTCGCTCGTGCTCGTCCGATCGATAACCGGATAACAAGATAGTCACAAGCATCATCCACTACGAACCATGGTACTCATCCCATGACATCCCTCCTCAACATGCTTCGGTGTATGGTACCTGAACCATAGCACCACTCCTCAATTTGCTCCAATGTATAGCACTCGAACCACAACATCTATCTCAAACTGTTCCGATGTATTGTGCCCTGACCATAACATCACTCTGTATCCGCTCCGATGTATGGTATTCGAACCATAACATCACTCCTCAATCTGTTCCTTAGGACCTTCAAAATGCCCCCTGTATCAAGTATGGGTCCTCTGCTTTCAGTAGTACGGGCCCATACTACCTGCCACATCTACCCATACTTTCCACACGGACCATCCCAGAGTTCCTAAGTAGCTGATAAACCTGCTCTTTCACCCATCTCATCGCGCGTGCTCGCTTTCCAGCGAAATCCTCTACTCTACCAGCGCACTCATCTGGCTAGGTTTACTCCCTAGTCCCTTCTGTTGTCCTCCCACTTCTTTGCTATCAGCTGCTGAAGAGTTCCTAATGATGCCAGCCCTCTACCTCCTGAGTATCGTCATACTCACTTGGTAGCTGACTCCCATCATCGATAACTCCACAAAGCACAAAGCAAGCAGCATTCGAGCATTGAAGCATACATAGGACTCCCCATCTGTGGTAGCTCCACCTTCTCGGCTCATCCTCGGAAGTACCTCTGTACCCCGTAGCTTTACCCCTTGTGCGTTCTAACTAGATACTCTCACTCATCACATACACACAAAAGCATAACGCACATATAACAGCAAACCCTAGACTAAGGCATCACAAATCAGGCCACTCTAGTCCTAAGATGTGAATTACCTAGCCTGTCTCTAGCATGCAATAATACCTCATAAAGTGCATAATAGACATTTCATAATACAAAAGTAAGGGTATTTTGGGAAATCACCGTCTGGCTCTGGCTGATTGTACACACTGCTCTTTCTTGCTTTCTCTTTGAACTCTTATTCACTTTTAGAAAACCATTTATTTGGAAAACTTTTTCTTACCTCCTCAGTTTGAGTCCAGATTTACCTGTAGGCGCGTCCGAATCCCTCAAACCAAGGCTCTGATACCAATTTGTAACACCGTGATTTCCAAAACAAAATTTTTTTTATTTAAATAATCAATTTAAATATTAAAACACTTGTTTAAAATCTTATTCACATTCGAATTACAAAACATAGATTCATTTTCATTATAACAGAAGACCAGGATCCTCCAAAACACAACTCTTTCTTCGGTGTGTACAATCGAACCGTTGCCATCCCGCGTTACTGTAAGAACCTGAAACAACATGACATAAACAACGTAAGCACGAAGCTTAGTGAGTTCCCCAATATACCTTACGCACATACGCCTTCCGGCCCGACCTTCCGGTCCATGTGTCTCAGGGGACTTCCGTCCCTGCTGGGTAAACCTTCCGGCCTTACCCATGCCGACCTTCCGGTCCATCACACATCATATCGCCTTCCGGCCCATACATAATGCCTTCCGGCCCATAATATAATCGCCTTCCGGCCCATAACATAATCGCCTTCCGGCCCATAACATACATAGCACATATAACAGATAACTTACCACATATAGCATACAGGTCACATATCATATTCGACCTTCCGGTCACACAATCAAACCCTTCCGAGTACAGTATAGTGAGAAGACTCACCTCGCAGACACTGGAAGATAGCAACTCCTGAAATCCCTTGCACTTGATCCTCCGAGCTACAAGCTCCCTGTCTCATCATATATCTCTTCTTAATACTTCTATCTCCCACGTTAACTGACCCTACAACGTTACACACAGGTCAACTCTGGTCAACAGTCCATTGTCAGCTCGACTGGACTCGGCGAGTTCCCTGGCGACTCGGCGAGTCTGGTCGTCCTTCAATCCTCTAAGATTCCCCTTCTACTCGTCGAGTATCCTCTTTGACTCGACGAGTCACTCCTGGAAGAATCGCGGGGCCACCCCGACTCCACTCGCCGAGTCTGAAGAACAACTCGGCGAGTCCCAGTGAATCTTCAAGCTACTCGCCGAGTCTGATCATCCGACTCGGCGAGTCCACGCCATGCAGTTGAACAACTGCTTCCTGAAATACGTATGGTCCCGAAATACACAATCATGGGACCTTCTGGACCTCTAACCATCCTATTACTGGGTTACAAACACTTGGGTAACAATATAATAATCCATCAAATCACCAAATGGGTTTCATAAACCCTAAAATCGTGTACACATCATTATAGCAGAATTGATCCGAAATATTACCTGAATAACACCCTCTCTGTGTCTCCAAACCTCAGAACTCGATCCCCTTGATCTCCCTTTGGCAAAAACTCTTCTTCTTCTTGCCTAACAACTTCTTCAAGGTTCCAAAAGCTTTCTCTCCTGCTCTAGACGTCCACAACGACTAGGGTTCTTCTCAATCGGCCAAAAGACGGACATTGACGACATAACAACCCTTATATACGACCCAATACGAAACGGCTAGGGTTTCCGCTGAACAGCGTCGACTCGCCGAGTCCATACCTGGACTCGTCGAGTCCAGTCGTGAACCCGCGTCCAAACTTGCGACCCTACTCGGCGAGTCTGGCTCCGACTCGTCGAGTCTCCCCTTTAAAACACCCCCAAAATGCAATTTAACAATACTTGAGATTTTGGGCTGTTACAGATGGCACCAATTATAATGATTGGATGTGTAACATCAAAATGGCTCTATGTTTCGAGGACAAAGAGTATGTACTTTATAAGGAACTTCTCGAGATTAATGAGAACAAAGCTACTGCTGCAGAACTAGCTAAGTATAGGAAGCACTACAATGATGCAACCAATGTGGCATGCATCATGCTGTCAACTATGACTCCTGAGCTCCAAAGGTTTTATGAGGATTATTGGCCATACGAGATGAAAAAGGACTTGATGGAAAAGTACCATCAATGAGCTCGTCAAGAGAAGTATGAGGTAGTAAAGTCCCTCATCACTAACAAGATGAAAGATGGAGAGTCTGTCAATAGCCATGTGAAAAGAATGCCACGATATGTGGAGTGCATGCTAAAGTTGAATGTGAACTTTGATGAGGAATTGGTTGTTGATATAGTCATGCACTTATTTCCTAGTTGTTATGATCATTTTAACCTAACTTATCATTTGAACAACCAAGATACCACAATGGCTCAACTTCAGAACCTCCTGCGAACTGCTGAAGTAGGAATGAAGGGAAAAGGTGTTGCCTCCACCCCTGTTGTTGCTCCTATCTTGTCCATTGGGCAAGGAAAAGGGAAGAAGAGGAAAGTTCCTCCTAAACAGGATTGGAAGGGAAAGTCCCAAGCTAGGTCCTCAAGAAATGGAGCCAAAGGAAAATCCAGTTCTGACGCTCCTCCCGCTTCTAATCCTAAACAGGCTATTTGCTTTTACTGCCACGAGAAAGGTCATTGGAAACGAAACCGCCCTAAGTACTTGCAAGACATAAAGGATGGCAAGGTGAAGCCAACTTTGCCAGGTATTTACACTATCTTATCTAAAAACTCATCATATTCTCATTCATGGGTCCTTGATACAAGATTTAGTTTTCACATTTGTTCTGATTTGCAGGGGATAAGAAAAAGTGAGGATGTGGAGCATTAGAGAATGAACCTGATCATGGGTAATAGGTGATCGTCTCCTATTACCAAGATTGGAGTTTATAACTTAGTGCTTAGTAGTGGTTTGTGTTTAGATTTGAACAATTGTTGCTACTCATCAGAGATGACACAAAATATCTTTTCATTTCATGCTTTATATAGACAAGGTTTTAGATATTCTTTCAATAATGAGAATGGATCTATTTCTGCTTTTAAAAATGGTGTATTTTACTTTGAATCTTTTCCTTGTAGTGGTGTATATGAAACTGTGATGGTTGTAAACAATTTAGGTAATAATGTTCTACAAATTAATTCGTCTAATGGTTTAGACAAATCATGCTTGTGGCATTGTCGTCTTGGACATGTCAACAAGAAACGCAAAGCCCAACTCCAAAAGGATGGAGTGTTGGAATCGTTTGACTTAAGGTCAGATGATACGTGCTGACAAAATGACCTTTCACTAGTTCTAGTAAAAGAGCTGAAGGATTATTGGATCTCATACACATAGATGTATGTAGGCCCTTCATATCCACTAAAAGGGATGTAAATCGATTCTATGTGACTTTTACTGATGATTATAGCAAATATGGCTATATCTACTTAATCAAGCATAAGTCAGAAACCTTTAAATACTACAAAGAGTTCAAACAAGAAGTAGAGAATCAATCGAAGATCAAGATGCTCAGATCCAATAAAGGTGGTGAGTATCTTAGTATCGAATTCCTTGACTACCTCAAGGAATCTGGAGTAGCTTAATAATTGACACCTCCTAGGACACCACAACTTAATGGTGTGGTTGAGAGGCGTAATCGAACTTTGTTAGACATGGTCCGTTCCATGATGAGTCGAGTTTCACCTCCAATCTCATTCTAGGGGTATGCCTTAGATACTACCGCCCACATTCTTATTCTTGTCCCAACAAAGAAGGTTTCCAAAACACCTCATGAGATGTGGACAAGGAAGGTTCCCTTGTTAGCACATATCAAGGTTTAGGGTTGTGAAGCTTTCGTTAGATGAGAGACTCACAACAAGCTTGAACCTCGAAGTGAGAGATGTATATTCATCGGCTACCCAAAAAATTCCTTTGGATATTCTTTCAACAGACCTAGTGATAACGTAGTCTTCGTAGCACGAAGGTATCTCGCGAGAGAGAGCTCATGTCCAAAGAGGATAGTGGGAGTAAAATTTATCTTGAATAAATTGAAGAGTCAAATGATGAAGGAACTTCTGAAAATGCTAGAGCTCAACCTGAGGAAGAAATTCCAGTTGACCAATTGAAAAGTCATTACTTCCTAGGCGTTCTAGTAGGGGTAGCGTTCCTCATGTGCTGTATAGTTTCCATTTAACGACAGAAGGTGATACTTTTATCAATGATAGTACACTAGTAAATTTTGATGAACCTGCTAACTACAAGGAAGCAATGGCGGGCCCTAAGGCTGCCGAGTGGAAAGAGGTAATGGACAGAGAGATCAAGCCCATGTATGACAACAAAGTTTGGAATTTGGTTGATAATGTACCAGGTCTGAAGACAGTTGGGTGCACATGGATCTTCAAGAAGAAGACCGACATGGATGGAAAGGTACACACTTTCAAGGCTCGAATAGTTCTGAAGGGCTTTACTCCAACCCTAGGGGTTAATTATGATGAGACCTTCTCACCAGTATCTAAGATTAAATCTATTAGGGTAATGCTAGCCATAACTACATTTCATGACTAGGAAATTTGGCAGATGGATGTCAAAACCGCCTTCCTTAACGGGAAGTTGGATGAGGATGTTTTCATGAAGCATCCATAGGTTTTTGTGGATGCTAAGTACCTGAATAAAGTGTGTAAGCTTGAGAAATCAATCTATGGATTGAAACAAGATTCTCGCAGGTGTAATCTTTGCTTGGACAAGAAAGTTAAAGATTTTGGCTTCTCTAAAAGTGAAGATGAATCTCGTGTGTATGTTAAAGCTAGTGGGGGTATAGTGACCTTCCTAGTATTGTATGCTGATGACATACTTCTCATAGGAAAAGACATTCCAACTTTGTAAGAAGTTAAGTCTTGGTTTGGAAAGTGTTTCACTATGAAGGATCTGGGAGAGGATGCCTATATTCTAAGGATAAGGATTTTGAGAAATAGGAGTAAAAGACTAATTGGAAAGTGTTTCGATTATATATTCTATGACATGTACTCCCCCTGATGTGGATTTTGCTTTCAGCATGGTTAGCCGATATCAACGAAATCTGGGTAGAGCTCATTGGATAGCATTCAAGAATATTCTTAAGTATCTGCGAAGAACTAAGGATTAGGTCCTTGTGCTTGGTGGCAATGATGACTTGAGAGTAACTGGGTATAGTGATTTCATATTTCAAACAGACAGTGACAACTTCCGTTCTCAATCTGGCTAGGTGTTTATCCTTAATGGAGGAGCAGTGACTTGGAAAAGTTCCAAATAGGAGACTGTGGCTGATTCTACATATGAATCAGAGTACATAGCAGCAAGAAAAGTATCGAAGGAGACTATATGGTAGAAGAACTTCATCAGAGACCTTAGAGTTGTGCCAGCCATAAAGGAGCCAATAGAGGTTTTCTATGATAATGAAGGAGTGGTTGCCTTGACAAGGGAACCAAGAGATCATGGCAAATCGAGACATATTGACAAAAAATACCATTGTATCAGACATAGAGTAGAAGAAGGACACCTCATCATGAAGAGATTGTCATCTGAAGAGAATCATGTTGATCCCCTCACAAAGGGTCTGAGTAGGGTTAACCACGTCTAAAATGCAAGGAGCACTAGTCTGAATGATGATACTAGTGTTAGTAGTTAGATACATATTTAGAAACTTGTAACAAATTAATGTAATTGACATTTGATGATTAAGTATTGGAGAATTATTTATGAGTATTGTTTACTATCTTTTGTCAATTGTTTATTATTGTGTTTCACTTTGAAAGCTTTACTTCCCAAATAATTAGATTATTCAAACATCCATGGTCGATCATGCTTTTGGAACTAAGCAATGAATCAATACTTTCATGAATCGGACTGTAGATTGTCTAAGGGTTTAAAAATAGTAATAGTTTGCTATAATATCTAATAATCTTTAAACGGAGATATATGAGTTGTTGTTTACAAGTTGGTTGTGCATTGATAATGTCTAAACGCATCAGTAACTTGATGTAATAAAACGTACTGTTGTGAATGATTTGATGAGTAAATAGTACAACCATATAAGTCAAAGTATATCTGTTCCTTTTACCCTAACGGGAAAAGCGATATATTCGGCCCCTCGATGATTTGGTGTTGCCTTATAGTGTCAGGCCCAGCAGGGACTAAAATTGATGTGTTCGATTAGTGGTTCTTTATCATTACAAATCAGAAATGGGGAAACAAAGTATTTGAAAATGAGAATGATTATGTTCCATGTCGTTTGTCCACATGATATCTTGTAGAATGGTCGATTATATGATCACTTATCTTAGGACACGTAACTGACTAGATTAGAGTTCGACTGTGGCTTTGAGAGCTACAATTTGCTAATCAGTTTTTGAAGTTATACTGGCAACTATAGTGTTGGATAAGGTGTTTAAGTTCATAACTATTTCTAGTATATACTTGACCCGACCCGGCATGGTCCATTTGGGTTGCATGGAACCATGCATTTGGAAAAACTAAATGAGAGAAATAACACTTATGGTTTATTAATATATTATAAGTTCTAATATATTAATAATATTATTTAATTAGTTTGATCAAGAACTAATTTAGAATTAATTAAGTGATCAAAAGATAACTAGTTAAATATATGGGTTGCTTATGTAAATCATCCATAACTTATATAGTGGGCTAAGAGGCTCCATGGATTATCAAGTTGGGTTTCACCCATAGGATGCTCCATGGATGCTCCATGGAGTTAACCCATGGATCATGGAAATGAAGAGTCATGTTACATTAGGGTTTACATGGTGTAACCCTAATGCAACACACTATATAAAGCTCATGGTTATCCCAAAATCGGTTACACTTGCTACACACATGCATTCTTGAGGGCTAGAGCCGATTTTTGAGTGTTACAGTTTCTCTCCAAGTTTACTCCATAGCATTTGGTGTTGTGTGAAGCATTTGAGGCATCACACTTGGGATGCTAGGCTCACAAGGTTTCAAGGAATCAAAAGCAACAACAAGGTATGTGTCACACCCCAAAACCGATAATTTCCGACTTCCAAACGTAAGTACTCATCCTCTATCTTAATCTAGACATACTTCACTGAATTTAGAAGCCAAAATCATAGAAATCAAGGACCAAAAAGGAGTTTACGGCCTAAGAAGCTCCTTAGGCCGTAAACCCCCAAAATCATGCCAAATACCATGTTTTTCCTTCCTTTAAGCTAGTATACTAATTAAGGCATATACCTAGAAGAGTTTGGACACTAAAACACAAGAAATTGATGCTTAAAAAGGAGTTTACGGCCCAAGCTTGTGCTTAGGCCGTAAACACCTCAAACACCCCACAAATCTTTGTTTAAAGCCCCAAAAACTCTTCTAGGATGTTTGGTAATTTGGACTTGACAACAAGGAAGGCTTAAATGCATCAAACAACATCATTTGAACACAAAAAGAGGAGTTTACGGCCAAGGCTAAGCTTGGGCCGTAAACACCCATGTTTTTGTGTCAAACAAGTCCCTAAACCACTCAAATGCATGTAAGGAATTTAGCTAAGACCTTTGGAGGTATGTTGTACCATTAAACTTCACATTTGGAGGCAAAATGAAGAGTTTACGGCCAAGGATATTCTTGGGCCGTAAACTCCCCAAATTTCATGCCAAATTGTCCCAAAACTCATTATAGGGCCTTCTAGGATTTATCTAAGGTGAATGAGAACATGTTGTACCATTAAAACATACATCTTGAAGGATTTAATGGAGTTTACGGCCCAAGAACAAGTCTTGGCCGTAAACTCCCCAAAAATGTCACAAATTAAGAGTTTAAATCCCTCCCTTTTGGTCCAAAACACATACCATTAAAGTAAGGAAGTGGAATAAGGCCTTAAACATACATTTTGGAGTACCACATGAGTTTACGGCCAAGCCTAGGGGGCTTACGGCCGTAAACTCCCAAAGGGTGGCCTTTAGGCCGTAAACTCCAAGGGAGTGAGCTCATGGACCCTCCCGTAAATCATTCATGGCCTTGTACCACTCCCGGGAACCCTTTCTAGGCCCTAAAACCCCGAAAACGATGCTAGAATGCCCAAATACTATAATGAAAAGCATAAGATGATTAACTTCTTGTAAAATACATATTTCATATGACATTAGGGTCCTAAAAGGTGCTCAAGTCGTTATTTGGTACCAAACGCTCAACCGACACTTTCACCCGATTTACCCGATTCATCCGATTTACGTGATTTCAGGTGAGTTCATACCCCTTTAATGAACCTTTCAAATGTTTTAAATGTTTTAGGGGGGAGATACAAGTTGCTTATATATGTTTATGGAAAGTTTTACGGAACAATTTTTCAATGTTACGAGGATTAATCACATGTGATTCACCATCCTTAGTTCAAATCACATGTGATTTATCACTATGCCTTATATACAAATTTATACATTTTCAAAACTATTTTTGGACAAGCAAGCCAAATTTTAAATGTTCTTTTGGAAAATACTTTTATTAAATCAATTTACTTATAAAATGTAACCATTCTGATATATTTATATAAGTAAGACTTGGGGGACTTAGGACCAATATCTCGCCTTATTTCCTGTTCTTGTTTGATTGTGGTCGTAGGGTAGTAGCTATTTGTCCGAATGTCGTTGATTTCTTAGTTATATAATTTGTATATTAGTATGGGATACGAATGTTGCTTCTTTCACTAAATACTAAAGTCACTAACATGTCAAGAACCATCCACACTAAGTTAACTATAATAGGTATAGTTAATGTTATTACTACTACTACTCGCTAAAGTCACTACTCTCTACACTATAATACACACTGTTACTAGACGATACACTAGTAAGAGAATACACTATGATCAATACTAAAAGATTACTACACTATAACAATAGAGAAAACACTAAACAAACAATAATACACCAACCCACTACGAGATACTCTATTTGCTACCCACTACGCCCGGAGTTTTCCAATAGGGAGACGACACTACATGTATAGATCTATACAGGGCAGACGCTATTACATCCCGACTGTTAATTTCAGTCCGCGCCGTGCAGGCCCAGGGATGCCACTACTTCACTATACGGTGTATGACTGGGAAGGTCATGGGATCCTCTATTATCCTCACTATTAGTATATACAAGAAATACACTATAACTACACTAAAATACTACACTAAATGCTAAACTACATCCCGAAGTAAGTAAGTATCTATCACTAAAGGAAGTTTGCACCTCTATCACTGATTACAGGCTTAACCTATTCTATCATATTTACTATTTGGAGATTTGCCAGTATACTTTTAAAATAGACTGTTTCACAGAAATGAAGAATGTATACTTTTTTTACAGATTGTCACTTACAATGTATTTTCTGGAAAAATATGGGATTTTCTAAGTTTCTACTACTTAAGAATATAAATGACACATTTTTCGCACTAATGCTTTGTATACAAAAACTCACACTAAACTCTTATGAACTCACCAGCTTTATGCTGATATTCGTTTTCAAAATAACTTGTATCTTCAGGTCAAAGATAGACAGGTACAGACGGAGCTTTTTTGGAGAAGGTGGAGCACACAAGACCCATCTCTTATTTTTGATTTCTTTTGGGTGATTATTAAACATTACAAAACATACTTGTAATTAAATTCACTATGTAATGCAATGGTTGTTTGTTTCTTGTTTTTACTATTATGCAATTGTGATGATACCATACACTGCGTCATCCACCTCAAAACGTATTCCGCCGTTATCGGTTTTCGGGTGTGACAGATTGGTATCAGAGCATTGTTTATAGTGAATCAAGTATATCAACCTATAAAAGATATACGAACTATAAACACTTCGGGACTAAAATACTCTGACCCAGAATATATACTGTTAAGTATCTAAAAGATCTAACTAAGTATATATATATATATATATATATATATATATATATATATATATATATATATATATATATATACACATCACTATAAAACACCGAAGTCAGTATCATCCTATAACAAAACGAAAGTATTAAGACTGTTGGACAGCACAATTGGGTTTAGAGACATATAGTCACATTCAGGGTGATGTAGCCTGATCAACTACGTTTTCCTGAGAGTGACTAGCATGTGCCTAAGTTTGGTTGTGATGTTGCAACAAGTCTAAAACTTACCAACAATATCATAATAACGCTACCATAAGAATACTATAGGAGTATTCTGTATCTCTAGATTATACGTATGTGATGACAAAAAGGGGTCGTTACTAGTAGGACAATAGTTGGTAAGTGGATACATCACGATTACATGTGATTAGGGCATTATAGACTCAGAATCTGCAGCCTTTGCTTCATTCCCTGTTCTTGTTTGATTGGGGGTCTGAAGTTAGGGTGGTTTATTCGAAGGACTATCTTGCTTCGGTTACATGTAATCGGTATGCACTATGCAAGTATTGGGTCAACTAGTAATGATTCATCCTATAAGTATCTTAGAATAGTACGTCTATTAATCCTCTTTTCCCCCTTTCTCGCGTAGATAGCATGGCTGGTTTCCACCTACCCGGTGATCCGTACTTTCCGAACCAGGGCAATGGAGGATGGCTCAAAGAGGAGTCAGATGACGATCACCCTATTCCTTTGGATGATCATCATGCTGAAGGCTTGTCGGATAGCTCGAGCTCCGTGCCAGAAGTCAACAACCAACCTCCTGAAGCCCCGAACCCTAACCCCCGACCGGCATTTCAGGGCCCCACTCCTATGTGGGCAATATCCTTGCATCGATGGAGCGAGGAGCAGGGTCAGCCCTTGCCTTACAATGGAGACCGAAGCTTCTACAACATAAGCGAAGGAGGATCGGCGGATCGGGTTCTGCCCATCATGATCCGAAGGATTGCCAGGAATGTTGAGCAAAGTCAAGCTGCTATTGGTCGAGTTGTAGAAGTGGATGCCAACTCAAACCTCAACACTGTTCGCATCCGCCAACTCGAAGAAGCCGTGGACAGGACAAGGAGGACCAACGAGGCTCTGCAGCATCAGCTGGCTGCATCCCGAGCTGAAGTTAGGGAACTCCGAGCACGCCAAAGGACTCATGATCGACACCTTCAAGAAGTTATGCGTCAACTAGCGGATCTGAGGATTCGCCCAACAAGCAACCGTCGCCAGTAGAAGATATCTAGTTACCTCACTCTTTTGTTTTAAGGACTAGCCTTTTATCTCTATGTTCCATAGGCCTCTTGTCTGTAAACATTCCTAGTTTAAAAGTACTCTAGTTGAACCTCTAAACTGCCAACATTTTCTCTATGGTATGATGTAAGACCTACTGCTAGGTCAATTTTCATGAACTTGTGTTGCATCATTAATACCAGTATATTGGCAGACGATTTCTCTATTGCTATAACTCTCATCTTGATCTTGGATTATGTTGATTTAATCCACGAAACAATCTATTCATATTCGCAATAGGCTCTTACTATTGCTATCATTTCTATGATCTTCCAGTGAAGGATGCCTCCACGAAAGCGTCCCAGCAGACGAAGACCCGCAACTCAAACCCCTCCTCCACCACCTCCTCCTCCTCAGTTCGATCCGGTGTTGTTCCAAATGGCTGTGACTGTGGCTGTGACAGCAGCCATGGCCCAAATGAACTCAGGAGATGCGAGCGGAGGTAACTCCAGATTCGGTGAAGTCCATCAGAGGGTGCAGGGATGCACTTATAAGGACTTCATGAACTGTAAACCTGCTTTATTTGATGGTACCGGAGGAATTCATGCATTGTCCCAATGGTTCGAAAGAACCAAAGCTGTATTCGAGATGTGGTCTTGTCCCGAGGAGAGCAAAATCAAGTTCGCTACTGCTACCCTCACTAATAGGGCCTTGTCATGGTGGAACGGCCATGTCAGTGCACTCTCCTTGGTCACAGCCAATGCCATGGGCTGGGACACTCTAAAGGATCTCATGAGAGGAGAGTATTGCCCTAGGAGCGAAGTTTAGAAGCTCGAGGAAGAACACTGGAACCTCAAAATGAAGGGGACTGACATAGCAGCTTACACAGCCAGGTTTTGCGACTTGGCGGCTATGTGTCCTAATATGATCCCGTCCGAAAGCAAGAAAATTAAACGGTACATCTAGGGATTGGTGCCCCCGTATCGAGGAAATGTTCTGGCTTCACGCCCTACCACTTTTGACAGCGCCAAGGAATTGGCCCAGAGTCTGATCAACCACGAAATCTCCTCCACTCCAGCAACAATAACCACAACAACCACTGCACTATCCGGATCATCTGACAGAAAAAGGAAACGATGGGATAAGAAGAAAGGCTAGAAGACTCAAACCGCCTCCAAGGACCAGCAAATTGTGGCGGTCCATGCTACCACCACCCCAGCCACACCAGCTGCTCCAGCCCCGCCAAAGGCTTACAGTGGAAACTTGCCTAAGTGTCCCAAGTGCCCTTTTCACCACAACGGTCCTTGCCGTGAATTGCAGTGTTCCAACTGCGGACGAAAGGGCCATACTGTCCGATTTTGTAAGGCCCCTCCCAAACCTATCACACAGGTTCCTGGTACGAGAGTGACCCCAACTTGTTATGGTTGCGGTGAAGCGGGCCATTTTAAGAAGAACTGTCCGAAGACTGCAAATGCTGGGGGAACTGGAAGGTTACTCGCTATCGGTCACAATGAAGCAGTAGCTGATCCCACGGTGGTCATGGGTACGTTTCTTCTCAACAACTCTTATGTCTGTGTCTTATTCGATAGTGGTGCAGAAAGAAGCTTCATAAATCAAAACTTTAAACACTTACTCAAACAAACCCCTCAACCACTAAAAGAAACATTCATCGTAGAAATGGCTAATGGGAAGACAGAAAGCTCTAATGAAATCTATATAGGCTGTACTCTCACGTTAGATGATCACCCCTTTTTAATCGATCTTATACCAGTCTCAATCAAAAATTTCGATGTCATTGTTGGTATGGATTGGTTAAGTCTTCACTACGCCGATATCCTATGCTCCGACAAAGCCATTCGCCTGAACCTTCCGAATCGCGAAACCCTATTTATATACGGAGATAAGCAAAGTACAAGCCTTCGTATCATCTCTAGTATCCAGGCTCAGAAATACTTGCGCAAGGAATATCGCGCCTTTCTTGCTCACGTTGTCGACACTAACCAGAAATCGAAAGATCCAAAAGACATTCCAGTAGTATGCGATTTCCCTGATGTCTTCCCGGAGGATCTTCCAGGCCTACCTCCCAAACGACAGGTTGAATTCAGAATCGACCTAATCCCAGGAGCTACCCCCGTGGCTAAGTCGCCCTACCATCTAGCGCCCGCCGAAATGCAAGAACTATCTGGACAACTCAACGAACTACTCAGCAAGGGCTTTATAAGACCGAGTTTCTCACCTTGGGGAGCTCCGGTCTTGTTCGTGAAGAAAAAGGATGGGTCGTTTCGGATGTGCATCGATTATAGGGAACTCAATAAACTCACAATCAAAAATCGCTATCCTCTCCCTCGTATCGACGACCTATTCGACCAACTCCAAGGAGCAAGTTACTTCTCCAAGATTGATCTTAGATCGGGGTATCATCAGCTACGGGAGCTTGAGGAAGATGTTTCAAAGACAGCCTTCCGAACCCGCTACGGGCATTTTGAGTTCGTAGTGATGCCCTTTGGACTGACTAACGCCCCCGCAGTATTCATGGACTTGATGAATAGGGTATGTCGTCCATATCTAGATCAGTTCGTCATCGTCTTTATTGACGACATACTCGTCTACTCTCGGAGCGAGGAAGAGCACAGAAATCATTTACGATTAGTCCTGGAAACGCTGCGATCCGAGAAGTTGTATGCGAAGTTCTCTAAGTGCGAGTTTTGGATCCGAAGAGTTGAATTCTTAGGGCACGTGGTCAGTGAAGACGGAATCCACGTGGACCCCTCCAAAATCAAAGCTATTGAGAACTAGTCAGCACCAAAGACGCCTACGGAAATTCGTCAATTTCTAGGCCTCGCTGGCTACTACCGTCGATTCATCCAAAATTTCTCTCGGATTGCGAAACCTCTCACCATGTTAACACAGAAGGGTGTATCATTCGACTGGGAAGAGAAACAGGAGAAGGCATTTCAGACCTTGAAGCGAGCCCTATGCACCGCACCAGTATTATCCCTTCCCGAAGGGACAGAAGATTTCGTCGTATACTGTGATGCATCCAATCAGGGGCTCGGTTGTGTCTTGATGCAACGAGGCAAGGTTATTGCCTATGCCTCGAGACAGCTAAAGAACCATGAAGTGAACTACACTACTCACGACCTCGAGTTAGGAGCGGTCGTCTTCGCACTAAAAATCTGGAGACACTACTTGTATGGGACGAAGAGCGTGGTGTACACTGATCATAAAAGCCTCCAACATATACTAAACCAAAAAGAACTCAACATGAGACAGCGTCAATGGGTCGAGTTACTTAACGATTACGACTGTGAAATTAGATATCATCCGGGGAAAGCCAACGTAGTAGCTGATGCCCTGAGCAGAAAGGAATATTCCGGACGAAGGACCAAGTCATTGACAATGACTATACATTCACATCTATCCACGCAGATCAAAGAGGCTTAGCTGGAAGCCTTAAAGCCTGGAAACGTGACGGGAGAATTCCTGCGCGGAATGGATAAAAACCTGGAGGTTAAGGGTGACGGAGCCTATTACTTTATGGACCGAATCTGGACCCCACGCCATGGAGGTTTCAGAGATTTGGTTATGAGGGAAGCACACAAAACTCGTTACTCCGTCCACTCGAGTTCAGATAAGATGTATCTGGATCTCAAAAAGCTATACTGGTGGCCGAACATGAAAGCGGAGATCGCTACCTTTGTAAGTAAGTGCCTTACTTGCGCGAAGGTCAAAGTCGAATGTCAAAAGCCATCAGGACTCCTCCAACAACCGGAAATACCAGAATGGAAGTGGGAGCGAATCACAATGGACTTTACCACCAAGCTGCCCAAGACAGCAGGCGGATTAGATACCATTTGGGTCATCGTTGACAGGTTGACCAAGTCTGCCCACTTTCTACCCATCAAGGAGACGGACAAGATGGAAAAGCTCACTAGGACTTATATAAAAGAAATAGTGTGATTGCATGGCGTCCCTATATCTATTATATCAGACAGAGATAGTAGATTCACCTCTAGATTTTGGCAATCATTACAAGAGGCACTAGGAACGAGGTTGGACATGAGTACAGCCTACCATCCGCAGACTGACGGACAAAGTGAGAGGACGATCCAAACCTTAGAAGACATGCTGCGAGCTTGTGTGATCGACTTCGGGAAATCGTGGGATACACACTTACCTCTTGTGGAGTTTTCCTACAACAATAGTTATCATACGAGCATCAAGGCAGCACCATTCGAAGCCCTCTACGGCCGGAAGTGCAGATCCCCTTTGTGCTGGGCCGAGGTGGGAGACACTCAGTTAGCTAAAGGACGGGTTCCTGACAGCGCCCTCACTGGTCCGGAGATCATTCGAGAGACGACCGAGAAGATTGTACAGATACGTGAACGACTAAAAGCCGCTAGGGATCAACAGAAAAGCTACGCCGACAAACGAAGGAAACCCTTGGAATTCCAGGTGGGAGACCGAGTCCTTCTGAAGGTCTCGCCCTGGAAAGGAACGATACGCTTCGGGAAGCGTGGAAAGTTAAACCCAAGGTACATAGGGCCTTTTAAGATTCTTGCCAGAATCGGCCCTGTAGCTTACAAACTAAACTTACCCCGCGAGCTAAGTAACATACATCCTACCTTCCACGTCTCAAACTTGAAGAAATGTATGTCTGACGAGACTCTCGTGATCCCCCTCGACGAGATTGAGATCAATGAGAGCCTCAACTTCGTGGAAGAACCTGCGGAGGTTTTGGATCGTGAAGTAAAACGGACGAAACAGAGCCGCATCCCAATTGTGATGGTTCGGTGGAACGCCAACCGAGGACCGGAATTCACTTGAGAGCGCGAGGATCAAATGAAACTCAAATATCCTCATCTCTTTGCTTAGTAGTATTGTAGTAACGTATCTATTTGTATTCTAAATTTCGGGACGAAATTCCCCTAACGGTGGGATGATGTGACAACCCCAAATCTATTCCCGTTACAAATCCCATTTTCACTAACGGAATGCGTCACTATACGTTATTTTATGTAATATTTGGAATCGTCAATAACTGAATATCTAATTATATGCATGTCTTGATATTGTCATAAGGAATATAACTCGTATGTGTTAACCCCGTTTAACCTAATAGAGTTGTATTACTTTTTCAACCACTTCACCCGGGTAAAAACTTTTAACCCAGTTAACTTTAAACATCGGGTAGCCGTGTATCGGGTGCGATACCCGAGACATATGAAATGAGTGTGCACAACATTTGAACACTCTTTTACCACACATTCACTCTCTCTCACTACTTTCTCTCTCTAGACCCGAAATCGACCCTAATTCCGCTAATTTCTGACTTCCAAACGTAAGTACTCATCCTCTATCTTAATCTAGACATACTTCATTGAATTTAGAAGCCAAAATCATAGAAATCAAGGACCAAAAAGGAGTTTACGGCCTAAGAAGCTCCTTAGGCCGTAAACCCCCAAAATCATGCCAAAGACCATGTTTTTCCTTCCTTTAAGCTAGTATACTAATTAAGGCATATACCTAGAAGAGTTTGGACACTAAAACACAAGAAATTGATGCTTAAAAAGGAGTTTACGGCCCAAGCTTGCGCTTAGGCCGTAAACACCTCAAACACCCCACAAATCTTTGTTTAAAGCCCCAAAAACTCTTCTAGGATGTTTGGTAATTTGGACTTGACAACAAGGAAGGCTTAAATGCATCAAACAACATCATTTGAACACAAAAACAGGAGTTTATGGCCAAGGCTAAGCTTGGGCCGTAAACACCCATGTTTTTGTGTCAAAGAAGTCCCTAAACCACTCAAATGCATGTAAGGAATTTAGCTAAGACCTTTGGAGGTGTGTTGTACCATTAAACTTCACATTTGGAGGCAAAATGAAGAGTTTACGGCCAAGGATATTCTTGGGCCGTAAACTCCCCAAATTTCATGCCAAATTGTCCCAAAACTCATTATAGGGCCTTCTAGGATTTATCTAAGGTGAATGAGAACATGTTGTACCATTAAAACATACATCTTGAAGGATTTAATGGAGTTTACGGCCCAAGAACAAGTCTTGGCCGTAAACTCCCCAAAAATGTCACAAATTAAGAGTTTAAATCCCTCCCTTTTGGTCCAAAACACATACCATTAAAGTAAGGAAGTGGAATAAGGCCTTAAACATACATTTTGGAGTACCACATGAGTTTACGGCCAAGCCTAGGGGGATTACGGCCGTAAACTCCCAAAGGGTGGCCTTTAGGCCGTAAACTCCAAGGGAGTGAGCTCATGGACCCTCCCGTAAATCATTCATGGCCTTGTACCACTCCCGGGAACCCTTTCTAGGCCCTAAAACCCCGAAAACGATGCTAGAATGCCCAAATACTATAATGAAAAGCATAAGATGATTAACTTCTTGTAAAATACATATTTCATATGACATTAGGGTCCTAAAAGGTGCTCAATTCGTTATTTGGTACCAAACGCTCAACCGACACTTTCACCCGATTTACCCGATTCATCCGATTTACGTGATTTCAGGTGAGTTCATACCCCTTTAATGAACCTTTCAAATGTTTTAAATGTTTTAGGGGGGAGATACAAGTTGCTTATATATGTTTATGGAAAGTTTTACGGAATGATTTTTCAATGTTACGAGGATTAATCACATGTGATTCACCATCCTTAGTTCAAATCACATGTGATTTATCACTATGCCTTATATACAAATTTATACATTTTCAAAACTATTTTTGGACAAGCAAGCCAAATTTTAAATGTTCTTTTGGAAAATACTTTTATTAAATCAATTTACTTATAAAATGTAACCATTCTGATATATTTATATAAGTAAGACTTGGAGGACTTAGGACCAATATCTCGCCTTATTTCCTGTTCTTGTTTGATTGTGGTCTTAGGGTAGTAGCTATTTGTCCGACTGTCGTTGATTTCTTAGTTATATAATTTGTATATTAGTATGGGATACGAATGTTGCTTCTTTCACTAAATACTAAAGTCACTAACATGTCAAGAACCATCCACACTAAGTTAACTATAATAGGTATAGTTAATGTTATTACTACTACTACTCGCTAAAGTCACTACTCTCTACACTATAATACACACTGTTACTAGACGATACACTAGTAAGAGAATACACTATGATCAATACTAAAAGATTACTACACTATAACAATAGAGAAAACACTAAACAAACAATAATACACTAACCCACTACGAGATACTCTATTTGCTACCCACTACGCCCGGAGTTTTCCAATAGGGAGACGACACTACATGTATAGATCTATACGAGGCAGACGCTATTACATCCCGACTGTTAATTTCAGTCCGCGCCGTGCAGGCCCAGGGATGCCACTACTTCACTATACGGTGTATGACTGGGAAGGTCATGGGATCCTCTATTATCCTCACTATTAGTATATACAAGAAATACACTATAACTACACTAAAATACTACACTAAATGCTAAACTACATCCCGAAGTAAGTAAGTATCTATCACTAAAGGAAGTTTGCACCTCTATCACTGATTACAGGCTTAACCTATTCTATCATATTTACTATTTGGAGATTTGCCAGTATACTTTTAAAATAGACTGTTTCACAGAAATGAAGAATGTATACTTTTTTTACAGATTGTCACTTACAATGTATTTTCTGGAATATGGGATTTTCTAAGTTTCTACTACTTAAGAATATAAATGACACATTTTTCGCACTAATGCTTTGTATACAAAAACTCACACTAAACTCTTATGAACTCACCAGCTTTATGCTGATATTCGTTTTCAAAATAACTTGTATCTTCAGGTCAAAGATAGACAGGTACAGACGGAGCATTTTTGGAGAAGGTGGAGCACACAAGACCCATCTCTTATTTTTGATTTCTTTTGGGTGATTATTAAACATTACAAAACATACTTGTAATTAAATTCACTATGTAATGCAATGGTTGTTTGTTTCTTGTTTTTACTATTATGCAATTGTGATGATACTGTACACTACGTCATCCACCTCGAAACATATTCCGCCGTTATCGGTTTTGGGGTGTGACAGTATGTTATTCTATCTTACATTTAAGTTAAAAATGTTCCCATGTATGCTAGATAGGATCATAACCTTGGAAATCAACTTTGCATGAATTTTAGACAAACATAGATCCAAGGTTATTAGGGTTGCATGTACACTTAGGAAGTGTTAGAATGCTCAAAACCCATCAGTGGTATCAGAGCCTAGGCTTGTTTCTTTGTTATTTGTGAAAAAATGGTTTAAAAATCGAAACAACTTGCTGTTTGGGCGGTTAACTGGCCAAGTCCATGGGGGTACTCGACGAGTCCAAGTGTAAATTCATCCTACTCGTCGAGTAGGTTCATGCACTCAACGAGTAGGAGGCCCTAACAGCAGAATTTCGACTTTTGTTGCTGGAAATGGACTAAAAACATTACCTTAAACTGTTTTCGTACTTGAAAACTTGTTTTAGATGGTGTAATGTTTATGCTAATCCATTTACAATGGCAATTATCAAAAATTACAAGTTTTAAGAGTAATTTATGATTGTTGAAATGTTCATATTCATGTTCTTGAACTTATGAAGATTTGATGATCATAGGAATTGTTTGTAACCTACTTGGTAGTCTAGTTCTTGATCAAAATGTGTTTTAATGGAGTCCATAACTTGTCCTCAAGTTATGGAAAAAACAAAGGTCACACTTTAATAAAAACCATTAAAAGAACACAAGAGTTATAAAAATGAAGAGTCTTCATTTTTCATACTCAAATCAATTCATAAGTTATGAGAAATAAAAAGTTTTGAAAGTTTACAAAACTTGCAGTCAAGGTTTGGAACAAGTAAAGTAATGATTAAAAAATTTCCAACCCTTAGAATTTTAAAAGTTAAAATTCAACCCTTATACTTTATAATATTATACGTTAATTATATATATATATATATATATATATATATATATATATATATATATATATATATATATATATATATATATATATAAGATCAATTCGCGTTACCGCCAGCACGCCTCATTCATGAAGCCGGTATATAAGAGGGGGGGGGGGGGGGGGGTATAAGGTTGTTGCCTATAAAATGGCAACTTAATGGGTGTCCACTCTCACCCACCTCTTCATTGATCGGTGGAGGGTCGTTAGCCGAACGGGTAGGACAAGGACTTATAAACTTTCATTAGAAGTATAATGAATATTATAAAGTAACTAAATGTTTTATTAAATTCCCAATCTTAGTTACATTAGGAAAATTTGAATAAGGTGCTAATCCATGAAATTACACTTTACACTTTGTTTAATTCGTTAGTGGAGCGTGTGTGGTTAACCGGCACACTAACTTGGACTTAACAAGGTAGGTAAAGGGTGACTTAAGGTTCATCATAGTATCGGTGGAGCGTGTGTGGTTAACCGGCACATCGATTGAGTGATAAACTTTAAGGGTACCAAGTGATTTGCATGGTTACTTCACACCTCGTTTTGTGATCCTCGGTATCCCAGTCATAAAACTTGGAGGGCACACTCGAGGTTGAAACATGCCTTTGAAAAGTTCATTGAATCTCAAAAGAATCTAGGAATTTCTAAGAACCAAATTAAAAAACATAATATTTTAATATTACGCTTTTGGTGGAAATTGATGAATCGTCATTCACCTACCTTTCAAATATGTTATTACTTAGATTACGGCATACCTCTTCTAAGTATAATATATTGTGATTGGGTCCTAGCCTTAATATTACATTTGGGTGTTTTATTAAGGACTATATCTATATCTAAACTAATCTTGTCTTTCTTCTCGCTCAGATGTCTTCAAACACTGTTGCTTCTGCCTCTAATCCTAATGGCTCCTTTACCCTTATGAACTTGTGTGGTAAAGTCACTTTTGATGGATCCAACTTCAATGAGTGGATCAAAAACATCAGAACGATTACCCACTACAAGGACAAGGAATATGTCCATGATAAGGAGCATAAAGAGATTGATGAGTCCATTGCAACTCCCCAGGAGATCGTTGACTTCCGGGCACATGAAAGGGATGCCACCAAAGTGGCATGCATCATGATGGCCACCATGACAACAGAACTCCAAAAGTCCTATGAGGACTTCTACCCTTTTGAAATGCACCAATATTTGATGGAAATATACCATCAAAGTGCACGACAATAGAGGTATGAAATCATCTCCTCCATGATAACAACCCGAATGAAGGATGGTGAACCCATCACGGGCCACATGCAGAAAATGCAAAGATTTGTGGACCGTTTGCTAAAGCTTAATGTGAACTTCCCCGAGCAGCTTACAATAGATATCATGTTGCACTCCTTACCCTCGTTTTATGATCAATTCTGCAAGACATATCACATTAATAAGGAAGAGGTCACATTCAGCAAACTTCAAGGACTCCTAAAGATCGCGAAAAGTGGTCTTAAGGGTAAGTCGGTTGTTACTTCTACTCCTACCAACTCCAACCCTGTCTTGGCAATCAGGAAATGGAAGGGTAAGAAGAGGAAAAATCCCACGAAGGGTACCAAGGGTAAGACCCTTCAAGGCTCCTCTTCAAATATAACCAAGAAAGGTTTCGTCACTCCTTCTGCAGACCCAAAAAAGGCTGAATGCTTCTATTGCCATGAAAAGCCACATTGGAAGCGGAACTGCCCAAAATACCAGCAAGATGTAAATGATGGGAAAGTTAAACCCAACCATGCAGGTATTCACACTATTTTATCTAACAACTCACCCTATTCTAACTCTTGGGTCCTTGATACTGGTTGGAGTAGTCATATATGTTCTGGTTTGCAGGGACTAAGAAGATGTGAGAATGTGGAGCAAGGTAGAATAAACTTGATCATGGGGAATAGGAAAGGTTCACCTGTCACCAACATTGGAGGTTATACTTTATCGCTAAGTAGTGGGTTTAGTTTAGATTTGAATAAATGTTGTTACTCGCCAGAAATGGCAAGAAATGTTATTTCCTTTCATGCATTGTATAAACAAGGTTTTACCTTTTCATTTGATAATGAAGTTGGTTCGATTAATGCTTTCTTTAATAATGTTCTTTATTTTAAAGTATTACCTTGTGATGGTGTGTATGAAACTTTATATGTGGTTGATAACTTAGGAAATAATGTATTGTGTATTGATTTTGTTAATGATAATAACTTGGATAGAGCATCATGTCGGGTCGGGTCGGGT
Source organism: Lactuca sativa (assembly GCF_002870075.4). Classification (NCBI taxonomy): domain Eukaryota; kingdom Viridiplantae; phylum Streptophyta; class Magnoliopsida; order Asterales; family Asteraceae; genus Lactuca; species Lactuca sativa. The sequence continues at coordinate 138,315,261 of NC_056627.2, forward strand.
CCGGTCAAGTCTTACCAATTGTCCCGATGCCATGCAACCCAAATGGACCATGCCGGGTCGAGTCAAGTCTTACCAATTATAGTTATGGACTTAAAAATTAATCCAACAGTCTCCCACTTGGATAAGTCTATAGCTATTATTGCAAGTATGACTTCATAACCCGACTAGCAATCATAGCTCTTAAAAGCTTCTGTCGAACTCTGACCTTGTCGATGATCTCTGACCTTTGTCAATAACTTTTCCATTAGATAACGGATAATATATTCCTCCATTCGAGATATCATATGGACTGAGACATGGATTATAAATCATTCTCTATGTCTATCTGTTGTTTCCCGATTTCCGATTCATGATGACTGACTGATTGAACAGATCAAATCAGTCCTGGCTTGGCCAAGCACTCACATGTGTCATCATTAAATCATCAAGGGGCCCACAGATATCGCTTTTATCCCGAACTAAAAAGGAATGGATAAACTTCGACTCATATGGCTTGTTCTACTACTTGTTGAATCATGCACAAAGGAACATTTTATAACATCGATTTACCAATGCGTCTTCGTGCAATCAATGTATAACCAACTCATAGTAACAACTCATATCTCTAGGTTTGAAGAATATAAGATATTATCATCTCAGGATCACTCGTGATAAAATCCATGAAGTGATTCAATGAGCGTGGGTTGAATCCAATACTCAGAACTTATGAGCACTCATGAGTGTTTTAGAACCACTTTGTCCAACATCTTAGACCTCTACAAGCCAACCCATGACAGTCTTGATTCATATCTACTTCCAACATATGACAGACTGTGGATGGTTTGAATAACTTAGTCAATCAGGAAGAATGACCTAGTTATTCTGGAAGTCAAAACATGCAAAATTAAACACAATAATAATCGAATCCCATATGGTCTCAGAACTTATGAACATAAATAAAACACCTTTTATTTATCACCATATTGATTACATATTATCCATTGTATACTATTTCAAACTATCAACTTTATACTTGAATTAAAAACACTAGTTATCCCATGCTCCAAGCATGTACACTATGTTTTTCTAAACAATAGCTTTGCCATACACCAAGTATGCACTCTATGTTTGTCAATGATCCTTACTTTGTGAACTAGATCGATTGAACATAATTTCAATGATTCTCTTTTCACACTCCCAAATCCTTATCGAAAATGTAAGAATTCCAAATTCCTATCATTTATCGAAATCTGTTAGATTTTAAACTTATATGCATTGATCCTCTTGTAATGATTATGCACAAATTCACAAAGACTCGTCAACAGACATTACAGAGTATTCCAATGGAGATTAACTCCAAGGGAACATCCTTCTTGCATTAAGTTTTCCTAATCTTACACAAATTGAACAACTTCCACCTATGGAATCATTTCCATATTCCCATTTTGACTATCACTTCTGAACAATAGTTGCATTTTTTCAGAATATATCAATATGGTCCTTCCAAAAATTAACACTCTAATTCCAACTGTCCCTGAGCAACCAATCTTTGGTAAACCTTAGATTGTCCTCGACAATTGCTTAATCATTTTAGTCATATCCAATTCTAGACCTTTTCCCTTCTTAATGCCCCAGCCATTTGGAAAATTTTAGAAAGGATGAATATTATAGCACATACAATCGATCATGTACCCAAAGCAAATGGCACACGATTTATGATGTCTCACATAAAGACATGATTCTAGACCAGTCTTTTGCTACAATATATTTTTTATTTGCCATGTTCTCAAAATTTGACTATGAAGAGGGATGTCGTAATCATAATTGAACTTTAAGAATGCAATATATAGAATTTTCTTAAGTTGATCCAAACCAACATAAAATTCACATATATATTCTTGACTAAAGATGATTAAAACCTCAATCTAAGCCTTTTAGAATTGAAATGAAGTATAATTTCCTCTCCCTTAATTATAGCAAAACAACTTTTTCAACCCCTGCAACCTCACGAATTGAAACTTTTGTTTTCTATAGTTAACATTGCTAACTTGCAACCTTTATCATAATTATCATGCTCCCACTAACATAATGATTTTTAGCATAACACTTATGCTCCCACTAGCTTTGACAAGTACTCAGAAATCAGTTCGACTTCTAGAAGTCAATACTTTACTGACTTTCTTACCAAAGATCAGATTTCTGAGACGAGATTGCCTTGATAAGACTTTATCTAAATCATACACCTTATCTTAGATAGCTCACAAGTGTGTCTAAACAATTCTAGAACTATTAAAAGGGATGTCGTAATCATAGTCTCAGTTGTTTAGATCTTTGCTATCTGCTTCAAATCTACTTGGTGGAGTGTTTCCTCACCATCATTTTCATGAATCGGAGAGAAACCTTATGAACCTTAGATTTTATGGTGTATGTGTTCTTATCCATGTGAATTGTCAAAACTATAGTCACAAGACAAGGATAATGACAAATCCAAACTCATATGGACTGAACTCAATCTTATTTTCATGCCACCTGGCAGCTCAAAGGCCTACCATTTCTTCCAAGTTGTTATGCAACCAATTGAGAACTCTAAGAACTCATATGCAAAGCCAACTTTAACTGAAATGGACACAGAAATAGAAATATGTCAACACGATAGGTTATAAACCTCACGTCGTGTGCTAGTGTTAAACTAGAGATAGTTTGGATTCTTTATCAACACAAACACTTCACACAATTGGTCTTAGTTGGTCTTTGTTTTATCCAAAACATCACAACTAACCAATTTCAAATGTGCAAGAGTAGGATACTTCTACTCTTACATTTGACTAGTGTTAAGAAACCTTCATTTAAGATATGTCACTCAAGTTACAATCTTGGAGTATGACTCTAAGAAAAAAAAATTTGGTACGAAGCATGACACATCTTCTTGATTTAATCATTTCAACAATTCAAGATTCCTCTTCTTGGTCATAAGAATACACTAAGATGACTTTAGAGGACTAATTGTGACATGATTTTAAATCATTAAGATGATCATAAAACATGATGTTAAAGTAATCTCCCATCTTCTTATATTTGAGAAACTTTTGTCTTTCTGCCTAAGTTGATTCTTCTCATTCGTTATGCCATACATCGAAACTATTCCAATGTTTCAGAATTATACTTTAAACGTGTAAGTATAACCATATTTACTAAGCTTTAGTAAATCATGACGAATAGTCTTATCAATCTTTTGTGGTGGACTTGACCAGTGCACGAGAATGTGTACTCGATCCCTTAGTCCTTCAATTGATTCTCTTAAATATGTGAACAAGGAATTAGTCTTAATTTTCCATAGATGAAAATTCTCATTTATCATACAACTTGCATGATTCCCAATTTCTATCCAATTGAAAATTGGGTTATGAGAATCTTTCCTTGTTTGGTAAATTTAGACACTACCACAAATGAAAGAATCAAATCCACTTTCCAATATTGCTATCAATGAAATCATATAAATACCAATTTTTCACAAATGCCATTGTAAGGATACTTAGAATAAATAAAACCAAAAAATTTATTTTAAAACTTTGTGGAAAACTTCTCCTTACAATGCAAAAGCATATGGAAAACTTGTTGTTATCTATTCCAAATCAATATTACATAACTCCTAAGTAACAGCTCAAAATTCTGATCACCGAGCCATGTAATCGAAATCCATCTTCGCGATCAGAATCAACATATACTTCCTTCTTCACTTTTTCTTTGATTCCTAAAACATCAATATGTGACCCAGTCACATCATGTAATAAGAATCTCAGAATAGAAACTTATGGAGTTTGATGGTGGATTTTACCTGAAGATCTTTCAGGTAAATTTGGCAGCTTCATTACCAATGCCCCTTACCATGTACCATTTTCAATGTCCATGGAAGTTTGGGAAGTTGATCTTCTAATCAAATTTGCTTTACTAGTCTTCCTAATCATTGATGATTTAGAAGCACCAAGCAAATAGATAAGATCATTAAGAGTCTTGTCATAGTCTATTCCATAGTAGTCCCAAAGGAACTCACTATGTGACATAGAAAGTGATTAGACATCCAACTTTCTCAAGACTTTGACACCCAACTCTCCTGGCTTGTCAATATGTGACTTTATCTTCAAGATGCGATCATACATAGACCTTGCTTGCCAATAGGGCTTAAGTGACCTTGAACTTGTGGGTTAGGGAGAATAATTGGAGGAGGTGGAGGAAGTGAAGTTCCAACAGATTTGGGAGGATCATAGATGTCTGAACCGGACATCTTTTGGGAGATATTCAAGATAGTTGATCTAAAGTCCTTAATATAACACCCAATATGAAATATTAAGGCTAGGACCCAACAAACTATTTTATAAATTGGAAGAGGGATGCTGTAATCCAAGCTATAAAATATTTGAAGGTAGGTGAATGACGATTCACTAATTTCCACCAAGATAAACGAAATGTATTATTAGGTTTTAATTGGTTTTGAAACTCCTAGATTCTTTTGAGATTCATTGAACTTTTCAAAGGCATGTTTCAATCTCGAATGTGCCCTTCAGGTTTTGTGACTGGGATGCCGAGGATCACAAAACAAGGTGTGAATAACCATGCAAATATACTTGGTACCCTTAATATTTACCCCTCAATCGATGTGCCGGTTAACCACACACGCTCCACTGATACTATGATAAACATTAAGTTACCCTTTGCCAACCTTTTTAAATCAAGCTAGTGTGTCGTTTAACTACACACGCTCCACTAACTGACTTAAGCAAAGTGCAAAGTGTAATTTCATGGGTTAGCACCAAATTCACATTTTCTTAAGTAACTAAGATTGGGTATTAATAAGAGTTTATTTACTTAGTATTTATCATTAATACTTTTAATGAAGGGAGAATCATAGTCCTTGCCTACCCGTTCGGCTAACGACCCTCCACCGGTCAAGGAAGCGGTGGGTGAGAGTGGACACCTATTAAACTGTCATTTTATAGGCAGTAACCTTATACCCCCCTTATAGACCGACTTCGAGAATGAGGCCTACTAATGGTAAGACGACTTTAGTCTTATACATATATATAAATATTATTAACTTATAATATTATAAAGTATAAGGGTTGAATTTTAACTTTTAAACTTCTAATGGCTTAACTTGGAATTAAAGTATTCATAAGTGAAAACTTTACAAATTCCAAAACTTGAGGGCAAGTTTTTAAAACTATTCAAAACTTTTCATTTCATAACTTATGAGTTTAATGGTTCATTAAAATGAAGACTCTTCATTTTTTATGTAACCTCTTATTCTTTAATAACACTTTTAAAGAAGTGACTCTTAAAAATCCATAACTTGAGGACAAGTTATGGAGTCATAATACTATTTAATGAAAAAAAAATCTTCATTTTTTATGTAACCTATGGCACTTTTATGAGTTTTAAGATTCATAAATGTGACCTTTTATGTAACTTGAGGACAACTTACAAAAACATATTTTATGAACTACCTCTAGATTAATTAGGATTGAAAACAACTAAAACACAATTTTTTTTCATTAATCTAAACTAACTCATAAAACAAGGAAACATAAAACTTTTGGTAATCCATAACTTATGGAGTTAAATGCTTATTTTATGATGAAACTTTTCATGTTCCATAACTTAAGAATAAGTTATGGAATTCTTTAAAACATTAACATCAAATTTTGTAACTCCATACAAACTTTGAATCAATTTTTTTTAAAACCATTTCATATACATAACTTATGGAGGTTTTAAAAAAAAAAAAGAACTATTTAGATCAAACTTTTAAAGCTAATAAAATAATCATATCATTTTATCTTTTTCTAAATTTGACCTAATTCAACTCATATAGCAAATGATTCAAATTTTACAAATAATTAGTTTTTCACAAAAACAAGTAATTATCTTAAAATTTGACAAACGTCATGTTTTTTTCCCTTTTTTATCAACTTTTAAAATAAAACATTTGCATCAATATAACAGAAAACAACCCATGACTCTCTGATACCACTCTGGGTTTTGAGCGTTCTAACACTCCTAAGTGTACATGCAACCCTAAATACCTTGGATATATGTTTCTCTATTATACATGCAAATATGAATATTCCAAGGTATTACCCTATCTAGCATACAACCTATGATATGTGGGTAGTAAAACAAGTTAGAATACATACCTTGTTGTTGTAACTTTTCTTCATGAAGCTTGAGTGCCTAGTGCCCCAAGTGTGACACCTCAAATGGTTCACACAACACCATGAACACTTGTAATAACCTTGAGAATAAGGATACTTTGGTTCTCTCTAGTTAAATCGAACTTGCCCTTTTTGTGTACCAACACTAGTCACCATTTCACCAACCAAGGACATCTTTATATATTGTGGAGATTAGGGTTAAACCCTAATACCCATGACCTTTCATTTCATATGATCCATGGGTTAAACACTCCATGGGCTATCCATGAAAGCTTAGCCCAACCTAAATGAACTTGGCCCATCACACACACACACACACACACACATATATATATATATATATATATATATATATATATATATAAGTCCATATTTAATTAGTTCCTTTTGATCACTTAATTAATTACAAATTAATTCTTGATCAATACTAATTAAATAATATGATTATATAGTAATATATTAGAACTTATAATATACTAATATAAATCACTAGTATCACCTAATTCAACTCATACATCAAATGATTCAAATTTTACAAATAATTAGTTTTTCATAAAAACAAGTAATTATCTTAAAATTTGACAAACGTCATTTGCTATATGAGTTGAATTAGGTGATACTAGTGATTTATATTAATATATTATAAGTTCTAATATATTAATATATAATCATATTATTTAATTAGTATTGATCAAGAATTAATTTGTAAATAATTAAGTGATCAAAAGGAACTAATTAAATATGGACTCATAGATATATGTGTGATGGGCCAAGTTCATTTAGGTTGGGCTAAGCTTTCATGGATAGTCCATGGAGTGTTTAACCCATGGATCATATGAAATGAAAGGTCATGGGTATTAGGGTTTAACCCTAATCTCCACACTATATAAAGATGTCCTTGGTTGATGAAATGGTGACTAGTGTGGGTACAGAAAAAGAGAAAGCCCGATTTCCCTAGAGAGAACCAAAGTATCCTTATTCTCAAGGTTATTCCAAGTGTTCATGGTGTTGTGTGAACCATTTGGGGTGTCACACATAGGGCACTAGGCACTTAAGCTTCATGAAGAAAAGTTACAACAACAAGGTATGTATTCTAACTTGTTTTATTACCCACATATCATAGGTTGTATGCTAGATAGGGTAATACCTTGGAATATTCATATTTGCATGTATAATAGAGAAAACATATATCCAAAGGTATTTAGGGTTGCATGTACATTTAGGAGTGTTAGAATGCTCAAAACCCAGCAGTGGTATCAGAGAGCCATGGGTTGTTTTCTGTTATATTGATGTAAATGTTTTATTTTCAAAGTTGAAAAAAAAAAGAAAAAAATTTGATGTTTGTCAAATTTTACAAATGGGTTTTGAGCATTCTAACACTTCCTAAGTGTACATGCAACCCTAATAACCTTGGATTTGTGTTTGTCTAAAATTCATGCAAAGTTGATTTCCAAGGTTATGATCCTATCTAGCATACAAGGGAACATTTTTAACTTAAATGTAAGATAGAATAACATACCTTCTTGTTGCTTTTGATTCCTTAAAACCTTGTCAGCCTAGCACCCCAAGTGTGATGCCTCAAATGCTTCACACAACACCAAATGCTATGGAGTAAACTTGGAGAGAAAGTGTAACACTCAAAAATCGGTTCTAGCCCTCAAGTATGCATGTGTGTAGCAAGTGTAGCCGGTTTTGGGAGAACCATGAGCTTTATATAGTGTGTTGCATTAGGGTTACACCATGTAAACCCTAATGTAACATGACTCTTCATTTCCAAGATCCATGGGTTAACTCCATGGAGCATCCTATGGATAAAACCCAACTTGATAATCCATGGAGCCTCTTAGCCCACTATATAAGTTATGGATGATTTACATAATCAACCCATATATTTAATTAGTTATCTTTTAATCACTTAATTAATTCTAAATTAATTCTTGATCAAACTAAGTAAATAATATTATTAATATCATAGAACTTATAATATATTAATAAACCATAAGTGTTATTTCTCTCATTTAGTTTATCCAAATGCATGGTGCCATGCAACCCAAATGGACCATGCCAGGTCGGGTCGAGTACATACCAGAAATATTTATTGACTTAGACACCTTATCCAACAGTCTCCCACTTGGATAAGTCTAATAACTATAACTGCAAGTATGACTTCAGGAACCGATCGGCAATCATAGCTCTTTCAAGGTCTCTCGGAACTAAGAAGATGATGATACGCCATTTAAGATAAGTGATCATATAATCCGCTATTCTAGATATCAGCCGGACAAATACATGGAACAATGTCTTACTTATTGTCCAGTAGTTTGTTTCCCGATTTCTGATTTATTTGACAAAGAACTTAATTGAGCACGTCAAATTAGTTCTGACCGGGCCCAGTACATAGGTCAAAACACAATCATCGAGGGGCCCAGATATCAGCTTCTAATCCAAGAAGGAACAGATAAACTTTGACTCATATGTTTGCTCTACTACTTGTTGAATTATATACAAAAGCACGTTTTATAACATCGAGTTACCAACGCGTTTTCGTACAATCAATGCATAACCAACTTATAGGCAACAAATCATATATCTAGGTTTGAAGACTTATATGATATTACCGTCTCACGATCACTCGAGATAAATTCCATGAAGTGATACCAGTGAGCGTGGGCTGATTCCAATACTCATAACTTACGAGTACTCATGAAGTGTTGTCCTAAACTTGACACCTACAACCAACTTCATGACAGTCTTAATTCATGTCTACTTCCAACATATGATCGACTGTGGAAATTTTGAATAATATGTAAAACACAGCATAATATTCTGGAAGTCAAAACATGCAAAAGAAATTATAGTAAAGGATTGACAAAAGATAACAACACTTTACTCATAAATAAACACAACTTTTATTTATCATCAAATGTCAATTACACTTTACAAATTTCCAAATTATCTAACTACTATAACTTATATCATCCTTTAGCCGTATGCTCCGAGCATGCTAAAGTTCTTAACCCAACTCAGTCCCTTCGTGAGGGGATCTGCTAGGTTCTCATCTGATGATACCCTCTTTGCCATGAGGATTCATTCTTCTATGTGATGTCTAAGAAAGTGATATTTTATGTCGATGTTTCTGGATCTCCCATGATCCCTTGGTTCGTTGGCTAAGGCAACAGCACTTTCACTATGACATAAATTTTCCATAGGCTCCTTTATAGTTGGTACAACTCCAAGGTCTCCAATGAAGTTCTTTATCCATATAGCCTCCTTTGATGCCTCGCTCGCTACTATATACTCTGATTCACAAGTAGAATCAGCTACTGTCTCCTGCTTTGAACTCTTCCAAGTGATAGCTCCTCCGTTTAGGGTAAAGACCCAGCCCGACTGAGAGAGGAAATTATCCCTATCAGTTTGGAAGCCAGCATCACTATACCCTACAACTCTCAAGTCATCACTCCCACCGAGGGTAAGGACCCAGTCCTTAGTCCTTTGTATGTACTTGAGGATATTCTTTACCGCAGTCCAGTGTGCCTTGCCAAGGTTCCCCTGATACCTTCTAACCATGCTCAAAGCAAAGGCTACATCAGGTATAGTAGAAGTCATAGCATACATGATCGATCCTACAGCCGAAGCATAAGGTATTTGACTCATTTATGCTATCTCAGCCTCAGTACTTGGGCTTTGAGTCTTACTTAATTTGGCATTACACTGAATAGGTAACTCTCCTTTCTTAGAGTCTTGCATGCTGAATCTCTTTAGCACCTTATCCAAGTAGGTACTTTGACTAAGTCCAATTAGTCTTTTACTCCGGTCTCTCAAGATCCTTATCCCTAGAATATAGGCAGCTTCTCCTAGGTCCTTCATAGAGAAACAATTCCCAAGCCAGGACTTAACTTCCTGCAGAGTTGGGATGTCATTTCCTATGAGTAGTATGTCATCCACATATAATACCAAAAAGCTAACTATACTCCCACTAGCCTTGACATATACACAAGATTCATCTCCACTCCTAAAAACGCTAAACTCTTTGACTTTCTCATCAAAGCAAAGATTCCATCTGCGAGTTGCTTGCTTTAATCCATAAATGGATTTCTCAAGCTTACACACTCAATTAGGGTACTCTGTACTGACAAAGCCCTCTGGCTGACTCATGTAAACATCTTTAGCCAACTTTCCATTAAGGAAAGCAGTTTTGACATCTATTTTCCTTATTTCATAATCATGAAATGCAACGATGGCTAATAGAACCCCAATAGATTTAATCTTGGCCACTGGAGAAAAGGTCTCATCATAATCCACTCCTGGAGTTTGAGAGAAACACTTTACAACCAGTCGTGCCTTATAAGTGTGTACATTACCATCCATGTCGGTCTTCTTCTTCAAGATCCATTTGCACCCTACAGTCTTACGACCTGGTACATTCACAACCAAGTTCCAAACTTGATTGTCATACATGGACTGTATCTCGCTGTCTATTGCCTCTTTCGACTTGGCTGACTTAGGGCCTACCATGGCTTCCGTGTAACTGTTAGGTTCATCCAGACCTATCATTGTCTCATCACTGATATGTGTATTACCTTCCGCAGTGATATGGAATCCATAGTAATGCTCAGGTGCATTCCTAACTCTTGTGGAACGCCTCTGAGGTACAGACTCGTCAATTGGCTCAACAGGAGTTTCCACCTCAAGTTGAATGCTAGGTTTTGAAGTTCCTTCACCACTTGACTCTTGAATTTCTTCAAGGTCAACTTGCCTCCCACTGTTTCCTTGACTTATGAACTCTCTCTCTGGAAACAAAATCCTCCTAGCTACAAAGACCACATTCTCACTAGGTCTGTAGAAGAGGTAACCAAAGGATTTTTGTGGGTAGCCAATGAAAATACACCTCTCACTTTGAGGTTCGAGCTTATCATGAGTCTCGTGTCTCACGAAAGCCTCGCAACCCCAAATCTTGATGTGGTCTAGTTTTGGTACTTTAACAATCCACATCTCATGAGGAGTTTTGGCAACTTTCTTTGTAGAGGCTAGATTAAGGATATGGGCGGCAGTCTCTAAGGCATACCCCCAAAATGAGATTGGTAGCGAAGATTGACTCATCATGGTACGAACCATATCCAACAAGGTTCAATTACGCCTCTCAGCCACACCATTCAACTGCAGTGTCGTGGGAGGTGTCAATCGTGAGACAATCCAACATTCCCTAAGATAGTCGAGGAACTCTGAACAAAGATACTCACCACCTCGATCGGATCAAAGCATCTTAATGTTCCTGTCCAATTGATTCTCGACTTCTTGTTTAACCTTTTTAAACCTTTGAAAAGTCTCTGACTTATGCTTGATTAAGTAGACATATCCATATCTACTGTAATCATCAGTAAAAGTCAAATAATAACGATTAGCATCCCTTGTGCAATGTTTGAAGGGTCCACACACATCCGTTTGTACGAGATCCAACAAACCTTCACCCCTCTCACAAGTACCAGTGAAGGGTGAATCGGAATTCAACTTTTGGATAAGGTGTCAAAGTCCATAACTATTTCTGGTATATACTTGACCCGACCCGGCATGGTCCATTTGGGTTGCATGGCACCATGCATTTGGATAAACTAAATCAGAGAAATAACACTTATGGTTTATTAATATATTATAAGTTCTAATATATTAATAATATTATTTAATTAGTTTGATCAAGAATTAATTTAGAATTAGTTAATTGATCAAAAGATAACTAGTTAAATATATGGGTTGATTATGTAAATCATCCATAACTTATATAGTGGGCTAAGAGGCTCCATGGATTATCAAGTTGGGTTTCACCCATAGGATGCTCCATGGATTTAACCCATGGATCATGGAAATGAAGAGTCATGTTACATTAGGGTTTACATGGTGTAACCCTAATGCAACACACTATATAAAGCTCATGGTTCTCCCAAAATCGGCTACACTTGCTACACACATGCATTCTTGAGGGCTAGAGCCAATTTTTAAGTGTTACACTTTCTCTCCAAGTTTACTCCATAGCAGTTGCTGTTGTGTTAAGCATTTGAGGCATCACACTTAGGGTGCTAGGCTCACAAGGTTTCAAGGAATCAAAAGCAACAACAAGGTATGTTATTCTATCTTACATTTAAGTTAAAAATGTTCACATGTATGCTAGATAGGATCATAACCTTGGAAATCAACTTTGCATGAATTTTAGACAAACATAGATCCAAGGTTATTAGAGTTGCATGTACACTTAGGAAGTGTTAGAATGCTCAAAACCCATCAGTGGTATCAAAGCCTAGGCTTGTTTCTTTGTTATTTGTTCAAAAATGGTTTAAAAATCAAAACAGCTTGTTGTTTGGGCAATGGACTCGCCGAGTCCATGGGGGGACTCGACGAGTCTAAGTGTAAATTCATCCTACTCATCGAGTAGGTTCATGCACTCGACGAGTAGGAGGCCCTGACAGCAGATTTTCGACTTTTGTTGCTGGAAATGGACTAGAAACATTACCCTAAACTGTTTTGGTACTTGAAAACTTGTTTTAGATGGTGTAATGTTTATGCTAATCCATTTACAATGGCAATTATCAAAAATTACAAGTTTTAAGAGTAATTTAAGATTGTTGAAATGTTCATATTCAAGTTCTTGATCTTATGAAGATTAGATGATCATAGGAATTGTTTGTAACCTACTTGGTAGTTTAATTCATGATCATAATGTGTTTTAATGGAGTCCATAACATGTCCTCAAGTTATGGAAAAACCAAAGGTCACACTTTAATAAAAACCATTAAAAGAACACAAGAGTTATAAAAATGAAGAGTCTTCATTTTTATACTCAAATCAATTCATAAGTTATGAGAAATGAAAAGTTTTGAAAGTTTACAAAACTTGCCCTCAAGTTTTGGAACAAGTAAAGTAATGCTTAAAACTTTAGTTCCAACCATTGGAATTTTAAAAGTTAAAATTCAACCCTTATACTTTATAATATTATAAGTTAACAATATATATATATATATATATATATATATATGTATAATATCAAGTCGTCTTACCGCTAGTACGCCTCATTCACGAAGCCGGTCTATAAGGGGGTATAAGGTTGTTGCCTATAAAATGGCAAATTAATGGGTGTCCACTCTCACCCACATCTTCTTTGATCGGTGTAGGGTCGTTAGCCGAACGGGTAGGACAAGGACTTATAAACTTTCATTAAAAGTATAATGAATATTATAAAGTAACTAAATGTTTTATAAAATTCCCAATCTTAGTTACTATAAGAAAATGTGAATAAGGTGCTAGTCCATGAAATTACAATTTACACTTTGTTTAAGTTGTTAGTGGAGCGTGTGTGGTTAACTGACACACTAACTTGGACTTAACAAGGTAGGTAAATGGTCGTGTGTGGTTCATCATAATAAGGTTCATCTAAGTATAATATATTGTGATTGGGTCCTAGCCTTAATATTACATTTGGGTGTTTTATTAAGGACTATATCTATATCTAAACTAAACTTTTCTTTCTTCTTCCTCATATGTCTTCAAACACTGCTGCTTCTGGCTCTAATCCTAATGGCTCCTTTACCCTTATGAATTTTTGTGTGGTATAGTCACATCTGATCGATCCAACTTCAATGAGTGGATGAGAAACATCAGAATGATTACCCGCTACGAGGACAAGGAATATGTCCTTGATAAGGAGATTAAAGAGATTGATGAGACTAGTGCAACTCACTAGGAGATCGCTGACTTTCGGGCACATGAAAGGGATGCCACCAAAGTGGTATGCATCATGATGCCCACCATGACATCAGAACTCCAAAAGTCCTATGAGGACTTCTACCCTTTTGAAATGCACCAAGATTTGATGGAAATATACCATAAAAGCGCACGACAAAAAAAGTATGAAATCATCTCCTCCATGATAACAATCTGAATGAAGGATGGTAAACCCATCACGGGCCACATGCAGAAAATGCAGAGATTTGTGGACCGTTTGCTGAAGCTCAATGTGAACTTCCAGGAGGAGCTTGCAATAGATATCATTTTGCACTCCTTACCCTCGTGCTTTTATCAATTATGCATAACATATCACATGAATAAGGAAGAGGTCACACTCAGCAAACTTCAAGGACTCCTAAAGACCACGGAAAGTGGTCTTAATGGTAAGTCGGTTGTTACTTCTACTCCTACCAACTCTGCCCTTGTCTTGGTAATCGGGAAAGGGAAGGGTAAGAAGAGGAAAAGTCCATCGAAGGGTACCAAGGTTAAGACCCTTGACGGCTCCTCTTCAAATGCAACCAAGAAAGGTTTCGTCACTCCTTCTGCAGACCCAAAAGAGGCTGAATGCTTCTATTGCCATGAAAAGGCACATTGGAAGCGGAACTGCCCAAAGTACCAGCAAGATGTAAAGGATGGGAAAGTTAATCCCAACCATGCAGGTATTTACACTATCTTATCTAATAACTCACCCTATTCTAACTCTTGGGTCCTTGATACCAGTTGCGGTATTCATATATGTTCTGATTTGTATGGACTAAGAAGAAGTGAGAATGTGGAGCAAGGAAGAATAAACTTGATCATGGGGAATAGGAAAGTTTCACCTGTCACCAAGATTGGAGTTCATACTTTATCGCTAAGTAGTGGGTTTAGTTTAGATTTGAATAAATGTTGTTACTCACCAGAAATGGAAAGAAATTTTATTTCCTTTCATGCATTGTATAAACAAGGTTTTACCTTTTCATTTAATAATGAAGTTGGTTCGATTAATGCTTTCTTTAAGAATGTTCTTTATTTTAAAGCATTACCTTGTGATGGCGTGTATGAAACTGTATCTGTGGTTGATAACTTAGGAAATAATGTATTTTGTATGGATGTTGTTAATGATAATAACTTGGATAGAGCATCATTATGGCATTGTCGTCTTGGACATATAAGCAAAAAATGCATACGCCAACTCCAAAAGGATGGAGTCATGGAGTCATTTGACCTAAAGTCAAATGATAGTTGCGAATCATGCTTACTTGGAAAAATGACAAAGTCACCTTTCACTGGTTCTTGTGAGAAGGGTGAAGGTTTGTTGGATCTCGTACACACGGATGTGTGTGGACCCTTCAAACATGCCACAAGGGATGCTAATCGTTATTATTTCACTTTTACAGATGATTATAGTAGATATGGATATGTCTACTTAATCAAGTATAAGTCAGAGACTTTTGAAAGGTTTAAAGAGTTTAAATAGGAAGTCGAGAATCAATTGGGCAGGAACATTAAGATGCTTCGATCCGATCGAGGTGGTGAGTATCTTAGTTCAGATTTCCTCGACTCTCTTAGGGAATGTGGGATTGAGAGAGAGAGAGAGAGAGAGAGAGAGAGAGTTCATAAGCCAAGGAAACAGTGGGAGGCAAGTTGAACTTGAAGAAATTCAAGATTCAAGTGGTGAAGGAACTTCAAACCCTAGCACTTAACTTGAGGAGGAAACTCCTGTTAAGCCAATGGACGAGTCTGTACCTCTGAGGCATTCCACGAGAGTTAGGAATGCACCTGAGCATTACTATGGATTCCATATTTCTACGGAAGGTGATACACTTATCAGTGATGAGACACTGATAGGTCTAGATGAACCAAACAGTTACGCGGAAGCCATGGCAGGCCCTTAGTCAACCAAGTGGAAAGAGGCAATAGACAGCGAGATACAGTCCATGTATGACAATAAAGTTTGGAACTTGGTTGAGAATGTACCAGGTCGTAAGACTGTAGGGTACAAATGGATCTTGAAGAAGAAGACCGACATGGATGGTAATGTACACACTTATAAGGCACGACTGGTTGCAAAGGGTTTCTCTCAAACTCTAGGAGTTGATTATGATGAGACATTTTCTCCAGTGGCTAAGGTTAAGTCTATTAGGGTTCTGTTAGCCATCGTTACATTTCATGATTGTGAAATATGGCAAATAGATGTCAAAAATGCTTTCCTTAATGGAAAGTTGGCTGAAGATGTTTACATGAGTCAGCCAGAGAGTTTTGTTAGTATAGAGTACCCTAATAGAGTGTGTAAGCTTGAGAAATCCATTTATGGATTAAAGCAAGCACCTCGCAGATGGAATCTTTGCGTTGATGAGAAAGTCAAAGAGTTTGCTTTTCTAGGAATGAAGATGTTATGGATTAAAGCAAGCACCTCGCAGATGGAATCTTTGCTTTGATGAGAAAGTCAAAGAGATTGCTTTTCTAGGAATGAAGATGAATCTTGTGTATACGTCAAGGCTAGTGGGAGTATAGTTAGCTTTTTGGTATTGTATGTGGATGACATACTACTCATAGGAAATGACATCCCAACTCTGCAGGAAGTTAAGTCCTGGCTTGGGAAGTGTTTCTCTATGAAGGATCTAAGAGAAGCTGCCTATATTTTAGGGATAAAGATCTTGAGAGACCGGAGTAAAATACTAATTGGACTTAGTCAAAGTACCTACTTGGATAAGGTGCTAAAGAGATTCAGCATGCAGGACTCCAAGAAAGGAGAGTTGCCTATTCAGTGTAACGCCAGATTAAGTAAGACTCAAAGCCCAAGTACTGAGGGTGAGATAGCATAAATGAGTCAAATACCTTATGCTTCGGTTGTAGGATCGATCATATATGCTATGACTTGTACCATACCTGATGTAGCCTTTGCTTTGAGCATGGTTAGCAGGTATCAGGGGAACCCTGGCAAGGCACACTGGACTGCGGTAAAGAATATCCTCAAGTACATACGAAGGACTAAGGACTGGGTCCTTACCCTCGGTGGGAGTGATGACTTGAGAGTTGTAGGGTATAGTGATGCTGGCTTCCAGACTGATAGGTATAATTTCCACTCTCAGTCGGGCTGAGTCTTTACCCTAAACGGAGGAGCTATCACTTGGAAGAGTTCCAAGCAGGAGACAATAGTTGATTCTACTTGTGAATCAGAGTATATAGAAGCGAGCGAGGCAGCAAAGGAGGCTATATGGCTAAAGAACTTCATTGGAGACCTTGGAGTTGTACCAGCTATAAAGGAGCCTATGGAAATTTTATGTGATAGTGAAAGTGTTGTTGCCTTAGCCAAGGAACCAAGGGATCATGGGAGATCCAGAAACATCGACATAAAATATCACTTTCTCAGACATTGCATAGAAGAATGAATCCTCGTGGCAAAAAGGGTATCATCATATGAGAACCCAGCAGATCCCCTCACGAAGGGATTGAGTCGGGTTAAGCACTTCAGCATGCTCAAAGCATAGGGCTAAAGGCTGATATAAGTTTTAGTAGTTAGATAATTTGGAAATTTGTAAAGTGTAATTGACATTTGATGATAAATAAAAGTTGTGTTTATTTATGAGTAAAGTGTTGCTATCTTTTGTCAATCCTTTACTATAATTTATTTTGCATGTTTTGACTTCCAGAATATTATGTTGTGTTTTTGCATATTATTCAAAATTTCCACAGTCGATCATATGTTTGAAGTAGATATGAATTAAGACTGTAATGAAGTTGGTTGTAAGTGTCAAGTTTAGGACAACACTTCATGAGTACTCGTAAGTTCTGAGTATTGGAATCAACCCACGCTTACTAGTATCACTTCATGGAATTTATATCGAGTGATCGTGAGATGGTAATATCATATAAGTCTTCAAACCTAGAGATATAATTTGTTGCCTATAATTTGGTTATGCATTGATTGTACGAAAACGCATTGGTAACTCGATGTTATAAAATGTGATTTTGTGTAGAATTCAACAAGTAGTAGAGCGAACATATCAGTCGAAGTTTATATGTTCCTTCTTGGATTAGAAGCTGATATCTAGGCCCCTCGATGATTGTGTTTTGACCTATGTACCGGGCCCGGTCAGAACGAAGTTGATGTGCTCAATTAAGTTCTTTTTCAAACAAATCAGAAATCGGGAAACAAACTGCTGGACAATAAGTAAGACATTGTTTCATGTATTTGTCCGGCTGATATCTAGAACAGAGGATTATATAATCACTTACCTTAAATGGCATATCATCATCTTCTCAGTTCCGAGAGACCTTGAAAGAGCTACGATTGTCGATCGGTTCCTGAAGTCATACTTGCAGTTATAGTTATTAGACTTATCCAAGTGGGAGACTGTTGGATAAGGTGTCTAAGTCAATAACTATTTCTGGTATGTACTTCACCCGACCCGGCATGGTCCATTTGGGTTGCATGGAACCATGCATTTGGAAAAACTAAATGAGAGAAATAACACTTATGGTTTATTAATATATTATAAGTTCTAATATATTAATAATATTATTTAATTAGTTTGATCAAGAATTAATTTAGAATTAATTAAGTGATCAAAAGATAACTAGTTAAATATATGGGTTGATTATGTAAATCATCCATAACTTATATAGTGGGCTAAGAGGCTCCATGGATTATCAAGTTGGGTTTCACCCATAGGATGCTCCATGGATGCTCCATGGAGTTAACTCACAGATCATGGAAATGAAGATTCATGTTACATTAGGGTTTACATGGTGTAACCCTAATGGAACACACTATATAAAGCTCATGGTTCTCCCAAAATCGGTTACACTTGCTACACACAAGCATTCTTGAGGGCTAGAGCCGATTTTTGAGTGTTACACTTTCTCTCCAAGTTTACTCCATATCATTTGGTGTTGTGTGAAGCATTTGAAGCATCATGCTTGGGGTGCTAGGCTCACAAGGTTTAAAGGAATCAAAAGCAACAACAAGGTATGGTGTTCTATCTTACATTTAAGTTAAAAATCTTCCCATGTATGCTAGATAAGATCATAACCTTGGAAATCAACTTTGCATATACTTGGAAATCAACTTTTCATATACTTGGTATCTTACATTTAAGTTAAAAATGTTCCAAGTGGGAGACTGTTGGATAAGGTGTCTAAGTCCATAACTATAATTGGTATATACTTGAATTGATAGTAGCACAATCCTTTTGGGTTGCCCTCAAAACTAGCAACTAGACAGGATGACTTTTGGAGAGAGGTTGAATTTACTATTTGATTAATAAAATGAAATAAATGATTTATTAATGTATTATGGAAATAATATGTTAATTAGAAATCATATTATTTAATTAATAATTAATTAGAAATTAATTGGTATTAATTGAATTAATTAAAAGTGCAAGGGATATTTAGCAGTTTATTGATAGTTGTGGAAAGAGGCTCTAGAACCTCTCTAGATGAGGTTGGACGAAAACTTCTAGGAAGGCCCTAGAATTTTCTTCCAAGGGCTCTTGGATGGGGATTATTGGGTTTCTTGGTCCTTAAGCTAAAGAATTAGGGTTTCCTCCTAAAACCCTGGTTTTGGCTCTAAGCTACCTCACCTATATAAAGAGCCTTATCCATTCACATTTTCAGCCATCTGAAACCCTAGAAGAGTAGCCAAAAATGTCAAGCTCCCTCAACCTCTCTCCTATCTCATTCTTGCTTAGTTTGGGTGTGATCTACTAGATGTGTGACACTTATGACGCTTGCTCTCAAGTTTCAAGAAGAATTGTATTTTCATTTTTGTTGCTACTTAAAAATTAAAGGTATGTTTACTAATCCTATATATGTTTTTCGAAAATAATATAGATCTCCTAGGGTTTTCCATTTGATGTTCAAAAGTTATCTGTTCAATTAGAGAAAACATAAACCAAGATTTAGGGTTGCATGCACACAAAGGTTTTTGTTTGTTATGCTCAAAACCCATCAGTCTTATGATGGGGGCCTGTTTTCAATTGGAGACTATGTGTATATGAAGAAATCAAGAACAAGATGGAGGAGTTGTGATCGGTCGCTACCTCATTGGTGGCAGTAAGCGCAAAGGGCTATAGGTGGCGGGAGATAGAGAATGGTTACTGTAAAAGAGGATGATGCCATTAGCTTCTCAATTTGGAGGATACAGAAAGGAGTCGGACCCATCGACAACATACCCAAATGTATCGTGCTTTTGAGAAAAGGTTGTTAAGGAATCGACACATCTTGAAACAAAAAGTGAACAGAGGTGAAGAAGCTGATGGAGTGTAAATAATTTGAAGAGTTATACACCATTATGTAATCTGATTCCCAATTACTTTATTTGGTACAAGATTTTTATGAACAAGAATGGCCAACTTCGATCGATCTTGAATCAAAAAGTGAAGTGTTCTTAGGAAAAAAGAAAAAGTGTACAGAGGTGGTATGTGTTGTGGAGAGAGAGAGAGAGAGAGAGAGAGAGGAGGAGGAGGAGGAGGAGGAGGAGGGGTGGGACCTTTTATGTGAAATAATTATTTTTTCTTTTTTTTAAATAAGACAAAGCTTCATAAATGGTCCCTATGTAGTAAAATGACGGAAATGTCCTTCATTTAATGGACAAAAATTAACAAAGTGAGCAATAAGGACTAAACATTAAAATTTTTGAAATTATAGGGACCATCTGTGAGGTTTTTTAAACTTAATGACCAAACTTCAGACTTTTGAAAGCCATAGGGACCATTTATGAACTTATATATATATATATATATATATATATATATATATATATATATATATATATATATATATATATATATATATATATATATATATATATATATATATATATATATATATATATATATATGGATAATGACTTAAAAGGGTAATATATTTTTCGATTTGTACACATTTGGTCACTGAGTTTTTTTTCGTCCATATTTACCTCTTCAACTTGTTAAACTGTACACATTCAGTCCTTATGACCGGTTACTCCAGGTTAGCCGCGAAAAATGACTTAATAGGGTAATATATTTCTCATTTTGTACACATTTATTCCTTAATATTTTTGTACACATTTAGTCTTTAATATTTTTTTGTTTCAAATAAGTCATTTTTGTTTTTGTACTTATTCAGTACATATGAATGATTTCTATAGCTTGTTCTCACGACATCTTACATGAGACAATCATTGATGAAGTGTGTGGGGTTGTTGATGTTTATGTATAACGTCTCATTTTCACAACCAAAAAATTTCATTTTTAAATAAGGCAAAAGTCCCTAATTATAAATCAATTATTAAGAAAAAATAGTTTATTCCAAAATACATTTATCGAAAATCAGAGTAATATAAGAAACGTGGAATCCTCAATACTGTTGATGAGTGTGTACAATCATCCATTTGTCTTCCCACGATCAATGATAGAACCTGAAAACATAAACAACTGGGTAAGCATAAAGTTTAGTGAATTTCCCCCAAAATAGTCGATACAACAAACGTAATATCATGTATAATGGGCCCACACTCATCAGATTGGAATACCTTGGCCCAACCAGTTATCAAACTGGAATGCCAACATGCAACAGGTCTAATTAGTAATCGGACTGGAATACCCAGGGTTTGTCGGCATGCCGGGTTTGTCGACATGTCGCCTTGCACAAGTAAATCCATACTTCAAATAGTTTTGAAAGAAACCAAGCCCATGGTTTAAGTAAGAGAAAGAGAGATTCTAGTTAGTGAGTATAGCGAGTCCTATAACTGAACTATATGATTAAATGTAACCCTTATAATGCATCGTTGGACGTTATAGGTAAAGACTTAAGATATTTATATGGATAAAGTTGTATGGATGAAGTTATACAGATAAATGGATATACGAATACACGGATAAAGTTATCTGTCAAGGTTGTAGTTAGTAACCGCAAATACGGATAAAGTTGTACGGATATACGAATAAAGTTATTCCATAAAGTTTGATTATAAAAGTCATTAATTAAGGTATATAGATATAATTTTACGGATAAAAGTCGAGTATGTTCGATATGTATATGAATAACTGTGTATGATATTCATTTAAATAGGTGATGAATCTTATGGGAGCGTACATAAGTACATGTAAGAATCTAACATATAAGTTTTATAGCTTGTATGTGTGTGTGTGTGGGTGTCTATATATATATATATATATATATATATATATATATATATATATATATATATATAATGACTTAAAAGGGCAATACATTTTTTGATTTGTACACATTTAGTCCTTAAGAAGGCTACTCCGAGTTAGCCGGTAAAAATGACTTAATAGGGTAATATATTTCTCACTTTGTACACATTTAGTCATTAATATTTTTATACACATTTAGTCATTAATATTTTTTTTGTTTCAAAATAAGTCATTTTTGTTTTTGTACTCATTCAGTACTTATGAATGATTTCTTTAGGTTTTTCTCACGACTTCTTACGTGGGATAGTCATATGGTGGTGGGATAGGCTGAGGTGGTCCTACTATATGTGGTAAGCCAAGATACCTAGTGCGGGCCGGCTGTAAGCCGTAGAACGGAGGCTCGAGAAGAGCGATTGGGTTAAGGCGGCATGCCGACAAACCCTGGGTATTCTAGTCCGATTACTGATTGGACCTGTTGCATGTTGGCATTCTAGCCTGATTACTGGTTGGGCCAAGGTATTCCAATCTGATACAATCTTTAAGTATGATTATACTTAAAAAGAAAATACTTTTTGGACTTTTTAAAAGTATTATTATTGCTAATAGCAGAAGACCTGTAACTCTCACCAACCTTATATTGACCCTCAAAACTTTATGTATCTTTAGGAAATCAGTAATCAAGCTTTGAGACAGAAGGTTAGTCATGGATTTGAGGTGACCTAGTTATCTAGTTTTATTTTGTTATATTTCCTCCGTCCCAAGATTATTTCCACAGACAAAAAAACACACAAATTAAGGAAACATTAATTACCACTAATTTTATATACAATAAAATAACAGTTTTGTCCGTCTTTTACATTTAATGTTCCATTAAATGCTTAGTTGGTTAAGTAATAAGGGAGGGGTATTTTGGTAAAAATGTTATTCATTTTTAGAAGTGGTCTATTATTTTGAGACAAACCAAAAAGGAAAGATGAATTATAACTTTGGGACGGAGGGAGTATTTGACTGCATGTTTAAGGCAGCTACTGTAATTTATCATTATCTATAAGAACATTGTATTCAAACTTCAAAATGATATACAACTACTATTTGTTTATCATTGTACTTTTGTTGTATATTCAATTGTTTGTGATCAATGAAATAAGTCGCACAACCCGACATGCTTCGCCGTCTCGGTCGGGGGTGTAACAGACTACTTCAAAACAAAAGTGTGAACATGTCTTTAAAGGTTGAAAACCATTTAGTGAAAAACCAAAACCTAAAACACTGTCGTTTATTTTATTTTTTAAAAATAAAATAAAGTAACTAGTAGGATTCCATTTAACTTGATTCCAGCTTGGTTTGTGCTTATGTAGTATGTACATAATTATTTTTTAATGGCAACCCGCACATCTACTAATCCTACTTCTGAATCTACATATATGTCCACTACGGGACTATGGGACTTACACCTTTAATCTGATATAGTTTTCAAACACTTGCTACTACTAGTCTAGAGACTCTTACCTCGATCTAATGCTTAAGTTGTATATATATGGACCCGTTTTTGCCAACCCCATCCATATTTGCATTCTAAGATATTTGTGATATTTTCAGCAAGCAAAAATCAAGAAATTCATACATCATATACAAACAAACCAAGTTGTGTATGATCTTAAAGGATCAAATATTCTATCCAAATTCTTTTTGGTATTTTGAAACTAAAACAAAATGTTAAGCTAGTCATATTTGCGTGTGGAATCTTAATGTTTTGTATTGTCGACCACTTTCAAACCCATATCCAAAATATATGAACCATAAAAATGCTGATATTAGTTCACGAAAAGGGTCACAAGCTTATCATGTCGTGTCACTCTCTTGAAAAAGAAATGGGTGGAGAGGAGATCTCAAAGGAAAAACAAGGTAAACGTTAAACTCATAATCCATGACTGATGACTGAGTCCTTTTCTTTTCTAATCCATCATACTTCAAACTATTTTCAAGATATTCGTTGGTATATGTTTGTCATATTGTCCTTTTACATAAAATATACTATTTTTTTCTAATTTTTCTTACTTTGTGTGTATATTTTTCATACATCGAAATCCTATTTTTTACAAGGCTTCCTATGAAAAACAGATCCAAAAATATTGAAGCAATCATTGTTTAATTTCAATTGATATTACAAATTTTTTGAAACTGGATTCACATATAATTTACAACATATGAAAACCACCAACTACAAGCTAGTTAGCCGTTTGGCAAAGGGTATACATGCAACGAGCCTCTTCATGGTTGAGCTAGCCACGAATAACGGGCGTGCACACTACCCCGTTGTTCCGTGGTGGCTCATGGTCGTTTTCATTCGTGTTCCGGACAACGGAAGCGCACGGCCAATCGGATTGCGTCGGAGCTTTGTGAACGTTACTAGCCGTTGAACGGCTATTTTGTTAAAAAGAAATAATAATAATTTATAAACAATTTATTTACCTATATAAATACAACACTTTTACTCCTTATTTTTTACACCATTCTTTTCTATCTCTATACATAATTTACATACTACATCTTCACAACCAAAAACCATGGATCCCAACCAAAACACCCCTCCAAACTACAGAAATTGCAAACCCGATAACGCTTTTTGGTTAGATACGACACCTCGCCAATTCCCGACTATGGAGTCACCTCAAGGCGGTTTTATCAATCTACTTCAATGTGACATCCCCAAAATCACGACCAGAAAATACCGGTTTCATTTATGCTTTTAAAATAAATTCAGAGTAAATTCTTTTGATTTAAAAGAGTTGCGGAATTTGTTCCCAAAAACAAAACATGATAAAATAATATTTACCAAAGCATTTCATAAAGAAATGTATTTTCATTATATAATCAAAACTCGGGATGTCATGTTCCGATACAGACCATAAAGCATAAACGATAACAATTACAAGTCATTCAACAAATATATATATATATATATATATATATATATATATATATATATATATATATACAGACTTGTAAACAAAACAACTTGATGATTCATCCATCTTATGCCCTTGCGCCACTTCCTGTAATACAAATAAACTGAGTGGGTCAGGCTTAGGAGTCTGGTGAGCATATAGGGTTTTCAACCCACAACAAATAATTATATTTAATTCACCAACCAACAAAAACCCAATTACCCATTCCCGTTATTCTCGCTTTACGTCCCTAAGACAACTAACATAAGGGACCTAGTCTAAAAATATTTCATCGGGGCGATTACACATGCTTCGTGGGTTCCTCAGCAATATAAGTCAAATAAGGCAACCATGAGGGGGATGGAATACAGCGAATGAACACCCAAGTTCATTAACACCTACAGGTGGCGAACCTGCTAGCGTTCCACAGGACTGTCTAGAAAAATGTCCATGGTCGTCATCTAAACTCCGCTAGATGACTAAATCAAAAACAACATCGAGGTCTCTCATCTATTTATCACACGTCAACTACCTACCCATGTTCTACCCAACATATTAGTAGATAAAAATATATATTTTTATACATAGTTTAAAACTAGTATAGCATGTTCAATCAATACATATTCCACATAACAGATGAGGCACACACACACAACACGTATTTTATATAGAATAAATCAGATCTATAAGATAGAAGAAAGTGAATATACATTCACACATATAACAACAAAATATACACATAGCACGTATTTTATATAAAATACTTCATAATTATCCGTTAGAAGAAAGTAACTACATACTCACTTGATCAAAAGATGATCGGACAACACTACGGCTTATAGAAGTAGTATTCTTCGGCAGATCTGGAAGATCTTCACAAAAAAACCGGACTCCTCGCGGGCAGAGCTTCGGCTCGGGAATCGCACTTCTCGGGATCTCGGGAGCGTAAAACTTCCTTCTTAACTTGGATATGAGATCCGGGGTGTTGGGATGGCTTCGGGGGTTTAAACGCAGAGCTTCGACACAAAAAAGAGAAGAATTGAGCAAATATGCCCGAAACCCTCTCATCCTATTTATAGGAGGCTGAGGCCTCGCAGTACGCTGGGCGTACAGCCTTACGCGGGGCGTACGCCTCCGAAATCGTCACTGCATGCGTCATCCGAAGAACTCGAGTGCGAGGCGTGTCATGCTTCGTTGTACGCTGGGCGTACTTCGAATAAGTCCGATGACTCCCCTTCGGATAATACCGGACTTAATAATTAAATTTATATATTAATTATTTAATAAACTTCAAAAATTCATATCTTTTTCATACGAACTCCATTTTCGACGTTCTTTATATCCACGCGTAGGTGAGACTACGCTCTACAACTTTCGTTTAGACTTCATCGGCTAATTTTGACTTTATTTTTATTATTTATTTTTAGTAGTCCCGGACAGGAAAACTTCGTTATAAATTCATAACTTATTCGTCCGACGTCCGTTCTCGCCTCACTTTTCATCGTTTCACTACAATTAACGAGATCTTTGATTTTCGTTTAGATTGTTTCGGCTAAAAACCGCCCGATCTCAAATCGAGTATTCGGGCTGCATACTGCCAAGTCGAAACTAAAAAAAATCATAACTTTCTCCTACGAAGTCAGATTTGGGCGTTCTTTTTATGCACGCTCTCGGTTTAACGAACTCTACGACTTTCGTTTAGATTACTAAGGCTAGATATCGCTCTATCTTAAATCCATATTTTACGTCATTCGGCGTCGTGCCGGTTCTGTCGCGAAACTTCGACAGGTCATAACTTCTTCGTTATAACTCGGATTTCGGCATTCCTTATATCTCCGGAATCCTTGTTTCGATCACTACCACTTTATGTAAAGATATCGGGCTTATCTCACACTTTAATTTTTGACGCTTAGTTTTATCATTTATTAATTATACCTTTATAATTAAGTAATAAACACACAAATACACATAATTCACATAGTACTCAAATATTTTATCATTAATACTTCAAAAAGAGTTACAAGGGTTAACCGTGACTATTACATCAACGAAAATGCCTAGCCTGGAAACGCGGG
Source organism: Lactuca sativa (assembly GCF_002870075.4). Taxonomy (NCBI): domain Eukaryota; kingdom Viridiplantae; phylum Streptophyta; class Magnoliopsida; order Asterales; family Asteraceae; genus Lactuca; species Lactuca sativa. The sequence goes on from NC_056627.2 coordinate 138,342,380, forward strand.
CGTTACAATTTTCTCCCCCTTAGGATGATTCCGTCCCCGGAATCACACATCAACAAACAAATGCGGATACCGACTCAACATGTCACTCTCCGTTTCCCAAGTGAGATTTGGCCCATTCGTATGTTTCCAACGGACAAGCACTAATTCGACCATCTTGCGTCGCAACTTCTTAGTCTTTCGGTCAACAATTGCCTCTGGTTCTTCAATTAACCTCTTGTTTTCATCAATTCTCAATTCAGAAATTGGAATTATATCGGGAACTTCTCCTGTGAACTTCCACAAATAACACACATGAAAAATGTTGCGAATTCCATTCAATTCTTCGGGTAATTCGAGCTTGTAAGCTTGGTTCCCAATTCTCTGAAGAACTTTAAACGGTCCAATAAACCTTGGACTTAACTTTCCCCTTTTACCAAATCTTATAAGTCCTTTCCACGGCGAGACTTTAAGCAAAACCGAATCTCCAACTTCAAAGGTCATCAGTCTTCGCTTTTTGTCAGCATAGCTCTTTTGACGATCCTGAGCTGCTAACATTCTTTCCCTAATTATTTTCAACTTTTCAACGATTTGATGGACCATCTCGGGACCCATAAACTGCTTTTCCCTAGCCTCAAGCCAACAAGACGGCTGTTGGGCTGAAGATTATTTTGAAGTGTTGCGTCGTTGGGCTCGATAGTTTATTTATTTTGTATTCCGGTTTGGGCCTGTCCAACTGAGAGCCCATTATGTTTAATATATAAGTATATGCTTGCATGCATATTAGGTTAACGATTTTAGTGATTATTCTAGAGCTTAACAATAGTATTCAAGATTTCTTTAATCGTTCTTGTAACCTACTAATCCTCTACAGTTGATGTTCTTAATCGAGCTCTTTTGAGGATTTTGTTTTAATCATTCGACTCGTTTGATTCACTCTTGTCTCGTTCTTATTTTCGTGTTCTTACAGTTTTATATTTATTTGCCTGTTTGAGATCTAATCGATCTTCATAGATTTAAAGGTTATAAATCTCATCAATTGGTATCAGAGCAAGAGGCTGTGTAATCGATACACATCTTTTCTGTGAAAAGGTTACAGTTAGGGTTTTTCCGCAATTAATAATATTTATTGAGCCGTCATCTCATTATTGACGTATCTTGATATTTATTGTTTTGCCCTAATCTGAGTTATTACAAGTCTGATCTTTTAACAGGTTTTTTCGATCATAATGGACGAGTCGCAATCAAACCCTATTAATATCTCCAACAGCATCGGCTCGACGATAAAGATTCCAATCCTATATACCCATGACTATGAATTCTGGGCGCATCACTTCGAAGACTACGTGATATGATCTGAGGATAATGGATATCTCATATGGGAAGCTATAATTAATGGACCGTTTTCTCATTCAGCAACGTCCAGAATTGTTAAAACTCAAAAGGAGTACAATGATCTGCTGAAGGACGTTAAAGATATTGCACAAGACGAAAAAGACAAATTCCAGTGTAATATCAAGGCGTTAAGGCTAATCAGATTCGCCCTTCAGTCTGATACCTTTAGATTGGTCAGCTCATGTACAACGGCAAAGGAAGTTTGGGATAGACTTCGCGAACTGTACTCTACAGACGAGGATCTTGAACATTCTATCCAAACCTTGCTCTTATCTGAGTTTGGAGAATTCAGGCAAGGAGCCGAAGAAACGGTGACCCAGACGTTCGATCGCTTCAATCATCTTCTCAGCAAGATGATCAAACATGACATTGAAAGGAAGCTTATCGAGCAGAAGGTTACTTTCTTAAATGGTCTGAGGTCTGAATGGAGAGCAGTGGTTTCTACAGTCAAAGCCCATGAGCAGTTTAAATCATACTCTTTGGCGAAACTGGTGGGCATTCTCAAGTCCCAAGAGAAGATTGTGCTGCAAGAGAAGAACGTTGTTTCAATCCTTGGTTCGTTGGCCCTCCTATCAAAAAGCAAAGCTGTGATGGAGGATGAAGACCTCAACTTGGAGGAGTATGACCTTACGTCTGAGGATTATGCCATGATGGTGTCCAATCCCAAGAGGTTCATAAAGAAGAGATTCCCCAGCAATAAAAACCGAAACTGGCAGGGGAGTTACAGCTCAGAAAAGGTGAACAATGAACCGAAGGTTGAGGAGCCCAAGAAGGAACCGAAGGTGGATGGCGATTCCGGAGTAAGCTGTTACTACTGTGGTGGGAAAAACCACTATGCTAAAGACTGTGTGCTTAAGAAGATGGCTGAAAAGGATGAGGAAGTTGTGTTGCAGAAAAAGCTGGATGAATTGAGAAAGAAGAAGTCTACCGCTAACTCTTCTATTAATGCTCTTATTGTGCAGGGTTCAGTTGCTGATGACGAGTTCGGTAGCACGGAAGTTTGGTCTACCGACTCAGAAGACGATGAAGTAAGGAAGCCTACTCATGGAAAGGCTTATGTGGCAAAGGAGGAGAGCAGTGGAGGAAGATGCTCCATGGTGTCTGACGTATCTCAAATGAGGGGATACAACACTGATGGTGGAAGCGATGGACCGAAGGTGCAGGAGGACATGTGCTTTACGACCAAACCACTCAGCCAGCAGTTCAATGAGCTTGATGAACTGATAAAGAAGGTACAATCGGTTTTCATTTCATCTAAAGTACCACAATCCTCATATGAGAAAGAACTAAAAAACGTTAATACAAGAATTTCTCATCTAGATAGTAGCTTAACTCAAACTTGAGTCACCAATTCTAACCTAACTGATCAATTAAGCAGGGCGGCGTTGAAGAGTGAGGAGCGGCGTATGTGGATCGAGTTGAAGGAGTCTGAAATAGTTAAAATTAAAGACGAAAACATTTATTTACAAAGAGATAATTTAAAGTTGTTAAAACAGCGGAATGTTTTTTGTTTAATTGCAAAACGTCTTTATTCTAATATTACTCAGCTTCACTTAGATTGTGAAATAGGCCAAAAGATCCATCGCATGATTTTGCCCTTCCTGGAGTTTAAGGAGGATGAAATTGATGCCGAGGCTTATAACTGCGAGAGTGTGATATCGTCTGATGATGTCAATCCGACCTACATGTATGGACTGGACAAAATTGAGTCCTTCATTAAATCCAAGGACCACAAGGACATGCTTAAAAATCTTTTGGATGAAAATGATAGACTTAAACTGAGAACTGAAACCATACAAAAATTTGACTCTTTAAACGCCAACGTAAGCACAGAAAACAAAATTGATGTTGAAAATGCATCTGAGCTTAACAAGGACGACAACTTGAGTGAAATTTCTGTAGAGGACACGGTTGACTGCTCAGAATTTGCAAAAAACGAACATGAAAACCACAAGAATCTAATTTCTGAAAATTCTATGGAGTTCGCTCGATTGTCCCAACAAAAGTCCCCGATCTTAGTAGAGAAAGCAGTTGTGTATCAAAAGGTCAGGACCACTCAATCAAGTATACAAGGTCACTGGAGTAACCGAACATCAGACAGCTGAACTCACGGCTATTGTGAACGAAGACAATGTTGATGGCTGTGATGAGTTCTTCTGGACGGCTCCAATCGATAATGCTGATGAAACAGTAGGCCTATCAGAAAGAACTTCCTGGATGAGTAAAGGTAGGTACATACCTGAACCCTTGAATAAGCCAAATAATTTCGACGAGCCAAGCACCAGTGGTACGAAAGACATTCCTAAGGAGGATGAAAGTTCGGCAAAAGAAGACGTTCCCTCTACTCCCTCAGCTCAAAGTGAAACTCCTTCTTTTCAAAAGGAACCAGCCAAGGAGAAACCAAAAACGAAAGCTAATGTTCATCATCAACCAAAGCAGATGAGGAATAAGAAGAGAGAAAGGAACCAAAGACACAGGAAGAATCTCTCTGAAAGGAGACAATTCTGGCAATCCCAAAATGCATACTTCTCACATCAAGACAAGAATCTGAAGTATGAAAACAATCCTGTCGAAAAGTCTGAAAGTCACAACAACCGAAAGCCAAGGTTCAGTTCACCAGAAAATACCAACCGAAAGCAAAGGTTCGGTTCAAAGAACGATTCCAACCGAAAGCAAACGTTCGGTTCTGAAGTTAAAAGAGAACAAAACTCTGAGGTCCATCCCTCCAATGATCAAAAGCAAAAGGGTCACCTAGAGTCTCAAGCCAAGAAGTCCTTTCAATCTAAACCTACTTCTTCTCGTTCTTCTAACTCTTCTACTTCCACCAATTCATCTCCATCTTGCTCTAAAGCTAATTCTGTTCAATCTCATTCGTCAGCTGAACAAAAGGGTAAACAGAAAGTCAATGAATCCAAACCAGAGTCCAAACCGAACTCACCCAATCCTAATAAAATAAAAGTTTTTACCATTAAAAAGAAAGATGAAACAACACTAATAAAACGAACATATCTTGTTGACATCTCTCTTACTGTTCCTGTACCCATGAAAAGCTCACATGGACCCAAGAAACTTTGGGTTCCTAAATCTGCTTAATTTTTGCAGGTTATAAGTGACGAGCAATTCGACGAAGAATGGTACATCGATAGTGGCTGCTCACGTCACATGATAGGAAGGAAAGAGGAGCTCAGGGAATACAGATCTCTTGCAAATGGTGGCAACGTCAATTTTGGAAATAACTCTTTCGGCACCATAAAGGGATACGGGATGATAACAAATGGCGACTTTACTATAAGGAAGGTGGCTTATGTAGAAGGACTCCAACACAACCTCATCAGTGTATCTCAGCTTGTTGGAGGTACAGGTCTCAAAGTCTCATTCGATGATGAAGGTTCTGAAATTATTGAGAAAAAGACAAAGAAGGTAATTCTCAAGTCCGAGCGAAAGGGTGAAATGTTTCCTCTAAACCTAAAACCCATCAAAGGAAACCCAGCTATATGCCTGTTATCAAAAGCTCAATCTGACGAAAGCTGGTTGTGGCACCGAAGACTCTCTCATTTCAACTTTAAAGATATCAACCGACTTGTCACTGGAGGTCATGTTAGGGGTCTTCCATTGCTCAAGTTCGACAGAGATCATTTGTGTGCTGCATGCGAAATGGGGAAGCAGAGTCGTCAAAGTCACCCATCTGTAATCAACACAAAAGTTGTTGAACCACTCGAATTACTTCATATCGATTTGTGTGGTCCTTCATCTATCAAAAGCATCGGTGGTAGCAAGTATATTCTTGTTATTGTTGATGACTTTTCACGATTCACATGGGTGTTCTTTCTAAAGCTCAAATCTGAAGCGACTCATAAGCTGAAAATGTTCATCAAGCAGATTGAAGTACAGCTCAAGAAGGTCGTTCGAAACATAAGAAGCGACAATGGTCTGGAATTCAAGAACAGGGAGTTTGAAGAGTTTCTTGCAGAAAAGGGGATTAGTCACAACTTCTCAGCTCCCTACACACCTCAACAGAATGGAATAGTCGAAAGACGAAACCGATCTTTGTGTGAAGCTGCCCGAACTATGCTAAGTTTCGCTTCCTTACCTCTTTATTTTTGGGCTGACGCTATTTCTGCTGCTTCTTTTACACAGAACAGGTCTTATCTCAACAAGCGATTCACACTCACACCTTATGAGATACTAAACAACAGAAAGCCCAATGTGAAATTTTTCCATGTGTTCGGCTCACGGTGTTTCATCTTTAACTCTAAAGAACACCGCAACAAGTTCGATGTCAAAGCCGATGAGGGAATCTTTCTGGGCTACTCTCTCACATCCAAGGCATACAGGGTCCTAAACAAGCGTTCGAGAAGAATTGAAGAGACATACTATGTGACCTTTGACGATAGCTATATCAAAAAGCTACAGGCTAAAGAAGAATCCGCTGGGGAAATCTTTCCTCAAACTGGCCAAGTCACAGTCTCGATCTCCAATTTATACGAGACATTTCTGGAGCTCTTTGATGAACCAGAGAAAGCTTCTCTCTCAGAAGCAGGTGCAGCAGACAACAAGGTTGACCACATGAAGCAGATTGTCGAAGAAGCTGCAAGGAGAATGAATGAAGGAGGATCGACTTCTGATGAACCTCCTTCTAACAATGCTTCTGTCGAGGGGGAGCCAAGTTCTCATGTTGAGGGGGAGCCAAGCTCAAATGTCGAGGGGGAGCCAAGTTCTACAACTCCAACCGAAGGTACTTCTCCAACCGAAGGTACCTCTCCAACCGAAGGTGCTTCAACGCCTGAAAGCTCAGCACCACAAGAAACCCCTGAACCTCAAGTTTCTCAAAGCTCATCAATTGGCATGATGGGAGACTCCAAAGTCATCTTTATCAATCAGGAAGCTTACACGAAGACTCTCCTAGCAAAGTTTGGTATGATGGGAGACTCCAAAGTCAAAGTCCCAATGGCATTCGGCACCAAGCTAACTCCATCCCTAGACAAACCGGCTGTTGATATCACGCTCTATCGTCAAATGATAGGCTCACTAATGTATCTTACTGCTAGCAGGCCTGACATCATGTTTTCTGTGTGTTATTGTGCTCGATTTCAGGCAAACCCACGCGAACCTCACATGCTAGCCGTGAAGAACATCTTACGCTATCTCAAGCGAACCACCTCCTTAGGTCTATGGTATCCTTCCAACTCAGGCTTCTTCGTTCAAGCCTATTCTGATGCTGACCTTAGAGGATGTGGACTCGACCGAAAAAGCACAACTGGTGGCTGTCAATTCCTTGACGAGAAGTTAGTCAGCTGGCAATCCAAGAAACAAACGTGTGTGTCGTTGTCTACTGCCGAAGCGGAATACATTGCCGCTGCATCCTGCACATCTCAAGTGATTTGGATCCAGAGTCAACTTCGAGACTATGGACTCAATATGAAGAAGATCCCACTATATTGTGACTCTGAAAGTGCAATTAGGATCTGTCATAACCCAGTGCAACACTCTAAAACCAAACACATAGCACTGAGGTATCACTTTATCAAAGATCACGTGGAAGATGGAAACGTCGAAGTTCACTTCGTAAGAACCACTGATCAACGGGCTGACGTCTTTACCAAAGCTCTTCCTGAAGCATCATTCAACAGAATACTGCAAGGGCTAGGTATGATGGAATCAGAGTCAGTACCTCACACTACCTCTCAACCTCAAACATAAGAAGCGAAACCAACCGAACGTTCGGGTTCGGTTAAACCATCTGACTCGCTCATTACTTCAAAGGTAGCTTTTCTTGGTTGTATATTTCTTGTACAAAATTTGTTTTTCTTAATATTAAAAGTATTTTCCAATTGCATGTCTAAATCCATTGGTTTTTCAAAATTTCGTTGAACCGAAACCAACCGAAGGTTCGGGTTCGGTTTTTCAAAATTTCGTTGAACCGAAACCAACCGAAGGTTCGGGTTCGGTTTTTCAAAATTTTGTTAACCCGAAACCAACCGAACGCTCGGGTTCGGTTTTTCAAAATTTTCGGGAACCGAAACCAACCGAACGTTCGGGTTCGGTTTTTCAATTTTTTTTTCTTTCCCAAAGTTTTTTTTAAGTCTTATTTTTTTTTCTTCTTCTTATTTTTTTATTTTATTTTATTTTATTCCTTGACATGAAACTCAAAAACACCAAAAAAAAATTTTGTATGTTCGTTCGTTTATGGGGGTATAATAGATGAATTGCTTAAGTGTCCCTAGAAGCATGCTGTTGTATGTGTCCCAAGCCTCATAAGATTTTGAATAATAGCCTTCATGACATGGTATACACAAACCTTGTCTTCCCAATAAGGCTAATTCATTTATTCTAATCGTGAGCTACCTCACTCTCTTCTCACATGAGTTGAGAGTTTCCTGCTTGGTCCTTAGTTTCGCAGCAGAGGTACTATGTTTTCTTACACCATCTCCACTTTATTTCTCCATTACATTCGTTTCATCAACGTAACCCTTGTGACTCTCAGAAATTACCACTGAGGTTTATGGTTACACAACATCTGTGTTTATGATCTTAGTTTCGTGTCACTACGAGCTGAGTGAAACCCAAAATTCAACACCTAATGAATTGACGGTGAACAATTAATTTGCTCAAGTTTTCACCAAAGGATTGACGAATGTACCCTAATGAAATCTCAAATTTTCTTTTGTGTGATTCCTATGAAATTGTTAAACACCATAACTTTTCTACCCTTGGAATCCAGTTTTTATTTTGTTTTTTATCTGAGATTTTATATTTTTCCAAGCCAATTTTAAAATAAAATTCCTACCTACTTGTTCAACAGGCTACACCGGTCTCACAAGTACTTTGTTCACTTTCTTTCTTATTTCAAGACTAGAATTGCTGAATCAAAGCGAAAGCCACCCTTATTTAGCCTTATTAAAAGAAGCCTTTCAACATTTATTAATAAATGTTTGATTGTAATTCAACGGGAATCCACGCTAACACTTTAAGGTCTCTCTTGACCTTGAAGGAAGAGATTCGTGCCCGGGATCATCAGTTTCGTGTCATTATTGACATCACAGTAAATCCTAAAAAGAGTTGCTTTATTTCTTTTCTTTTTACACTCTTTTGCACGAAAATCTTTGATTTTCCAAAATTCCGTTACTCATTATTACAGGCTGTATAATTACTTTTGTGGTTAATTATGAAGTTGTGGTCAAAAACAATCAACGTGGGTATTTAATTCAAAAGATGCCATTTACAAAGATAAGACGAAAGGTTGCTGACTCGGCGGGAGTTAAACGGGTTAAAATTCAAACGACGGTAACAAGGGGGCGCGTGTGACTTTGAAACGCTCATACTTTTACTGCCATTATGGACGCGTGTGCGAAATCCAAGCGACATCCTTCTGGCATTTAAAGGCGCGTGAGGATTTGAACCGGTTTTCTTCTGAAACGGCGCTTGTTGGGTGGCGTGATCCTAGGATTCTGACACTCTCTCTCCTATGTGATCATCGCATAGAAGATATGAAACGATTTTTCTCTCTCCAATCCCTCACTATAAAAGGCAGTATACACTCCCATTTACCTTTTTACTGCTTCCGGTTTTTCTATAGAGCAAAAACTCCCAAAAATCTTCACTGTTCATCTTCTTCTTCTCCTTCATTCAACAATGGCGGAATCATCTTCAGTGCATGCTACCTCCCAAATCCTCCCCATCCGTCCACAGCAATGTCTGGTGATTGACCTCAACCCTTTGGCGTACGACTCCTACATGTCGCCGATTATTGAGTGTTTGAAGTACTCCCAACTCGCTCCAGCACTCTCAAGGATCGAATATGTGCCAATGGTGGCCCTATCGCAGGTTTATGCGACTGCTTATTACGACAAGGCAGTCGAACGGGTGTTCTTCGAAATTTCAGACCACAAGACATCAGTTTCTCGACAACGCTTCTGCACCATGCTTGGGTTGGCTGTTGACCCATCGAGAATAAATCCGGAGACGATTCCGGTTGGGCATCTGTTTAACATGTTTTACAACATGGGGTACACGGAGGTCCTCACCTCCGTCGCTAAGTTCAAAAAGTCCTGCCTGCCGCCACAGTGGAACAGCTTGTTTACTGTCCTATTCAAGGGCTTGTCGGAACGGAGTTCGGGATCCGACGGTGCCAGTCGCCTCTTCCTGTCGATCATGTACGCGGTCTACAACGGGATTAACCTGGACTATGGGTTGGTCCTATGGCAACAGCTCATTCAGAGCCTTTCTTCATCATCACGACACTCTGAGGTGTCGTTGGCCCGGTTCTGGATTTTGATTACAAAATGGGCGATGGACAAGTTCGACATTCCAACTGCTGCCGGTGCATCGATGTCTTCTGTTGGTACGTTTCATACCAAGAAGATCATCGTCTCAGATGCATCTAAATTTTCGTTTATTGGCTCCATTCCGGAGACCATGTATGCCGACGTGCCCTCTGACAGCAGACTGATTCGGACGATCAAGGAATTCAGGGCAACTGGTCCTAGGGAACTGACACCGGATATGCTCAGGTCTATCCACGACGTAGACAAACCGGTGAACAGGGGCAAAAAGGCTGACAAAGGGAAGCAAGCGACCGAAGCTCCGAAGGGTCCTTCTCCCAAGAAGAGGAAACAGACAAAGGCCGCACAGTCCCCGCAACCGAAGAGGAGGAAGACTCAACAGAAACGAAAGCTTGTTATTCCCTCTTCTTCGAGTGACTCATAGCACGAGAGTTCGGGTTCGGACGGCTCTCAAGGAGGCGAAACCCCACAACGAGGCAACACACCACCACGGTCTCCTACCCCAGAGATGGATATTCATAATTCACCAGTTCCTTCACCTCCACCCACCATTCCTACTTCCATTCCGACCATAATCCCCACTACCACTATACCACAAACATCTTTCCCTATACCACCACCCATTTTCACAACTGCAACCGAAACCCCACCCGTAACCGAACCACCACAAACCGAAACCCATACAACCGAACCTACCCACACTCAACCACCACCCAAAACTACCCCACCCAATACTCAACCTCAACATACCCCAACCACAACACCCCCAGCTTCACCACCCCCTCCATCTCCAGAAAATGCCTCTGATGGAGACAACCCTTACCTTGGTGGTGAACACATGAACTTTGATTCAGTCTACTATAGTCCGTTTCAGGTTCAGAGTGACGAGGAGGATGATGCTGCAGTGACAAAGAAGCATCTTAAAGAGCTTAACGAGAAGGTTGATCTACTTCTCGCCTCCTCTACCAACCAGCAGTCCTCTCTCTCTGAAGTTGCGCTTCAGAAAATTGTTGATGCCTTCTCCAGGGCTCAACATGATTCGGTGGCCTCCGCAACTGCTGCTATTGACGCCTCAACCAGAGCATGTGAGGCTGCGACCGAAAAAGTCGATAAACTATTCTCCGACGCTTCTATCCTGTTGAAGTCCTTACAGGAAAGCGCCGACGCCACCAAGACAACTTTGGAACCGATTGTTCAGCAATTGTCCAAGTTTGTCTCAACGGAGTTGACTTCGTTCGCTACCCTTCGCCAAACCCTAAGCGACGACAACTCAGCCCTTCGTGCCTCCATCGATAAACGCCTTGCTAAGCTACAAGAGGATCTTGCGGCTGAAAACTCTTTGATGGACGTTCTGGCAAGCAAAACAACCGCCCTCAAGATCAAGAGCACGCAGCTTTCAAACTCACAACAACAGCTTGAAGCTCTTCGATCCGAAAGGGAGGTCATCAAGACATGTGTTTCGGATGTACACGCTGTCTTATCCAACATCCTGGAAGCACATGATCCGATCCTAAACCATTCGGTGAGGCGAACCCTCGCTGAAAAGCTCTCTCCGGCCATGGACCTTCTCAGCAAAATCAAAGGCCTTCCGAGTTTCGTGTCCATTCCGAAACAAGGGGGAGATGAGAAGAAGAACGGATCGAAACCACCTCATTCCTCCAAAGCTACTCACACAACCGAACCACCTCCGACTGGTCAAGCTTCGGGTTCGGGTGTGAAGGACAAAGGGAAAAACATAGCTGAGGAAGAAGATGAAGATGAAGATGAAGACAGGGAGACCATTGCTGACATGTTGAAACGAAAGAACAGTCGCAATGTGGATGAAGATGTAACTCGTGTGGCGCGAGAGGCTGAAGAAGCCGAACGCAAGCAAAAGGAAGCCCACGATCTCCTCGAGAGCAGGAAGAATCTATTCCCTGCATGGACTCGGGAGAGAATGTTTAAAGAGGCCATAGACACTCCCAGCATATTATGGCTCGAGCCGGTTATCTCGTTCGACTGCAATAATACTGTCGACTCGCAGTTCGACATGCCGCTGACTCGAAAGGCGTTTATCTTCCACGCCTTCTCAAACATCTTTGAAGTCCCTCATCCGAACGCTGAGCTTGACAGGGAGCTCATCGACTTCTATCTGGCGGCTGCTCATCCTCAGTACCTAACTTGGAGCGCCCAGAAGATTGTGAACGTTCGGGTACTGAAGCCTTACACCGAAGGTCGTTTTATAAACGTTCGGTTCAAGGTGATTCGGGGATCTGCAAGAACTGCTCATCTTATCTCCCTGGCAGATCTACCGAACTTAAATCCTCATGATTGGATTGTCCTGTATAATATCCTTTTGACTAATGAAGCCGAATATGGTCCCGTTATAGACCATATCAAAAGGATGTTAGCCTGCTACATCATGGAGGTTGCCCTAATGGATCAGGAGGTTGCCACCGTCTTCAAGAAGAAACCGAAGATAGCTCCTGTGGGATCGGCTAGTGATCTCAACCAAATGAAGATGGGCAAGATAGATCCGAGACGCAACACGGTTATGTTCACTAGAGCAGAAGGACAGAAATGTCTCTTTGCTCTAGCTGACAAACACCTTTACACCACTGCTTGTCTGGAGCACGTGTTATCAATCATCAAGAGGTGTAAAGAGAATTCAGTTGATGACATCAAGTACTTCAACGATATGATCCAATGGTACATCCGGTTTAGACAGACGATTCTCTCGCTTACCAAATGTCTGTTTAACACTGTGAAGAAGAAGGTACCTGCTTCAGCTGCTGGCCCAAGTAACAAGTGAAGGTCTCGCTCCAAGTGACGCAAAGGGGGAGATTGTTGGGCTGAAGATTATTTTGAAGTGTTGCGTCGTTGGGCTCGATAGTTTATTTATTTTGTATTCCGGTTTGGGCCTGTCCAACCGAGAGCCCATTATGTTTAATATATAAGTATATGCTTGCATGCATATTAGGTTAACGATTTTAGTGATTATTCTAGAGCTTAACAATAGTATTCAAGATTTCTTTAATCGTTCTTGTAACCTACTAATCCTCTACAGTTGATGTTCTTAATCGAGCTCTTCTGAGGATTTTGTTTTAATCATTCGACTCGTTTGATTCACTCTTGTCTCGTTCTTATTTTCGTGTTCTTACAGTTTTATATTTATTTGCCTGTTTGAGATCTAATCGATCTTCATAGATTTAAAGGTTATAAATCTCATCAACGGCGTACGGCACTTTTGTCCGTACAAAGCTTGATAATGTGCCATCTTTATGCTCGAGTGGAAACTATTATTGTAGGAAAATTCTACCAAAGGTAAGTGTTCATCCCAGTTACCTAGGAATTCCAGGGTACATGCTCTCAGCATATCTTCATATCTTCAAGTGTTTGTATTATTCTTTCACTCTGACCATCAGTCTGCGGATGGTAAGTTGTACTTAAACACAACTTGGTACCAAATTCCTCTTGAAGACTTTTCCAAAATCGTGAGGTGAAACGGATGTCACGATCCGACACAATCGTTAACGGAACACCGTGAAGCCTCACAATTTCCTTCACGTAAGAACTTGCAAGCTTTTCCATAGACCATTTCTCATTAGCTGCTATGAAATGCGCACTCTTAGTGAATCGATCAACAACCACCCAAATCATGTCGTGACCACTTTTTGTTCTGGGTAGTTTAGTGACAAAATCCATTGCAATGTCTTCCCATTTACCCATAGGCACATGTAAAGGTTCTAAACTCCCATATGGTTTCTGATGTTGTGTCTTGACTCTCGCACAAGTCACACACTCGGCCACATACTTTGGAACATCAAGCTTCATCGTTGCCCACCAGTAGTAGGGTTTCAGGTCCCTATATATTTTAGTGCTACCAGGATGAATTGAGTACATGGTCTTGTGAGCTTCTTCCATCAGAAGATCTCTTATTCCTCCAGACTTAGGTACCCAAATCCGACCTTGGAACACCTTAAGTCCATGACCATTTGTATCAAACACCAACGTTTTGCCCATACGTTCCTCCTTTCGGTCATTCTTCTCAGAAGCTTCCTTTTGAGCTTTCTTTATACTTTCCACAATTGTCGAGACAACTTCTATTCTCAATGTTCTTGGCCTTTTTCTTTCAAGATTGATTTTCCGACTGAGAGCATCAGCAACAACATTAGCTTTACCAGGGTGGTAAAGTATCTCACAGTCGTAGTCCTTAAGTAATTCTAGCCAACGGCGTTGCCTCATATTTAATTCTTTCTGACTAAAGAGATATTGGAGACTCTTATGATCAGTGAAAAGTTTGCACTTCGTGCCATAGAGGTAATGCCTCCATATTTTCAGAGCGAAAACTACCGCTGCCAACTCCAAATCATGAGTAGGGTAGTTCTTTTCATGCTCCTTCAACTGTCGAGACGCATATGCTATCACCTTTTCTCTTTGGTTCAAGACACAACCCAATCCAACCCCAGACGCATCGCTATAAACAGCGAAGTCTTCAACTCCATCGGGTAGAGAAAGTATCGGTGCCTCACATAGCTTCTTCTTTAGCTTCTCGAATGCTTCTTTATGCTTATCACTCCAAGCATAAGTAGCTCCTTTGTGGGTCAAAGCTGTTAATGGACTAGCGATCGAAGAAAAGCCTTGGATAAACCTCCGGTAATATCCGGCTAATCCTAAAAAGCTTCGGATGTCCATGGGACTTTTCGGCTGTTCCCACTTCATTACAGCTTCAATCTTTGCTGGATCAACCATTATCCCTTCCTGGTTGACCACGTGACCCAAGAATTGGACTTCACGAATCCAAAAATCACATTTGGAGAACTTTGCATACAGCTTCTCCTTCTTCAAGACTTCCAACACTTCTCGCAAGTGTCTGCCATGCTCCTCTTGGCTTTTTGAGAAAATCAGAATGTCATCTATAAACACTATCACAGATTTATCTAGAAACGGATTACAAACCCTGTTCATCAAATCCATGAACGCTGCTGGAGCATTGGTTAGTCCAAATGACATAACCAAAACTCGTAGTGTCCATATCGTGTTCTGAATGCAGTCTTCTCTATATCTTGTTCTCTTACTTTTAGCTGATGATATCCTGACCTTAGATCGATCTTCGAGAAAAAGCTCGAACCTTGTAATTGATCAAACAGGTCATCAATCCTTGGCAACGGGTATCTATTCTTTATTGTTGCCTTATTCAGTTCTCTGTAATCAATGCACATTCTCATGCTTCCATCTTTCTTCTTTACGAATAGCTCGAACCTTGTAATTGATCAAACAGGTCATCAATCCTTGGCAACGGGTATCTATTCTTTATTGTTGCCTTATTCAGTTCTCTGTAATCAATGCACATTCTCATGCTTCCATCTTTCTTCTTTACGAATAACACCGGAGCTCCCCAGGGTGATGAACTAGGTCTAATGAAACCTTTGTCCAATAACTCCTGAAGTTGCATCATCAGCTCCTTCATCTCCGTCGGTGCTAATCGATAAGGTGCTTTTGCTATTGGCGTGGTTCTTGGTAACAAATCAATACGGAATTCCACTTGTCGATCAGGCGGTAATCTAGGAAGATCTTCAGGACATACTTCCGGATAATCACACACCACTGGTATACTCTGCATCACCTTCTTTTCCTTCTTAGCATCGATCACGAATGCTAATTATGATGTACATCCCTTGGTCAAACACTTTCTGGATTTCATTAGGGAAATGATTCCAGAATTTACTCGGCGTTTGTCTCCATACACCATAAACGATTCCTTCCCAAGCAGGTTTACTTTTACTATCTTCTTTCTGCACAATATCTCGGCATCGTTGGCGCTAAGCCAATCCATTCTTAAAATGATGTCAAAACCATTAAGTTCGATAGGCAATAATTCCTCGTGAAACTTATTCCCATTAATGTCGATTAAGATGTTTTTCATACGATGGCTAACAAGTACAAACTTGCCACTAGCAACTTCGACTAATAAAGCATTATCTAGTCTATCAACAAGAAAAGCTAGTTTTCTACCAAACTTATGCAAAATAAAGGAGTAGTTGGCTCCAGAATCAAACAAAATTTGAGCAGGTAGTTCGTTAACAAGAAAGGTACCTGAAGCGACATCAGCTTCATCTTTCGCAGCCTCAAGTGTCATCTGGAAGGCTCTCGCCTTCGGCTTTGGTGGAATGCTGGGCTTCGCTGCCTCCTTCTTCTTCGGACAGTCTTTCAAAATGTGCCCCTCTTCATTACAACCAAAACACATCCTTTTGTTGGACGGACACTCATTGGCAAAATGTCCAATTTTTCCACACTTGTAGTAGGTTACTTCCTCACTACATTTTCCAAAATGCTTTTTCTTGCACTTCTCACACCATTTTGCTTCGCCTCCTTTTCCTCCAAACTTTTTCGAATCAGATTTCAAAAATTTTCTTTTCTTGTTGGAACCTAAAGTTCCTTCAAATTTTCTCTTTTTGCCAACATCAATCTTGTCGGCGGTTCTTCCCTTGACCATGTTCTCAACAGACTTAGCAGCCCAAATAGCTGCCTCTAGAGTAGGTGCCTGACGCAATGGCACCACGTACTCCCATGGGAGTCTTTTTGCGTATCGGTCAACCTTTGTCAGCTCATCTGGCACGATGCGCAAAGCAAACTCCATCTTATCGGTGAAAGCGTTTGTGTATTCATCAACTGACATACTGCCTTTTGTCAATGTCAGAAACTTATTCTCCAATTCCAACAGATTTTGAGCCGAGCAGAACTTTCGCTTGAACTGCACCAAGAACTCTGCCCATGAAAATTGCAGTGGCTCATTAGGACTTAAAGTCTTCCCTAGAGTGTTCCACCAACGAACGGCTCCACCTCGGAACTGACGCACTGCATAGGTAGTCTGCAACTTGCCTCTACAGCCACAAGTCATGAAGGCTAACTCCATTTCGGAGATCCAATCCATCACTCCGATCGGGTCCTCCTTTCCAGTGAAGGTCGATGGTTTGCAAGTTAGAAAGTCCTTGTACTTGCATCCCATTCCATCATTCCTTCTGTCATGGTTGTTTTGCCTAACTATCGGTGGGCTGGCTTGACCAACAGACCCACTGAAGTTTCCACCTTCCGAGTGCCCTTCATTTAAATCGGGCTCTTCCACTTGAATTGACAGTTCTTCACGATTATGTTGAAGCAAATGCCTAGTCTCCTCCATTTGACGATCCAACATTGCTTGAATCATCATTTGTACACCAGCCATTGTTATTGGCTCAGGTGCTGCAGCTACAACAGGTATTTGTTCAATCACTGGTGGTTGATTCCTGTTTTCATCAGCATTTCCAACTCCACTTCTTGTTCTCACCATTTTTTATCTACACACCGAATAAGGTGAAATTAGATCCTTATTCACGATATATATTCAAATCATCCTTATCACTCCGAAACGTTTACAAGCTAGTTCTAAATTCGTAGACGTACGCTTAGAATCCTACACACATAAGGTTTCCAGATCCGGTCGGCAACAGACCATAGATCTAAACAAATAATAACATATATGGCAACATATAACATTTAGCACACAAAAGCATTTTAGGCAATTTTTCCTAAAATAAACTAGTGCTCGTGTCTAAATATAACAGACACACATCTCAAAATTTCCACTTAGCATTCTAAGTTTAAGTCTAGAAATCCTACAAATTCCTAGTTCGCTTAAACTAATGCTCTGATACCAACTATGACATCCCCAAAATCACGGCCAAAAAAGACCGGTTTCATTTATGCTTTTAAAATAAATTCAGAGTAAATCCTTTTGATTTAAAAGAGTTGCAGAATTTGTTCCCAAAAACAAAACGTGATAAAATAATATTTACCAAAACATTTCATAAAGAAATGTATTTTCATTATATAATCAAAACTCGGGATGTCATGTTCCTATACAGACCATAAAGCATAAACGATAACAATTACAAGTCATTCAACAAATATATACATATACAGACTTGTAAACAAAACAACTTGATGATTCATCCATCTTATGCCCTTGCGCCACTTCCTATAATACAAATAAACTGAGTGGGTCAGGCTTGGGAGCCTGGTGAGCATATAGGGTTTTCAACCCACAATAAATAATTATATTTAATTCACCAACCAACAATAACCCAATTACCCATTCCCGTTATTCTCGCTTTACGTCCCTAAGACAACTAACATAAGGGACCTAGTCTAAGAATATTTCATCGGGGCGACTACACATGCTTCGGGGGTTCCTCAGCAATATAAGTCAAATAAGGCAACCATCAGGGGGATGGAGTACAGCGAATGAACACCTAAGTTCATTAACACCTACAGGTGGCGAACCTGCTAGCGTTCCACAAGACTGTCTAGAAAAGTCTGTGGTCGTCATCTAAACTCCGCTAGATGACTGAATCAAAAACAACATCGAGGCCTCTCATCTGTTTATCACACGTCAACTACCTACCCATGTTCTACCCAACATATTAATAGATAAAAATATATATTTTTATACATAGTTTAAAACAAGTATAGCATGTTCAATCAATACATATTCCACATAACAGATGAGGCACGCACACACAACACGTATTTCATATACAATAAATCAGATCTATGAGATAGAAGAAAGTGAATATACATTCACACATATAACAACAAAATATACACATAACACGTATTTTATATAAAATACTTCATAATTATGCGTTAGAAGAAAGTAACTACACACTCACTTGATCAGAAGATGATCGGACAGCACTACGGCTTATAGAAGTAGTACTCTTCGGCAGATCTGGAAGATCTTCACAAAAAACTGGACTCCTCGCGGGCAGAGCTTCGACTCGGGAATCGCACTTCTCGGGATCTCGGGAGCGTAAAACTTCCTTCTTAACTTGGATATGAGATACGGGGTGTCGGGATGGCTTCGGGGGTTTAAACGCAGAGCTTCGACGCGAAAAAGAGAAGAATTGAGCAAATATGCCCGAAACTCTCTCATCCTATTTATAGGAGGCTGAGGCCTCGCAGTACGCTGGGCGTACAGCCTTACGCGGGGAGTACGCCTCCGAAATCGTCTCTGCATGCGTCATCCGAAGAACTCGAGTGCGAGGCGTGTCATGCTTCGCTGTACGCTGGGCGTACTTCGGATAAGTCCGATGACTCCCCTTCGGATAATACCGGACTTAATAATTAAATTTATATATTAATTATTTAATAAACTTCAAAAATTCATATCTTCTTCATACGAACTCCGTTTTCGACGTTCTTTATATCCACGCGTAGGTGAGACTACGCTCTACAACTTTCGTTTAGACTTCATCGGTTAATTTTGACTTTATTTTTATTATTTATTTTTAGTAGTCCCAGACAGGAAAACTTCGTTATAAATTCATAACTTCTTCGTCTGACGTCCGTTCTCGCCTAACTTTTCATCGTTTCACTACAATTAACGAGATCTTTGATTCTCGTTTAGATTGTTTCGGCTAAAAACCGCTCGATCTCAAATCGAGTATTCGGGCTGCATACTGCCAAGTCGAAACTAAAAAAAAATCATAACTTTCTCCTACGAAGTCAGATTTGGGCGTTCTTTTTATGCACGCTCTCGGTTTAACGAACTCTACGACTTTCGTTTAGATTACTAAAGCTAGATATCGCTCTATCTTAAATCCATATTTTACGTCATTCGACGTCGTGCCGGTTCTGTCGCGAAACTTCGACAGGTCATAACTTCTTTGTTATAACTCGGATTTCGGCATTCCTTATATCTCCGGAATCCTTGTTTCGATCACTACAACTTTATGTAAAGATATCGGGTTTATATCACACTTTAATTTTTTACGCTTAGTTTTATCATTTATTAATTATACCTTTATAATTAAGTAATAAACACACAAATACACATAATTCACATAGTACTCAAATATTTCATCATTAATACTTCAAAAAGAGTTACAAGGGTTAACCTAGACTATTACATCAACGAAAATGTCTAGCCTGGAAACGCGGGCGTTACATTCAAAGTGGTTCCCCTATTCAACAAACATCACTTTTCCAACAAGAATATCAACCTTTTCCGGCTTTCCAACAACAACAAATGCAACAACAATAACAACAATTTCTAGAACTCCAACAACTACAACAACTCCAATAACAATCGTCACAACAACAACAACCACCAATTTCACAACCACCAAGCTCACAACCACCACTTTCACCGGATTTTGTTCCGGAAATGCAACCTTCACCACCACCTCAACCAAAAAAGAAAAAAGGATAAAAACCGGCCCGACCCACTACCACCCAAGAAAGGGTCCCATTGACAAAAGAAGAAGAAGAAAAGTTAGCGGAGGCATGGGTGGCGGCTTCCGAAGATCCAATTGTAAGAGATAGCCAGCCTTACGGAAGTTTTTGGGAAAAAGTCCGAGCCATTTTTTACGAGTTAATGGAAAGTGAAACTCGAAATGCCGATCAAATTATGTCGAAATGGCGAGATATTCGACTAAAATGCACCGAGTTTGGAGGAATCTACAACAACCTCTTAAACATACGCAAAAGCGGCTCGAACGATTTTGATGTTTTCAAGGCGGCCATGGACCAATTTGAAAAAACAAAGCCAACACGCAAAGCTTTTCCATATATGAAATTGTGGCTAAAATTGAAAGACGCCCCAAAATGGAAAGAACAAACGGAAGGAACTTCCCAATCTTCCGGTTCAAAGCGTTCGAGAAACCCCGATGGAACTTCTCAACAATCGGATGGCCGAACACACATCGACATCAACGACGATCCGATAGATCTTGAAAACGACCAACCTCTTCGTCGGCCCATCGGAAGAAATAAAGCAAAAAAAAGTGGCGTCAACATCTTCGAATTCTAGTGTTATGGATATGTTTGACGATAAATTTGATCGATATGTGCAACTTCAAGAAACAAAGGCCGAGGTGATGACTCGGATGGAACAAAAAATGATCGAAGCACAAACATCATTTCAAGAGGCACAAGAGACACTCCAAACAAAAACCGATATGAAAGTGTTGAAAATGAAAGCAGACAACCTTGAGGATGAAGACTTGGAACTTTTCCAAGCAATGAAAGAGTCGGTTCGAGCCCGACGTAGGCGTAGGGGGTAGTTTATTTTATTTATGGTTGGAATATTTAGTTTTTTTTTAATGTTTTTTTAATTTTTTTTTTTAATTTAACTAATGTAATTTTTATTTTGATTGTTATTTTTATCTTTTTTTTTTTTTAAATTTCAATTAATGTAGTTTTTATTTAATGTAATTTGGTATTTTAATTTAATGAAAAAACTAGTATTAAAAAAATGTTTTTAATGTATTTTTGAATTAAATTTAAATAAAAAAAATAAGGTGGAATGGTGTGTTTAGTGGTAAGTATCCCATGTTAGTGGTAGTGAAATGTGGTGTTGATATGACACCCACCACATACCACAGGTATAACGATGGTCTAACAAATAATAGACATTATGATTAGGCCTAACATCTTAAGCTAATTACATTAAATGGTTATTATTCATTATTAAAGTAATATAACTTATCAAATAAAAACAACTTATATAACTTGTAACAAATCATAATCAATGTTGGATATGGTGGTTTCAATGAATATACGATACATTCCAAAATCTCAAAGAGTAATTATGGATTCAACAGGCAATGTTGTAATATACTTTTGTAAGTCCCTTCTTTGTCCTCATTTGAGTCACCTAAACAAACAAAATTACTATCAATTATATTCATCAAAAACAATAATCTATCAATCGACAACATATGCTTAAAAGCAGTGAAATTATATATGTAGTTATTTCTGTATTAAGCATACCAAATTAAGTAAAAAAGAAATGAACACCTCATAATATAATTTAATCAATTGTTAAAACTTAAAAGTACCTTCATGTTTTCGAGTTCTGAAATGTTGGAAACATGTGTCCCACCACAAGGGCATCCTGGGAAATCACCTAATTTCACAATACGAGGAGTGCTTCCCTGTATAAAAATGCAACATTAAGTGTTGTTAGGAAAAATGATGTTTAAAATATATTTGAGAAAATAAGAGGCACACTTTGCGAAATAGAAGGAAAAAGGATAACCAAGGCCTAAGGGCAAATTGGTAAAAAGTTAGGATAAAATCATCACACCTTGGGAATGTAATCAGGAAGGGCACCACCACATAACATAGCAGCTTCTTCATACGGATAGAGGGCAACAGAAACCTTAATAAAAACATTTGTTCAAAAATAAATGATTTTTATTTTACAAATCATAGTTAAAAAAAAAAAAAGAATATAATATATAAACATACCTTACCTCCCCTTGATATCAAATTATTTGCTTCAAACTCTAACTCCTTCTGCTTACTTTGCAATTCAGACTGAGGAACAGTTCCTTTATATTCAACATATGGCCTAAAAAACCAACTTTTTAATCATATTTACTTGATAGTTTTAAGAAAAAGAAACATAAAAATTTAGCATTTTTTATAAAAATCATACCCATCAGGAAAATGATAGCCTTTTCCTGGCTCCAAATGGCGTAATCCCACCTGTTTCATACATACATCCAATAAATGTCCAGCTGAGTGTAACCTGTAAAAATGGAGTTTCCACATAATTAACATACAGATCAACCGATTATCACTGGATTCCATTTCTAATAGAAACAAATAGCTGTAGAAACTATAGATAGATTATATACAATTATTAAGATCGTTTTACCTAGAATTAAGTTTGCGTCTTGACTCATTAACAGATAGCAGAACCTGAACGCCTCTCTCAAGATCCTCAGCAGTCTTCTCAAAAACCCCATAATGATAAACCTTAAGATGTGCATTTAGGTAAAAACGGAATTCAGATAACAAAAGGGGGAAACCCTAAATCGAAATGGGTAATTTTAAAAACAAATACATACAATGCCATTCTTGGATCGAACGTCTTGAACGATGAATTTGAAGCTAGAAGAGGAGACATCGGTTATGAAACCAGTGTCGGATGGCTGGCCACCACCTTGGGGATGAAAAATGGTGGAATCCAATATCAACGCATGTCTGCCATCGTCACCCTGTTCACGAGAGAATTGGAATTTTTGTTCAGAATATAAGCGAGAGAGGGAGTATATGTACTGATTTCAATTTAAAAAACCTAGGGTTTTGTGGGCGTGAACAGGAAGATGGAAATGAGATGAAAGAACAAACCAGAAAGGAAGAGAGCAGGGTAGCATCGGATTGAAGCTTGGACATATAATGATAGTAGTCAAGCGTGGTTGGAGTTGCAGATGCTAGATGATCATCCATGGCACCAGAAGCTTGATTGAAACACACAGAGAGGGGGATTGGGGTTGGGATTTTAAATGGTGGTGGTCGGAGTCGGAGTCACTGACTTTTCAAGAAGCAGAATTGGTTTTCGCTTGATCTCTGAAGTCACAAATGGCCGGCTCATTTCGTTGGAATTGGGTAGGATGGCCAATTGATCAAAGTGCAAGAACACCCGGAAGTGACCGAAGGGCTATGAAGTCGTCAATGTTATTAAGGGGGTGTTTTGTATAAAAATATTTTTATCTTGTTAGCTTATTGTTTATTGTGGTGGGAATAAGCAGTTTTTTAAAAAAGTGTTTGGATTATCTTATTGTGGTGAGAATAAGCAATAAGCAATAAGCAATAAGCAATAACATTTTTAAATGTTTGGCAAACAAAACAGCTTATATGGGTAAAATGACCAAAAAAGGCTTCCTTTTATATGTTAACATATTTATAATAGCAAATAACAGCAACAACAATTGATGAAGAAAATCAACAATAATCACAGGGCAGTTTCTGGAACAAAAAAAAACACACACAAACACAATCGTGAACAGCATGGTGCATCACCGATTTAAAAAAAAAAAGAAAAAAACACACACAAACAGGGGCATGATGCATCACCGATTAAAAAAAAAGAAAAAAAAACAATCATGTTGCATCACCGATCAAAAAAAAACAAAACAATCATGTTGCATCAAGAATGAAGAACAATCAATGGTTGCAGGGAAATATAGCAGGGAAGAACAGCATCACCGATCAAAAAAAAAAGTTAACTGGATGGTAGGGAAAGATAGCAGCAGAGAAAAAAAAAAAAAGATCAAGAACATACCTGGTTGTCAATGGCCTCCAGGGACGATGGCCAAGGGAGAACAAGAATTGCGATCGGCAGCAACCACTGGTGAAGCAAACGATCGGAAATTGAAGGGTTTATGGGTTTTATGTATTGTTTATTAAAGGGTAATTCGGTAATTTCTGAATCATTAAAAATAAGCAATAAGCAATAAGCATTGCTTTCATAGCTTACTAAAATCAGCTTATTTTGCTTATTCCTACCACAATAAGCTGATTTTTTAAGCATCATATCCAAACACTTAAATTAACTTATTGCGGTGAGAATAAGCAATAAGCTAATAAGCAGTCATTTTTTCCCTATCCAAACACCCCCTAAACGAGTAAGACAAAATTGCAAAAATGGTCCGGATGTAAATACTTGGGTTTTAATCCAAACCTCGAGTTTTTTGGATTCATGGTCTTTTTGGAGTGGTTTGTATGTGAAAATAGTCACCGAATTAAACTTTCGTTAAGTTGTTGTTGTTAACTCCCTCATGTGCCTCCCACATGAGGATATATTTGTCTTTTCACTTCTAAGGGACCATTTTTGCAACTGAAAAAAATATATCCTCGTTTTTTGTTTTAAAATTAATACCTATTTATTTATTTTAATAATTAAAAAAAATAAAAAAGGTCTCTCTCTCTCTCTCTCTCTCTCTCTCTCTCTCTCTCTCTCTCTCTCTCTCTCTCTCTCTCTCTCTCTCTCTCTCTCTCTCTCTCTGGTTTTGACTTTAAGACAAAAAAGATGAATTTTTTTGAGTTATTGATTAATTGTGTTCAATGACACTTAATCTAGGATGTGTTCCTGAAAGAAAATTATAAAGCTAAAGAAGCAGCAACATGCTAAATCACCCAAAATTATCGACGCTCAAAATCAAACACATATTTCCACTTTTGGTCCTTCGTTTTATCCGCCATTAATGGAAAATCAAGTTTCTATAGCTTCATCTTCAGTGTACCCATTATACTGTGACGTCCATTTTCAACCTCGAAACCCGATAATCGGATTTCTGACGACCCATGAAGATTCAAACCGGATAATCGTCGGAAAACCAGTTTTCCAAACAGTTCATGAGCGTTTGGCCCCCTCCATTTACAAGTTTCTCTAGGTTTAATCTTTAAAAAAAAAAAACAAAAACAAAAACTTTTGGTGAAGAACCACAACCGCCATCGTCTCCGGTTAATTGTGATTTATCGCTAAGATTGGGTCTTGTTTCCGGTAGCTACGGATGTGGAAAGGTTTGACTTTGGTCAATGACGTTGACTCGGGTCAGAGGAAGGAGTTCTCTTTCTTCCCGTTGAATTCAGAGGGTGAACATGTTGAGAACTCGGTTTCTGCTGCATTGTTTCCTTGATATTTTTGACGAGTTAAACTAGAGGGAAGGGTAGAGACTTGGTGTTGGATGCAACTTCCACATAGTTGTGGTGATGGGCGTTAAGGGGTTAATAACAACAACTTAACGGAAGTTAAATTCGGGGACCATTTCCACATACAAACCACTCCAAAAAGACTATGAATCCAAAAACCTCGAAGTTTGGACTAAAACCCTAAAATTTTGTATACCACAAGGACCATTTTTGCAATTTTGTCCGAGTAAAATTGTATGTGGTATTTTATAAAGGAGTGGTGCCTTAAATTTTCATTATATATTTGGTTTTATCATTTTTCATATTTGATGTTCATTAAAATCGAAAGTTTATACTATATATTTTTGCATTCCCGCCTTTTAACAGATTACCAAGTTAACATAGGGTTACCTACACATGTGGCGTGCCACATGGCGCTGAATGGGCTGACATAGCGACATATAAACGCTGAGGTGGCATTTTCTCTATTTTAAAAATGAAAGAATATAGGAGGAAAATTTGACGGAAACGGGTTGCAAACTAGTAACCTCCTATGGCGACAGCTGCAAAAACCTAATTGCCTTACAACAACGCTATACCCTTTTTATGATTCTAGTTTTGAAAACTGATACTATATAATGTAGAATACAACGCCGAAAAGTTTTAAATATAATAATTATTATTACCACTACTACTATTTTTATTATTATTATAATTATTATTATTATTATTATTACTATTATATATATATATATATATATATATATATATATATATATATATATATATATATATATATATATATATATATACTAGTTTATAACCCGTGGGCACCACGGATTAGAAAGGTAAAAATAATTTTAATTAAATTATAAGGTAATTATTAAGCTATGATAAAAAAAATTAATAATTTAATAAATTAGGCAATAGATATTTTAAATTATTTTTTTGCTGACATGTGTAAAATGGGGAGTGAATTAGTGGAAATTTAATTAATGAGGAAAAACCTTAGAATTACAAGTGGCAAATAATTAATGTGAAGCTGTAATTGATTGACATGTGGCAAATGTGCTATTCTTTTATTAGGTAGGGATATATATATATATATATATATATATATATATATATATATATATGTATGTATAATATAACATATTTACATATTTATATGTTTTATAAACGTATTTATATGTATTTATATATGTTTATACATTAAAAAAAAACATAATTATATGTATTTATATGTTATAAATGTATAAATCCATATAAAAATGTAAGTTATACATTTAAATACATATTTATAATTATATGTACACTTTCATTCATAATAATAATAATAATAATAATAATAATAAACACCTCGAGCCTGGTATGCAATGCTTACCAATTTCTTGAAACTCTCCAAATTTAAACAAGGATTTGTTGATCCCACTCTATTTCGAAAGAAAGTGGGGGATCATTTGATGCTAGTTCAAATTTATGTAGATAATATTATTTTTTATTCGACTGACCTTTCATTGTCTATAGAATTTGAGCATATGATGAAAAGTCAATTCGAGATTGTCACACCCCAAAACCGAGAACGGCAGAATACGTTCTGGTTGGAAGACATCATGTACAGTATCATAACAATGCATAATAGTAAAAACAAGCAACAACATCCATTGCATTAATATAGTAATTGTAATACAAGCGTGTTCTGTATAGTTTGTTAGACACCAAAAAGTATAATCAAAATAAAGAGGAGTCTTGTATGTGCTCCGTCTCCTCAAAAGTTGCATATGTACCTGTCAACTGATGACCTGAGAATATAAATTATTTTGAAAACGAGTATCAGCATCAAGCTGGTGAGTTCATAAGTATTTAGTGTCATTGCTTGTATAAAAGTGTTTACAATCATGTAATATAAAAGTTGTTATCAAAGTTTTGAAAATAACATGAATCCCTAAAAAAATCCTATATTTTCCAGACTTGAATATTTATAAGTTTGATCATTTTAGTGTGTAAATGTTTTCCCAATAAGACTACCAGTTATAAAAATATAGTTTTAGATTTCATTCTTGTAAAGTAAATGGGAAAAATAATGTTTTATCCCAGCAGTTTTACTGTCGGCTGAATAAAATAGAAATGCAGACTCCAAGTAGTGATAAGTGTACAATACACCTCGGGGAGTCTGTTTTACCTTATATTCTTAATTTATTAATTAGAGGTCCAAATGTGAACTCGTATGTAACCATGCTGATAGACAATCGAGTGGCTGATGACCCTCCAGGTCACACGTAGTGTGGTGACATTTTGTCATCCCTGGGCCTAGTCGGCTCGGACTGTAGCTAGCAGCCGGGATGTGGGAGTGTTTGTCCCATATATATATATATATATATATATATATATATATATATATATATATATATATATACACACACACACATAATGCCCGCTCTCCCTCCAGGAGACTCTGGTTACACGGTAAAGGTACAGTAGAGTTTCATGTAGAGGAATAGTGTGTCACATTCTATTTTAGTGTATTCTCTTGTATTATAGTATAATGTACTTTTTGGTATAGTGTATTGAGTGTTCTCTTGTATAGTATATAGTGTTCTGTTTACATAGTATTTAACATGTATTAACTCATAACAATAGTAATTATAGTGAGCGTCATAGTGATAGTGGTAATGAGCAGTAACCTTAACTATACATATTATAGTTAAATAGAATGTTGGTTGCATGCCTTTGATACACAAAGGTATTGAACTAAGTGAAGACTTTCATATCTATCACAAATATATACAATATATAACTAAGAATTCAACAACAGTCGGACAGATAACAGTATACCCTAAGTCCACAATCAAACAAGAATAGGAAATAAGGCGAGCTATCAGTCCTAAGTCCTTCAAGTCTTACTTATATAAATATATTGGTGTAGATATAGTTTGGAAACAAAGACGTTTAAAAATAGTTTTGAAATAGTTTAATAACAATTTAACATAAAAAAATGCGTTTGGTAATTATTTAAAGTAGTTTTGTTGACAAAGCAGTTAAAAGTATAGAAAATCCTTTTTGGTTGCAAGTTATAAATCACATGTGATTGATACTATAACTTGTTGGATTCAACTTGTATTCCCCCCCCCCCCCCCCATAAAAGCATTTAAAAACATTTGAAAGGTTAATTAAGGGGTATGAACTCACCTGCAGTGAGTGGAGTGGATGAAAATGTCGGGTAGGATGCTAGGTGTCAAGTGAGGACTTGAACACGCACACGAATCCTATGAAATATGTAGTGACACATAATGGTGTCTAATTAGTCATTTAATTACCAATTAAGTAAGTAAAGACCCTCTAATGCATGAAAACACCTTGTTTCAAGTGCTAGGAGTGTTAAGGGTTGCATCTAAGGAGAGTATAGTCTCACTTTGGAGTTTACTCCTCAAATGGTAGTACCTAGGGGTGTTTACGGTTTTTGAACCATATCCCCCATGAGTTTACGGCCGTAAACTCATGGGAGTGGTGTATTTGTGTGCTTTAAGGCTTCATGCTTCACAAAGAAAGGTTCTAAGTTTGATTCAAGGGCTTAGGAAGTGGTTAGGGCATGAATTGCCCACTTTTGTAGTTTACGGTCCTTGGACCATTTTTGGGGAGTTTACTACCGTAAACCCATGAGTTTATGGTAGTAAACTCATGGTTACTCCATCCACTTTGAGTTTTGGGGTTCATAGATCATTCAAGCAAGTTCCTAGTCCATAAGTCATGTTAGAGAGGGAGTTGGGGCATCAAAACACCCTTTTTGGGGTGTTTACGGTTTTGGGAGATCCCCAAACCGTAAACACTTGTTCTTGGGGTTTATTCCATAAATTTTCAAGCATACTAAGAAGATAACTAGATAGGAGGAGTATACTTACTTATATGAAGCTTGTAAGAGGGTTTTAGGACCCAAAAACACTAGTGTGTTCTTGGTGATTTGAAGATGCTTGAAGATCTAAGTAAAAATCAAGATCCATGGATGAAAAATGATGTATAAACACTAGATTTAGTGTTGTATGGACGAATTTAGAGAAGGAAACTTACATTTTTGGTGGATTTGAAGAAGTAAACTTATGATACTTGAGAGAAAAAGCCATGTGTTCTTGAGATGGGAAGTGGAAAAATGAGGACAAGGGTGCAAACTCATGTTATATGCATGAGTTATTGGGAAAAGGGTGTTTACGGCCCAAACACCTCATGTTTGGCCATAAACACGTAGCTAAGGTGTTGGTTGTTCGGTTTGTTACTCCTTACTATTAACGACACTTCCTATTATTTAATCGCTTCACGATAATAAAAATAAAACACCAAATGGACTTAAATCCGGCCAAAAATGTATTAAAATTTCTTTGACTAATATTTGAAGTGTTTGGATGTGGAAATTATACAAATGAAAATTTCGGGTTGTCACAGAGATGAATATGATAGGTAAGATCAATAATTTTCTAGGATTGAATATTCATCAAAGCAAGGATGGAATTTTCATCAATCAAGAGAAGTACTCTCGTAACTTCCTTGAGAAATTTGGCATGATGAATAGCTTGAAATTGAAAGTACCAATGAATGTTGGCACGCGCTTAGGACCTTCATTGGACAAGCTTGTTGTCGACATAAAGTTGTACAGGAAAATGATCGGTTTGTTACTATACTTAACAGCTAGTAGACTTGATATTATGTTTGTTGTTTGCAATTGTGTCAGGTATCAATCGAATCCCAAAGAACCTCATTCAACAGCTCTGAAGAATATCTTTCGATATCTCAAAGGAACTGCGTCGTTGGGATTATGGTACCCTTCGAAGACCGGTTTCTTCATTCAGGTGTTTTCTGATGCAGACCTTGGTGGGTGTCAACTCGACAGGAAAAAGCACTACTGGTGGATGTCAACTTTTGGATAGGAAGCTTGTTAGCTGGCAATCGAAGAAACAAACTTGTGTTTCGATTTCCATAGCAGAAGCAGAATATGTTGTTGGTGCAGCTTGCACTTCTCAGGTCATATGGATACATAGTCAATTTCATGATTATGCAATCAACATGAAAAAGATACCCTTGTATTGCGATTCACAAAGTGCAATACGCATCTTCCATAATCCGGTGTAACATTTGAAGACCAAGCATATAACACTTCGTTATCATTTCATCAAGGATCATGTCGAGGAAGAAAATATAGAGGTTCACTAAAACATCCCAAAAATATGACCCAAAAATATCATTTTGCAAATATTATAAGAAACTATAATCATCCATAGTTAATAAGAAAACCAAGTGTCATGTGTCTCAAAATCTTATATCAAAAACTGTATCAAAAACAATTCAGAAAATATATCAGAGTCTCAATAAATCCCAGGCTGAAATATGTGGTGTGTGTCATGCGATCATCCCAAGCCCTTCCTTTTGCTAGCTAAAATACCTGAAACCAAAACTAAAAAACGTAAGCACGAAGCTTAGTGAGCTCCCCCCAAACTACCACATACCATACAAAGCACATATCACAAATAACATAACTATAAGACTACTCCCAACTGCATCGGGACGAATCCCTACATCGGCTTACCCGGCATCGGACTCCTGTCCGGCATCGGGCTCACCCCAGCATCCGACTGCATCGGGCATCGGGATTGCCCGGACTTCAGGTTTACCCCGACACATACATAACATAATCACATAATCTGCATCGGGCTAGCCCCGGCATCGGACCGTAGTCCGGAACAACAACATATAACACATAAACTAGCATACATCGAACTTGCCCCGAAATACATAATACATGGTATAATGACTAACTTACATCGGGCTTACCCCGGAACACATAACATATTACATAATCATATATACTGCATCGGGCTTGCCCGGCATCGGACCGGAGTCCGGAACACATAAACATGCATGAATCACAAAGACATCAAGCATACATAACTACTTCTCGGGACCGCCCTGACATCGGAACGAAGTCCGGAAACATATAGACTGCATCAGGCTTCGTTCGGAAACATATAGACTGCATCAGGCAAACCCCGACATCGGGCTTACCCCGACATACTCTATTACTTAAACGGGTCGGCATTGGTGCCTTAGACCCGTTCCTACGGGAGGAAAACTCACCTCTCAAATTGGATGCTGAAAACTCGGGCGAGGGTATCTCTATCAGCTGCTCCAATGACTCCCCGACTATTATGACCACAAATAAACACTTAGTCAAAACTGAGAATCCATCCAAGGGTAAAATGACTATTTTACCCCCCTTTGAATTGGACCATGACCGAGGCCCAATCCTTTCTAGTCTTTCCAAACTCACTAAGGCCCATTAAAGTCCTCCAATGGCCCAATTTTCTAAATTGGGCCCAACTCCTCAAATGGGCTTTCCACCCAAACCCAAACTATGCCTTGGGCCCTTAACTGTCTCCTGGTGGCCCATTACGGCCCAACATCTGCTAACCCAAGACCTGGCCCCAAACCGAGGCCCAATAACGTAAAGTCCACAGTCTAAGTGTACGTTGAGTGTACTCTTCTGTACGCTGCGCGTACAACTTGCATGGCTTGTATGCTGCGCGTACTGGCGTGTATGCCCCGTGTACTCCCCTGATATGCCATATTCTTCAAAACTGCTTAATCCTTTAAGACATAACTTCCAAACTTCAGATCTGAGTCTACTAATCCTTCTTAACCCATAAAGTTGATCACTTGGTGGCTTGCACCCCACCAAATGAGATCAAACTTGGAAAAATAGCAGCTATCTTCATGGAAATGGCTAGATCTCTTGTATGGATGCAAATAGGCCTTAAATATTGCAACTTTACTGCTCAAGGGACTTAAATAACTTCATGGGTGGCAACCCAAAGTCTAGAAACGGATTTGCACCATAAAAATCCATTCTTGAAACCAAAAAGGGAAAATATCCATGAGAACCTAGATCTATGATGTAGAAGCACCAAGATGAGAACTTTATACCTTCAATAGGCTAGAAATGATGTAAAACCTCTAGATCAACAAGCTCTTTTCAATCTTTGCTTCTTCTCTAAACACCTTCTTCTTCAAAAACTCCAAAATACTCCTCTAATGGTCATCCAAGCACCAAAATCACTCAAATGAGGGCTAAGGGTCGATTTCTAAGGTTTAGAGGGTGGAGGCTGAAGATATTAGGGTTAGGTTATGAGATAAGGAGCATAAATAGGGTCCAAGACCCTAAAATAGGGTTTAGGTCTGATTGGCGTACGCCTAACGTTCATATGGTACGCCCAGCGTACTCCGAAGAACATTTGCAGCCATCCTGGTCAGTACACCCAGCGTACTCCAAAAGTATGCCCAGCGTACTGCCTTCTTCACTAGTACGCCCATCGTACTCTTTCTGTACGTCCAGCGTACTCGGCTAAGCCTGAAACCACTAAACTTCCGAAGGCCATAACTTCTTTGTTATAAATCCGTTTTCGACGATCCTTATATCCCCGAAAGGGTAACGAGAAGCCCTACACTTCTATCAACTCATATCTTCCTTGAGAGCTTCCCAAAAAAAGCCCATTTTCCACAAAAGCCCAAATTGACACTTTACCGAAATACCCCTAGGCTCCAAAACACAAACCGAACATCCGGATCACTTCTAATACATTAATCGCACCCAAAATGGCCTAGATCTTACCCTTTTCAAAATCCATAATCCTTATGATGATCGGCGTTCAGTCCACAGCCTCAAACTAGGAGTCAATTCAGAACAGGGCGTTACATTCACCTTGTGAAGACGACGGGTCAACTTGCTGACATTTTTACAAAGAATTTGGATGAGAAATCTTTTTTTAAGGATATTGTCTGGATTAGTAATGCTCAATGCAAATGTTTTTCCAAGCTTGTCTTCATTGTGAAATAACGAGGAGTCAAAACCTCGTTGAAGGCTTCAGCTGTTACTATTCATTATTCAACGTTCGACCCCCTTCCCTTTCGAAATCTCTCTGAATAGTTTAGATCCTACTTTGTTGTCTGAGAAGAATTGTTGTTTCGAAGTACTATGCCTAAACTTCGATATTGTTCACTTCGCATGTTTGGTAACATTTTATTGTTTTTATAAACCAAAAATACTAAAAAGATTTTATTTATTTTGTCTTTAATTTTCAAAAACACCAAAAACTCCAAAAATATTTTTACTTTTTTTCCTTAAATTTCAAAAACAAAAATTCCAAAAATATTTTCTTATTTTTGTGTTTTGCATTTCAAAAACAAAAATCCAAAAATATTTTTTTGTTGTTTTTTGTGTTTAACGATTTTATTGTAGTTTTCCATCGGGCTATTGTCATAAAAGCCCTTAATTTTTCATGAAGTATTCGGTTTTACCCTTTTTCATATTTTATGTTCATTAAAACCTAAAGTTTACATATATTTTTCCATTGAGGGTAGCTAGCGAATATGCCCCTTTTCCTTCTTCAACATCTATAAGATACGATCCT
Source organism: Lactuca sativa (assembly GCF_002870075.4). Lineage (NCBI taxonomy): Eukaryota > Viridiplantae > Streptophyta > Magnoliopsida > Asterales > Asteraceae > Lactuca > Lactuca sativa. The sequence goes on from NC_056627.2 coordinate 138,375,927, forward strand.
TCCCATTTAGGTGCCAATTTACCTGTACTAGGATCCTTGGTATTTTGGAATACTTTCCTTAAGACCAAGTCTCCTATCTGGAATCTTCTGACTTTGACATTATTTTCATATACTTTGGTGATCCTTTGTTGATGAGCAGCAATGCAGATCCTGGCAAGATCCCTGAGTTCATGAACAGTGTCAAGATCCTATGATAGGATCCTATCATTGTTCTCTTGATTTTGAAATATATAAATTGCAGTTAGGATCACCACTTCAGTGGGGATCATTGATTCTGCTCCGAACACCAAAGAGTATGGAGTTTGGCATGTGGCCACATTAGAAGTGGCCCTATTTGTCCATAGGACGAAAGGAAGTTCCTCTGCTCATCTTCCTTTCTTTTCATATAGCCTTTTCTTCAAGTTATTAACTATGATTTGTTGCTAGATTCTGCTTGACTATTGGCTTGAGGGTCAACATGGGTGGACATTATCATTTTGATTCCCTAACTTGTGCAAAAGTCCCTAGTCCTCTTGCTTATGAATTTGGATCCATTTTCATATATAATTTCGGCAGGGATCCAAACCTACTCAGGATATTACGTTTGATAAATGACACCACCTCCTTGTCTCTTACTTGAACAAAAGCCTCAACCTCGATCCACTTTGAGAAATAGTCTATCATTACCAGCATGAAGACTTTTCCTTCTGGTGCCTTAGGTAATTTTCCAACTATATCTATCCCCTACTTCATGAATGAAAAAGGGGAGATGATAGGATGTAAATTTTCTATTGTTCGGTGTAGGATATTGCTATGTCTTTGACAAGCATCACATTTTTTAGCATACAAGAAAGAGTCTTTCTTCATGATTGGAGAATAATATCCCATTCTTAACACCTTGGAGCACAAGGATATGCCCCCAATGTGGTTACCATAATCTCTTTCATGTATGTCTTTTAGGACTTCCGTAGCCTCGTGATCTTCTAGGCATCTAAGGTATAGACCCGCCATGGATTTTTTGTATAGCTTACCTTGGATCATCACAAAACGTGAGACCTTTATTTTGAATGACTTCTCACTTTTGTCTTCTTTCAGGATGGTACCATTTTGGAGATATTCCATAATGGATGAAATCCATGATCTTGAGGTTGGGGAAGGATCCTTGATGCTAAGATCCTGATGAGGAAGTTAAGGATCAGGATCTTCAATTGTAGCGATGTTGGTTATTAACTCATCATTGTCGAGATCCTTCGGTCTTTTGGAAGGTCGCTAATTGTTGGGATCATCACATGGATTATCGGGATCCTGGTTTCTAGTGGGATCCTAAGAGAAGATCCTAGAGTGTCTAAAGCATCTACTTCAGCATTGTGTTCTCTAGGAACTTGGTTTAGGCTGAATGCTTCGAGTTTAGAGGTTAATTTTTTTTAGGATCAGGAGCTATAGTGCTAGTCATTCTCCTTTTACTGCATATGATCTATTAAAATGGTTAGTTATTAATAAGAAGTTGAAATATACCTGAAGATCCTTGGCTAGTTGTAGTCCCATGATTAGTGCCTTGTATTCAACCTCTTTATTGGTTTCCTCGAACTTACAACTGACTACTTTGGGGTAGGATGTCCCCCTGTGGAAACTTTAGTATGATCCCTAGTCCAGTTCCTATTTGGTTTGATGCTCCATCTATGAATAATGTCCACCTTCCTGTGTTTTCTTCTTCTAGAAGTCATTTAGTTTCTATTTATACTTCATCTTGTAGATCATTACTGAAGTCAGCCATAAAGTCCGACAGTGCTTGAGACTTTATCACAGATCTTGGCTCATACTTGATGTTGTATGTGCTTAGCTTCACGGACCACTTTTCCATCCTTCCTGACATTTATGGTTTTATTATAACATTCTTAATACGATAATTAGTTCTTACATATATAGGTTGTGTTTCAAAATAGTGTCTCAATTTAGTAGAAGCAGTTACTAACGTAAGTATAAGTTTTTCAAGGTGATATTACTTGGTCTTAGGATCCAAGAGACTTTTACTTACATAGTAGATGGGATGTTGGTCCCCATTAAGATCCTTAGCTAAGAATTCACTCATCGCGTTTGAGGATACTGAAAGGTAGAGAAGAAGTGGTTCTCCATCTAATGGTTTTACCAATAGGGGTGCTGAAGTTAGGTATCTTTTAAGTTCCTAGAGGGCATCATGGTGCTCCTTAGTCCACTCAAACCATTTATTTTTCTTTAAGATGTCATAGAAAGGTTGCATCTTTCTGAGGATCTTGAGATGAATCTGTTTAAGGATGCCACTCTTCTTGTTAGTCTTTGAATAACCTTTGTCGAGGATGGGGATCTTAGATCAATGATTTCTTTGATTTTCTCAAGACTTGCTTCAATTCCTCTTTTGGTCACCATTTACCCAAGGAACTTGCATGGTATCATTCCAAAGCGACACTTGGAGGGGTTCAACTTCATGTTATACTCGTCCAGTATGTCGAAGGCTCGTTCAAGATCCTTGAGATGGTTTTCATCTTTCTTTGACTTGACCACCATGCCATTAATGTAGACTTCCATGGTGTCCCCTAGTTTTTCTTTGAAAATATTGTTAACTAGCCTTCAATATGTTTCAACTACATTTTTAAGACCAAATGGCATGACAATATAACAATATATACATGTTGGGTTTATGAATGTTGTATCCTCTTGGTCAGATGGTTCGATTTGGATTTTTTGGAACCCTGCTGATGCTTTGGCGTCTATCATGGAGTCTATGTGTGGTAGAGGGAAAGGATCCTTGGGAAAAGCCTTGTTCAGATCCGTATAATCCACACATACTCTCCATTTTCCATTCTTCTTTTGTACTACGGCCATGTTGGTTAGCCACTTTGGGAACTTCACTTCCTTGATCATTGTTGTTTTAAGAAGTTTTTCTACATCTTCTTGTATGATTTAGTTTCTCTCTAGTGCGAACTTCCTTCTCTTTTTGTGTATTGGTCTTAAATAAGGATCATGTTAAGTTTATACGTTATTAAATTTTTGTCTATACCTGCCATGTCCTCGTGTTTCCATGCAAATGTCTTTCTTCTAGCTCTGAGGATCTTTATTAGTTCTTGTTCGGTTGGTTCTGGTATTAAGGATCCTATGAGAACTTTAACATCAGGATCTTCAAGGTTCAGGGGCACTTATCTTGGTATTGCTGATGATTTCATCGAGGTCTTGTAGCCCTCTTTGGATTCTTGTTGATCGCCTGTGATCTTCACTGTCCCCCATGGGGTGGGCATCCTTACACATTAATGGTATTTTGTTGGGACTACCTTCATTTTGTGGATCCATGGTTTACCTAAAATAACATTATAAGAGGATAATGTATCTATTACACAAAAAGGTTGCATAGAGTTTACCCCCTCAATGTAGATAGGTAGCTTTATTTCGCCGATCATATGTTTTGTTTCGCTGCCGAATCCTATTAATATTGAGGATCTTTTGATTATTTCATACTCTGGGATGTTCATTAATTTTAAAGCATCCAAGATTATAATGTTAACTGAGGATCCTCTGTCGACAAGGATCCCTCTGAAGAAATGATTGGCGATGTAAAGAGTGATCACCAATCTGTCATGGTGAGGATCATTGACATCTTGTCTATTTGCTTTGTCAAAGGTGATATCCTTCTCATTTGTGACTGACGCATTCTTTTGTGGCCTTTCTTCTTTCTCTGTTTTTAACACCTTAGCATTCCTTTTTGCTACAAAATAAGAGGTATCACAAATGTAAGATCCTCCAGAGATCACATTGATTACCTTGGCGTCAGCAAGAGGGGATCCTGGCTTATCGAGGGTCTTCTAAGGATCCTAATCTTTCTCTTTGGATCTTTCCTTTCTTCTTCCAAGGATTTCTTTGAGATATCCTTTGCCTAATAGGTAGTTGATCTCCTTCCTGAGGGCTATGCAATCTTATGTGACATGACTAAAGTCTTCATGGTATGCACACCATTTGGATTTGTCTTTCCAAGTGGTGGATTTTTATCATTCCCTTGGACATCTTGTTTTGTTGCCAAGATCATACATAGCAAATATTTGTTAGGTGCATTTTATGCACCATTGAAGCATGTTTAATTAACTCTTTTGCATTTCACTTTAGTAATAATCCATGCATTTTACTTGTTTTGGGACAAAACTTGGCACACTTTATTTCCACACTTTTTATGCCATTTTAGGTGGTTCTGGAGGTTGGAGATGAATCAGGATGGTGAAAAAGGGTCGGAAACAAAGATGCGGATTTTTCGGAGCAAAATTGAAGAAAACAAGAATTTTTCACAGAAGAGTTGACATGAGTCGTGTCTCTTTTGACACGGGCCGTGTCAAATGGTTTATCAACGTACATTGGTTGCGGATTATAAAATTTTCCAACTTTTGAGTGACACGGGGCCGTGGCATATCTTCACAATTTGACACGGGGTCGTGTCTGTCGCATAACTTCCTGGCCCAGTTTTCTTTTATGATCTAATTTCAGGATTTTTAGCCAAAAAAGAGACTCTCTTTCACTCCAGGCGACCAAGGACGACTCTTAGAAGAAGTTTTTAGTTTATATCTTGAAGAAGATCATTTAGAAACATTTTAATTTCATCTTTGTAAGCACTTTAGTAATTTAATTTCCTTTCCAGACTTGTTAATCTTGTTCTTGTCATGTGTGGCTAGAACCCTAGACTCTCCAACTTTATGTATTGACTATTGTGTGTGATTTCAATCATGTGATTTGGTGTTTGTTTCTAAATGAATTTGATTTTGTTTCAATTGAAAGTTTGATTTCAATTCTAGTTCTTATTGGTCATTTGAGTTAGGGTTAAATCATCCAAGTTATCTATTGTGCAAAATCCGTGTTTTGTAAAATAGAACAAGTAACAAGCACTAAATTGAATTCATTTGAATAAATATATTGTAAATCAAATTCACACATTCTTACACTTCCGAGCTTGTGAGGAGTATTAAATGTTTTTGGGAATATTCACACAAAATATAATGCAATCTCTCCATTTAATTCTAAGAGCTTGTTTATATTATACTGGTAAGGTTAGGATTAATCAAAGAGTTTATTTTGGTTAATCAATATGGTGAATGAGAGGTGCTAGAGCTTGTTAGAATTTCCAAGTACCAACTTAGATAGATTTGAACACATTTCATTTCATTTATGGAATCACATTACTAATTTGTCTTGCATAGAGTTGGAGTACTTATAAATCCTGAATTTATTTTAGTTAATTAATTGTTTACTCATTACTTTAGTCTTTTGTTTAAATCAGTGCATATAAACTCCCCCATTCTTGTTACCATATTTGTATCTTATGCAAAAAGGTATAAGCCATTGTTCCGTGTCTCTGTGGATCGACCCTACTTACCTTGCATTACATTTTTAGTGCAAAGTAGTAGTGTTTTTTGAGTCCTTTTGTACCCCTTAATTTGGTGGGTTTGACACACCTAACAAATCGGCGCCATTGCCGGGGACACGGTGTTACTAATTGTTTATGCCTAGATCTTTCCGTACAAGTAGACCACTACCAATTGACTCGGAGATAGAGAAGACTGCAAATAGTTACGGAAGCAAGCAATGCTTCGTAAGAGGCAACTGGGTTCCGTGACTTCTTCATCATCTACCCCTCCGGTCATTAACATTTGGGAGGATATACCCCTCTCAAGTGTATCCGCACCCGAAACAGAAAGCCTAGCAATCTCACCTCAACCATTCTCACCCATAAATACCACTCCACCCTCTTCACCTGTTCATAATATCCCAAACACTACACCCATAGAAACTTCAACCACTACTCACACAATGGGAGATAACCATGGAGGGAATCCACCACCTGAGAAAACCCTTCACCAATGGGCAAGGCAAGAGGTTACTCAACAACCTCTTTGCATGACATATCTGGCAGCCACCAACCTAGAACTAAAATCCGGGCTCATCTACTTACTCCCAACTTTTAGAGGTTTGGAAAATGAAGATCCTTATAAGTTCCTCACTGAGCTCCATGTTGTGTGTGTGAGCATGAAACCACACTAAGGATGAGAATTTGGCCCGAAAAACCCAAACCGAATCGAAAACCGAATCGAACCGAACTGAATTAGACCCGAATAAGCAATTCGATTCGGTTTTCGGGTATCTTTATAAGGCTTATTCGGGTTTTGGGTAATTCGGTCCGGGTTACCCGAATAAGGGCTTATTCGGTCCAAAATACCCGAACCGAATATGAAAACTGAAAAGTCACGATTTTTTTTGCCCTTCACGATTCCTTATTCGGTTTGAATGTGTTCTGTCGACTCGATCAAAACATACGATCGCTACCCCAAAAAAACCCACGTAATACACCAAAAGAAAATCAAGGAAATTGGATTCCATATTTCACCAAATCGAGTCTGAGTAGTCGACGACATCTCCTTGGCATTAATCCTTGCTTGCGATATTAGTTTTTGATCGACACAGTTGCGAACTTGCGGCTGCTACCTTCCTACTTGCGATAACTTGGTCCCTGGAGGTCCTGGGCTCATTGATCGATCATCAATACTCCATTCAAGTCATGGAAAATTGGGTTCCAAATCAAGAAACTCAAGTAAGTATTTGTATCTTAATCTACTACTCAATCTTTCATTGTGTTATTATGAATGTTATCAATTGAAACTTGAGTGTGTTATGTTAACAGTTAACATTTTCTCTATGTATGTTATCCTTGAATGAGAACCTTGAATTAGAGAATTTAATGTAGAAAACAACCATATTTGTTCTTTTACTTGTTTCATTCCATTATATTAAAATGATTTTGTTATTGTGCTTTAGATTGATGATGAAGATGTGTTTGTTGATAACACTCAAGTTGAAGGAACAAGTCAAGCAACAAAGCCGAAGAAAAGGAAATATGTCCAAAGGGCGACTTGTTGGGTCGATTATGATGTAATTCATATTAAAAAAGTTAGATATAGCAAATGCAAAAAGTGTGGAACTTTGCTCAAAACCGAATCCGGCAGAAATGGTACTTCTAGTATGATTAGGCATACAGAAAGATGTAGAATGAACCCAAAAAATTTAGAAAAAAAAGTAGAAAACCAAACCACTTTAAATTTCAAAAAAAATTGAAAATGGGGAGAATAGTATTGGGACTTGGAAACATGATGAGAAAAGAATAAAAAAAAGCAATGTTAAACTTATTTGTAGTTGGAGAATTACCGTTCAAGTTTGTAGAGAATGAATCATTTATTGAGTATACAAATGCATTAAACGGAAAAGTAGTTTTGCCATGTAGAACCACAATTTCAAATAGAGTCATCGATTTCTATCTTGAAGAAAAGGCTAAGTTGTTTAAGTTCTTTAGTAATCCCTTAAGTAATGTGCATTTGACCACCGATTGTTGGACAAGCTCATGTCAAAGGTCAAGCTATATGGTGGTCATGGCCCACTTTATTGATGAAGATTGGGTCATGCACAAAAGAATTATCAACTTTAAATCTCAAGATAGTCATAAGGGAGAAGACATTGGGCGCACGTTGTTGACTTGTCTTCAAGAGTAGGGTATAACTAACGTAATGACCAAAACCGTAGACAATGCTAGTTCGAATGATAAAGCAATCGAAATTCTAAAGAAAAACCTACCAAACTTGTATGATGGGGGGAAACAATTACACGTAAGGTGTATGGCCCACATCCTTAACCTTATTGTTAGGGATGAGTTTGATCAACACCAATCTAGTATCAAGTGCATGCAAAATGCCGTTAAATACATTAGGAATTCTACACAACGGATTCAAAGGTTCAAAGAATGCATGAAAGAACTAAATGTGGAATCCAAGAAATTTTTGTGTAATGATAGCCCAACCCGATGGAACTCCACATACGATTTGTTGAAGATTGCGGTGGAGTTGGAGAATGTTTTTGGCATGTTTGAAGTCAAAGGTAATTTCATATTCCATTCCATTGTTTTTTTTTTTAAATTTCAGCATGTTTGGAATTTTTTAGCCAACTTTGGATTATCATAACGTCTTCGTTATTTGTCGGATTAGCCCAATTATTTTTCTAGCTTATAGTTCACAATTTAAACTACAGTTTAGACTATTTAAATGCGTTATTTGGTTATATATTCAGTGAGATAAAGGCCTCTAAACATAGGGTAAAAAAGCTGAGTTTATTAGTTTCAGCATGTTTGGAATTTTTTAGCCAACTTTGAACTGTCATAACGTCTTTGTTATTTGTTGGATTAGCCCATTTTTTTTCCAGCTTGTAGTTCACAATTTAAACTACAGTTTAGACTATTTAAATGCATTATTTAGTTATATATTTAGTGAGATACAGGCCTCTAAACATAGGGTATTAAAGCTGAGTTTATTTGTTTCAACATGTTTGGAATTTTTTAGCCAACTTTGAACTGTCATAACGTCATCGTTATTTGTTGGATTAGCCCAATTTTTTTTCCAGCTTGTAGTTCACAATTTAAACTACAGTTTAGACTATTTAAATGCATTATTTGGTTATATATTCAGTGAGATACAGGCCTCTAAACATGGCGTAGTAAAGCTGTTTTTTTTTTTCAAAAAAAATACTAACATTTACTTTCTTATAATAGATCCTACATATGTTCGATATGTTTTGACCCCCACAAAAGAAGATTTCAACATTTGTAGAGCTATGGTTGGATTTCTCGAGAAATTCAAAGTGAAAACCGACATAGTATCGACGTCAACAAAACCGATGACACATCGTTTTTTGGAGAAATATGTGATGTGTACAAACACATTAAGGAATGGGCGGCTAGTCCCCAATTTTGTTTGATCGGGAAGGACATGATTGACAAATACGATAAGTATTGGGGCGACCTTGAAAAATTAAACGATTTTTTGTACTTTGCGGTCGTATTAGATCTACGGTTCAAGTTTGATTTTCTTCAACAAGCCTTTGAGAAGTTGATTAAGTTGAAGAATACACAAAAAGATCTCATGCTCAACTCGGAAGTCATTTTGAAGGCTAAGGCCTTAATACGGGGTCTTCAACAAAGATTTGAGAATTTTTTAATTTCTACAAATCAAAGTTTGACAATACCGACTCTTCTCAAAATCAAACACACGGTCATGAAGATGTAGTTGTGATTGATGATGAAAATGACTTCATGAGTGATTTAATAGTGCAAACTGATTACCCATCAACATCAATGGAAACGGAGTTGACACGATACCTAAACAAGCAGTTAGTTAAATACAATAAAGATTTTGATATTCTACTTTGGTGGAAACACAATGCATCTCGTTACCCTATTGTATCCCGTATGGCGAAAGGTATAACTTTATTATTTGTATACTTTTTTAAAAAAATTATTTTAACATTTTCTATGTTTATGTTGATAGATATTTTGGGACTTCAAATCTCTACTGTGGCGTCAGAGGCGACGTTTAGTACAAGCGGGCGGATATTGGATCAATATCGAACAAATTTGTCTGCAAATATAGTAGAGGCTTTGGTTTGCACCCAAGATTGGGTAAGGAAATCAAGAAAGCCAATTGTGGACAACATTGATGACATTTTGAAAGACGATGAGGTCGCGAAATCTTTAGAAGAGGCGATAAACAATAGAGATGGAAAGGGAAAACAACCAATTAATATTCCCGGATAGTTAATTCGTGTTTGAAAAATGTTATTTTGGATATGGTTAAAAACTTAATGTTTAGATTTTTGGATGTTTTGGGTGTTTTTAAGATTTTGGATATGGTTAAAAACTTGATGTTTAGATTCCCGAATAACTATATCTTAAGATTTTGGTGTTTGTATTTTTCATTTTAATCAAGAATAGTTAATCCATGTTATCCGTGTTTATATTCTGAGTACACAAATTCTAACTTTTTTTGCACCTTTGGAACAATTATATATACTTTGTATTATTTTTAATTAACAAATTTGTTTCTTTAAAAGATTTGTTATGAAATCATAAAATACAAAAGTCATACAAAATACAATAGTTATAATCACATTGTAAATGTTAATTGGGTTATTTGGGTTATTCGGGTTATACAATAATAATAGGGTATTAATCATCTTGTACATGTTATTTGGGTTATTCGGGCCGGAACCGAACCGAACCGAATAAAACCCGAACCGAACCGAACCCGTATTGCTTATTTGGTTCGGTTTTCGTTCATACAAATACCCTTATTCGGTTTTCGGGTTATTCGGGTTCGGGTCGGTTCAATTCGGTTTTGGCCCGAATAACATCCCTAAACCACACAATATCACAGAGGATCAAATCAAGCTTAGGGCATTCCCCTTTGCGGTGCAAGATGCAGCAAAAGATTGGCTTTATGACCTCCCACCGGGGACGGTTAATACATGGGTAGATCTTGCACGGTTGTTTCTAGAGAAGTATTTCCCATAAATGAAAGCTTCCACCTTACGTAGAGAAATTATCGACATCAAGCAGAAAAAGAATGAAGCCTTACGTACCTATTAGGAAAGGTTCAAGAAGTTATGCACCCGGTGCCCAAAACATGGAATTTTTTAATACAACCTTCTTCAATACCTTTGTGAAGGCATGTTGCCATGGGAAAGGAGGCTTCTTAATGCTTCAAGTGGAGGAGCTATTGTGGACAAGACCCTAACCGAAATTCAAGAATTGATAAAAAATATGGCTGAAGATTCAAAGCACACTTCTCAAGAAGAGAGGTGGTACACGGATGCACCTTGAGTTGTAAAAGAAGTCCAAAATCCTCAATTTGAAGCTCAATTATCCGAGCTTACAAAAGTGGTAATGATGCTAGCAAAAGACAAAGGTGTGCAACCCACACCCCGCCCTTACGGTATTTGCAGTCAAGTGGGACACCCAACCGATATGTGCCCACAACTTCAAGAAAAAGATTATGAAGAAGCAAAAGTCATGGGAGGCTACTCCGGGTCAAATCAAAGATGATATGAGCAACCACGAGGTGATCAAAGATGGAACAACAATCAAGGTTGGGGAGGAAATCAACAGGGAATTTATCAACCAAGTCAACCACATCAATACCAACAAAGACCACCTTTTCCACTACAGAACTTTCAGCCAAGGCAGCCACAACACCCTCCTCAACAAGCGGGTTCATCAAGTATGTGCCTAGAGGACAGAGTGAAGAGTTTGGCAACTAGTACACAAGCTTTCCAACAAGAAACAAAAGCAATCATAAAGAACTTTGAGCAACAAGTTTCACAGCTTGCTACTTCCGTAAGCAAACTAGAATCTCAAGGAAAGTTTCCAGCCCTAACAGAAACGAACCCAAGGTACAACGTGTGTGCCATCACATTGAGAGGCGGAAAAGAGTTACAATGGTCCAAAAGTGTCGGTTGATCAAGAGGAAGAAGAAATAGTGGTCGAAGAGGCAAACCAAGAAGAAAAGAAAGAAGATAAAACAACCGAATAGAAGCCCTTCGTGATTGAATCTAAAGCCACACATGCTCCATTTCCTGAAAGATTAAAGAGCACGAAGAAACGGGAGGAGAGTGAGATCATGCAAATGTTCAAAAAGTTCAAATCAACATCCCACTCCTCGAGGCCATCAAGAAGGTACCTAGATATACAAGGTTCCTTAAGGATCTTTGTGTATCTAAAAAGAAAATAAAAGGAAACCAAACTATAACAGTCGGGGAAAATGTATCCGCGGTTTTGCAAAAGAGGATGCCCCCGAAGTGCAAGGATCCCGGTGTGTTTATCGTGCCTTGTAAATTGGGGAATCTTTATGTACCTCGAGCCATGCTCGATCTAGGTGCATCTATAAATGTCCTACCATATTCTATTTTTAAATCAACTGGTGTAGGAACATTGAGCAAAACCGGTGTGATTATCCAACTTGTCGACCGGTCAATAGTACACCCAAAAGGTGTACTAGAGGACGTGTTGGTGCAAGTCAATGAATTTGTTTTCCCGCATGATTTTTATGTTCTAGATATAGGAGATGATGACTCTCACTACTAGAAAAAAGGCCTTTTACGACGCGCAAAATACGACGCTCATTGATCTATGTTACGCAAAGGAGAGTGACATTAGAAAAATGTCATCTCTTCAAAAAATTTAAGGATAGAAGACACGCATTATTGCGCGCCCTTAAATTAGTGTCTAAAAAAAAACACGGAGGGCACCTATAATAAAATGCGCGTCGTCTAAGGATGTCGCTTTATAATTTTTAATGGAACGCGCGTTCCATCCTTTAACAGTAGGGGGAAATGAAATTCTGAAAAAATTAAAAATCCCGCCTTCCTTTTTTTCTCCTTTCCCTCTTGCCTTGGACGCTCCTTCCTTCCCCCTCCCGACATTGACTGCTGCTTACTTAGCTTCTTCCCTCACTTCTACCTACTGGAACCACCATATCTCCCACTCGATGTTGAAATTGTTAGAAAAAGCCCTAATTATACTCTCAAGTCTAAATACAGAAAAAATAGAAGATGGTGAAGAAGTAGCAGTAGAGGAAGTGGAGGATGAACAGTCGAAAATGGAAGGAATGGCATCAATAGCGTTGTTACTAGATGGGTCAATCTCGGGTCATTTTGTTCAGCTTCCCGAGTCCGTTTATTACCAGATGGGTCAATCTCATCTTTTTGTCTCGACTTCATATCTCTCTGTAAAGCAAGCGACGACTTCATATCAAAAGTGGAGGTGGAAGCCTAAAGACTGTAATTTGCCAAAGTAAGCATACCTGAAACGTGAAATTGGCAAATTGGATTGCACAGAAACGCGATTGGGATCGGGAATTTTGGTTTTGGAACGCCGATTTGTGAAATTGGGATCAGCACATCCTTTTGAATCGGTTTGTCTTCCTTTACCTCTGTACTCTCACTCACTCTCTCTCTCTCTCTCTCTAAGCCCTAAGCTGCCACCATCAATAATAAAATAGTTCGATCAAGTTTAGTTCAATTCCTGATCATCGATTTGAAATTCTATTTCTGATATGACCTTCTGTGAACGAACTAATACACTTTAGGATTAGGGTTTAGTAATGGGATTCCTTCGTTTTTGTTAGGGCGATGTGAGTAATGAACCAAGGAGAAACACACAACAATGTAATCAAGAAGAAGATGTTCCAGTCTTGGTTGATGCAATACACCAGGGCGTACTGTTACAAATACACCAGGGCGTACTGTTAATAGAGGAAAATAATTGTTAACACAGGAACTTTTTCTTGTTTATTAACAGCATGGATGATGATGATGGTGATGGAGAACCAGAAAGTGCAAGCCTTTGCAATCCCTACGGGTCCAACTTGGGCGTTTTACAGTTGGAAGTGTTTTGTTTTGTGTGACTTATATGTTAATATTGGCAGGTGAAGAATCTCAGAATGGAAACAATATGCATGGTTGTCAAAATGGAGGGCCAAATCATTCAATGGCGATTGTGCCAATATCAGGTCCAGGAAGTGTTGTAGGTGGTCCCAGCACAGGCACAAATTTAAATATTGGTATGGAGCAAATTCAAATTAAAATTCATCCTACTCTCTCATATTCATATTCCTGCAATTCGTGGAAAGGTAACTTGTGCTCCAGTTTCAGGGGGAATGCTTGCTGCTGCTGGCTCAAGGGAAACCATTCAGCCACAGATCTGGCTACAGGTCTTGTTTTGTTTTATAACTTCGTTTTATCCTGTTATTAGTATAATTTTGGATCATTAGTAAAATTGTTATTTCAGGATGAAAGGGAGCTAAAGAGGCAGAGAAGGAAGCAATCCAATAGGGAATCTGCTCGCAGATCCAGATTACACAAACAGGTACTAAGAAACCGTTTCCCTTTCAGAAAGAAATAGTAGCAATTTAGGAAAGGAAGAAATGAAAGTAGGATGCTTGCTATATTTAATCCTAATTGATTGATGTACTGCAAAGTGACATCACACCTAGTTAGTTGGTTTGGTTCATAAATAAACAGAGCTTTCAGATTCCAGTAAGCATTCTGGGAATCTTCTTCAAGAACATGAATATTCTTGAAAGGATTCTGAGTATAATGTGAACTGAAACTTGGCAAGATTGTGAAAATTTAAAAAAAAAGTGACTCCACGACATTGGTTTTCTGATACTCGTGTTGGTTTTGGTTGCAGTTGTCAGGGTTCACAAAGCTGTAATGGAAATCTTAGGATTCAGGGCAGAAAATCAAGATTCAGTCACCAAAAATCTATCTCTTGCGTTTCAGGGAGCCCAAATGATGATCAAATCCAGGGGCATATGCGTCTTGTTTCAAAGTATGCATTGAGGAGGATCAGATGATAGTTTCATTCACATTATCAAAAGACAATAAGTATCTTCTTGTTAGTCTCGTGAATGAAGAGTTACATCTTTGGAACATCCAGGGGCATATTCGTCTTTGGAACACTTGATCTTTTATTTGGTGGAATTGCTCGTATCCTGCGTACTTTTTTTTTCCATTATTAAGAAGTTCAACCAATTTTTGGTCAGGTATGTCTTCATTTAAAAGATTATAATTTCTTCAAAAACATGTGTGCTTTAAAAAGGAACAATGGTGAAGTTGAATATTTGTTATGTAGGATGGGAGTCTTTGATTTGTTCTGTGAAGAACATCATTGCAAATGGTAGTAAAGAGGTTTCCCTTGCTGCAGTAGGGTGTTTGCAAATGGGGCTAACATGAAACAACAGTTTCAACTAATAAATTGATTTGCACCATAATTTCTTTTTAACAAAACATGTTTATAAGTTATATAGCAATCTGTTCACAACAGAAACCATTTCATTTTCATAAAAAGCCTGCTCCACTTAGCAACCTCACTGTTTCATTAGGAATGATAACATTAGGATTCCTAACAGTAACAGGTGGATATGTTTTGCTATGAACTGATTTGTAAGATTCATTGACCTGAAGACTAAGGGCCCTCATTGTTGGAAGTATTGGAGAGTTTTTATCAGCTGCTTTGCTGCCTCCAGAGCCATTAGCTGTAAGTGTTAACAGTTCTTGATGACTTGAATCTTAGTGAATGATTCAAATTGCTAAATGATAGAACTTTAATTTGTTCTAGGTCCAAAATGTTGTGGATTTTTCAAAGATGATTGGAGCATTAGATGTAAATGAAAATCTTACACATCTTGGTTAGTTTATATTAATATATTTATAAAAGTTTATTTCCTAAGATTATCTTTTCTCATTTTTTCAAAATATACGTAAATATCTGGTAATGCTTCCATTGGATCCGAAATTAGGGAAAATGCTAATAATGGGTGCTTTTTTTTTCGTTGCTTTGATCATATTCTTACAATTGTTGCTGGACTTAGTGTCAGGGATCATTTTCTTTTGCCTCAAGAGAACAAAGACGTGAGTAATCCAGCTACTTTCACACAAGGGCATTTTGGTCTTTTCCTGATATCTTTTGTATGTCTATTTCAGCAAGCTAGTACAACAAAATCAATATTTTCTGCAAAGGATTACAATGATCATATGGCACTTGTGTGTGAATATGAAGGATGGAAAGAAGCTGAAAGAGAAGGATATGCTTATAAATATTGCTGGAGGAATTTCCTTTATGCTCAAACACTTCAAGCTATACATTCTTTAAGGAATTGTTTATCCATATTTTAAAAGATGCTCAATTACTTGAGACTAAATCGGGGATTAGCAACAGATTAAGTCATAATCAATCATCGGTTAGCGCCATTATATGCTCAGGCCTTTTTCCTAGCATTGCATCTGTAGTGGTATGTATGCTTAATGCTTATTTATTTAATTTACAATTTACAATACAATTGATAGATATATGAATCCATATGTTACTTAATTTTGTTTTTTTTTATTTTTAATATGTGCAGCATAGGGAGACATCAATGTCCTTCAAAACTATAGATGATGTCCAAGTCTTACTCTATGCAGTAAGTATTAAAGAAATAGCAATGCACTTTCATTCATTTGTTTCATATTTTTTTCACATTTCTCTAATGATATTTTTCCTTGAGTCATAGAATGATTGGCTCATATCTTGTTTTTTGATATTTATACACAGTTTTTTTCTTACGTCGGTGGTGGCGAAGTTCAAGATTAAGGGAGACTTGTAATCATGTTTGGCTTTCCTTTCCAGTAAGAAACAGAGTTGTATGATTATTTGTTAGTTTTATAGGAATGTATAACACATGTTAGCAATGTATTATTTTTGTTTAACATTTGAATGATTTTTTGTATGACATTATAATTTGTGCAATTTATTTTATATTATGCAATGGATTGTATTTTTTGTATATGGTATTTTATTTCTGTTATAAGAAATTAAATGAAATTTTAATTTAAAAATTAATAAATATATAAATTTATTTTTTTTTAAACATTTAAATTTACGATACGCAAAAATGTATGTCATCTTCATTTATGACATGGCCTTTCTTGACAGGGGCTTTCTTGATACGCATTGCGTGTCATTAACACGCGCGTCGTAAGGTTACGACACGTGAATGCGTGTCGTCTTCCTTTATGACAAGGCCTTCCTTGATACGCATTGCGTGTCGTAACCGCGCGTCGTAAATGCGCGTCGTAAATGCGCGTCGTCTATAGATGACGCGCAAAAGCGCGTCGTCTCTCTTTATGACAGGGCCTTCCTTGACACGCATTTGCGCGTCGTCTGAGCGTTTTACGACGCGCAATGAGCGTCGTAAAAGGCCTTTTTTCTAGTAGTGTCTCCAAATTCAAGTTCCATACTTTTGGGTAGACCTTTTCTTAAAACTTCTAAAACAAAAAATTATGTCTATAACGGAACTTTAACTATATAATTTGATGGTGAAGTTATCAACTTCAATATTCATGAAGCAAAAAAGGTTCCTTCTGATGTTCAATCTATCAATCTTGTGAATATGATCTAGCCCTAAAATAAAAAAGGTTTAAACTTGTCTAACAATGAAGTTCTAGATTTAGTTTTGTAACGAAAACTAGACAGCAGCAAAGCCAAAGAACTTGCAAAGGAGTTCGATATAAATAACGAGGTGTTGGAGATTTTGGAGTTTACTAATGACAAGAAGCATATGAGAAGGTTGATGTGTTGGAAAGGACCACATACTTAGAATGAAGCACATTCAGGGGCTAAGTCGAGCTAACGACTTAAAACAATGGCAGCTAACCGGGAGGCAACCCGGGGGTATTTTTGTCATTTTTTCATTTTTCGCATTTCATCGTTTTAATTGTTCCAAATGACTTTTCAGCTTTCATATAATTATCAATGAGTTTCCAAAACAGAAAAAATGAATTTCGATTACCGGAAGGTGCCAAAACCGAAAATCGCAAAAATTTACACAACGTTTGACACGACCCGTGTCGTTTTTGACCACATTTGACACGAGGCCGTGTCCAAAAGTTAGTCAAAAAAATCTTAAGTCTGGGAATGACACGGGGCCGTGTCATTTTGCCTTCTTCTGACACGGGGCCGTGTCCGACGCACTGTAAGGTTAAAACATATCGGATTTTGCTCATTTTTTCACCACACCCACTACATTCACTCGTTTTCTCACCACTTTTCTTCCTTAAAACCGATTTCACTCTTAAACCACCTTATATTCCTCGATTCCAAGTGAAATCTTCTCCCAAGTTATCAAATTTCTTTCCCTACACTTCATCTTCTTCATCTTGAAGCTCTTTGTTGGACCTTTCATGGTGAATTCGGGTTTTTCTCACAAACCCTAGGTCTGGAAATTGACCATTAATTGTGTTAATTTGCTTGCTTTGTTTTGTAGGATAAGCTTAGGGAGGACAAAGGATGAATCTTCACCACAAAAGTCACACATTCAAGCATAAATCCGGTATACTCCTTCCAATACTTATTTAGTTTCTTGAAATTGTTCAAAGTTTGTATCTTTGTGTGATTATTGGTAGTTATTGATGGGAAATTTGATTTGGAATTAGTTCTCTCTTGCCTTTGTGCATTTGAAACCCATGGCACCCAAAACTTCAAAAAACAGAGTAGAGTCCCGCCCTTCTCCAAGCATCGAGGACGATGCTTATTTTAAGCTTGGGGAGGGGTATGAGGTATTTCATGTTGCATGGTTTTACTTGTCTAAAGAAAATAAAAAAAATGTATTTTATTTTATTTTTGTTTTGATCCAATCCCAAGCAACTGAATCTTCTTAAAACAATTGAGTTGATAAGTGAGTCGTATGCCTTGAGATTAAACCTGCCCGTTCTTCATTAAAACCTTACAGCGGTCAAATTACACACGTGCACGCCTCCTGAAGCTATTCGTGCAAAATAGAAAATGAAAAGGTTTTCAACACCGAATCATAGCGATAGGTATGAGTCAATCTTTGGGACATGTGACCGGTCTCATGAGTAGTAAGTGCTCAATTGAACCCAAATTGCCAAATTCAAGAAATCATAAAAAGAAGATAAAATTTCATTGACCCGAGCCTTCTAGCACTCTAAAAAGTCTTTTCTGTTTATTCCCTTTTAAATACCTTGCTTAGGGACATTCCCAACTATATACTTATGGGCCTTTGCGTGTTGACTTCAATCCCTCGAGAAAAATGTCTTACAAGCCTCTCACGGTAATAGACTGTGAGATGTCCACAATAGAAAAATCAAGGATGAAAATATAAAGAGATAAGCCTAGAAAATAAATTGAAAAAAAACAATAAATAAATTAATAAATAATAAACAAAAATGTAATATATATATATATATATATATATATATATATATATATATATATATAGATACATTAAAAAATAAAAGTAAATAAATAAAATTATTATTAAGTTAATCTGTGACCTTTGGGATTCGAATAAGTAAACTCCGAGGGGTGTTCTACACCTAATCGCCTAAAGCTGAATTGTTTGGGACTGATTAGGTTGAAAGTTCTCTACAAGGGTTCCATAGAAAGTCATGAACTTAATAATAACAAAAAAATATAGATATGTATAGGTATCCAAATAAAGCTAATTTGTGGCCTTTGAGGTTCAGGCAAGTAAACCCGATGGATCTCTTTAAATCTAGCACACTAAGGTCATCTTGTTTGGATGTGTTAGTTGGAATCCCATTACATGGATTTCAAAGAAAGCAATGAGCTTTATTTGTAGGAAAATATAATTAGATAGTTTTTATATATATTTATGTTTATAGTTTAATTGAATAATATGTTTAGGAAAAATGTTTGGCTGCCAAAGGATTCCTTTGGACTTGGACTTGAACTTATGACATTGTGACTGATCGTTAATTACTTTAACTGGTGTAAGTGGTTTGAAATTTATTACCAATCTGGGTAAATTTTTGGGAATTCTTAGAAAATATTTTTTAGAAAAAGATTGTTGTTAATCAACAAATAGATGGAGTCGGTCATTGTTTTATTTTGTAAAACAAAGATGATTGAGCATGTTTTTGTCACATATGATTTCACGAGAGTAAGACCATAATTTGTTTCATGAATTGACTTGATGCTATTAAAAGTGAATAAGTGTTGTAATCTCCGATTCTGTTGAGTTGTATTAGGGAGTGGCTAAAAGTATTGTTTTTAATTAAAATGTGTTTGTGGGTCCAAAGCCAAGTTAGCTCAAGGCACGACAAATATATTCTAGACTATGTGAAAAAATGGTCAATTGGGTTAGCTTATTTTTGTTTTGTTATGTTTTGTTAGATTCATGGCATTGTACTCAAAAAACAAAAAGATCTAGACTTTTATTTTCTTCTTTTCTTCTCTCCAGTTTATGTCTATCTTTTGTTCTTTCTTGAGGACAAGAAAGGTCTAAGCTTGGGGAGATTTGTTAGGTGCATTTTATGCACCATTGAATCATGTTTAATTAACTCTTTGCATTTCAATTTAGTAATAATCCATGCATTTTACTTGTTTTGGGACAAAACTTGGCACACTTTATTTCCACACTTTTTATGCCATTTCAGGTGGTTCTGGAGGTTGGAGATGAATCCGGGTGGTGAAAAAGGGCCGGAAACAAAGATGCGGATTTTTCAGAGCAAAATTTAAAAAAACAAGAATTTGTCACAGAAGAGTTGACACGGGTCGTGTCTCTTTTGACACGGGTCATGTCAAATGGTTTATCAACGTATATTGGTTGCGGATTAGAAATTTTTCCAACTTTTTGAGTGACACAGGGCCGTGTCATTTCTTCACAATTTGACACGGGGTCGTGTTTGTCGCATAACTTCCTGGCCCAATTTTCTTTTATGATCTAATTTCGGGATTTTTAGCCAAAAAAGATACTCTCTTTCACTCCAGGCGACCAAGGACAACTCTTAGAAGAAGTTTTTAGTTTGTAGCTTGAAGAAGATCATTTGGAAACATTTTAATTTCATCTTTGTAAGCACTTTAGTACTTTAACTTCCTTTCTAGACTTGTTAATCTTGTTCTTGTCATGTGTGGCTAGAACCCTAGACTCTCCAACTTTATGTATTGACTATTGTGCGTGATTTCAGCCATGTGATTTGGTGTTTGTTTCTAAATGCTATATAATGAATTTGATTTTGTTTCAATTGAAAGTTTGATTTCAATTCTAGTTCTTATTGGCCATTTGAGTTAGGGTTAAATCGAACAAGTTATCTATTGTGCAAAATCCGTAATTGTTTTGTAAAATAGAACAAGTAACAAGCAATAAAATGAATTCATTAGAATAAATCTAGTGTAAATCAAATTCACACATTCTTACACTCCCGAGCTTGTGAGGAGTATTGAATGTTGTTGGGAATATTCACACAAAGTATAATGCAATCTCTCCATTTAGATCATATTCGTAAGGTTAGGATTAATCAAAGAGCTTATTTTGATTAATCAATATGGTGAATGAGAGGTGTTAGAGCTTGTTAGCATTTCCAAGTACCAACTTAGATAGATTCGAACAAATTTCATTTCATGTATGGAATCACATTACTAATTTGTCTTGCATAGAGTTAGAGTACTTATAAATCCTGAATTTATTTTAGTTAATCAATTGTTTACTCATTACTTTAGTCTTTTGTTTAAATCAGTGCATATAAACTCCCATATTCTTGTAACCACATTTGTACCTTACGCAAAAAGGTATAAGCCATTGTTCTATGTCTCTGTGGATCAACCCTACTTACCTTGTATTACATTTTTAGTGCAAAGTAGTAGTGTTTTTGGAGTCATTTTGTACCCATTAATTTGTTGGGTTTGACATGCCTAACAATATTATACCTAAAATATCCATAGAAAAGCAATAGTTTGTAATCTTAGGAAATTCTTCTTCCTTTCCTCCGTCTTCAAGGGCATTGACCCTATGATGATCAGGTTTGGAATATGGTTTTGATTGGTAGGGTCTTTGTGCCGGTGATTCGGCCTTCCTATTAGGGTGATCATATGAGTTTGATGGGTTGCTCCTTTTTTGGATCTCCTTGTCTTCTTCGAGCCTTAGGAAGCTTAATGCTCTGCTTCAAACCTCATCCATTCTCTTGCATGGGGTCATTACAAGGTCTTCATAGAAAGGAGAGTCCTTTTAAGCCCATTTTAAAGGCTTCAACTACAGTCGCCATATCAATGTTAGGGATACTAAGAGCATCCCTGCCAAACTTGTTCACAAAAGTCCTAAGGCATTCGTTAGGATCCTAAACCACTCAATAAAGATCACTAATGAACTTTTCGAATGTTCTGCTACAAGAAAATTGATTGTTAAACAAATTAACTAAGTGTGAAAATGAAGTAATAGAGTAAGGAGGAGCATTAAGAAGCCATTTTGGGGCTCCTCCTATGAGAGTCGAACCAAAACCATTGCACAAGCAAGCTTCCTTCAACTGTGCAGGAATGACGATGATCTCCATTCTTTCCCTATACTGTGCCACATGCTCCTCCGGATCTGTGGTCCCATCATAAGGCGTCATGCTAAGCATTTGGAAGCTCTTTGGGACATCGGTATAAGCTATTTCAGGAGCAAATATTGAGATCCTATGGCTTGTGGGGGATACTTCTGGTATAGGTTGGACTATTCCAGGTACGCTTAAGATCATTTGTCATAGCTGTAGAAGTCCTTTGGCCACGAGCGAGCTCATTCCTGCATCAACATGCATAGAGTTAGTGGTGAAGGTGTTATTACTGACAAAGTTACCAGGATCCTTGTTATTGGGAGTAACTAAGGTTTCGTCGGGATCATAGATCGTATAGGATTGCTCTCTTGCAGTCATCTCCCAGTCAGGAACGGAGGTCGTTATTGACGATCCTATCTCGCAAAGGTTCGTTGAGGATCCCGTGTTATCGAAGTTTAGGATCATGGGCTGCAAATCGAGGGTGCTTTTATTGAGGCTTATGGATCTCCGCCCTCATTCTCTCAATTTCCTTGAGTATCGTCTTGTTGTCCTCCTGGTGTTGGGTCACTTGTCGTTCCAATCTCCTTATCATAGCAAAGAGCTTGTTGTTGGAGATTACTATAGGAGGATCCCAAGATCCTTGAGTAACAACTGGAGGAGTGCTTTTCTTCGATGCATCAAAAGTCTTTTTGGGACCTCCGGATGGAGTTGATGGAAAGCTTTTGGAGGAAATGACAAGGATGAGGGAGGAAGATTGGTTGGTTGTGTAGATATGATTTTCCGAACGGTTTTGAACACCACGGCCCCACGGTGGGCGCCAAATTGTTTTGGTCAAAAATAAACTAAGTAAAATCTAACCAAATTATATGAGAGCTTGTGATGTTCGTGGTAGATCATGTAAGAAATGACAATCAAAGTGACACAAGTGAGTTACAAGGAAAGCCCTTGATCCTTGATAGGATCTCCGGCATAAAACCTTGGGATGTGATAATGATCACCTACCTTGATGATTGTATTGATATAAAGTGTTGAATACAGAGATGAATGTGTGAAGGCAAGTAAAATTGTCGTATATGAGCTAAGTGTATCTGTAGTGTGCTAGTTACATGTGCTATTTATAATCTAATGCTAATAACAAGAAGTCTGATAATTTCGGGATCCTCCAGAATCAGCATATGAACGTTATTTGACTTGGTATTCCGAGACTTTTCCTGGTTGAGATGACTCTTCGTTGAGAATGGGTTTTGTGTTGACTCGTTCTGTACATGTGAGAAAAATAAAGAAAATATAGTCGTTACAAGTGTAGAAATATTAGTGATAATATTCAGGATCCTGGGATATGTTTAAGGATCTTGTGGCTTCAGAAGTATTTTAGGATCCTGAATATGAGTCAAGGATCCTGCCCCTAACAAGTGCTATAAATCTTAGGAAATTTATGGGGATAATCCCAACTTAAGATAACACATTAGTGTTATAAACCTTATTTTTAAACGATAGGATCTTGACATATGTTAAAAAATAAGAGGGTTGACAAGTCACTACAACATGAAATGATCCCCTTATTCACATCCCAAAGTAGGGTTTCGTGCATCCAAGCGAGGTGTAGAAATCTTAACTTTTATGAAAGAGGTAATTAAGTCTCTAAACCATGGAGGGGATTAAGTACTCTTAATCATAGAATGATGTACTTATTGGGATCTCTGAGTGCAAGGATCCTCAGACGTTAGGATCCTATTTGGTCAGGATCTTTGAATTTTGGGATCCGTATGTGTCAGGATCCTTGAGTTTTGGGATCCTTGTGTGTCACAATCCTTGAGTTTTGGGATCCTTGTGTGTCAGGATCCATGAGTTCCTACGCATAGCAAACATTAGCTTAAGGGTGGGTATTAGCTTGGCCAACACCCCTCCGATGCTTAAGTTAGTAATGGTTTTGAGAAGGGTAAATAAAAGAAACATATAAAAGTAAAGGGTAGAGAAAATGTACCTCGAAGTTGACAAAATTGATTTACGCGACTTACATGAAGTATGCCTTTAGATGAATGGAATTCCAGGATCTCGACAAAGCATTCCCTTCAAGGGTAGCTAACCAATATGCCCCCATTCATTCTTTTGGATCGATGAGATATGGTCCTTCCCATTTAGATGCCAATTTGCCTACACTAGGATCCTTGGTATTTTGGAATGTCTTCCTAAGGACCAAGTCATCTACCTGGAATCTTCCAGATTTGATGTTCTTGTTATACGCTTTAGTGATCCTTTGTTGATAAGCAGGAATATAGATACTGGCAAGATCCTTGAGTTCATCGATAGTGTCAAGATCCTAGGCTAGGATCCTATCGTTGTTCTCTTGATCCTGCTATTGATATTACTACTTCAGTAGGGATCACGACTTCCGTTCCAAACACCAAGGAGTTTGGATCTTGACCGGTGGCCATTTTGAAGTGTTCCAATATGCCCATAGGACGAAAGGAAGTTCATCTGCCCATCTTCCTTTCTTCTCATCTAACCTCTTCTTTAAATTGTTGACTATGATCTTGTTGTTGGATTCAGACTGACCATTATCTTAGGGATGAACAGGAGTGGACATTATGATTTTAATCCCCCTGCTCATGCAAAAGTCTCTAGTCCTTTTGCTTATGAATTGGGACCCATTGTCACATATGATCTCAGTAGGGATCCCGAACCTGGTCAGGATATTGTGCTTGATAAAAGAGATTGTTTCCTTGTCTTGTACTTTAACAAAGGCCTCAGCCTCTATGCACTTCGAGAAGTAGTCTATCCTTACCAACATGAACACCTTTCTACCAGGAGCTTTTGGTAGCTTTCGAACTATATCTATTCCCCCATTTCATGAACAACCAAGGGGAGATGATAAGATGTAACGGTGCTGCAAGTTGATGTAGGATGTTGTTATGCCTTTGGCATGCATCACATTTTTTTCACATATAAAAAGGCATCTCTTTTCTTCATTGGCCTGTAGTATCCTCTCCTTAACACTTTGGACCATAAGGATCTGCCCTCATTGTGGTTGACACAGTCTCCTTCATGTATATCTTTTAGGACTTCTACAACTTTGTGACCTTAAAACTTTGGACCATAAGGATCTGCCCCCATTGTGGTTGACATAGTCTCCTTCATGTATACCTTTTAGGACTTCTACAACTTTGTGATCTTCTAAGCATCTAAGGTATGGGTTTGCCATGGATTTCAAGTATAGTCTTCCTTGGATCACCACAAATCGTGAGACCCTCATCTTGAATGCTCTGTCACTTTTCTCTTCTCTTGGTATCATGCCATTTTCGAGATATTCCATGATGTGTTGGATCCAGGATCTCGAGTTTTGAGGAGGATCCTGGATGTTAGCATCCTGACGATTAGGATATTAGGGAAATGGTTGAAGGTCAGGATCCTTGATTATTACTATGTTGGTTGTTTGGTCATTGGGATTATTAGTTTTATTGGAGGGATATTCTATTGTTGGGATTAATATATAGGTTATTGGTATCCTAACTTTTGGCGGGATCCTAATGGGAGACCCTAGGTTGGCTAATGTATCTGCCTCATCATTTTCTTCTCTAGGAACTTGGCTTAGGCTGAAAGTTTCAAATTCGGAGGCCGGATTTTTGAGGATTTGGAGGTATAGTACTAGTCTTTCGCCTTTAAATGCATAGGATCCATTAAAATGATTAGTTAATAATAAGAAGTCAATGAATACTTGAAGATCCTTGATTTGAAGATCTTTGGTCAGCTGTAATCCCATAATCAATGCTTCGTATTCAACTTCGTTGTTGGTTGCATCGAATTCGTAGCTAACTGCTTGGGGTATGATGCCCCCCTGTGGCGATTTTAGTATGATCCCCACACATGTTCCTCTAAAGTTTGAGGATCCGTCGGTGAAGAGCGTCCATCTTCCCATTCTTTCTTTTCTTTGGAGTTCCTTGCTTTCCAATTATACTTTAGGTTGTAGATCATCAATGAAATCAGCCACAAAGTCTGCTTGTGCTTGCAACTTTATTGCTTATCTAGGTTCATATTTTATGTCATATGTGCTTATCTTCGCATACCACTTTTCCATCCTACCTGACATCTTTGGTTTTCGTATAACATTCTTAATGGGGTAATTAGTTCTTACATGTATAGCATGTGTTTCATTATAGTGTCTTAACTTTGTGGAAGTAGTTACTAATGCAAGTATTAGTTTTTCAAGATAGGAATACATGGTCTCCGGATCCAAGAGACTTTTACTTACATAGTAGATGGGATCTTGGTCCCTGTTGAGATCCTTCGCTAAAACGACACTTACAAAGTTAGAGGATACTGAAAGGTATAGGATAAGTGGTTCTCCATCTAGTGGTTTCACCAGCAACAATGCAAAACTTAAATAATTCCTAAGTTCCTGAAAAGAATCTTCATGCTCTTTAGTCCACTCAAACCTTTTGTTCTTCAAGATATCAAAGAAAGACTTGCACCTTTATGAGGATCTTGAGATAAACCTGTTAAGTGCTACTACTCTTCTTGTTAGTCTCTAAATATCATTTGTTGAGGATGGGGATCTTAAATTGACGATGGCTTTTATTTGCTCCAAACTTGCTTATATTCCTCTTTTAGTCACCATGTATTAGAGGAACTTGCACGATCTTATTCCAAAGTAGCACTTAGAAGGGTTCAGCTTCATGTTGTATTCATCTAGTATGTTGAAGGCATCTTCAAGATCCTTGAGGTGATCCTTAGCTTTCTTTGATTTTACCACCAAGTCATCGATGTAGACTTCCATGATGTCCCCCAGTTTATCCTTGAACATCCGGTTAACTAATTGTTGGATATTATTCTTTTTATATCAGCCCAGATACCGATTGTTGGAAATATAAAAATCTGATTACCACAACAAAAGGCTCGGCTACCAATTACTGTGTGACAGATATATGAGTTAAAGGTATAAGATATAGATATATATAAAGAATAATAATTGCGGAATAAGTATAAATATGAAAGCTATAATAATATAAATGACTGTATTTAAATGACGTAAAACTATAAATAATATAAATGACTGTATTTAAATAACATAAAGCTATAAATAATATAAATGAATATATTTAAATGACATAAAGCTATAATAAAGTATATAAGTATATAAATATATATCAAGTAGGTTCGTCAATAAATTGACTGAACTGGACTCGTGGAACGACTGGTCGATATTTGTTCTCTTGGAAGGACCGGTCGATATTGGGACTCTTGGAACGACTGGTCGATATTTGTTCAAAGATCAATCCGGTATTTGATAAGTAGTAAAAAGTTCATTTTCATGTAAAATGGGTTGTTTACAAAACAGTGCAAAATACACGAGTCATGTATTTGTATACGGGTATCGGGTGTTTTGAGGAGATTTGATGAGGTTGGAGTGGGTATTTGGAGGGTGTTAGGAGGTGGAATAAGGTTGTAATTTTGGTGGTGTAAGGCAGCAAAGATGGTGAAGTTGAAGGAGCTTTGGGTGGTGATAGATGTAGATTTTCGGAGTGAATCTCTCTGGATAGCCAATTCTCTCTCCCGTCTCTTTGGGGTTTCCCGTGGTCAAAATCGTCCACGAAAATTTCTATATGTAGGTAAGGTTCTGAAGAATTGATGGTGAAAATCTCCCTAGTAGTATTTTTTCTGTGTTGTGCTCGCTTTTATGTTTTCTAACATGAAGATTCTGAACTCAAAAACATAAATCTCTCTGGATAGCCAATTCTCTCTCGCGTCTCTTTGGGGTTTCCCGTGGTCAAAATCATCCACGAAAATTTCTAGATGTAGGTAATGTCCTGAAGAATTGATGGTGAAAATCTCCCTAGTCTTTTTGTGCTTGTACTGAGCCCAGTTTTCTTCGTTTCTGACTTGAAGATTCTAATGTCGAAAAACAGAAAGGTGGTGATGGTTGTGGTTATTTCGAAGGGTTTTTGGAGGAGGTTTAAGGAGGGTTTTTGGAGGGTGTTTGGAGAGTATTTTGAGGTTGTTTGGAAGGTATTTGGAGGTTGTTTTAGTTGTTCTTGAAGGTTGAAGTTGCAAAAGTTGTTCTTGAAGATTGAAGTTGCAAGAGTTGTTCTTGAAGAGGGAGGTGGTATTCTTGGTTGGGAGAGTTTTTTTTTGTTTTGGAGATGTAGCTGGAGGTATTACAAAAAAAAGAACACACACTTTCAAACCATATACATGCACACGTATATATGGTGAAGCAAAAGAAAAATATCTAAGGTACTTTAACTTTGAGTTGGTTAGAAGATGTAGTTGTGATATCCAAGTGCTAGTAGGTGTAGGAAGCACAAGTGGTACTAGGAGTAGGATACGTGAGTTTCTTCTTCCCTTTCTTGACTTTTCCACATACAAATATAATACATATATATATATATATATATATATATATATATATATATATATATATATATATATATATATATATATTAGGAAGTATTACAAACAACAAATGAACACATACTACATACTAACGTATACATATATACATATGAAACAAATATCTAGGACTAGTGCACTTGAGTTTTTGGTTTAAAGTAATGGATGGTATTTCAAGTTGTGGTAGAGACTAGTAGCAAAAAACGTGAGAATGGGTTGGCTATTTTAATTTCCTTGACTTTTCTTTGTTTGTTGACTCTTCCATATATATATATATATATATATATATATATATATATATATATATATATATATATATATATATATATAGTTGAAAGTGTTCAGTCGCACATCTAGATTTTCTTGTCTATACGTTTTCTGTCATTCGCCTATTTTCGTATTTTCCGTTTGGTCACGACTTCATGTAACCTGAAATAACTGATAATATTTGTTAGATAACACAAAAATAGTTCATTTTGTTTCAGTGATGGTCACATATAAAAACGTTTTCAACAATTTCCCCCTATGTGATCATTGCTGAAATAAAGACATATATGATATAATCATGTTGACAGTTTTGAACTTTTGAAGATTCGAGATAAAAGATTTGTCAATAGATAAGATATATAAAACATAGTGATTGTTTTGAAAGTTTGTGACTTTGTTTAACATATCTTATGTAAAAGATTTTCAGAAATTTGTTTCCGAATTAAACTCTCGGGTTCGGTTATCAAAGGGTAGCCATATATGTATCTAAAGAAATTTCCTAAGATTTTATAGCATTATTAATGACGACAAGTGGTCTAACAGGTCGATTCAGATGAACGCTCATAGGTATAACTCACACTTCACTTGGGTGTTTGATTGTTCTGGCAGCAGAACAAGTTAATGATCACTAAAAATGAGTGATATCTCTCTCTGACGACTCACACTCATATTGGAGGTGTTCGACTATGCTTTTCCCGAAAGGTCACTTAGTCTCATTATTAGATAATCAATCACATAAGACTGGTTTCGGCATTACTCAGCGGGTTTCTTCATTCATACCATTTAAGTTCACTCTCTCTCCGTCAGGAAATACATGTAGAGGGGTTTAGCAATTTTCATAGTGCAGTTTGCAACTAAGAATCTTCAATGATGAAGGCTACAGTATCCCGGGAAATCCATTGTTGTTGCAGCTTTTTCTTTGATGGTATCCTTTTTGTTGATCAATATCTATTTGTTGTAAAAGGATATTTTGTTTTAGCATCGAGAATTTGCTACATTTGAGAAAATTGGGATTTTTGAGAGTATCTATCTTGCGGGATTAAGATATCCCTTTTTGTGAAAAATGGTTAAAAACAGATCACGAGATCTTTTGATGTTTGCTTTGAAATAACCATGTGGTTGAACTTTGTTTGAAAATACCAAATTTAGAGTTTTTTTTTTTTTTTTGTTTGGTATTTCTTCGGTGAATGATTTGGCTTTCTTGTTGATTCTTCTTTATCTTGTTTCGTCTTTTCTTGTTGATGGATCACGGGATCTCAAGACATCATTTTTGGTTGGCTTATATCTAGGTAGGGATTAGTGGTATAAAAGACAGTTTGTCTAGTATGTAAGAAATGAATGTATCGTCCCTGGTCATTTTGATATCTAAGCAAAAATGAGACCGTGACAAGGTATAATCGGATATACCTTATAAGCAATAGTGACACACCTAAGCTCACAAGAA
The DNA here is from genome assembly GCF_002870075.4 of Lactuca sativa. Lineage (NCBI taxonomy): Eukaryota > Viridiplantae > Streptophyta > Magnoliopsida > Asterales > Asteraceae > Lactuca > Lactuca sativa. The sequence continues at coordinate 138,405,715 of NC_056627.2, forward strand.
ATGAATTCCACAATGATTCAGATTGATGAGGCACAAATTCTCACATGGGTTTTTGTTTTCATCCGAACCTCCTAACCTTATGTCCCTTTTTAAAATCATCAATAATGAAATAAAATTGAAGGAAATAAAGTTATGTACATTATGAAAAGTAGGAGATTTGAACCTTCACTCCAATTGAGAATCAATATGACTTAAAATCTTCATCGAGCATAAGCATCTGAAAATTAAGTCAAAAGACGATTAATCACAAGGTTCTATAAAAGCTTATTATGGCAAGTCTTTTATTATATTTTTGAAGATTTGTTTTTCTGAATGTTTTTGGAAATATTGGTTATTTCAATGTTTTTGGTTTTTTTTGAAAAGAAAGCAGTTTTCAAATGTTTTTGAATTTTCTTTTTGAGTGAAAGTAAACACACTTTTGTACAAACAAAAAGTAAAAGTTTAAGGATGGATGTTATCTGGATTTAACATTCCTAGACGGCCTAGGAAGTATTGAAACTTTGTTTCATCGAGAGCCTTAGTGAAGACATCGGCAATTTGATCTTCGGAGTTGATGAAGTGTAGTTCGATATGACCTTTTTGAATGTTGTCTTTGATAAAGTGATATCGAATGTCGATGTGCTTTGTCATGGAATGGTGAACGGGATTGTGAGAAATGGCAATTGCACTGGTTGAGTCACAAAATATGGGAATTTGTGAGATTTTGAAGCCATAGTCATGCAGTTGAGTTTGCATCCATATGACTTGTGAGCAACAGCTGGCGGCAGCGACATATTCAGCTTCTGCTGTTGATGTGGATACACAAGTCTGTTTTTTTGAAGTCCAACTCACTAGTCTACCTCCTAAGAATTGACAGCTACCAGATGTACTCTTTCTATCTAGCTTGCATCCTCCGTAGTCTGAGTCGGTGAAAGCGTTTAGCTGAAAATCGGATTTAGCTGGATACCAAAGGCCGAGTTTGGGAGTGCCTTTAAGGTATTTGAAGATACGTTTCACAGCAACTACATGGGATTCCATAGGATTTGCTTGGTATCTAGCACACACACATGTAGAAAACATGATGTCAGGTCTGCTGGCAATGAGGTATAAGAGTGATCCAATCATTCCACGATATCTTTTCTGGTCAACGGGTTTCCCATTTAAGTCTGCATCGATTTTGTATCCAAAAGCCATTGGAGTTTTTGCGGTATTTGATTTGTCCATTGAAAAGCGAGTGAGTAGGTTTTTGACATAATTCTCTTGGTTGATGAAAATGCCATCAGTTGACTGTTTGATTTGAAGTCCGAGAAATGTAGTCATCTCCCCAATCATGCTCATTTCGAATTTGCTCTTCATTAGATCTGCAAACTTAACACTTAAAGATTCATCAGTAGAACCGAAAATAATGTCATCAACATATATTTGTACGATTAACAGATGTTTATTAAATATTTTACGAAAGAGGGTTTGATCGATTGAACCTCTTTTAAAACCTGATTCTTCGAGAAAGGTTGACAACGTGGCATACCAGGCTCGAGGTGCTTGTTTTAAGCCATAGACAGCTTTCTGTAATTTAAAGCTGTGATCTGGAAATTTGGGATCTTCAAAACCTGGTGGTTGTTGGATGTATACTTCGCGATCTATCTCTCCGTGTAGGAATGCACATTTAACGTCCATTTGGAATACTTTGAAGTTCTTATGCGCAGCATATGCAAGAAAGATACGAATTGCTTCAATTCGAGCAACTGGGGCATACGTTTCATCGTAGTCGATTCCTTCTTGTTGTGAATATCCTTTGACTACAAGACGTGCCTTGTTTCGACAAATGATTCCTTGATCGTCAGTCTTGTTTCTGTATACCCATCTTGAACCTATAACAGTAACATCGGGTGGAGTAGGAACAAGATTCCATACGTCGTTTCTTTCAAATTCTGCTAGCTCTTCTTGCATAGCTTTTACCCAGTCTGGATCTTTTATAGCAGAATGTATGGTTTTGGGTTCATTTGTGGATAAAAAGGCTCCAAATAAACATTCATTTGTGGATGCGGCTCTAGTCTGAATGGCTAAGTTGGGATCTCCGATGATTTGGTCAGTTGGATGATTTCTGGTCCACTTTATTAAGCGATTCTCTTCTGCTATAATAATTGGAGTTTCAGTATCCCATTGTTCTTCTCCAGGAGTTTCATCTTGGAATAGGTTTGAAGGTTCCCCCATAAATGATGCATTGGGGTTGTTTTGGCTATTTGGGGATTGGGCATTTAAAGGAGGATTTGGTGTTTGTTCCAAAGAGGAAGTATGTGTTGGTGGTTCCCCCTCGAATTGATCTGCATCATTTTGGTTTGTTTGTGGAATAACTTCACTGGGTGTTCCTGTAGGATCAATTAAAGTAGTTAGAAGTTCAGAATTGTAAGCAGTTTTTGGTTGTTCAAAAAGTAAATCAAGATCGATTTCAATGTCTATGTCAGGAGAAGGTGTTTGTTGAATTGGATTTTGAAAAATATTTTCAATCATTTTTGAACCAAAATGTTCACGATCCAATTTCCTGACATAAAATTCATCGAAATGAACATCGGTACTTTCTTCAATTACTCTGGTACGTTTGTTCAGTACTCTATAAGCAGCTGAAGAAAATGAGTAACCAAGGAAAATTCCTTCGTCCGACCTTGATTCAAATTTTGAAAGGTGATCTTTATTGTTCTTTACGAAGCATCGACAACCAAAAATATGGAAAAATTTGATGTTTGGTTTTCGGTTGTTAATGACTTCATATGGTGTTTTATGAAGATGTTTATGGATTAAGGAACGATTTTGAGTGTAGCAAGCTGTGGCTATTGCTTCTGCCCAGAAGTATTGTGGCAGATCAGCAAAGATAAGCATTGATCTTGCAGCTTCACATAGACTTCGGTTCCTTCTTTCGACAACACCGTTCTGTTGTGGAGTGTATGGGGCTGAGAAGTTATGTTCAATTCCTTTGTCTTTGAGAAATGAATCTAGAGTATTGTTTTTGAACTCTAAACCATTATCACTTCGGATTCTTCGAACAGGTCGTTTCAGCTTCAGCTCGATTTGTTTGATGAAGTTGATCATCTCTTCAGGTGCTTTTGATTTTAGTCTTAAGAAAAAGACCCAAGTAAAGCGCGAGAAACCATCAACGACAACAAGAATGTACTTCTTCCCTTGTATGGTTTGGGTTTTGGCAGGGCCACAAAGGTCTATGTGCAACAATTCTAGTGGTTCGGATACACTAGATTCTGAGATGCTTTTGTGAGTGGATCTGGAAAGTTTTCCTTTTTCACATGCGGCACAAAGAGTTTCGTTATCAAGCTTCAGGAGTGGTAGCCCTCGAACAAGATCATCGCCGATTAATTTGTTGATGTACCCAAAGTTTAGATGGGAAAGGCGACGGTGCCATAACCAACTAATATCTGCTGGGGCTTTAGATAGCAGACATATATCGGGTTTACCGTAGATAAGATCCATGTCAAGTGGATACATATTTCCGGCACGGTCAGAATCAACTATAACATCTTTTGTTTTGCCGTCCATGATCAAGCTTCGTTGTTTGGTGAAAAGAACTTCAAGATTGTTATCACACAGTTGAGAAACACTGATGAGGTTGTGTTTCAGGTCATCGACGAAGGCAACTTTCTTTATGGTAAAATTACCATTTGTTATGTTTCCATAACCTTTGATTTTTGCTTTCATGTTGTTTCCGAAGGTAACATCTTGATTGGTTTGTATAGGTTTGAAGTCACGTAAGTAGTTCCGGTTTCCTGTCATATGCTTGGAGCAGCCACTATCAATATACCATGTATCATCATTGGGTGGGTTCTCCAGCATTAAGTACCTACAATCAGACAGAAAGTTTAGGTACCCAAATCTGAATGGGTCCTGGTTTATCAGTTGTTATTTTGGGTGCTTTGCTTGATGAATTTCTTTTATCATTTGACTTCACATTATTGTAATGGTTTGGTTTATGACAATGGAATGGTTGAGGTTTGATTTGATCTATTAAGTTTACCCAAAATGTGATTTGTTTTTGAAAGCCTATGGGTTGATAAGATCTGTGATTTGGTGAAAGATATCCTAGATGTGAAGGTTTGTTTGAAAAGTTTTCTTCATATCTGGGATGTGATGGGCGGTTTTGAAAAGCTTTTTGATGATGATGGTGTGAAACTTTCTGATGTGATGGTTTTTGAAAGTTCCTTGAATGATTAAAAGTGATATCTTGAAAGCGGTTTTCAAAAGGTTTTGGAAAAGGTTTTGGTTTTTGTTTGGAAAGACGTTTATGAGGTATGACGTAGGGTTTATCTGGTTTCTTTGAATGGTTTTCAAAAATGTTTGGCATGATAAGTGGGGTTTTGGTGACTTGAATGGATTTTTTGCTTGTTTGTTGTTTCTTGGAGTATTTTTGTCCCAGACTAGTTTTTCCAACAATTGATGAAGTCATTGTAGGAAAAACAGTTGGTATAGAAGTACTACCATCCTCATAAGAGGAATTTTCTCCATTCAAAAAGTTTTTGAGTTTAGTGGTTCCATCGGTATGTTTGATTTGGTGAGTTAAAGAACTTGCAGAGTTTGTTTCAGAATTTACAACTCTTTTGAAAGACTTTTTGGAAACACTGAAAGCAGTATCATCTGGACTACAGTTGATAACTGTTTCGTCATCTGAATCTTCCTCATTAAGAGATGTGAAAAGATCTGGTAGAGTAGATTCAGAGTTTTCACAATTCGTCATGTATTCCTGTTTTGCTTGTTCAATTTCAAAGGATTCTCTTCCAATTCCTGGTCTATAATTCGTATCAATTTTGCCAGTTCCTAAGGTGTTTGCCTTTGTGAAAATATCATCACTTAGTTTTCTAGCAACTTTGATAGAATCCATATTCCACATCAGTCTTTTATTCTCGGTTTTAAGAGAATTGATTTGTTTTAAAGAATCAGTCAATTTTTCATTTAGAATATTGTATTTATCAGTTGATTCTTGAAAGTCTTGTTTCAACTGAAGGATTTCCATTTCTAAAACATCTTTTGTTTCAGAAGAAATGATTGACTGATCTTTTAGTTCCAAATCCCTTTTCTGAATTAGGGACTGATTTAATTGTTCCAAGACGTGATTATAATCTTCTGATTTTCTTTCAACGTCTCTTTCCAATTTGCTTTTAGTTCTTGTTGATTCTCCAAATTTGAGTTGCAAGGTTTGTAACTCAGATTTGCAAATATCATAATTGACCATTGTGTCATGATATGTTTTGAGATCAGTTTCCAGACTAGTCTCAATTTTGGTTATGTGGGACTCAAAAATTGTTTTGGAAAAACCAAGTTCAGAGATCATAGACCATACCTGTTCTATGACGTTTGGAGCTCTTGAAGGTATTTCAACACCAACTACGAAGCAGAAGTTTGATTGTGCTTGTTCATTATCAGCTTCGTCATCAGATGTTGCCCAGTATTCTACGCTTGGTTCATGGATTGCCATCAATGCTTTTTGCTTTTCTTGGTTTTCTAGTTTCTTCAATTCATCGGCTCTTTGAGCATAGTATGCTGAGTCTTTGATTTTAGTTTTGTTTTTGGCTCGGCATTCTCTGGCATAGTGATTTGTTCCTTTGCAGTTGTGACAAATGATCACTTCTTCATCACTTTCATCCTTTTGACTTTTAATCGGAAGTCTTTCAGGTGCTTGAGTTTGGGTTTGTTGGGAAGGTTGAGAATGGTTTTGTTGGAATCCAAAATTTTGGTTGTTTTGAAAACCATTGTTTTGATTGTTGTAACCTTGATTTTGGAAACCTCTGTTTTGATTTTGAAAACTGTTGTTTGGATTGTGATTATGACCTGAGTTGGGATCGTTTTGAAATCCCTGGTTTTGAAAACCTTGGTTTGAGTTATTTTGGAAAGAAGGTCTTTGAGAATTTTGTCCAAAGTAAGGTCTTGGTTGAAAACCTAAGTTATTTTGTCCAAAAGACGGTCTTGGTTGAAAACTTGAGTTATTTTGTCCAAAAGATGGTCTTGTTTGAAAATTTGGTCTAAAGTTTGATTGACCATGATTTGGGATAAATCTCTGGAGATTTGTGTTTGCAACCAAAGCACACAGTTGTTGATAATCTGCTTCATCATTTGAATCAGACTGGAAGGATTGGTTTTGAAAAGATGTAGTCTGATTAAAATGATTAAAGTTTTGATCATTGTAAGGTGTTTGGTTTTGAGAAGTTGTGGACACAAGAGCAAGTGGTCCTCCAAAAGCTTCAATGGTTGGTGGGTCAATCGAGGATTCATACGATTGAAGTTCTCTATACAAATTGTACAAAGATTCGGTATGAATAGCTGGATTTCCCTGAATAATGAGTTTAACCATTTTCCAGCTTTCGAAAAGATTGTTTAAAAACTTGAGATTTATCTCGTGTTGTGTCTTTTTGATACCCAAATTGTTCATTTTAACCATAATCAAATTGAACCTATCATGAGCATCATGGATAGTTTCTGATGAAAGCATTTTGAAATTATCGAATTCATTCAAAACAGATGTTCTTTTGTTTCCGATAATTCTTTTATTTCCACAAAAACGATTTTTCAAATTTTCCCAAATTTGATTTGCGGTTAACATCATAATGTCATCCATTTGACTTAGAATACTGTGAGGTATTCCAGACACAAGTTCCTTTTTGGCTTGGAGTTCCAACTTTCTTATGATATCGGTTTGAGTGGCTTGATTCGTAGCAAGAGTAGCCATATTTTCTAGAGTAACATATGTTCCTTCTACACACTTCCAGATATCTTCATTTATAGCGTTAAGATGAAGATTCATACGGCCAACCCACGAATTATACTCTTCAGGAATAAGTATGGGTGCCCGTGAACCAGATCCTAAGCTATTTGCAATGGACACAGAGTTCATGTTGGAGTAATTTGCCAAAGACATTTTTTTTAAAAGGATTTTGAACAAGTGATATTAAAATGAAATTTTTAAAGACAAGCTTATGGAAGGTTTATAAACGCTATAACCAAAAGTTTTTCGACAAAAATTTCAAGGTAAATCACACAAGCTCTGATACCAATTGTTGGATATTATTCTTTTTATATCAGCCCAGATACCGATTGTTGGAAATATAAAAATCTGATTACCACAACAAAAGGCTCGGCTACCAATTACTGTGTGACAGATATATGAGTTAAAGGTATAAGATATAGATATATATAAAGAATAATAATTGCGGAATAAGTATAAATATGAAAGCTATAATAATATAAATGACTGTATTTAAATGACGTAAAACTATAAATAATATAAATGACTGTATTTAAATAACATAAAGCTATAAATAATATAAATGAATATATTTAAATGACATAAAGCTATAATAAAGTATATAAGTATATAAATATATATCAAGTAGGTTCATCAATAAATTGACTGAACTGGACTCGTGGAACGACTGGTCGATATTTGTTCTCTTGGAAGGACCGGTCGATATTGGGACTCTTGGAACGACTGGTCGATATTTGTTCAAAGATCAATCCGGTATTTGATAAGTAGTAAAAAGTTCATTTTCATGTAAAATGGGTTGTTTACAAAACAGTGCAAAATACACGAGTCATGTATTTGTATACGGGTATCGGGTGTTTTGAGGAGATTTGATGAGGTTGGAGTGGGTATTTGGAGGGTGTTAGGAGGTGGAATAAGGTTGTAATTTTGGTGGTGTAAGGCAGCAAAGATGGTGAAGTTGAAGGAGCTTTGGGTGGTGATAGATGTAGATTTTCGGAGTGAATCTCTCTGGATAGCCAATTCTCTCTCCCGTCTCTTTGGGGTTTCCCGTGGTCAAAATCGTCCACGAAAATTTCTATATGTAGGTAAGGTTCTGAAGAATTGATGGTGAAAATCTCCCTAGTAGTATTTTTTCTGTGTTGTGCTCGCTTTTATGTTTTCTAACATGAAGATTCTGAACTCAAAAACATAAATCTCTCTGGATAGCCAATTCTCTCTCGCGTCTCTTTGGGGTTTCCCGTGGTCAAAATCATCCACGAAAATTTCTAGATGTAGGTAATGTCCTGAAGAATTGATGGTGAAAATCTCCCTAGTCTTTTTGTGCTTGTACTGAGCCCAGTTTTCTTCGTTTCTGACTTGAAGATTCTAATGTCGAAAAACAGAAAGGTGGTGATGGTTGTGGTTATTTCGAAGGGTTTTTGGAGGAGGTTTAAGGAGGGTTTTTGGAGGGTGTTTGGAGAGTATTTTGAGGTTGTTTGGAAGGTATTTGGAGGTTGTTTTAGTTGTTCTTGAAGGTTGAAGTTGCAAAAGTTGTTCTTGAAGATTGAAGTTGCAAGAGTTGTTCTTGAAGAGGGAGGTGGTATTCTTGGTTGGGAGAGTTTTTTTTGTTTTGGAGATGTAGCTGGAGGTATTACAAAAAAAAGAACACACACTTTCAAACCATATACATGCACACGTATATATGGTGAAGCAAAAGAAAAATATCTAAGGTACTTTAACTTTGAGTTGGTTAGAAGATGTAGTTGTGATATCCAAGTGCTAGTAGGTGTAGGAAGCGCAAGTGGTACTAGGAGTAGGATACGTGAGTTTCTTCTTCCCTTTCTTGACTTTTCCACATACAAATATAATACATATATATATATATATATATATATATATATATATATATATATATATATATATATATATATATATATATATATATATTAGGAAGTATTACAAACAACAAATGAACACATACTACATACTAACGTATACATATATACATATGAAACAAATATCTAGGACTAGTGCACTTGAGTTTTTGGTTTAAAGTAATGGATGGTATTTCAAGTTGTGGTAGAGACTAGTAGCAAAAAACGTGAGAATGGGTTGGCTATTTTAATTTCCTTGACTTTTCTTTGTTTGTTGACTCTTCCATATATATATATATATATATATATATATATATATATATATATATATATATATATATATATATATAGTTGAAAGTGTTCAGTCGCACATCTAGATTTTCTTGTCTATACGTTTTCTGTCATTCGCCTATTTTCGTATTTTCCGTTTGGTCACGACTTCATGTAACCTGAAATAACTGATAATATTTGTTAGATAACACAAAAATAGTTCATTTTGTTTCAGTGATGGTCACATATAAAAACGTTTTCAACACTAATATTTGGTATGTTGCACCTGCATTTTTAAGACTAAATGGCATAGCAGTATATACATGTTGGGATTATGAATGTGGTATCCTCTTGGTCATATGGTTCCATTTGGATTTGTTGGAACCCCACTGATGCATCCATAAGCGTTAGTAGTTCATGGCCCTCCGTATCATCTATCATGGAATCTATGTGTGTCAGGGAGAAAGGATCCTTAAGGCAAGCCTTATTTAGATCATTATAGTCAACACATACTCTCTACTTGTCGTTATTCTTCTACACGACAACCACATTGGCTAGCCATCTTGGGAACTTGACTTCCTTGATCATCCTTGTTTTAAGGAGCATTTCTACTTTTTCTTGGATGATCTGGTTTCTTTCGGGTGCAAACTTTCTTCCTTTTTGGTGTATTGGTTTGAAAGAAGGATCAATGTTAAATTTATGAGTTATAACACTTTTTTCTATACCTGTCATATCCTCATGCTTCCAGCCAAATTTTTTACTTCTATCTTTTAGGAACTTTATTAGTTCTTCCTCAATTTATGTTGGCATTGAGGATCCTATGAGGACTTTGGCTTCAGGGTCCTTGAGGTTCACAGGAACTTACTTTACATCCTGCTCTTTTGTTTCCAACACACCTTGTTCCCCTTTCTTTAATTGCTATCTTTTTCATGAGCTGTTGAAGATTTCATTGAAGTCTTGTAGCATTCCATGGATTCTTGTTGATCACCTGTGATTTTTACTGTCCCCCATGGGGTGGTCAGTTTGACACATTGATGGTATGTCGAAGGGACAACCTTCATATCGTGGACCCATGGTCTACCTAATATAACATTATAGGAGAATAATGTTTCGATTACACAAAAGCGTTGCATAGAGTTTTCCCCCTCTATGTAGATAGGTAGCTTTATCTCGTAGACTGTATGTTTTGTTTTGCCACTAATCCAATCAGCACCGGGGATCTTTTGATTATTTCGAGTTCAGGGATGTTCAACCTTTTAAAACATCTAGGAGTATGATGTTGACCGAGGATTCTCTGTCAACAAGGATCATCCTGACAAAATGGTTGGCAATGTAAGGAGTGATTATCAGTCCATTGTGGTGATGATCATGGATGTATGTTCTATTTGTTTCATCGAAGGTAATTTCCTTCTCATTTTTTGATCGATGTGTTCTTTTGTGGCCTTTGTTATTTATCCATCTTCAACACTTTCACATGTCTTTTTGTTGCAGAATAAGAGGTGCCACAAATGTCAGATCCTCCAGAGATTACATTGATTACCTTAGCTTCCATAGGAGGGGATCCTGATTTTCTAGGGTCTTATGAGGATCCCGATACTTTTATTTGGATCTTCAGAATTGCCTTGAGTTATCCCTTGCTAAGTAGGTAACTAATCTCCTTTCGTAGGGCTATGCAATCTTCAGTAATGTGACCAAAGTCCTTGTGGTATGCACACCATTTGGACTTATCTTTCCAAGTGGTGAACTTTTCCCCCTTTCTTGGCCATCTCGTTTTGTCGCCAAGAACCTACATGGAAAATATGAAACATGAAAATCCATAGAAAAATAGTAGTTAGTGATCTTAGGAAATTCTTCTTCCTCCCCTTCATCTTCAAGGGCATTAACCCTATGATGATCGGGTCTGGAATAAGGTTTAGATTTATAGGATCTCTAGGCCGAGGATTCGACCTTCCTATTAGGGTTATTATATGATCTTGGTGGGTTGCTCCTCTTTTGGATCTCTTTGTCTTCTTTGAGCCTTATGAACCTTAGTTCTCTGCTCCTTGTATTGTGCCACATGTTCTATAGGATTCGTGAAACCATCATAAGGATTCGTGTTGGGAGTTTGGAAGCGCTTTGGGAACTCGGTGTGAGCGATTACAAGAGTGAATCTTGAGATCCTGTGGCTTGTTGGGGAGACGTCCGGTATAGGCTAGACTACTCAGGGTATGCTTGAGATCATGTTTCGTAGTTGTTGAAGTTCTTTGGCCATGATCAGGATCATTACTGCATAACATCCATAGAGTTAGTAGTAAAAGTATTACTATTGACAAATTTATAAAGATCCTTGTGTTTGGTAGTAACAAAGGTTTCGTCGGGATCCTGGGTCGTATGAGCTTAATCTTTTGTAGTTGCACCCCAAGTAGGAGCAGATGTCGGTGTTTAGGATCCTATCTTGCGGTGGTTTGCTGAGGATCCTATACTATCAAAGTTCAGGATCTTAGGCTGCAAGATCGAGGGTGCTGCTTCTTAGGGCTTGTGGATCTCCTCCCTCATTCTTTTTATTTCCTTGAGTACCCTCCTGTTTTCCTCCTGTTGTTGGGTGACTTTTTGTTCCAAACTCTTCATCGTAGCAAAGAGATCGTTATTGGAAATCATTACAGGAGGATCCTGAAATCCTTGGGTAGCGACCAGAGAGATGTTTTTCTTTGGTACCTCTACAGTTTTCTTGGGAGCTCCACCTAGGGTGGAGAAAGGTTTTTAGAGGAAATGGGAGGAGGATAAGGTTGGTTGGGTATAAATGATTTTGAGAGATTATGAACATCATGGCCCCACAGTGGGAGCCAAATTGTTTTCGTCAAAATTTGATCTAGTGCAATTAGAACAAGTAGTATGAGAGGTTGTGGTGTTAGTATAACGTAAGTATAGAATAATGATCAAAATGAGACAAGTGAATTACATGGAAATCCCTTAATCCTTTATAGGATCTCCAACATAAAACCTTGGGAGGTGATAATGATAACTTGCCTTGATGTATTTTATTGATTTAAATCCGAGATTACAAAGACGATGAAGGTAATACAAGTACAAGCATAGTAATCCAGTTAATCGTGTATGTGGTGTGCTAAGTACATGTGTTATAGTCTAATGCAAGTAACAAGAAGTCTGATAATTTTGGGATCCTATGAAATCAGCATATGAACGTTGTTTGACTCCGGGTCTTTTGCTTGGTTGAGATGACTCTCCATTAAGAATAAGTCTCACGTTAAATAGTTTTGCACATGTGAGAAGAAGAAATAAGAATACAATCATTATAAGTGTTAGGAAATATTAGTGATAATAGTCTGGATCCTACGATATACTTTAAGGATCCTGAGGTTTCAACAATATTAAAGATCCTGAATATGATTCTAAGATCCTGCCCCTAACAGTCTTGGGTCCAAATTTTTAGAGAAGAAAGAAAAAAAATGTCATTTTGCAAAATGACGAGAAATGGCTCTCTAATTAAAGAGCTACCACGATTATGTAAAAAGAATAATATTGTGGTATCATGAAAAAACAAAGATGTGTTAGAAACGAGGTGTTATAATTGATGGACACTAGATAGAGCATGTGTCACACCCCCAAACCTGAACGGCGAAGACATTCGAGGGCGGAGGACATCATGTACAATATCATAACAATTGAATAGTAAAGAAAGTACACACCACCATAATATATATTTGAAAAGTTTACATGATTGTTGTATTACATGTTTCAAAAGTCAAATACAATATGATGCTCCAAATTATGTTACTAACACCAGAGCATTAGTCCCCAAAAGTAGTTGCTAACCTGGTGTTTAGCGATTCCCTGAGAATACAAGTTATTTCAAAGAAAAAGTGTCAACAATTAAGTTGGAGAGTTCATAAGTAGATATTTGTGTAAATGTATGCCATTCAAAAGTTCACGTTTGTTTTCCAGAAAATCTGATATTTTCTTATAAAATGAGTTATGAATCGTTGTTAGTATGAAATGAATGTATTGAACCAAGAAAATCCTATATTTTCTAAATGTGTGAAGCAGTCTTAAATGCCCAAGACTATAACTTGTAAGTAAATATGTCATGATTAAAATGATGATGCATAGTTTTATTAGAGAACAAAACTATAGGAAGTTTGTATTTTCATGTAAAAATAACTGTAATATTACTTTTCACGTAAAAACATAATACCAAAATAATTGTCTATCCTGTGAGTTTTCATAACTGTACTATGATGGATTTTCCTGTAGCAACATTCTTCAGGCATCGAAATGTTATGACACTTGTCACCCTTAACCTTCCGGTCCGGCTGTAGCTAACAGCTAGGGTGCGGGATCCTCAGTCCCGTATAGATCTATACACACTTATCACGTTCTCTGGACGGAGACTCTGGTTATAAAGCAAACTTTTCTTGTATACCTTGATAGGTACGATGAAGATGAATGACTCACATATTCTAAATTAAGTCACGTATTTTTGAAATGTATATGTTTATGTCCGAAATGATTACCCTTTTCACAGTGTTGATAAAGGCATAATAATGATATGTATTTTCTTATCTATATGTAATGTTATAGTTGGAATGATTACCCTTGTCATGGTATGTTATGCAAATAGATAAATAAAGCATGTTATTATTTATAAACACATTTCATCCCCAGAGGGTAAAGTGGTGTCGAAAGATGTTTTGCATGCCAACATTTTCGTATGATATAACAACAGTATGAAAAGTATAGCAAAAGATTGATGTTTTCACACGAGTTTAACCGTGTGTTTACTTGTATCCCCCCTTAAAAGAGTTTAAAACATTTAAAAGCATTTGAAAGTGTAGTGATAGGGGTATGAACTGACTTGGTAAGAATGATAGTTTGATGAAGACGATGTTTAACTCGGGCATCACTTCGACTGGAAAGAGGCAAGTTTCTCAGGAACTTCAGGACTTCGGGCTTCCGTCAGGGCTTGGACACGTAACCAAGGTGTCGGGGTAGTCTCGGGATGCTTAACACAGAGTAAAAGTAGAAAGGAGAGTAGAATTGAGCAGCCTAAACCCGAGACCTTCCGTCAGGGCTTGGACATCTGTCACCCCAGACCTGCCGGTCCAACTATAGCTAACAGTTTAGGTGCGGGATTGTCAATCCCATATAGATCTATACACAAGTATCACGCTCTACCTACAAGGGATTGTGGTATATAATACATGACTTAAAAAGCATACGTGAAAGTACGTGAAGTCAAATGTCTCACAAAGTTTGTATCAAATAGAGTTACATATGAAAAGTCAATTGTTCATGTAAATGTAAGTATTTCCTTTCTATAGTGTTTATAAAGTGTAAAATATCATGAATATCTCATAAATTATACCTACTATAGTTTTCCAAAAATGTATTTCATTTGCATGATGTCACACCCTAAAACCAAGAACGGCGGAAACGTTCTGGGGCGGAGGATGTCATGTACAGTATCACAACAATGTAAAGTAGTAAAAAAGCTACAACATCATCCATTGCATTAATAAAATAATTATTATACAAGTGTGTTCTGTCAAATTATAATAGACACTAAAGCATAAATCAAAATGAAAGATGAGTCTTGAACAAGCTCCATCTTCTCTAAACCTTGCATCGGTACCTGTCTATAGATGACCTGAGGATACACGTAATTTTGAAAGCGAGTATCAGCTTAAAGCTGGTGAGATCATAAGTATTTTAGTGTCTTAATTTGTAAGTAAGTATTTGTATGTATGAATTTGTATGTAAGAATTTGTAAGTAAGTATTTGTATGTATGAATTTGTATGTAAGAATTTGTAAGTATATGAATTGTAAGTATTGAAAGTGTATATGAACTCTAAGTATGAAAATGTTTGTAAAACAATTGTAAATGTTTGAAAAACCCTGGAAATCCCTATGATTCCTACTATCATATGAAGGTGTCTTCTACCAAGACCTAACTGCTCGGAATGTAATCTTCTATCAAGACCTAACTGCTCTGAATGTACGTTTCTTGTAAAAGTGTGTAATTTTCCAAGTGTAACTATCATTAAACAAAATATAGTTTTTTTTACATTTAATGCTTAAGTGAAAAGATCACTAAATATATGTAAAGGGAAAATTTATGTAGTATTGTAGTGTAGTGCTGTAAGAACTACTGCTGTACTAACTACCTTAAACCGGATTTATATTAAGGCACCATGCTATTGACTGGTAACAACGACATAAGTATGGTCGTAAAAAGGAATGATGTTTGGCACCCGCAGACCTGCAGGTCCGGCTGTAGCTAGCAGCAAGGTGTAGGATAGTCAATCCAGTATAGATCTATACGCAAACTCACGCTCTCCCTCTAAGAGAATTATGGCTACAACTCGGGCCATGACATTTAAGGCATGCTCCAATACAGTGGATCACGATTATGTCAATGTAGTAATGTATATGTAATGTACGGAAAAGTTCTACGTGTGCTAGCTGTGATGTGTGTTCTCCCTCTATCTAGCAAGTATAGTAATGTACTATAATGTTCTAGCTGTAGTGTACGTGCTCTCTATCTAGCAAGTATAGTAATGTACTTTAATGTTCTAGTTGTAGTGTACGTGCTCTCTATCTAGCAAGTATAGTAATGTACTGTAATGTTCTAGCAAGTATTGACTCATGAATGAACTGACTCATTGTCTGGTATCACATTCTAGTATTGTTCTAGTATCTTCCTAAACTACCCGTATGGTAGTTTACTAGTAATCTAACTGGTACGTATGTGTTGGGGTGCAAAGTTATTCATTCATGACTTTGTAAATGTTTGACTTTTGTAAAACCCACTTGCATGCGGCGCTTTAGCCTTTAGACCCATTTGTTAGAGAGTGAGGGAGAGACATGTAAACACCTCTGTAAATAGTGGGTTCATACCACTTGTAGAGGTGTGCTTGAGAGATGTAGAAGTGAGTGTGTAAGTGTGTGTTAATTATGTAGTCTAGATCTAGATCTTTTTTTGCAACACCATATACATTCAATATATCTCTTAAACACCCAAATCACCATGTTCAATTGTGAAAGCTTTAATTCCGCATGTCAAACCATGTTCTTTGTCACTACAATTGGTATCAGAGCTTGGTTTTCACGATCAACGTGACTTTTGAAGAACGATTCTCGGATTGGCAATTTTTGTCGCAACTTGAACAATTTTGGTGAGTCTCTCTCTATGATCTCTCTTAATTTTTGATTTGTGCGTTACATTTTTGATTTTTGATCGTTTTGATTCATTGGATCTAATTCGTTTCAAACCTCATTGTTGATCCAATCAATTTTTGTTTAGATCAAATTCAAACCAAAAACAAAATAAAATTTACTGTTCATCTTCCGTGATCCAAAGTCTCAATATTACTGTTCATGATTTGTTGAAGCCCAATCAATGATCGATATATGATTGATAACTTTGAGCCCAAAAATCTCGATCCATTACTGTTCATTCAACCAGATTGAAGCCCAAACTTGTAATCCAAATGATAGATTCGATGTATCTGATTGTATTCGCATATCCGACATCTATTTTCTTGTTCTAGCAAATCGATAATCACGATCTTGTATGTTGAATCGAAAGTCGATTGTATCAAATCAGTTTCGTTGATGGATATTAATCATTGTTTTTCTCTCGATTTATCTAGTCTTGAATCGATCCGATTGCCTTTGATATTGATACTTTATCGATCATTCATAATCAGTTGTTCTTCAGCTCTTAATCTCGACTTCTCATTGTATTTTTCTCGATCGATGTTGAATGTATATCTGATAATGAGTGTCGATTTCTCATGATTTGGAATATGATGAACTCGATTTTATACAAGTTCCAGTGAAGAAGTCAGAATTTGATCTTTTGATTTTGATGAAATTGTTGATCAAGAACACCTGAATGTGTGAAGAACTGTTGAAGGAACACATTTTGATCTGAAATTGTTCTGAAAGGTTATCAATTTGTTGTTTGTTGACTGAAGAACTAAAAGTCAAAACAAAAAGTCCAAATTGTTGTTCTTGGTTCAACTTGTACACACGCTTCACTGAGTTGTACAATTGGATTATCATCGTGTGATTCTGGGATTTGGTTTGTTGGTTTGAAATCGAGATCTGATTGTTCGTATGGGAAGATGATTTCGATTGTTGATGAACGAAGGGCTATCGTATGGTTTAATGGATATGTGATAATCAAGTGGTTGATTTGGAAATGCGAATTTCATTTTGAAAATCGATTAGTTGGTTTGAATGTCAAGAATATTCGCATCTGGGTCTCAAAAGTTAATGTTCGCATATGGGTTCACTCATGAATTTTTTGGATCGCATATGAAATCAGTTGAGTTCGCATCTGAATCTTCATTGAGTTCGCATATGAGGTTAATTGATTTTGATTTCGCAAGCTTGGAGTCGGAGATTTAGATTGTGTTCGCATCTATAGAATGCGAAGAGAATATAAATGTGATATGAAGTTCGCATTTGTCTTCAACAACAGTTCGCATTTGATTAACTGGATTGAATGTTCGCAAATAGTGATATGGTTCGCAATTTGGAAGTAAAACAGGAAGTTCATTCACAATCTGTTATGTTATGGAGATATTCGCATCTAGGTTTCAAAACTAATTTTCGCATTTATGGATTGGATTTCGCATTTGGTGATACAGTTGATTTGTTGATGCGAAGCCAAACTATATTCGCATTTGTGTGAATCAAACTCAGATTCGCATTTGTATAAATGGAGTTCGCATTTGATGGTTTGTTCAATTTTGGAGTCAAAATGCGAACAAAATGAAAAATGTGCGAAACATGCGAAGTCTTTTACAGTAGAATGCGAATTGGGGAAGAAAGCTAAGAGTTTCGCATTTGGTCCCTGCTCTTTTCAAGAAATAATATAAGTGGTCCAACTTCGCAAAATGGGGTTATAAAATGACAAAAATGCAGAATTTTCATTTCGCATCCCTGTAGTTTTTGCAAGATGGCAAATTTTACCCAGTTTCGCATTTGGGGTAAAAATTTTGAGAAGTGGGAATATTTTCGAATCTGGTCCCTGCAGTTTGTGCGAATTTACACATTCAACCCAGTTTCGCAAATGGGGGTGTGTTTCGCATATTTGGCTGTTTTGGGCTCAACGGGTCACTGCAGAATTTTGAAATTGACAATTTCTACCCATTTTTGAGAAATTTTGTCAAAGGCGATCCGTAAACGAAGCTAAACATTGAATATTTTTTGGATTTTCCGGATTGAAACACAAAGTTTATGCCACATGTTAAGGGAGAGTTTTAACATGAAAAATTCCGAATAGAGCACATTCTTTTTCCTTGGAGTTTTATAATCAAATTTCGATTACAAAAAGGGGGAGAAGTTTTATATGGAAATTCGAACTTGAATTTTTCATATTACGCGGATTTGAAGACCGAAGTGATCTTGAAGTTTTGAAGATTACGAGATGATGCAATTGGAAGTTTGGAAGTGATGTATTCGAAATGGGTTTGGTTTTATTGAAGATTTTTGGGGTGTGTTTTTATGCGCAACTTTGGGGTGATTATTTGGAGTTTGGAATACTCTTGATCATTCGTTGCTGCTTGGTTTGTATGGTCTCAGATCCTAGAGCCCAAATTGAAGAGTCATGGAAGAGTTGAAGATTGAAGTTCGTTTCGACATGTGTCACCTTTGAGGCTCGAACCACGTAGTGCTTGATTTTGGAAGATTTGAAGTGGGTCATTCATTCCTAACTTTGAGGGGGAGAATGTTGGGGTGCAAAGTTATTCATTCATGACTTTGTAAATGTTTGACTTTTGTAAAACCCACTTACATGCGGTGCTTTAGCCTTTAGACCCATTTGTTAGAGAGCGAGGGAGAGACATGTAAACACCTCTATAAATAGTGGGTTCATACCACTTGTAGAGGTGTGCTTGAGAGATGTAGAAGTGAGTGTGTAAGTGTGTGTTAATTATGTAGTCTAGATCTAGATCTTTTTTTGTAACACCATATACATTCAATATATCTCTTAAACACCCAAATCACCATGTTCAATTGTGCAAGCTTTAATTCCGCATGTCAAACCATGTTCTTTGTCACTACAATTGGTATCAGAGCTTGGTTTTCACGATCAACGTGACTTTTGAAGAACAATTCTCGGTTTGGCAATTT
Source organism: Lactuca sativa (assembly GCF_002870075.4). Lineage (NCBI taxonomy): Eukaryota > Viridiplantae > Streptophyta > Magnoliopsida > Asterales > Asteraceae > Lactuca > Lactuca sativa. Next base: position 138,424,715 of record NC_056627.2, read on the forward strand.
TTGTCGCAACTTGAACAATTTTGGTGAGTCTCTCTCTATGATCTCTCTTAATTTTTGATTTGTGCGTTACATTTTTGATTTTTGATCGTTTTGATTCATTGGATCTAATTCGTTTCAAACCTCATTGTTGATCCAATCAATTTTTGTTTAGATCAAATTCAAACCAAAAACAAAATAAAATTTACTGTTCATCTTCCGTGATCCAAAGTCTCAATATTACTGTTCATGATTTGTTGAAGCCCAATCAATGATCGATATATGATTGATAACTTTGAGCCCAAAAATCTCGATCCATTACTGTTCATTCAACCAGATTGAAGCCCAAACTTGTAATCCAACTGATAGATTCGATGTATCTGATTGTATTCGCATATCCGACATCTATTTTCTTGTTCTAGCAAATCGATAATCACGATCTTGTATGTTGAATCGAAAGTCGATTGTATCAAATCAGTTTCGTTGATGGATATTAATCATTGTTTTTCTCTCGATTTATCTAGTCTTGAATCGATCCGATTGCCTTTGATATTGATACTTTATCGATCATTCATAATCAGTTGTTCTTCAGCTCTTAATCTCGACTTCTCATTGTATTTTTCTGGATCGATGTTGAATGTATATCTGATAATGAGTGTCGATTTCTTATGATTTGGAATATGATGAACTCGATTTTATACAAGTTCCAGTGAAGAAGTCAGAATTTGATCTTTTGATTTTGATGAAATTGTTGATCAAGAACACCTGAATGTGTGAAGAACTGTTGAAGGAACACATTTTGATCTGAAATTGTTCTGAAAAGTTATCAATTTGTTGTTTGTTGACTGAAGAACTAAAAGTCAAAACAAAAAGTCCAAATTGTTGTTCTTGGTTCAACTTGTACACACGCTTCACTGAGTTGTACAATTGGATTATCATCGTGTGATTCTGGGATTTGGTTTGTTGGTTTGAAATCGAGATCTGATTGTTCGTATGGGAAGATGATTTCGATTGTTGATGAACGAAGGGCTATCGTATGGTTTAATGGATATGTGATAATCCAGTGGTTGATTTGGAAATGCGAATTTGATTTTGAAAATCGATTAATTGGTTTGAATGTCAAGAATATTCGCATATGGGTCTCAAAAGTTAATGTTCACATATGGGTTCACATATGAATTTTTTGGATCGCATATGAAATCAGTTGAGTTCGCATCTGAATCTTCATTGAGTTCGCATATGAGGTTAATTGATTTTGCTTTCGCAAGCTTGGAGTCGGAGATCTGGATTGTGTTCGCATCTATAGAATGCGAAGAGAATATAAATGTGATATGAAGTTCGCATTTGTCTTCAACAACAGTTCGCATTTGATTAACTGGATTGAATGTTCGCAAATAGTGATATGGTTCGCAATTTGGAAGTAAAACAGGAAGTTCATTCACAATCTGTTATGTTATGGAGATATTCGCATCTGGGTTTCAAAACTAATTTTCGCATTTATGGATTGGATTTCGCATTTGGTGATACAGTTGATTTGTTGATGCGAAGCCAAACTATATTCGCATTTGTGTGAATCAAACTCAGATTCGCATTTGTATAAATGGAGTTCGCATTTGATGGTTTGTTCAATTTTGGAGTCAAAATGCGAACAAAATGAAAAATGTGCGAAACATGCGAAGTCTTTTACAGTAGAATGCGAATTGGGGAAGAAAGCTAAGAGTTTCGCATTTGGTCCCTGCTCTTTTCAAGAAATAATATAAGTGGTCCAACTTCGCAAAATGGGGTTATAAAATGACAAAAATGCAGAATTTTCATTTCGCATCCCTGCAGTTTTTGCAAGATGGCAAATTTTACCCAGTTTCGCATTTGGGGTAAAAATTTTGAGAAGTGGGAATATTTTCGAATCTGGTCCCTGCAGTTTGTGCGAATTTACACATTCAACCCAGTTTCGCAAATGGGGGTGTGTTTCGCATATTTGGCTGTTTTGGGCGCAACGGGTCACTGCAGAATTTTGAAATTGACAATTTCTACCCATTTTTGAGAAATTTTGTCAAAGGCGATCCGTGAACGAAGCTAAAAATTGAATATTTTTTGGATTTTCCGGATTGAAGCACAAAGTTTATGCCACATGTTAAGGGAGAGTTTTAACATGAAAAATTCCGAATAGAGCACATTCTTTTTCCTTGGAGTTTTATAATCAAATTTCGATTATAAAAAGGGGGAGAAGTTTTATATGGAAATTCGAACTTGAATTTTTCATATTACGCGGATTTGAAGACCGAAGTGATCTTGAAGTTTTGAAGATTACGAGATGATGCAATTGGAAGTTTGGAAGTGATGTATTCGAAATGGGTTTGGTTTTATTGAAGATTTTGGGGTGTGTTTTTATGCGCAACTTTGGGGTGATTATTTGGAGTTTGGAATACTCTTGATCATTCGTTGCTGCTTGGTTTGTATGGTCTCACATCCTAGAGCCCAAATTGAAGAGTCACGGAAGAGTTGAATATTGAAGTTCGTTTCGACATGTGTCACCTTTGAGGCTCGAACCACGTAGTGCTTGATTTTGGAAGATTTGAAGTGGGTCATTCATTCCTAACTTTGAGGGGGAGAATGTTGGGGTGCAAAGCTATTCATTCATGACTTTGTAAATGTTTGACTTTTGTAAAACCCACTTGCATGCGGTGCTTTAGCCTTTAGACCCATTTATTAGAGAGCGAGGGAGAGACATGTAAACACCTCTATAAATAGTGGGTTCATACCACTTGTAGAGGTGTGCTTGAGAGATGTAGAAGTGAGTGTGTAAGTGTGTGTTAATTATGTAGTCTAGATCTAGATCTTTTTTTGTAACACCATATACATTCAATATATCTCTTAAACACCCAAATCACCATGTTCAATTGTGCAAGCTTTAATTCCGCATGTCAAACCATGTTCTTTGTCACTACAATTGGTATCAGAGCTTGGTTTTCACGATCAACGTGACTTTTGAAGAACAATTCTCGGTTTGGCAATTTTTGTCGCAACTTGAACAATTTTGGTGAGTCTCTCTCTATGATCTCTCTTAATTTTTGATTTGTGCGTTACATTTTTGATTTTTGATCGTTTTGATTCATTGGATCTAATTCGTTTCAAACCTCATTGTTGATCCAATCAATTTTTGTTTAGATCAAATTCAAACCAAAAACAAAATAAAATTTACTGTTCATCTTCCGTGATCCAAAGTCTCAATATTACTGTTCATGATTTGTTGAAGCCCAATCAATGATCGATATATGATTGATAACTTTGAGCCCAAAAATCTCGATCCATTACTGTTCATTCAACCAGATTGAAGCCCAAACTTGTAATCCAACTGATAGATTCGATGTATCTGATTGTATTCGCATATCCGACATCTATTTTCTTGTTCTAGCAAATCGATAATCACGATCTTGTATGTTGAATCGAAAGTCGATTGTATCAAATCAGTTTCGTTGATGGATATTAATCATTGTTTTTCTCTCGATTTATCTAGTCTTGAATCGATCCGATTGCCTTTGATATTGATACTTTATCGATCATTCATAATCAGTTGTTCTTCAGCTCTTAATCTCGACTTCTCATTGTATTTTTCTCGATCGATGTTGAATGTATATCTGATAATGAGTGTCGATTTCTTATGATTTGGAATATGATGAACTCGATTTTATACAAGTTCCAGTGAAGAAGTCAGAATTTGATCTTTTGATTTTGATGAAATTGTTGATCAAGAACACCTGAATGTGTGAAGAACTGTTGAAGGAACACATTTTGATCTGAAATTGTTCTGAAAAGTTATCAATTTGTTGTTTGTTGACTGAAGAACTAAAAGTCAAAACAAAAAGTCCAAATTGTTGTTCTTGGTTCAACTTGTACACACGCTTCACTGAGTTGTACAATTGGATTATCATCGTGTGATTCTGGGATTTGGTTTGTTGGTTTGAAATCGAGATCTGATTGTTCGTATGGGAAGATGATTTCGATTGTTGATGAACGAAGGGCTATCGTATGGTTTAATGGATATGTGATAATCCAGTGGTTGATTTGGAAATGCGAATTTGATTTTGAAAATCGATTAATTGGTTTGAATGTCAAGAATATTCGCATATGGGTCTCAAAAGTTAATGTTCACATATGGGTTCACATATGAATTTTTTGGATCGCATATGAAATCAGTTGAGTTTGCATCTGAATCTTCATTGAGTTCGCATATGAGGTTAATTGATTTTGCTTTCGCAAGCTTGGAGTCGGAGATCTGGATTGTGTTCGCATCTATAGAATGCGAAGAGAATATAAATGTGATATGAAGTTCGCATTTTTCTTCAACAACAGTTCGCATTTGATTAACTGGATTGAATGTTCGCAAATAGTGATATGGTTCGCAATTTGGAAGTAAAACAGGAAGTTCATTCACAATCTGTTATGTTATGGAGATATTCGCATCTGGGTTTCAAAACTAATTTTCGCATTTATGGATTGGATTTCGCATTTGGTGATACAGTTGATTTGTTGATGCGAAGCCAAACTATATTCGCATTTGTGTGAATCAAACTCAGATTCGCATTTGTATAAATGGAGTTCGCATTTGATGGTTTGTTCAATTTTGGAGTCAAAATGCGAACAAAATGAAAAATGTGCGAAACATGCGAAGTCTTTTACAGTAGAATGCGAATTGGGGAAGAAAGCTAAGAGTTTCGCATTTGGTCCCTGCTCTTTTCAAGAAATAATATAAGTGGTCCAACTTCGCAAAATGGGGTTATAAAATGACAAAAATGCAGAATTTTCATTTCGCATCCCTGCAGTTTTTGCAAGATGGCAAATTTTACCCAGTTTCGCATTTGGGGTAAAAATTTTGAGAAGTGGGAATATTTTCGAATCTGGTCCCTGCAGTTTGTGCGAATTTACACATTCAACCCAGTTTCGCAAATGGGGGTGTGTTTCGCATATTTGGCTGTTTTGGGCGCAACGGGTCACTGCAGAATTTTGAAATTGACAATTTCTACCCATTTTTGAGAAATTTTGTCAAAGGCGATCCGTGAACGAAGCTAAAAATTGAATATTTTTTGGATTTTCCGGATTGAAGCACAAAGTTTATGCCACATGTTAAGGGAGAGTTTTAACATGAAAAATTCCGAATAGAGCACATTCTTTTTCCTTGGAGTTTTATAATCAAATTTCGATTATAAAAAGGGGGAGAAGTTTTATATGGAAATTCGAACTTGAATTTTTCATATTACGCGGATTTGAAGACCGAAGTGATCTTGAAGTTTTGAAGATTACGAGATGATGCAATTGGAAGTTTGGAAGTGATGTATTCGAAATGGGTTTGGTTTTATTGAAGATTTTGGGGTGTGTTTTTATGCGCAACTTTGGGGTGATTATTTGGAGTTTGGAATACTCTTGATCATTCGTTGCTGCTTGGTTTGTATGGTCTCACATCCTAGAGCCCAAATTGAAGAGTCACGGAAGAGTTGAATATTGAAGTTCGTTTCGACATGTGTCACCTTTGAGGCTCGAACCACGTAGTGCTTGATTTTGGAAGATTTGAAGTGGGTCATTCATTCCTAACTTTGAGGGGGAGAATGTTGGGGTGCAAAGCTATTCATTCATGACTTTGTAAATGTTTGACTTTTGTAAAACCCACTTGCATGCGGTGCTTTAGCCTTTAGACCCATTTATTAGAGAGCGAGGGAGAGACATGTAAACACCTCTATAAATAGTGGGTTCATACCACTTGTAGAGGTGTGCTTGAGAGATGTAGAAGTGAGTGTGTAAGTGTGTGTTAATTATGTAGTCTAGATCTAGATCTTTTTTTGTAACACCATATACATTCAATATATCTCTTAAACACCCAAATCACCATGTTCAATTGTGCAAGCTTTAATTCCGCATGTCAAACCATGTTCTTTGTCACTACAATTGGTATCAGAGCTTGGTTTTCACGATCAACGTGACTTTTGAAGAACAATTCTCGGTTTGGCAATTTTTGTCGCAACTTGAACAATTTTGGTGAGTCTCTCTCTATGATCTCTCTTAATTTTTGATTTGTGCGTTACATTTTTGATTTTTGATCGTTTTGATTCATTGGATCTAATTCGTTTCAAACCTCATTGTTGATCCAATCAATTTTTGTTTAGATCAAATTCAAACCAAAAACAAAATAAAATTTACTGTTCATCTTCCGTGATCCAAAGTCTCAATATTACTGTTCATGATTTGTTGAAGCCCAATCAATGATCGATATATGATTGATAACTTTGAGCCCAAAAATCTCGATCCATTACTGTTCATTCAACCAGATTGAAGCCCAAACTTGTAATCCAACTGATAGATTCGATGTATCTGATTGTATTCGCATATCCGACATCTATTTTCTTGTTCTAGCAAATCGATAATCACGATCTTGTATGTTGAATCGAAAGTCGATTGTATCAAATCAGTTTCGTTGATGGATATTAATCATTGTTTTTCTCTCGATTTATCTAGTCTTGAATCGATCCGATTGCCTTTGATATTGATACTTTATCGATCATTCATAATCAGTTGTTCTTCAGCTCTTAATCTCGACTTCTCATTGTATTTTTCTGGATCGATGTTGAATGTATATCTGATAATGAGTGTCGATTTCTTATGATTTGGAATATGATGAACTCGATTTTATACAAGTTCCAGTGAAGAAGTCAGAATTTGATCTTTTGATTTTGATGAAATTGTTGATCAAGAACACCTGAATGTGTGAAGAACTGTTGAAGGAACACATTTTGATCTGAAATTGTTCTGAAAAGTTATCAATTTGTTGTTTGTTGACTGAAGAACTAAAAGTCAAAACAAAAAGTCCAAATTGTTGTTCTTGGTTCAACTTGTACACACGCTTCACTGAGTTGTACAATTGGATTATCATCGTGTGATTCTGGGATTTGGTTTGTTGGTTTGAAATCGAGATCTGATTGTTCGTATGGGAAGATGATTTCGATTGTTGATGAACGAAGGGCTATCGTATGGTTTAATGGATATGTGATAATCCAGTGGTTGATTTGGAAATGCGAATTTGATTTTGAAAATCGATTAATTGGTTTGAATGTCAAGAATATTCGCATATGGGTCTCAAAAGTTAATGTTCACATATGGGTTCACATATGAATTTTTTGGATCGCATATGAAATCAGTTGAGTTCGCATCTGAATCTTCATTGAGTTCGCATATGAGGTTAATTGATTTTGCTTTCGCAAGCTTGGAGTCGGAGATCTGGATTGTGTTCGCATCTATAGAATGCGAAGAGAATATAAATGTGATATGAAGTTCGCATTTGTCTTCAACAACAGTTCGCATTTGATTAACTGGATTGAATGTTCGCAAATAGTGATATGGTTCGCAATTTGGAAGTAAAACAGGAAGTTCATTCACAATCTGTTATGTTATGGAGATATTCGCATCTGGGTTTCAAAACTAATTTTCGCATTTATGGATTGGATTTCGCATTTGGTGATACAGTTGATTTGTTGATGCGAAGCCAAACTATATTCGCATTTGTGTGAATCAAACTCAGATTCGCATTTGTATAAATGGAGTTCGCATTTGATGGTTTGTTCAATTTTGGAGTCAAAATGCGAACAAAATGAAAAATGTGCGAAACATGCGAAGTCTTTTACAGTAGAATGCGAATTGGGGAAGAAAGCTAAGAGTTTCGCATTTGGTCCCTGCTCTTTTCAAGAAATAATATAAGTGGTCCAACTTCGCAAAATGGGGTTATAAAATGACAAAAATGCAGAATTTTCATTTCGCATCCCTGCAGTTTTTGCAAGATGGCAAATTTTACCCAGTTTCGCATTTGGGGTAAAAATTTTGAGAAGTGGGAATATTTTCGAATCTGGTCCCTGCAGTTTGTGCGAATTTACACATTCAACCCAGTTTCGCAAATGGGGGTGTGTTTCGCATATTTGGCTGTTTTGGGCGCAACGGGTCACTGCAGAATTTTGAAATTGACAATTTCTACCCATTTTTGAGAAATTTTGTCAAAGGCGATCCGTGAACGAAGCTAAAAATTGAATATTTTTTGGATTTTCCGGATTGAAGCACAAAGTTTATGCCACATGTTAAGGGAGAGTTTTAACATGAAAAATTCCGAATAGAGCACATTCTTTTTCCTTGGAGTTTTATAATCAAATTTCGATTATAAAAAGGGGGAGAAGTTTTATATGGAAATTCGAACTTGAATTTTTCATATTACGCGGATTTGAAGACCGAAGTGATCTTGAAGTTTTGAAGATTACGAGATGATGCAATTGGAAGTTTGGAAGTGATGTATTCGAAATGGGTTTGGTTTTATTGAAGATTTTGGGGTGTGTTTTTATGCGCAACTTTGGGGTGATTATTTGGAGTTTGGAATACTCTTGATCATTCGTTGCTGCTTGGTTTGTATGGTCTCACATCCTAGAGCCCAAATTGAAGAGTCACGGAAGAGTTGAATATTGAAGTTCGTTTCGACATGTGTCACCTTTGAGGCTCGAACCACGTAGTGCTTGATTTTGGAAGATTTGAAGTGGGTCATTCATTCCTAACTTTGAGGGGGAGAATGTTGGGGTGCAAAGCTATTCATTCATGACTTTGTAAATGTTTGACTTTTGTAAAACCCACTTGCATGCGGTGCTTTAGCCTTTAGACCCATTTATTAGAGAGCGAGGGAGAGACATGTAAACACCTCTATAAATAGTGGGTTCATACCACTTGTAGAGGTGTGCTTGAGAGATGTAGAAGTGAGTGTGTAAGTGTGTGTTAATTATGTAGTCTAGATCTAGATCTTTTTTTGTAACACCATATACATTCAATATATCTCTTAAACACCCAAATCACCATGTTCAATTGTGCAAGCTTTAATTCCGCATGTCAAACCATGTTCTTTGTCACTACAATTGGTATCAGAGCTTGGTTTTCACGATCAACGTGACTTTTGAAGAACAATTCTCGGTTTGGCAATTTTTGTCGCAACTTGAACAATTTTGGTGAGTCTCTCTCTATGATCTCTCTTAATTTTTGATTTGTGCGTTACATTTTTGATTTTTGATCGTTTTGATTCATTGGATCTAATTCGTTTCAAACCTCATTGTTGATCCAATCAATTTTTGTTTAGATCAAATTCAAACCAAAAACAAAATAAAATTTACTGTTCATCTTCCGTGATCCAAAGTCTCAATATTACTGTTCATGATTTGTTGAAGCCCAATCAATGATCGATATATGATTGATAACTTTGAGCCCAAAAATCTCGATCCATTACTGTTCATTCAACCAGATTGAAGCCCAAACTTGTAATCCAACTGATAGATTCGATGTATCTGATTGTATTCGCATATCCGACATCTATTTTCTTGTTCTAGCAAATCGATAATCACGATCTTGTATGTTGAATCGAAAGTCGATTGTATCAAATCAGTTTCGTTGATGGATATTAATCATTGTTTTTCTCTCGATTTATCTAGTCTTGAATCGATCCGATTGCCTTTGATATTGATACTTTATCGATCATTCATAATCAGTTGTTCTTCAGCTCTTAATCTCGACTTCTCATTGTATTTTTCTGGATCGATGTTGAATGTATATCTGATAATGAGTGTCGATTTCTTATGATTTGGAATATGATGAACTCGATTTTATACAAGTTCCAGTGAAGAAGTCAGAATTTGATCTTTTGATTTTGATGAAATTGTTGATCAAGAACACCTGAATGTGTGAAGAACTGTTGAAGGAACACATTTTGATCTGAAATTGTTCTGAAAAGTTATCAATTTGTTGTTTGTTGACTGAAGAACTAAAAGTCAAAACAAAAAGTCCAAATTGTTGTTCTTGGTTCAACTTGTACACACGCTTCACTGAGTTGTACAATTGGATTATCATCGTGTGATTCTGGGATTTGGTTTGTTGGTTTGAAATCGAGATCTGATTGTTCGTATGGGAAGATGATTTCGATTGTTGATGAACGAAGGGCTATCGTATGGTTTAATGGATATGTGATAATCCAGTGGTTGATTTGGAAATGCGAATTTGATTTTGAAAATCGATTAATTGGTTTGAATGTCAAGAATATTCGCATATGGGTCTCAAAAGTTAATGTTCACATATGGGTTCACATATGAATTTTTTGGATCGCATATGAAATCAGTTGAGTTCGCATCTGAATCTTCATTGAGTTCGCATATGAGGTTAATTGATTTTGCTTTCGCAAGCTTGGAGTCGGAGATCTGGATTGTGTTCGCATCTATAGAATGCGAAGAGAATATAAATGTGATATGAAGTTCGCATTTGTCTTCAACAACAGTTCGCATTTGATTAACTGGATTGAATGTTCGCAAATAGTGATATGGTTCGCAATTTGGAAGTAAAACAGGAAGTTCATTCACAATCTGTTATGTTATGGAGATATTCGCATCTGGGTTTCAAAACTAATTTTCGCATTTATGGATTGGATTTCGCATTTGGTGATACAGTTGATTTGTTGATGCGAAGCCAAACTATATTCGCATTTGTGTGAATCAAACTCAGATTCGCATTTGTATAAATGGAGTTCGCATTTGATGGTTTGTTCAATTTTGGAGTCAAAATGCGAACAAAATGAAAAATGTGCGAAACATGCGAAGTCTTTTACAGTAGAATGCGAATTGGGGAAGAAAGCTAAGAGTTTCGCATTTGGTCCCTGCTCTTTTCAAGAAATAATATAAGTGGTCCAACTTCGCAAAATGGGGTTATAAAATGACAAAAATGCAGAATTTTCATTTCGCATCCCTGCAGTTTTTGCAAGATGGCAAATTTTACCCAGTTTCGCATTTGGGGTAAAAATTTTGAGAAGTGGGAATATTTTCGAATCTGGTCCCTGCAGTTTGTGCGAATTTACACATTCAACCCAGTTTCGCAAATGGGGGTGTGTTTCGCATATTTGGCTGTTTTGGGCGCAACGGGTCACTGCAGAATTTTGAAATTGACAATTTCTACCCATTTTTGAGAAATTTTGTCAAAGGCGATCCGTGAACGAAGCTAAAAATTGAATATTTTTTGGATTTTCCGGATTGAAGCACAAAGTTTATGCCACATGTTAAGGGAGAGTTTTAACATGAAAAATTCCGAATAGAGCACATTCTTTTTCCTTGGAGTTTTATAATCAAATTTCGATTATAAAAAGGGGGAGAAGTTTTATATGGAAATTCGAACTTGAATTTTTCATATTACGCGGATTTGAAGACCGAAGTGATCTTGAAGTTTTGAAGATTACGAGATGATGCAATTGGAAGTTTGGAAGTGATGTATTCGAAATGGGTTTGGTTTTATTGAAGATTTTGGGGTGTGTTTTTATGCGCAACTTTGGGGTGATTATTTGGAGTTTGGAATACTCTTGATCATTCGTTGCTGCTTGGTTTGTATGGTCTCACATCCTAGAGCCCAAATTGAAGAGTCACGGAAGAGTTGAATATTGAAGTTCGTTTCGACATGTGTCACCTTTGAGGCTCGAACCACGTAGTGCTTGATTTTGGAAGATTTGAAGTGGGTCATTCATTCCTAACTTTGAGGGGGAGAATGTTGGGGTGCAAAGCTATTCATTCATGACTTTGTAAATGTTTGACTTTTGTAAAACCCACTTGCATGCGGTGCTTTAGCCTTTAGACCCATTTATTAGAGAGCGAGGGAGAGACATGTAAACACCTCTATAAATAGTGGGTTCATACCACTTGTAGAGGTGTGCTTGAGAGATGTAGAAGTGAGTGTGTAAGTGTGTGTTAATTATGTAGTCTAGATCTAGATCTTTTTTTGTAACACCATATACATTCAATATATCTCTTAAACACCCAAATCACCATGTTCAATTGTGCAAGCTTTAATTCCGCATGTCAAACCATGTTCTTTGTCACTACAATTGGTATCAGAGCTTGGTTTTCACGATCAACGTGACTTTTGAAGAACAATTCTCGGTTTGGCAATTTTTGTCGCAACTTGAACAATTTTGGTGAGTCTCTCTCTATGATCTCTCTTAATTTTTGATTTGTGCGTTACATTTTTGATTTTTGATCGTTTTGATTCATTGGATCTAATTCGTTTCAAACCTCATTGTTGATCCAATCAATTTTTGTTTAGATCAAATTCAAACCAAAAACAAAATAAAATTTACTGTTCATCTTCCGTGATCCAAAGTCTCAATATTACTGTTCATGATTTGTTGAAGCCCAATCAATGATCGATATATGATTGATAACTTTGAGCCCAAAAATCTCGATCCATTACTGTTCATTCAACCAGATTGAAGCCCAAACTTGTAATCCAACTGATAGATTCGATGTATCTGATTGTATTCGCATATCCGACATCTATTTTCTTGTTCTAGCAAATCGATAATCACGATCTTGTATGTTGAATCGAAAGTCGATTGTATCAAATCAGTTTCGTTGATGGATATTAATCATTGTTTTTCTCTCGATTTATCTAGTCTTGAATCGATCCGATTGCCTTTGATATTGATACTTTATCGATCATTCATAATCAGTTGTTCTTCAGCTCTTAATCTCGACTTCTCATTGTATTTTTCTCGATCGATGTTGAATGTATATCTGATAATGAGTGTCGATTTCTTATGATTTGGAATATGATGAACTCGATTTTATACAAGTTCCAGTGAAGAAGTCAGAATTTGATCTTTTGATTTTGATGAAATTGTTGATCAAGAACACCTGAATGTGTGAAGAACTGTTGAAGGAACACATTTTGATCTGAAATTGTTCTGAAAAGTTATCAATTTGTTGTTTGTTGACTGAAGAACTAAAAGTCAAAACAAAAAGTCCAAATTGTTGTTCTTGGTTCAACTTGTACACACGCTTCACTGAGTTGTACAATTGGATTATCATCGTGTGATTCTGGGATTTGGTTTGTTGGTTTGAAATCGAGATCTGATTGTTCGTATGGGAAGATGATTTCGATTGTTGATGAACGAAGGGCTATCGTATGGTTTAATGGATATGTGATAATCCAGTGGTTGATTTGGAAATGCGAATTTGATTTTGAAAATCGATTAATTGGTTTGAATGTCAAGAATATTCGCATATGGGTCTCAAAAGTTAATGTTCACATATGGGTTCACATATGAATTTTTTGGATCGCATATGAAATCAGTTGAGTTCGCATCTGAATCTTCATTGAGTTCGCATATGAGGTTAATTGATTTTGCTTTCGCAAGCTTGGAGTCGGAGATCTGGATTGTGTTCGCATCTATAGAATGCGAAGAGAATATAAATGTGATATGAAGTTCGCATTTGTCTTCAACAACAGTTCGCATTTGATTAACTGGATTGAATGTTCGCAAATAGTGATATGGTTCGCAATTTGGAAGTAAAACAGGAAGTTCATTCACAATCTGTTATGTTATGGAGATATTCGCATCTGGGTTTCAAAACTAATTTTCGCATTTATGGATTGGATTTCGCATTTGGTGATACAGTTGATTTGTTGATGCGAAGCCAAACTATATTCGCATTTGTGTGAATCAAACTCAGATTCGCATTTGTATAAATGGAGTTCGCATTTGATGGTTTGTTCAATTTTGGAGTCAAAATGCGAACAAAATGAAAAATGTGCGAAACATGCGAAGTCTTTTACAGTAGAATGCGAATTGGGGAAGAAAGCTAAGAGTTTCGCATTTGGTCCCTGCTCTTTTCAAGAAATAATATAAGTGGTCCAACTTCGCAAAATGGGGTTATAAAATGACAAAAATGCAGAATTTTCATTTCGCATCCCTGCAGTTTTTGCAAGATGGCAAATTTTACCCAGTTTCGCATTTGGGGTAAAAATTTTGAGAAGTGGGAATATTTTCGAATCTGGTCCCTGCAGTTTGTGCGAATTTACACATTCAACCCAGTTTCGCAAATGGGGGTGTGTTTCGCATATTTGGCTGTTTTGGGCGCAACGGGTCACTGCAGAATTTTGAAATTGACAATTTCTACCCATTTTTGAGAAATTTTGTCAAAGGCGATCCGTGAACGAAGCTAAAAATTGAATATTTTTTGGATTTTCCGGATTGAAGCACAAAGTTTATGCCACATGTTAAGGGAGAGTTTTAACATGAAAAATTCCGAATAGAGCACATTCTTTTTCCTTGGAGTTTTATAATCAAATTTCGATTATAAAAAGGGGGAGAAGTTTTATATGGAAATTCGAACTTGAATTTTTCATATTACGCGGATTTGAAGACCGAAGTGATCTTGAAGTTTTGAAGATTACGAGATGATGCAATTGGAAGTTTGGAAGTGATGTATTCGAAATGGGTTTGGTTTTATTGAAGATTTTGGGGTGTGTTTTTATGCGCAACTTTGGGGTGATTATTTGGAGTTTGGAATACTCTTGATCATTCGTTGCTGCTTGGTTTGTATGGTCTCACATCCTAGAGCCCAAATTGAAGAGTCACGGAAGAGTTGAATATTGAAGTTCGTTTCGACATGTGTCACCTTTGAGGCTCGAACCACGTAGTGCTTGATTTTGGAAGATTTGAAGTGGGTCATTCATTCCTAACTTTGAGGGGGAGAATGTTGGGGTGCAAAGCTATTCATTCATGACTTTGTAAATGTTTGACTTTTGTAAAACCCACTTGCATGCGGTGCTTTAGCCTTTAGACCCATTTATTAGAGAGCGAGGGAGAGACATGTAAACACCTCTATAAATAGTGGGTTCATACCACTTGTAGAGGTGTGCTTGAGAGATGTAGAAGTGAGTGTGTAAGTGTGTGTTAATTATGTAGTCTAGATCTAGATCTTTTTTTGTAACACCATATACATTCAATATATCTCTTAAACACCCAAATCACCATGTTCAATTGTGCAAGCTTTAATTCCGCATGTCAAACCATGTTCTTTGTCACTACAATTGGTATCAGAGCTTGGTTTTCACGATCAACGTGACTTTTGAAGAACAATTCTCGGTTTGGCAATTTTTGTCGCAACTTGAACAATTTTGGTGAGTCTCTCTCTATGATCTCTCTTAATTTTTGATTTGTGCGTTACATTTTTGATTTTTGATCGTTTTGATTCATTGGATCTAATTCGTTTCAAACCTCATTGTTGATCCAATCAATTTTTGTTTAGATCAAATTCAAACCAAAAACAAAATAAAATTTACTGTTCATCTTCCGTGATCCAAAGTCTCAATATTACTGTTCATGATTTGTTGAAGCCCAATCAATGATCGATATATGATTGATAACTTTGAGCCCAAAAATCTCGATCCATTACTGTTCATTCAACCAGATTGAAGCCCAAACTTGTAATCCAACTGATAGATTCGATGTATCTGATTGTATTCGCATATCCGACATCTATTTTCTTGTTCTAGCAAATCGATAATCACGATCTTGTATGTTGAATCGAAAGTCGATTGTATCAAATCAGTTTCGTTGATGGATATTAATCATTGTTTTTCTCTCGATTTATCTAGTCTTGAATCGATCCGATTGCCTTTGATATTGATACTTTATCGATCATTCATAATCAGTTGTTCTTCAGCTCTTAATCTCGACTTCTCATTGTATTTTTCTCGATCGATGTTGAATGTATATCTGATAATGAGTGTCGATTTCTTATGATTTGGAATATGATGAACTCGATTTTATACAAGTTCCAGTGAAGAAGTCAGAATTTGATCTTTTGATTTTGATGAAATTGTTGATCAAGAACACCTGAATGTGTGAAGAACTGTTGAAGGAACACATTTTGATCTGAAATTGTTCTGAAAAGTTATCAATTTGTTGTTTGTTGACTGAAGAACTAAAAGTCAAAACAAAAAGTCCAAATTGTTGTTCTTGGTTCAACTTGTACACACGCTTCACTGAGTTGTACAATTGGATTATCATCGTGTGATTCTGGGATTTGGTTTGTTGGTTTGAAATCGAGATCTGATTGTTCGTATGGGAAGATGATTTCGATTGTTGATGAACGAAGGGCTATCGTATGGTTTAATGGATATGTGATAATCCAGTGGTTGATTTGGAAATGCGAATTTGATTTTGAAAATCGATTAATTGGTTTGAATGTCAAGAATATTCGCATATGGGTCTCAAAAGTTAATGTTCACATATGGGTTCACATATGAATTTTTTGGATCGCATATGAAATCAGTTGAGTTCGCATCTGAATCTTCATTGAGTTCGCATATGAGGTTAATTGATTTTGCTTTCGCAAGCTTGGAGTCGGAGATCTGGATTGTGTTCGCATCTATAGAATGCGAAGAGAATATAAATGTGATATGAAGTTCGCATTTGTCTTCAACAACAGTTCGCATTTGATTAACTGGATTGAATGTTCGCAAATAGTGATATGGTTCGCAATTTGGAAGTAAAACAGGAAGTTCATTCACAATCTGTTATGTTATGGAGATATTCGCATCTGGGTTTCAAAACTAATTTTCGCATTTATGGATTGGATTTCGCATTTGGTGATACAGTTGATTTGTTGATGCGAAGCCAAACTATATTCGCATTTGTGTGAATCAAACTCAGATTCGCATTTGTATAAATGGAGTTCGCATTTGATGGTTTGTTCAATTTTGGAGTCAAAATGCGAACAAAATGAAAAATGTGCGAAACATGCGAAGTCTTTTACAGTAGAATGCGAATTGGGGAAGAAAGCTAAGAGTTTCGCATTTGGTCCCTGCTCTTTTCAAGAAATAATATAAGTGGTCCAACTTCGCAAAATGGGGTTATAAAATGACAAAAATGCAGAATTTTCATTTCGCATCCCTGCAGTTTTTGCAAGATGGCAAATTTTACCCAGTTTCGCATTTGGGGTAAAAATTTTGAGAAGTGGGAATATTTTCGAATCTGGTCCCTGCAGTTTGTGCGAATTTACACATTCAACCCAGTTTCGCAAATGGGGGTGTGTTTCGCATATTTGGCTGTTTTGGGCGCAACGGGTCACTGCAGAATTTTGAAATTGACAATTTCTACCCATTTTTGAGAAATTTTGTCAAAGGCGATCCGTGAACGAAGCTAAAAATTGAATATTTTTTGGATTTTCCGGATTGAAGCACAAAGTTTATGCCACATGTTAAGGGAGAGTTTTAACATGAAAAATTCCGAATAGAGCACATTCTTTTTCCTTGGAGTTTTATAATCAAATTTCGATTATAAAAAGGGGGAGAAGTTTTATATGGAAATTCGAACTTGAATTTTTCATATTACGCGGATTTGAAGACCGAAGTGATCTTGAAGTTTTGAAGATTACGAGATGATGCAATTGGAAGTTTGGAAGTGATGTATTCGAAATGGGTTTGGTTTTATTGAAGATTTTGGGGTGTGTTTTTATGCGCAACTTTGGGGTGATTATTTGGAGTTTGGAATACTCTTGATCATTCGTTGCTGCTTGGTTTGTATGGTCTCACATCCTAGAGCCCAAATTGAAGAGTCACGGAAGAGTTGAATATTGAAGTTCGTTTCGACATGTGTCACCTTTGAGGCTCGAACCACGTAGTGCTTGATTTTGGAAGATTTGAAGTGGGTCATTCATTCCTAACTTTGAGGGGGAGAATGTTGGGGTGCAAAGCTATTCATTCATGACTTTGTAAATGTTTGACTTTTGTAAAACCCACTTGCATGCGGTGCTTTAGCCTTTAGACCCATTTATTAGAGAGCGAGGGAGAGACATGTAAACACCTCTATAAATAGTGGGTTCATACCACTTGTAGAGGTGTGCTTGAGAGATGTAGAAGTGAGTGTGTAAGTGTGTGTTAATTATGTAGTCTAGATCTAGATCTTTTTTTGTAACACCATATACATTCAATATATCTCTTAAACACCCAAATCACCATGTTCAATTGTGCAAGCTTTAATTCCGCATGTCAAACCATGTTCTTTGTCACTACAATTGGTATCAGAGCTTGGTTTTCACGATCAACGTGACTTTTGAAGAACAATTCTCGGTTTGGCAATTTTTGTCGCAACTTGAACAATTTTGGTGAGTCTCTCTCTATGATCTCTCTTAATTTTTGATTTGTGCGTTACATTTTTGATTTTTGATCGTTTTGATTCATTGGATCTAATTCGTTTCAAACCTCATTGTTGATCCAATCAATTTTTGTTTAGATCAAATTCAAACCAAAAACAAAATAAAATTTACTGTTCATCTTCCGTGATCCAAAGTCTCAATATTACTGTTCATGATTTGTTGAAGCCCAATCAATGATCGATATATGATTGATAACTTTGAGCCCAAAAATCTCGATCCATTACTGTTCATTCAACCAGATTGAAGCCCAAACTTGTAATCCAACTGATAGATTCGATGTATCTGATTGTATTCGCATATCCGACATCTATTTTCTTGTTCTAGCAAATCGATAATCACGATCTTGTATGTTGAATCGAAAGTCGATTGTATCAAATCAGTTTCGTTGATGGATATTAATCATTGTTTTTCTCTCGATTTATCTAGTCTTGAATCGATCCGATTGCCTTTGATATTGATACTTTATCGATCATTCATAATCAGTTGTTCTTCAGCTCTTAATCTCGACTTCTCATTGTATTTTTCTCGATCGATGTTGAATGTATATCTGATAATGAGTGTCGATTTCTTATGATTTGGAATATGATGAACTCGATTTTATACAAGTTCCAGTGAAGAAGTCAGAATTTGATCTTTTGATTTTGATGAAATTGTTGATCAAGAACACCTGAATGTGTGAAGAACTGTTGAAGGAACACATTTTGATCTGAAATTGTTCTGAAAAGTTATCAATTTGTTGTTTGTTGACTGAAGAACTAAAAGTCAAAACAAAAAGTCCAAATTGTTGTTCTTGGTTCAACTTGTACACACGCTTCACTGAGTTGTACAATTGGATTATCATCGTGTGATTCTGGGATTTGGTTTGTTGGTTTGAAATCGAGATCTGATTGTTCGTATGGGAAGATGATTTCGATTGTTGATGAACGAAGGGCTATCGTATGGTTTAATGGATATGTGATAATCCAGTGGTTGATTTGGAAATGCGAATTTGATTTTGAAAATCGATTAATTGGTTTGAATGTCAAGAATATTCGCATATGGGTCTCAAAAGTTAATGTTCACATATGGGTTCACATATGAATTTTTTGGATCGCATATGAAATCAGTTGAGTTCGCATCTGAATCTTCATTGAGTTCGCATATGAGGTTAATTGATTTTGCTTTCGCAAGCTTGGAGTCGGAGATCTGGATTGTGTTCGCATCTATAGAATGCGAAGAGAATATAAATGTGATATGAAGTTCGCATTTGTCTTCAACAACAGTTCGCATTTGATTAACTGGATTGAATGTTCGCAAATAGTGATATGGTTCGCAATTTGGAAGTAAAACAGGAAGTTCATTCACAATCTGTTATGTTATGGAGATATTCGCATCTGGGTTTCAAAACTAATTTTCGCATTTATGGATTGGATTTCGCATTTGGTGATACAGTTGATTTGTTGATGCGAAGCCAAACTATATTCGCATTTGTGTGAATCAAACTCAGATTCGCATTTGTATAAATGGAGTTCGCATTTGATGGTTTGTTCAATTTTGGAGTCAAAATGCGAACAAAATGAAAAATGTGCGAAACATGCGAAGTCTTTTACAGTAGAATGCGAATTGGGGAAGAAAGCTAAGAGTTTCGCATTTGGTCCCTGCTCTTTTCAAGAAATAATATAAGTGGTCCAACTTCGCAAAATGGGGTTATAAAATGACAAAAATGCAGAATTTTCATTTCGCATCCCTGCAGTTTTTGCAAGATGGCAAATTTTACCCAGTTTCGCATTTGGGGTAAAAATTTTGAGAAGTGGGAATATTTTCGAATCTGGTCCCTGCAGTTTGTGCGAATTTACACATTCAACCCAGTTTCGCAAATGGGGGTGTGTTTCGCATATTTGGCTGTTTTGGGCGCAACGGGTCACTGCAGAATTTTGAAATTGACAATTTCTACCCATTTTTGAGAAATTTTGTCAAAGGCGATCCGTGAACGAAGCTAAAAATTGAATATTTTTTGGATTTTCCGGATTGAAGCACAAAGTTTATGCCACATGTTAAGGGAGAGTTTTAACATGAAAAATTCCGAATAGAGCACATTCTTTTTCCTTGGAGTTTTATAATCAAATTTCGATTATAAAAAGGGGGAGAAGTTTTATATGGAAATTCGAACTTGAATTTTTCATATAACGCGGATTTGAAGACCGAAGTGATCTTGAAGTTTTGAAGATTACGAGATGATGCAATTGGAAGTTTGGAAGTGATGTATTCGAAATGGGTTTGGTTTTATTGAAGATTTTGGGGTGTGTTTTTATGCGCAACTTTGGGGTGATTATTTGGAGTTTGGAATACTCTTGATCATTCGTTGCTGCTTGGTTTGTATGGTCTCACATCCTAGAGCCCAAATTGAAGAGTCACGGAAGAGTTGAATATTGAAGTTCGTTTCGACATGTGTCACCTTTGAGGCTCGAACCACGTAGTGCTTGATTTTGGAAGATTTGAAGTGGGTCATTCATTCCTAACTTTGAGGGGGAGAATGTTGGGGTGCAAAGCTATTCATTCATGACTTTGTAAATGTTTGACTTTTGTAAAACCCACTTGCATGCGGTGCTTTAGCCTTTAGACCCATTTATTAGAGAGCGAGGGAGAGACATGTAAACACCTCTATAAATAGTGGGTTCATACCACTTGTAGAGGTGTGCTTGAGAGATGTAGAAGTGAGTGTGTAAGTGTGTGTTAATTATGTAGTCTAGATCTAGATCTTTTTTTGTAACACCATATACATTCAATATATCTCTTAAACACCCAAATCACCATGTTCAATTGTGCAAGCTTTAATTCCGCATGTCAAACCATGTTCTTTGTCACTACAATTGGTATCAGAGCTTGGTTTTCACGATCAACGTGACTTTTGAAGAACAATTCTCGGTTTGGCAATTTTTGTCGCAACTTGAACAATTTTGGTGAGTCTCTCTCTATGATCTCTCTTAATTTTTGATTTGTGCGTTACATTTTTGATTTTTGATCGTTTTGATTCATTGGATCTAATTCGTTTCAAACCTCATTGTTGATCCAATCAATTTTTGTTTAGATCAAATTCAAACCAAAAACAAAATAAAATTTACTGTTCATCTTCCGTGATCCAAAGTCTCAATATTACTGTTCATGATTTGTTGAAGCCCAATAAATGATCGATATATGATTGATAACTTTGAGCCCAAAAATCTCGATCCATTACTGTTCATTCAACCAGATTGAAGCCCAAACTTGTAATCCAACTGATAGATTCGATGTATCTGATTGTATTCGCATATCCGACATCTATTTTCTTGTTCTAGCAAATCGATAATCACGATCTTGTATGTTGAATCGAAAGTCGATTGTATCAAATCAGTTTCGTTGATGGATATTAATCATTGTTTTTCTCTCGATTTATCTAGTCTTGAATCGATCCGATTGCCTTTGATATTGATACTTTATCGATCATTCATAATCAGTTGTTCTTCAGCTCTTAATCTCGACTTCTCATTGTATTTTTCTCGATCGATGTTGAATGTATATCTGATAATGAGTGTCGATTTCTTATGATTTGGAATATGATGAACTCGATTTTATACAAGTTCCAGTGAAGAAGTCAGAAATTGATCTTTTGATTTTGATGAAATTGTTGATCAAGAACACCTGAATGTGTGAAGAACTGTTGAAGGAACACATTTTGATCTGAAATTGTTCTGAAAAGTTATCAATTTGTTGTTTGTTGACTGAAGAACTAAAAGTCAAAACAAAAAGTCCAAATTGTTGTTCTTGGTTCAACTTGTACACACGCTTCACTGAGTTGTACAATTGGATTATCATCGTGTGATTCTGGGATTTGGTTTGTTGGTTTGAAATCGAGATCTGATTGTTCGTATGGGAAGATGATTTCGATTGTTGATGAACGAAGGGCTATCGTATGGTTTAATGGATATGTGATAATCCAGTGGTTGATTTGGAAATGCGAATTTGATTTTGAAAATCGATTAATTGGTTTGAATGTCAAGAATATTCGCATATGGGTCTCAAAAGTTAATGTTCGCATACGGGTTCACATATGAATTTTTTGGATCGCATATGAAATCAGTTGAGTTCGCATTTGAATCTTCATTGAGTTCGCATATGAGGTTAATTGATTTTGATTTCGCAAGATTGGAGTCGGAGATCTGGATTGTGTTCGCATCTATAGAATGCGAAGAGAATTTAAATGTGATATGAAGTTCGCATTTGTCTTTAACAACAGTTCGCATTTGATTAACTGGATTGAATGTTCGCAAATAGTGATATGGTTCGCAATTTGGAAGTAAAACAGGAAGTTCATTCACAATCTGTTATGTTATGGAGATATTCGCATCTGGGTTTCAAAACTAATTTTCGCATTTATGGATTGGATTTCACATTTGGTGATACAGTTGATTTGTTGATGCGAAGCCAAACTATATTCGCATTTGTGTGAATCAAACTCAGATTCGCATTTGTATAAATGGAGTTCGCATTTGATGGTTTGTTCAATTTTGGAGTCAAAATGCGAACAAAATGAAAAATGTGCGAAACATGTGAAGTCTTTTATACTAGAATGCGAATTGGGGAAGAAAGCTAAGAGTTTCGCATTTGGTCCCTGCTCTTTTCAAGAAATAATATAAGTGGTCCAACTTCGCAAAATGGGGTTATAAAATGACAAAAATGCAGAATTTTCATTTCGCATCCCTGCAGTTTTTGCAAGATGGCAAATTTTACCCAGTTTCGCATTTGGGGTAAAAATTTTGAGAAGTGGGAATATTTTCGAATCTGGTCCCTGCAGTTTGTGCGAATTTACACATTCAACCCAGTTTTGCAAATGGGGGTGTGTTTCGCATATTTGGCTGTTTTGGGCGCAACGGGTCACTGCAGAATTTTGAAATTGACAATTTCTACCCATTTTTGAGAAATTTTGTCAAAGGCGATCCGTGAACGAAGCTAAAAATTGAATATTTTTTGGATTTTTCGGATTGAAGCACAAAGTTTATGCCACATGTTAAGGGAGAATTTTAACATGAAAAATTCCGAATAGAGCACATTCTTTTTCCTTGGAGTTTTATAATCAAATTTCAATTATAAAAAGGGGGAGAAGTTTTATATGGAAATTCGAACTTGAATTTTTCATATTACGCGGATTTGAAGACCGAAGTGATCTTGAAGTTTTGAAGATTACGAGATGATGCAATTGGAAGTTTGGAAGTGATGTATTCGAAATGGGTTTGGTTTTATTGAAGATTTTGGAGTGTGTTTTTATGCGCAACTTTGGGGTGATTATTTGGAGTTTGGAATACTCTTGATCATTCGTTGCTGCTTGGTTTGTATGGTCTCACATCCTAGAGCCCAAATTGAAGAGTCAGGGAAGAGTTGAAGATTGAAGTTCGTTTCGACATGTGTCACCTTTGAGGCTCGAACCACGTAGTGCTTGATTTTGGAAGATTTGAAGTGGGTCATTCATTCCTAACTTTGAGGGGGAGAATGTTGGGGTGCAAAGTTATTCATTCATGACTTTGTAAATGTTTGACTTTTGTAAAACCCACTTGCATGTGGTGCTTTAGCCTTTAGACCCATTTGTTAGAGAGTGAGAGAGAGACATGTAAGCACCTCTATAAATAGTGGGTTCATACCACTTGTAGAGGTGTGCTTGAGAGATGTAGAAGTGAGTGTGTAAGTGTGTGTTAATTATGTAGTCTAGATCTAGATCTTTTTTGTAACACCATATACATTCAATATATATCTCTTCAATACCCAAATCACCATATACATGGATGTATACCCTTGCTACCCAAGGGCATGGGATGAACTGGAAGGGCCTTTATGACTATATATGTACATATGATATATAACTAATATTTAAACGACCTTCGGACGAGTACCCGATATCCCACCAGACCACATCTCAAGCGCGAAAAGGAAATAGGGTGGATAACCTTCCTAAGTCTTTTAAACATTTCTTATATAACTATAAATATAGAGGCATGTAATTTATAATATAAAAGCATAAATAAGTTTTTTAAAACCTTTGAACATAATTATTATCTTATGAAAAGATCGACTTGATGTCAATCTATAAAACGGTTTGAAGGCATGGGTTTGATAAAACGGTTTAGTATAAAGAAACATTTATTTGAAACACAATTGTAAGTAAGTTTGAAAAGTAATATACAGAGTAAAATGTACAGAGAAATAAGAAGTTTTAAACACATAAAGTGTTTATGAAAGACATTTGAAGGAAACTGTTTGGTAAAACGGCTAATGAATAGCCAATCATTTGAATGCTGCTTATTAATCACATGTGATTGATATAATAATTAGCATAATTCTACTTGTATCCCCCCCCTAAAACATTTTAAAATAGTTTAAAACATTGATTAAGGGGTATGAACTCACCTGTGGTAAGTGGATCGGAAGGAAGTGTCGGATAAGTGCTTGGTGTCAAGTGAAGACTTAGACACACACAAAGATCCTAATAACATATAAGGATATATATGTATATACACAATTAGTCTTTAAACAACTAATAAACAAAGTTAAGACATTCTAGGACATGCTAAACACTTTATACAAGTGTTATAAGTCTCAAGGGTTGCATCTAAGTGTTGTAGGGAAAGGCTAGTGTGTTTGGGGTTCAAGGAACACTCTTAAAATGAGTTTACTCGCTAAGAATCAACACCCCTTGAGTTTACGGTCGTAAACTCCTAACCTTTTGACCATTTGGTGATTTGAAGTCTTATAGGCTATTCCAAGCATTCCTACTTCATGAATTAGTCTTAGGAAGTGTTGTGTTGCATCAAAACACTCCTAAATGGAGTTTACGGTCTAAGGAACATTTCTCATGAGTTTACTACCTTAAATGCATGAGTTTACTACCTTAAACGCATGAGTTTACTACCTTAAACTCCTAAGTTTATGGTTTTTGGGGTTTTCAAGTCCTTAGCTCAATCATGGCACTAGTCTAGGTTAGATTTAGCCATAAGGAACAATCATGGGACTTTTAATGGACATTTACACACCTTTTGGGGTGTTTACGGTTTTGGGACATCCCTAAACCATAAACACATAAAAGTGGGGGTTTTGGTGCTTTTTCAAGGCTTAAACACTATAAGGAAGGGTTTAAATGTGTCAAGGATGGTTTATGTTGGGTTTTGAGAATTCTAACACTCCTAAGTGTACATGCAACCCTAAATACCTTGGATCTATGTTTTCTCTATTATACATGCAAATAAGAACATCCAAGGTATTATCCTAATCTAGCATACAAAACAATGAGTGTAACAAGATAGAATACATACCTCTTTGATGTAGAAAGTCTTCATGAAGCTTGAGTGCCTAGCCCCAATAGTGTGGAAGCCTCAAATGGAATCACAATCACCAAAACACTTAGAATAACTTAAGAGAATTCTACAACTCATGAAATCGGCTAGCCCTTTTACTTCACACACTAGTGGCTGATTTGGTCAAGAATAAGATGCTTATATAGTTAGGGTTACACCATGTAAACCCTAACTGACATGGCCTTTCATTTCCATGATCCATGGATACAAATACACCATGGAGCATCCATGGACCATCCTATGGGTTTTAGCCCAAGTTGATTATCCATGGAGCATTAGCCCACTATACAAGTATGGATGATTTACACAATCAACCCATATATTTAATTAGTCTTCTTTTGATCACTTAATTAATCCTAGATTAATTCTTGATCAATACTAATTACATAATCCTATTATTCTTATTATTAATATACTAGAACTTATAATATATTAATAACCATAAGTGTCTTATTTCTCTCATTATAGTCTATCCAAGTGCATGATGGTATGCAACCCAAATGGACCATGCCGGGTCGGGTCAAGTCTTACCAATTATAGTTATGGACTTAGACATTAATCCAACAGTCTCCCACTTGGATAAGTCTAAAACTATTATTGCGTATGACTTCAGGAACCAACTGGCAATCGTAGCTCTCAAAAGCTTCTGTCAAACTCTGACCTTGTAGATGAACTCTGACCTTTGTCAATGACTTGTCAATTAGATAAGGGATCATATATTCCTCCATTCTAGATATCGTATGGACTGAGACATGGATTATAATCATTCTCTCTGTCCATTTGTTGTTTCCCGATTTCCGATTTATGACGACTAACTAATTGAACAAATCAAATCAGTCCTGGCCCGGCCGAGCACTTCCATTTGTCATCATCAAATCATCGAGGGGCCCACATATATCGCTTTTATCCCGAAGGTAAACTCATATGGCTTGTTCTACTACTTGTTGAATCATACACAAAGGCACGTTTTATAGCACCGAGTTACCAAATGAGTTTTCGTGCAATCAATGTACAACCAACTCATAGTAACAACTCATATCTCTAGGTTTGAAGAATATAAGATATTATCGTCTCATGATCACTCGTGATAAAATCCATGAAGTGATTCCAATGAGCGCGGGTTGAATCCAATACTCAGAACTTATGAGTACTCATGAGTGTTGTAGCCCTTTGTCCAACACCTTAGACCTCTACAAGCCAACCCATGACAGTCTTAATTCATATCTACTTCCAACATATGACCGACTGTGGATGGTTTGAATAACTTAGTCATTCCGGAAGAATAACCTAGTTTATTCGGGAAGTCAAAACATGCAAAGTGAAACACAATAATAATTGAATCCAATATGGTATCAACCCTTTGAACATAAATAAAACACCTTTTATTTATCACCATATGATTACACATTATTCATTGTATACCGTTTCAACTATCAACTTTATTCTTGAATTTAAAACAATAGTTGTCCCATGCTCCAAGCATGTACACTATGTTTTTCTAAACACTAGTCATGCCATACACCAAGTATGCATACTATGTTTGTCTATGATCTTTACTTTGTGAACTAGATCCATTGAACATAACTTTAATGATTCTCTTTTCACACTCCCAAATCCTTACTGCAAATGCAAGAATTCCAAATTCATGCCATTTACTGAAATCTGTTAGATTCTAAACTTATATGCATTGATCTTCTTGTAATGATTATGCACAAAATCAGAAAGACTTGACAACAATCGTTACAGAGTATTCCAAAGGAGATCAGCTTCTTGGAAACATCCTTCTTGCATTAAGTTTCCTAATCTTACACAGATTGAATAATTTCTAACTTTGAAACATTTCCATATTCCATTTTGACTATCACTTTTGAACAGGAGTTGCCTCCTTACAGATTATGTTAATATGGTCCTTTAAAAATTATCACTATACTTCCAACTGTCCTTGAGCACCCAATCTTTGGTAAACCTTAGATTGTCCTCGACAATTGTTTAATCCTTTTAGTCATATCCAGTTCTAAACCTTTTCCCTTCTTAATGCCCCAGGCATTTGGAAAATTTTAGAAAGGATGAATATAACACATGTAATCGATCCTATATCCGAAGTATATGGGAATCGATTCATGATGTCTCACATAAAGACTAAACCAGTCTTTTGCTATAACATTTTCATTTCAATTTGCCAAGTTCTCATAATTCAGATTATGAAAAGGGATGCCGTAATCATAATCGAATTTTAGAACGCAAATAATGGACCCATATACAGAATTTCCTTATGTTGAGCCATTCCAACATGAAATTCATATATATATCCTTGACTAAATGATTAAAACCTCACGATCTAAGCTTATAGATTTGAGATGAAGTATAATTTCCTCTCCCTTAATTATAGCAAAACAACTTTAACCAATTGAAACCTTTTGTTTTCTATAATTAACATTGCTAACTTGCAATACTTATCATAATTATCATGCTCCCACTAACATGATGATTATTAGCATAACACTTATGCTCCCACTAGCTTTGACATGTACTCAGAAATCAACTGACTTCCTTACCAAAGTTCATATTTCTGATACTAGATTGTTTTGATAAAACTTTATCAAAATCATACACCTTCCCTTAGATAGAACACTTGTGTGTCTAAACAATTATGAAGAGGGATGCCGTAATCATAATGGTTAGACCTTTTTGCCACTTCTCACAAGTCCAGGTTAGTGTGCCGGTAAACCACACACGCTCCACTAATGACTTTGAGAATGCAAATATCACAATTACTATCTAGATAAAATCTACTTAGTGAAAGAGTTTCCTCACCATCATTTTCATGAATCGGAGAGAAACCTTATGAAACTTAGATTTATATGGTGTATGAGTTCCTACCCATATGAATTTGTCAAAACCATAATCACAAGACAAAGATAATGACAAATCCAAAACCATATGGATTGAACTCAATCTTAACTTCTTGCCACCTGGCAGCTCAAGGGCCTGCTATTGCTTCCAAGTTGTTGTGCAACCAATTGAGAACTCTAAGAACTCATATGCAAAGCCAACTTTAACTGGAATGGGCACAGAATATGTCAACACGATAGGTTATAAATCTCAAGTCGTGTGCTAGTGAAGAACTTCAGGTTCTATTCTTGATTAGTTCTTGAAAATTTTAAGACTCCCACTGTCCTCTTGACCTATAAGACTCCATTGTCAAATATCCAAGAGATAGTGTGGATTCTAATCAAGACAAACACTTCACACAATTGGCCTAAGTTGGTCTTTGTTTTATCCAAAACATCACAACTTACCAATTTCAAATGTACAAGAGTAGGAACTTTTACTCTTACATTTGACAAGTGTTTTAAACCTTCTTTGAGACATGTCACTCAAGTTACAATCTTGGAGTATGACTCTAAGACTTGTATTGGAACGAAGTATGACTCATCTTCTTGATTAACCATTTCAACAATTCAAGATCCCCCTTCTTAGTCATAAGAATGCACTAAGATTTTCCTTAGAGAACTAATTTTGATATGGTTTCTTAATCATTAAGATGATCACAAAACTGATACTAAAGTACTCTCCCATCTTTTCAGATTTGAGAAACTTTTATCCTTCTGCCTAATTTGATTCTTCTTATTCGCTCTGCCATACATTGGAACCTTTTCCAATGTCTCAGAATTACACTTAAGCTTGTAAGTATAACCATATTTACTAAGCTTTAGTAAATTATGACGAATAATCTTATCAATATTTTGTAGTGGACTTCATCAGTGCACATGACTATGTACTCGATCCCTTAGTCCATTACTTGACTCACACATCCATGTGAATAAGTAATTAGTCTTAATTTTCCAATACTTGAAAGTTCTCATTCATCATGCTATACAACTTGCATAATTCCAAGTTCCGGTCCAAATGAAACTTGGGTGATGAGAATCTTTCCTTATTTGGTAAATTTTGACATTACCACAAATGAAAGAATCAAATTCACTTTCCAATATTGCTATCAGTGGAATCTTATAAGCAACAACTTTTCACAAATGCCATTGTAAGGATACTTAAAATAAATAAAATCAAAAATTTTTCTTTTATTTTAAAACTTTGCGGAAAAACTTATCCTTACAATCCATATGAAAACTTGTTGTTATATATTCCTAAGCAATATCTCATAACTCCTAAGAAGTAGCTCAAGAATCCGATCTTCAAACTATGCGATAGAAATCCATCTACGTGACCAGATTCAGCATATTCTTTCTTTAAGTTTCTTCACTTTTCTTTGATTCTTAAAACATCACCATGTGACCCAGTCACATCATGTATCAAGAATCTCAGAATAGAAACTTAGCAGAGTTAGATAGTGGACTTCACCTGAAGTATAGTCAAACTTATTGACTTCCACATCCTTAGATAAATTTGGCAGATTCGTAACCAATGTCCCTTCCTTTGGCAATATAAACATATGGACCCTTTGATAATGGTACACAGGACTATCACAGACTTAGCTTTTCTCTTTACCATTTGGTCAACCGAGTTGACTATGGCCGATCCCTTTCCATTGGGAAGAGAACGCTTTTCTGGATTTTCTGTGTCACTATTGTCAATGTCCATCAAGTTTTAAGGAAGTTGATCTTAACAAATAGATAAGATCATTAAGGGTCTTGTCATAGTCTGTTTCATAGGTGTTCCAAAGGAACTCACTATGTGACTTAGAAAGTGATTGAACCACCAACTTTCTCAAGACTTTGACACCCAACTCTCCCGGCTTGTCAATATGTGACTACATCTCCAAGATGTGATCACATCTAGACCTTGCCTTGCCAATAGGGCTTGAGTGACCTTAAACTTTTCAAGAACTTGTGGGTTGGGGAGAATAATTGGAGGGGGTGAATGTAGTATGATTTCCAAGTGACATCATCTTCATTTAGGAAAGCTTGTTTCAAGAGATTTGGGAAGATCATAAATGTCTAAACCAGACATGTTGTGGGAGATATTCAAGATAGTTGAATTTTAAAGTCCTTAATATGACACCCAATATGAAATATTAAGGCTAGGACCCAACAAACTATTTTATAACTTAGAAGAGGTATGCCGTAATCCAAGCTATAAAATATTTGAAGGTAGGTGAATGACGATTCACCAATTTCCACCAAGATAAACGAAATGTATTGTTAGGTTTTAATTGGATTTGAAACTCCTAGATCTTTGAGATTCATTGAACTGTTCAAAGGCATGTTTCAATCTCGAGTGTGCCCTTCAGGTTTTGTGACTGGGATGCCGAGGATCACAAAACAAGGTGTGAATAACCATACCAATTCACTTGGTACCCTTAACATTATCATCCAATCAATGTGCCGGTTAACCACACACGCTCCATTGATCTATGACAAACATTAAGTCACCCTTCGTGATCCTTACTAGTCCAAGTTAGTGTGCCGGTTAACCACACACGCTCCACCAACGACTTGGTAAGGTACAAAGTGTGAATTCCATGGGCTAGCACCAAATTCACATTTTTTCTAAGTAACTAAGATTGGGTATTATTAAGAGTTTAGTTACTTAGTATTTATCATTAATACTTTTAATGAAAGGGAGAATTATAGTCCTGTCAAACCCGTTCGGCTAACGACCCTCCACCGGTCAAGCAAGCGGTGGGTGAGAGTGTACACCCATTAAGTTGCCATTTTATAGGCAACAACCTTATACCCACCTTATAGACCGACTTCGTGAATGAGGCGTACTAGCGGTAAGACTGACTTTACTCTTATACATATATATATATATATATATATATATATATATATATATATATATATATATATATATTATTAACTTATAATATTATAAAGTATAAGGGTTGAATTTTAACTTTTAAAATTCTAAGGGCTAACTTGGAATTAAAGTATTCATAAGTGAAAACTTTACAAATTCCAAAACTTGAGGGCAAGTTTTGAAACTATTCAAAACTAATTAATTCCATAACTTATGTGTTTAAAGTAGTTTTAATCCAAAAACTCTTCAAGTTCCATAACTTGAGGACAAGTTATGGAAGACTTTAAATTATTAAAGAATGTAATTTTTTCTTTATTTTGTAACTTATGGAATTAATTAAGGTTACACTTTATTTATTTATTTATTAATGAAGTGACTCTTGAACCTCCATAACTTAAGGACAAGACTCTTCATCTTTTATAACCATTGCCAACTTTTATGAGTTTTATGAAACTTAAATGTGACTTTTCATATAACTTGAGGACAAGTTACAAAAACACATTTTAGAATCAACTCTTAGATTAATTTGGATTGAAAACAACTATTTCACTCAATTTTTCTATTAATCTAAGCAACTCATAAGAACAAGATAATTCAAATCAAACTTTTCCATGTAATTAGAGTAACACTTTAAACTAATACAAAACATGAATCTATTGACAATTATCTTTAAAATTGGATTAGCATGAACATTACCACATCAAAAACAAGTTTATAAGTCTAAAACATCTTTGGGTAATGTTCCTAGTCCAATTCCAGCCAAAAAAGTCGAGTTTATGCTGTCTGGGGGTCCAACTCGTCGAGTGCATGAACCAACTCGGCGAGTTGGATCGAATTCATCACTTTTTAGGCATGGACTCACCGAGTCTCCTGATGGACTCGCCGAGTCTGATGATCAGACAGCAACAAATTCGTTTTTTCAGCTTCTATTGCAGGTATAACAAGAAAACAAGCCTAGGCTCTGATACCACTGTTGGGTTTTGAGCATTCTAACACTCCTAAGTGTACATGCAACCCTAAATACCTTGGATCTATGTTTTCTCTATTATACATGCAAATAAGAACATCCAAGGTATTATCCTAATCTAGCATACAAAACAATGAGTGTAACAAGATAGAATACATACCTCTTTGATGTAGAAAGTCTTCATGAAGCTTGAGTGCCTAGCCCCAATAGTGTGGAAGCCTCAAATGGAATCACAATCACCAAAACACTTAGAATAACTTGAGAGAATTCTACAACTCATGAAATCGGCTAGCCCTTTTACTTCACACACTAGTGGCCGATTTGGTCAAGAATAAGATGCTTATATAGTTAGGGTTACACCATGTAAACCCTAACTGACATGGCCTTTCATTTCCATGATCCATGGATACAAATACACCATGGAGCATCCATGGACCATCCTATGGGTTTTAGCCCAACTTGATTATCCATGGAGCATTAGCCCACTATACAAGTATGGATGATTTACACAATCAACCCATATATTTAATTAGTCTTCTTTTGATCACTTAATTAATCCTAGATTAATTCTTGATCAATACTAATTACATAATCCTATTATTCTTATTATTAATATACTAGAACTTATAATATATTAATAACCATAAGTGTCTTATTTCTCTCATTATAGTCTATCCAAGTGCATGATGGTATGCAACCCAAATGGACCATGTCGGGTCGGGTCAAGTCTTACCAATTATAGTTATGGACTTAGACATTAATCCAACAGTTTAAACATCAAACTAGGGTTTACATAAGGACTTAGGCACACTTTGGTGCCCTTTATGGTGTTTACGGCCCAAGAACATTCTTGGACCGTGAACACCTCCAATCTTGTGTTCTTGACATATTTTCTTGATGTTTAAATGTAGTACTAGCTCAATTATGCTCAAGGATGGAAGTACTTACTATTGGAAGGCTTGATTTGTGCTAAAAGGCCAAGAACACTTAGTGTGTGTTCTTGGTGTTTTGGAAAAATCTAGACAAAATACATAAATGAATGGATGAATAGATGCACAAACACTAGATTAAGTGTTTTACTAACTTGAAATGGTTAGAACACTTACAACTTTGAAGATTTGGAATTAAATCTTGGATGATACTTGAGAGGATATTTTGGAGTTTACTCTTTTGACTTTTGGGGAGTAAACACAAATGACTAACTTTTTGGGGAGTAAACTCATACATAGGCATGAGTTTACGGTTTTTGGGTGATTTTTCAACCCAAACATAAAAGTTTGGTCGGGTGTTTCTAATACGCGAAGTGTTTGCGGTTTTCAAAAATCAAAACCCGAGACGACACTTTCTTTCACCCGTTCGTTTAAAAATAATATTAAAATAATCAAACGAACTTTATATTTCTTAAAAATAAGAAATAATGACATTGATTTATGATACGAAGGGGTTGACTTTTAGGGTTTGACCGAATGGAAATTTCGGGTTGTCACACATGATAAAACTTAGTGTGTTATTAACTTTATATGTAAAGTATAACATTTGTAATAATGTTATTCTATGTGTTTAACATTTATACACCAAATGTAGATAAAGTATTTGAAAGTGTATGTAACGATTTGAATTTTAACATAAGTTTTTCTTGCGTTTCACTTGTATTCCCCCCCCCCCCCCCCCTAAAACATAGAAAAGACGTGAAAATGTAGGGGTATGAACTCACCTGGAAAGATTGATGATTTCAAGAAAACGAGACTTTTCTCAGGCAGCACTTCGACCGGAAGGAAGTGAGTTTCTCGGGTATTTCAGAGCTTCGGACCTTCGTCGGGACTTGGATACGTAACCGGGGTGTCGGGTAGTCTCGAGGGGCTCGGAAGTGAAAAAGTGGGAGAGAAATGGTGTGAATTAGCATTTGAGTCGGTACCCTCGCATCCTTATTTATAGGGGTGGAGGCAGCTTCGTACGCTGGGCATACTCCGAAGTTACGCGGGGCGCACCTCGTCCGCAGCTCGTACGTTGGGTGTACCCTCGTACGCAATGCGCAAGTCATGCATGACGCCTTCCTCGTCTGCCAGACTTTGGATGGAACGGGGGTAGAGGGCATAGGGGAGATGTGGCCGATCTGAGGCCCCGTATGGCGTACGCTGGGCGTACCCCCCCCCCCCCCTCGGTTTGAGCCTCAATCCTCTAAAATGCGTAACTTTCACATACGAGCTCCGTTTTCACGTTCTTTATATCCACGCATAGGTGAGAATATAATCTACAACTTTCATTTAGGCTTTATTGGAAATTTTGACTTTATTTTTAATTATATATTTTTAATAGGCCGGGACAGGCAAAGACCGTTAAAAATTCATAACTTCTTCATCCGATGTCCGTTTTTGTCTGTCTTTTTACCGTTGTACTACAATTGTCGAGATCTTCAACTCTCGTTTAGGTTGTGCCGACTAACTATCGCTCGATCTCTATTTCGAGTTTTTAGTTGTCTACCGCTACTCCGAAACTTAGAAAAATCCTAACTTCCTTATACGAAGTCAGATTTGGACGTTCTTTTTATGTATGTTCACGGTATAATGATATCTACGACATTCATTTAGATACTTAAGGCTAAAAAGTATTTTATTGAAATTTCACATTTTATGTTTAATAGTGTTTTACCGGTTTTGCTGCGGATTTTCAATTGGTCATAACTTCTTCGTTAAAACTCGGATTTTTGTGTTCTTTATTTTCTGAAAACCTAGTTACAATATCTATTACTTTATGTATCCCAATTGAGACTTTTAAACATTTCATTTTTTATGCTATTTTTATTTATTTATTAGTTCAAAATAGATTACAATACTTGACTTATGTCATTACGTTGACTTGAAATATCGGGTTGTCACACATTGCCTAGCATATGAGGGTGCTGGCCTACCCCTTTGGTCCTTTCGACCGTTACTGGGGACTATTTCACCCCTTACTCTAACACATAGCATCCTGGTGTATAAACATAATATCATATACTGCCTAACTTATCTGGGTGCTGGCATACCCCTTCGGTCATATCGACCGGTACTGCAGTCTCTCCTACCCCTCCTATCACATAACATCATAGCATACTATCACATAATCATAACAGATAGCAACATACCGGACAATTATCACAAAGAAAATCATGTATACTATAACTCTTACTAGTAGGCCGGCCTTGGTGCCTTAGACCCACTTCTACTGGAAGGCAACTCACCTCGATGTCGTGTAGTAACTGAACTGTCCTCGGTGCTGGGATCAACTCTCCTCAAACTCCTACACATAACATCTCTTTTAATTACTCTTTCAAACTTATAACCCCCTTTAAAGGTCAACTCGAGTCAATGGTTAAATCAAAGGTCAACATCCTGGTCTAAGTCAACTTTCTGGCCCAAGTCAACATTATGGTTGACTTGACTCGCCGAGTTGGTCCATCAACTCTTTGAGTTCCATAATTCAGAGAATCTCAAGTTCGCGATCTCACTCGTCGAGTTTCTCCTTATGACAGAATCAGGAGTTTCCATTTGAACTTGTCGATTCCTTCCTTGGACTCGTCGAGTTCTACTTCATACAGGTCAGGACGTTTTCTCAATGATTCGCCACATTCATCCTTGGAATCGTTGAGTTCTTGACCCTTAAGTCCAAAACACGTCTAACTGGCTGTGTCACCTTCTATACTCAATAAGTTTGCTAAGTAACAGAGAAAGTTGGGGGAACCACGACCCAACTTGCCGATTCCTAAGAACGACTCGTCGAGTCCCCCATGATCCAAATCTATCCAGTCAATTTCATTCGGGCTTAATGTATCTAAAACATAGATCTGACCACCTATGGTCGATATAACACGTAAAGTTACAAACTTTACGTTCATGCATGGGCCATTTAGCTCAAAAATCCCTAAAAAGTGGTCCATATGATGCATGGACTCCCATGGCCATAAAGTTGGCACCTTTATGCCATGGAGTCCCTCAAATACTTTGGATCTAAAGTCAATATCCCAAAACATGCTTGCATCCATGAATGGTTCCAAAAATGGCTCCTTAAAGCCCTAAACTACTCCAAGAAGAGATCTAATAGATGAATGGATAAGGTATAAACTTTATACCTCAAATGAGATGGAAATAGGGCACAAACTATGGATCCACTTGCTTCCTCTTGAACCCCCAAGCTTCTTCTTTCTTCTCAAGCTTCAAAATCACCATAAGTACACAACAATGGATCAAGAACACTCAAAATGGGTTAGGGTTTTGAATTAGGATTTTCTGGACTATGGGAGGCGATGAGGGAGGCCACAATGTGGGTGTTAAGGCCTTTAAATAGGGTACAAACCCTAAAAATTAGGGTTTCACTCTAGCCGACCTACTCGTCGAGTCGAGGCTCCTCGACGAGTTTGAGGCTTCTAACTCGTCAAGTCCTTTAACAAATATGAAAAGTTCTTATTTAAATACGTACCATGAACCATGTGTTACAATGGTAATCCTGATCTTTATTACTTTCCTTAACACATAAGGCAGATATCTTCAATCTTCAGGACATCATCTTCAATCAGATCTTCATGAAGCTTCTTGGTGTAATCAGGGGATATATCCCTTGATGACCATTAGTTGCAGTAATATCTTATGCATAACATTTGACTTATCAAATCACAAGGGTCCTAACAAAATCCAAATTACCAATTGCAAACTCCTCCCCAACATGACCTTAAATAATATCTCCAAACTTGGCAAAATAAAAATAGCTGACACCATGGTAGAAGTCAGATGTCATGGCCTTAACAAGATTATCAACAATAAATAAATTAGAAAAAGCATACACATTTAGCTCCTTTAACACTCCTTCAAATTGAAAACTTCTTCAAATAAACATGTTTCTTCTATAAATGATCAACACGTCCCTTGAACTTTATACCATTGAGATTTGTATTCAAATCACTAATCAACTAATATTGTCATCTCAAACACTACAACAGTTCTAATAGTTATATCTCACAACAACTATACCTAAAGTTGCACACATCATGCGTCATTTATACAGACAACAAACATGAGCATCAACTCTTGAGCAGTCGAACAACCCAATCTGTTACAATATACTTCCAATGCATAATAAATTGAAAGACATATGAAAAGCTCAAAATAATACTGACAAGACCCCGTAACCGCCTCCTATCGAACAGTCTCTCCCAGTCAATTCACACATAGAAAAACGAACCCATACTAGAAGCTATTTTTTCACAAATAGCGCCATATTAAATATGACATCTGGCTTTGAAATGCGGATCTTTCAACAACTCAATAAAATTTTGCTTAAGTTATGTAGGATAAAGATGTTAGCCAAGCAATTTATTAGCATAAGTTTAAGAGTAAAGAGTTTCAAATGATATGGTTCAAGGTAAATGTCATATCTTAATCCATATTGATTTAAATGGTCTTTATTATAAGAGATACATAGATAAGAAAAATACAAAAGAATATACACATGCTTAGTTAGAAGTGATAAGCTAGAGTATTTATTTATGTAAAAATGTCTAGTAAAAGTAGTTTTAAAATTTTTAAATGTGTAAGATGGCATAAAATATAAATGATAAAAGCTCGCAAAATCTATTTGAAGTAGCTTTGGATTTGAAGGTTTTTCTTTTAACTAAAAGCTTTAAGGCTATACTTCCACAAACTTTTTTATTTGATTCAAGTTTTTCTAAAAAAACATTATGTAATTCTAAAATATATTTCTAAATAATACATAATCATCACAACATACACTAACACCCCTTAAACTCATATGGAGTGTATGATATGCTTGAGTTTGATGACCATATACTGAAAACAACTAGAACACTATAAGTGTATATTGGTGAAGGTATCTTTGTGTTGATCAATCATGGAGATTGGGACGAGATGAATAGTTTATTGACAATATGTTGTTAGACAAAGTGATAGTTGATTTAAATATGCTTTGTACGCTCATAAAAACATCAATATGAGCAGGATGGATGGTAGTGATTTTGTCACCCTATATGGATGTTGGAATAGATCATAGAGTGCCCAAGTTAGCCAAAATCCAATGTAACCAAACTATTTCTTGAGTTGCATTGACTAATTCTTGATATTTATCTTGAAGTTGAAATGAGTAATGATGGATTATTTCTTATTCTTATAGGATATGTGAGAACCATTAGGAAATAAATGATGATGTATAGTATATCGTCGGTAAATGAAGTCATTACCCAGATCTGCATCTCAGAAGCCTTTCACACCAATGAGAACTCAGAAGATAAGTGGATAATGTTGGGTGACAACAAAACAAGTTAAGCACTTCAGACAAATAAAAAAACAAACTTCGGTGAACTCACAAAAACTTATGAAAAACGTAAATCAAAAGAACACAATATATTTAACGTGATTCGGTCAAGGTGACCTACGTCCACGAGCGAACGGGGGAGAGAGGATTTTATTAACTTTCTGGAACTATTACAAGCACTCAAAATTGTATCTCACTTTGATCTCTCGTAGAAATATAGCAATTTACAATGATGGGGTTATGAGACTATTTGTACTTGAGGGATCAAACCTAAAACCCTAATGGGCCAAGCCCATTGGACCATAACCCCATGAATGGTGATAACCAATCATATTCTGTCATGCAGGATCTTCTAGAACATTCTTCCATCTTGAGCATCATATAGGACTTCATAGCATACTTGGCTCACCAAGGACCAAGATGGTCCATCTTGCACCATGATGGCGCAACCAATATATGGATGGCACAACAGGCTTCAAGTGTGGCACAAGAACAACAATATCGTAGCAAAAACACCACCTTAGCATAATAGGAACATAAATGGAACAAAAAGGCCATGCATGGCGTAAGAACAGACTCCATGGCTCAACAAGAGTATCCTATGGTGCAAAAGAGATCCTCATGGCGCAAAAGGGAGCATAATGGCACAAGAAGGAATGATATTGGCGCAACAGCAACCTTCTTGGCCCATCCCTTCAACATATGGTGCAAAAAAGGTTCCCTTGTTGCTCCATATCACTCCTAGGTTCTCCAAACCTCTTCCAGGTGCTCCAAACCCCCTTCTGTATGATCTATTCCTCTGGTACTTGATTAGTTCCTTTGTCAGACGATGCATTCCTTTCTCAGATGATCCATTCCTTTGTCACATGCTTCATGAACCCTAGGTGCTCCATTGTGATCTAAGTACTCCATGTTGGACAAGACTTCATACCCCAACAATCTCCCAGTTGAAGGCTTGAACAACTTCATCTGGTATTCAAATTTCACAATTCCTCAAAGTACTCCCTCCCTCCCTCTCTCTCTCTCTCTCCCTCTCTCTCTTCTCTCTCTCTCTCTCTCTCTCTCTCTCTCTCTCTCTCTCTCTCTCTTTCTCTCTCTTTCTCTCTCTCTCTCTCTCTCTCTCTCTCTCTCTCTCTTTCTTTCTCTCTCTCTCTTTCTCTCTCTCTCTCTCTCTCTCTCTCTCTCTCTCTCTCTTTCTCTTCAAACTTCTAAAATGCTAATTGAATCAATGCAAAAGCTTCAACATCCCAATGGTAACAACCTTGGTGAACATATCAGATGGATTCCTCGTTCCCAGGATTTTCTTCAAGTTTAGAGTTCCTTCATTGATTAACTCTAGAATGAAATGATACCCCATCTGAATGTGTTTCATTCTACTATGAAATACTAGATTCTTTTCTAAGTGAACTGCACTTTGGTTATCACAATGCAGTACACAATCCTCCTG
The DNA here is from genome assembly GCF_002870075.4 of Lactuca sativa. Taxonomy (NCBI): domain Eukaryota; kingdom Viridiplantae; phylum Streptophyta; class Magnoliopsida; order Asterales; family Asteraceae; genus Lactuca; species Lactuca sativa. The sequence continues at coordinate 138,464,564 of NC_056627.2, forward strand.
CTGTATTCCAAGTTCCGATAAGAAACTCTTCAATCATATGAGCTCTTTGCCAGATTCTGCAAGTGCCATGTATTATGCTTATGTGGTTGAAATAGAAACACTCTTTTGTAACCTTGACATCCAGTTGATTGTTGTACCTCCAACTGTGAACACATAACCCGTTGTGCTCTTGCCTGAATCTGCACATCCACCTAAGTCTACATCATCGAACCCTTCAAAAACTACTCCTTTTCTTTTGAAACATAAGGAACACCTAGTTGTTCCTTTTAAGTAGCATAGCAACCATTTTACTCCTTCCTAATGTTGTCTTCCTAGATTTGACATTAATCTACTCACAACTCCCACTGCATAAGCAATGTCTGATCTGGTGCAAACCACTGCGTACGTTAAACTACCAACTGTATATGCATAGGGAAATTTATCCATGTATTCTTTGTCTTCTTCCGTTTTTGGGGATTGCTTCTTGGTAAGTCTAAACTGACTCCCCACGGTGTACTTCTGGCTTTCACGTCTGCCATGTTGAACTTTTCTAAAACTTTCTTGATTTACTTGGTTTGTGAAAGTTTTAATGTACCGGTAACTCTGTCCCTAGCTATGCTCATGCCCAATATTTGTTTAGCAGCCCCAAATTTCTTCATCTTGAACTCACTGGCTAGCTGCTTGCTTAGCTTGTTGATCTCCTACATGTCGGATCTAACAATCAACATGTCATCAACATATATAATAGGATGATATAAGAGTACTTGAATTTCTTCAAATAACAATAGTGATCCATCTCACATCTGATGTACCCATTCCTCTGCATGAAGCTATCAAACTTCAAGTACCACTGCCTTGGAGCCTACTTCAAACCATACATACTTTTCTTTAGTTTACACACCATATTTCCTTTCTAACCGTGGGAAAACCTTCTGGTTGTGCCATGTAGATGTCTTCTTCAAGGTCGTCATGGAGAAAAGATGTTTTCACATCTAGTTGCTATAGATGGAGATCTTTAGAGGACACAATTACCAAAATCATTCTGATTGAAGTCGTCTTCACAACTGGCGAAAAGATCTCATTATAATCAATCCATTTCTTCTGTTGGAAACCCTTGACTACCAATCTTGCCTTGTATCTTTTGGTGTCGTCAATCTCATCCTTAAACCGAAACACCTACTTGTTTTGTAGCGCTATATTCCCTACCAGGAGCTTGACTAAGGACCAAGTTTGATTCTTGTCAAGCGAGCTCAATTCTTCTTTCATAGCCTTATTACACTGTATGGATTCTTTTATCCTCAAGGCTTCTGGATAAGACTTAGGTTCACCATTCTCTATTAGCAACAAGAAGTTTGCTGAAGGAGAATACTTGACTAGAGGGCTTCGTACTCTAGTGGATCTACGGACGGTAAGAGTTTCAATTTCTACACCTTCATTCTCTGAGCTACTATCATCTATTCTCCCACTATCTCCAGTTTCATCAGAGCTCCCACTACTTACTGAACTTTCACCTATCTCTGGAGTACTGACATCTTTTATAATGTTGTCTTCTGAAGTTTTTTCTAACTCAACTAGTTCTTCCTTTTCTAGTTTTTTGTTACTGCTTGATCCCTTAGCAATTTCATCCTTGTATAGTTCATTCTCATTGAAAACCCCATCTTGACTTCTGATAACCTTTTTGTGCTCTTTATCCCATAACTCCAACACATAGCCTATAAAGGTGCACTTCCTTGAATTTTCCTCTAGCTTGTCTCTCTCAGAGTCTTTGGATTTTACATACTAGACACAACCGAAGACCTTCATGTATTTGAATGAAACCTCATGAATTTACCATTCTTCCTCTGGAATCTTGAACCATATGGGAACTGAGGGTCCTCTATTGATTATGTATGCAACTGTGTTGACCGCATCTTCCCAAAACATCTTGGGCAAACCTCCATGTAGACTCATGCTCTTCGCCATTTCATTCAATGTTTTGTTCATCCTCTCAGATACTCCATTCTACTGAGGTGTTTCTGGAACGGTTTTTTGCATCTTGATTCCATGTTCAACACAGAAATCAACGAATTCTTTGCTATTGTATTTGTCCCCATTATCGGATTTGAAACACTTGATTTTCAAGTTAGTTTCATTTTCCACCATAGCTTTCCATTTCTTGAAAGCACTGAAAACTTCAGACTTCTACTTCAAGAAATAGACCCACACTTTCCTTGTATAGTCATTGATGAAAGTAACATAATACGGGGATCCTCCCACTGAAGCAACTAAAGTGGGGCCATAAACATCTGAATGGACAAGCTCTAATTTCCCATTCTTGGGTGGATGTCCCGTATTTGCGAAAGTAACTTTCTTTTGTTTGCCAAAAACACATGGCTCATAGAAATCCACTGTCACGTTCTTTAGATCTGGAATTCTTCCTTTGGAGGAAAGCATCTTCATTCCATTTTCACTCATATTCCCAAGTCTTTAGTGCCATAGATTGGATGCCCCAACTTCTTCAATAGCATGTTCCTCATCATCAGAAACGTCCACCATGTAAAGTGTACCCTGCTTCTGACCTCTAGCAACCACTAAGTTTCCCTTTGTCAACTTCCACTGATGATCACCAAAAGTGACATGGTGATCTTCATTATCAAGTTGCCCTACTGATATCGACATTATTTTTTAAGTTTGGAATAAACTTGGCATTCTTCAAGGTCCACTTCGTACCCAATATAGTCTTGAGGACCACATCCCCAACACCTGTAATTTCAAGTCTCTTGTTGTCTGCCAGTCTGATCTTCCCTTGGTACTGCCTAAAATTTTGTGTTACATCTTTGGAATGACAAACATAGAATGACGCACCAGAATCCACGATCCAAGATTCAACTGTGTTTTCAACTGCACAGATGAGAGTATCTCCTTCAGAGTATGAGGCAAAGTTCATCTCATTCTTTCCTTTATCTGCAAAAGGCTTTGGACATTGATTCCTGAAATGGCCCTTATTTTTGTACTTCCAACAGGTGATGTCCTTCTTGTTTTTCGATACACCTCTCTTCCTCGAGATTGATCTTCCTCTACCCCCACTCCCTCTGTTGGACTTCCCTCCTCTTTCCTCAGTACTAAGAAGACAGTTAGAGGATTCTTCAACACTTCGTTTGTGCACATCCTCACCAAGGATTAAGTCGTGTATGCCTTCAAATGTCAGCTTGGCACCTCCAACTGAGCTACTAACTGTTGTCAATGTTCTTGACCAACTTTCGGGTAATGATGATAATAGTAGCAATGCTTAAACTTCATCTTCAAATTTAATCTTAATCGATGTCAACCTTGACAGGATTGAATTAAATTCATTAAGATGATCATTCACTGAGCCACATTACTTCATCTTTATATTTTTACCAATTGTCGAATCAAGTGAACCTTATTTGCTATTAAAGGTTTCTCATACATGTTAGATAGCGCTTTGATCAACCCATAAGTTCTCTTCTCATTGACAATGTTGTAAGCAACGTTCTTTGCCAATGATAAACACACCACACCAAGTGCCTACCGATCTAACAACTCCCAATCATCCTGCTTCGTAAGGAACAACTTATCTTCTAACAAAGGTTCATGTAAATTCTTCTGGTAGAGGTAGTCTTCAATTTGCATATTCCAGAAACCAAAATCTTTTCCATTAAACTTTTTGATCTTAAATCTCCCGTCTTCAGCCATAGCTATGATACCAGTTTGTTGGGTGACAACAAAACAAGTTAAGCACTTTAGACAAATATATAAAAAAAACCTTCGGTGAACTCACAAAAACTTCTTAAAAATGTAAATCAAAAGAACACAATATTTAAAGGGGTTCGGTCAAGGTGACCTACATCCGCGGGCAAACGACATATATATATATATATATATATATATATATATATATATATATATATATATATATATATATATATATATATAAAGAGAGAGAGAGAGAGAGAGAGAGAGAGGATTGTATTAACTTTCTGGAACTATTACAAGCACTTAAAATTATATCTCACGTTGAGCTTTCACAGAAATCTAGCAATTTATAGTGATGGGGGTATGATCATATCTGTACTTGAGGGATCAAACCTAAAACCCTAATGGGCCAAGCCTATTGGCCCATAGGCCCATGAATGGTGACAACCAGTCATATTTCACCATGCAGGATTTTCTAGAACATTCTTCCATCTTGAGCATCATAGAGGACTTCATAGCATACTTGGCTCATCAAGGACCATGATGGTCCATCTTGCACCATGATGGCGCAACAGGCTTCAAGTGTGGCATAAGAACATCAAGATTGGAGCAACAACACCACCTTGGCGCAACAGGAACTTAAATGGCACAAGAAGGCCATGCATGGCAAAAGAGCATACGTCATGGCTCAACAGGAGTACCCCCATGGCATAAGAGGGCTCCTCATGGCGCAAGAGTGAGCATAATGGCACAAGAAGGAATGCTCTTGGCACAACAACATCCTTCTTGGCCCATCCCTTCAACATATGGCGCTACAAGGTTCCCTTGTTGCTCTATATCACTCCCAAGTGCTGCAAACCTCTTCTAGGTGCTCCAAACCCCCTTTTATACGATCCGTTCCTTTGTCAGACGATTTATTCCTTTCTCAGATGCTCCATTCGTTTGTCACATGCTCCATGAACCCCAACTGTTCCGTTATGATCTAAGTGCTCCATATTGAACAAGACTTCATACCCCAACAAATAACATGAAACAATGTATCCTTTTGGTACTTAAGAATCCTTAATATGCATCCCTATACTAAAATTATTAACACAAATGTTCCAAACTTGAGGTATGGAAGCTATTTTTCTTAAATGATGTTTAAAAATAATATAAATATTTTTGAAAATTTCAAATTTTATTGACCATTACATGGATTTTCTAACAGCCTTTGTAAGGATATTTTGGAAATAGAAGTTTTCATTATACTTTATCAATAAAAATTATAAAATATATAGCGAAAAATCACATATTCAAAAACATTAAAGTTTTGACCAAACTACTCAATATAATGTAATGCAGACTATCGCTAATATCAAATACTAATCTATTACATGACAATCTTATATATCTTCACCTATTACTCTTCAATATCCTCAATAATCCTTATCACCTCACAAAATCTCCTTTTATAAATCAGCTTGGTCATATGACAAAATAGTACATTAGGCCATGAAACATAGTAATTTACACATGTGTTAGACTTAAAACAATAATCACCACATATCATAAAATTCATCAAACCCATTTCCACATCTCATCATAAATCTAAAATATGTAGTCTCAAATATTACTCGATATTGTTTTGATAGGCGGTCTTAAACCTTATAGATTTGACTTGCGGTTGCCATAACGTTTACTTGCCAACAAAAACTCATGTTGACATGTTACATTAAAACAAAACAACGAACATTAACATCGACAAAGAAAAATGACCTATGGTATATTCGCATACCACACCAAAATACCAAAAGTGCCTTATGAAAATATCACTTATAAAAATATCATAATTGGATAATTTCACATGTAGATTATGGTATTGTCGTAGGTTGGGTTGTGAAAATATCATTTCATAGATTTCACCTTCAAAAATACTAGAATTTACGTGTTAAATTACTCATTTTTGCAGGTGAATTGCAGTATTTTTACATGTATGACTTGTGAGAACACAAAAAAATACCTTGAAAATGACCAAAATCTCCTTTTTGAAGCAAGACAAAAATACAAAAATATAGATATAGTAGAAAACCTATTTTAGACACTAAAATATTGATAAACACTCATTTTCCCTTGCCATATTTCCAAAAAAAAGGGGTACGCAAAAATGGTAGTTTGCCTTTTTTTTTTTTTTTTTTTTTTTTTTTTTTTTTTTTTTTTTTTTTTTTTTCTAAATGTCAAATTTTTACATTACATACGAGCTAGGGGTGTCGAACGGGTAAAATTTTCGGGTTTCGGGTAGAACGGGTATTTCCTTAAGAAAATAATACCCGATACCCGTCCAATATTGTAATTTGGGTTTTTGGGTTTCGAGTATTCGGGTTTGAGGTCGGGTCGGGTAATTATCGGGTATACCCGAAAATTTCTTAAATGACACTTATTGATAATTTTTTATTTTTTTTTATTTTTACATGTTGGTTGGTTTAATAAAGAATCGGCTAGGAAAATACTCCATACAATTAACAAGTACATATATAATAACAATACAAATCATTATAATATGTTATGTACTTTTGTAATTTCATTTTGTGCAATAGTGAGAAACTGAGAATTGTGATGACGGTTCAGGACTTCAGCTTCAGCGTCATATTCCCTTTGCGAGTTTGTGTCGACCGTCGAGTCATCGTTCATAAGAAGGAAACGACGGGTTTTGTTTTATTTGAAGTGTGCGTACATGACTGCATTGTATATTTGGTATTATTTAAAAAATGAATTCGGGTATTCGGGTATACCCGAAAATAAATATTCATACCTAAAACCCGACCTATATTATTATCGGGTTAACCTATTACCCGAATGTTCATACCCGTTACCCGTTCTACCCGACCCATTCTACCCGAATTCGGAATGAGTCGGGTGGGTAGAACAGGTTTCGAGTTTTTTCGACAGGCCTAATACGAGCATAAAAAAAAATTGCTACATCGACCAATGGTGTTCCTCTTTACTCATACCGTTTAAATTCATTTTTTAGTATATTAGTTGTAAACCCGTGTATTATATAGGTTAATTAAAAAAAAAATTAAATATCAAAGTGTAAACAATAATATTTTTAAAAATAAAATCGAAATAAGGAATAAATAAACGTATTAATTACAATTTACTATTACAATCATTATATTTAATATTTTACATAAATATGTATAAATATTATGTGGTTTATTAGTCTTAAAAAACACGGTAATACAGAGGATGCAAGCATTATCCGGAATGATTGGGCATAAAGCGTCTGTAGGTAGCCAGAAACTGTAACCTATAATCTTATGCACTCTAATACCTAAAACATTATATGCATATCATCACTAAGGAATATGCGTAGAAAAAAATATTTTTTCACTTTATCACTACATTACGAACTTACTTATCCTTTTGATGAGAATGTCAATACTCTCACTTACTATCTTTAAACCCATCTATTGGTATGTCTGGATCAGGTGAATCGCTTGGCTAGATATCTCCTTAAGCGAGATATCATTAACTCCTCCAAGCCACTTCTTATATGTTTTGATTTGATTCAAAAGAAGTTTGCTTACTCTGCTCTTCAAAAAACACAAATATAGGGTATTTATTTTAGTTCATCATTGGACTGGAGTTCAAGAGTCCCCTATTATGTATTTTGATGCCCCTATCTTCAAAAGCAAAGAAAAACATCATATTTGAATGATTTAGAAATGAACATCAAAAAAAGGATTGACGGATAAAACCAAAACTTTACATACAATACAGATATTGTTTATTTCAAAAATATTATAAAATATAAAGCGTAAAAACTTATTAAAAATTAACGTAATAACATGAAAATTCATATATTATACTGGATTATGAAATTGAAGGTCGAAAGTAATTTTTAATTGCCTTAAATATGAGGGATAATTCATGGCCCATTAACTCACTTCGTGGTCCATTAGGCAATTTCACAGCCCATCATACCATTTCGTAGGTCTTACATGAGAAAGTAGTCATTGTTATGGAAAAAAAACCGTTAATTTTCATTTAAATCTTGGAATAAACTTAAAATTTTTTCTTTATATGCTTGTCTTTTTCTCTCTAACAAAAACCGCGTTGTATTTATACTAAATCGTTGTAATTAAATAAATTTTACAAATTGTAATGTAAAAAAATAAAAATGTTATGTTATGTTATAATATTAAATACATTGCTTGCAATCTAAACAACCTTAAAATTGTATACTAACTATACAAATGAACTATTAAAGCGTTTGTTAAACTGTTGGATTAAGCAGCCAAATTATTAATTATACGTTTTAAATGTGTTTTTATAATATTTATTGTTTTAGTATTAGTTATTTTAAACCTTTTTCTTTATCATTCAAAACCAATCAATTGTTTCCGCGTTCTGATTTAAAGCATTCATCGAGAATACGTGTATATTCCTTCCTTAAAAGCGAAATTAATAATAGTAAATAATTAAACTGGTCCCACAATAAATAAATAAAAACAGCTATTGGAAGAAAAGAAAAACATGTAAAGCATATATATATATATATATATATATATATATATATATATATATATATATATATATATATATATATATATATATATATATATATATATATATATATATATATATATATATATATTCGTATCCTTAGATGTTATTACGTTTCATCTGGACTTCAAGTGAATTTTAAAAAATCAAAAGTTGTTGGCATTGGTGTGACCGATCGAGAGGTTGAACGATGGGTTGCCCCGCTAGGGTGTGAACCAGCCTCCCTCCCCTTCTCGTATCTTGGGGTTCCGGTTGGGGCTAATATGAACTTAATAAAAAATTGGAAGCCAATTGTGGATAAGTTCAAATCAAAATTATCGATATGGAAAGCAAAAAATTTAAGCTTTGGTGGTAGAATAACGCTTGCTAAAGCCGTCTTGGGTAATCTTCCCAATTATTATTTATCGATCTTCGCTGCCCCAACAGGTATACTAGAAATTTTGGAAAGGATTCGGAGGAACTTTATTTGGGGGGCAGAAGGTGAGTCCCAAAAGATCAATTGGGTGGCATAGGAGAGATTAATAGCACCACGTGAAGTTGGGGGTCTCGGTATTGGTTCCATAAAAGCTCTTAACATTTCTTTATTATCTAAATGGTGGTGGAAACTCAAAATGTCTCCTAATTCATTATGGTCTTGCGTTATAAACGGTATTCATAACATGGGGAGGCCGAATGAAAATATTAATGCTTCAAAAAATATCCCTGGAGTTTGGAATAATATTGTTAGATGCAAAAATGAACTTAGAAAAGTAAACATTCTAGTTCATGATGTTATTAGAAAATCACCAATCGGTGATACCTGGGAATCTGATTTTTATAAAGAGAAATACTGTGTAGCTATGATGAGAACGAGAATAGACAGATCCCCACACCTAATATGTGGTGAATTTCCATGGTTTAAGTGGGTGCCAATGAAAGTTCTATGTTTCGCTTGGCGAGCTAGGTTGGGTCGAATCCCAACTTTGTTGGCCCTTAGCCGCAGGAATGTTAAGGTAGACTCCCAATGGTGTAGTGCATGTATCTCGAGGTTAGAAACTTCCGACCATCTCCTAGTGGACTGCCCGTTTGCGAATCATGTATGGAGGAATCTGGAGAAGTGGTGCGGTATTGGGAAGATAAACGCCAACTCGGTTCGAGGAATTATTGATGAGGGTGTCAGACTGAAGACGGGTTCCAATCGCAAGAAGAAGGCTCTGTTCTCGATCCTCTATGGTGCTCTGTGGGCTATTTGGCGTGCCAGGAATGATAGAATCTTCAATGGCGATATTGCTGATCCGATTAAGGTTGTCGATTCGATTAAGCTTATGACATTTCTATGGGTAAAACATAGATATGGCAGGTGTAGTATTAATTGGGGTGATTGGATTGGATCCCCGTTAAACTGTTTGTAATTGAACTCTGTCTTTTGTTTTTCTTTATCCTTCCACTAGCACCTTGCTAGGGTTGGTGTTTTATATAATATATATTTGCCGGTTTCAAAAAAAAAAATATATATATATATATATATATATATATATATATATATATATATATATATATATATATATATATATATTCGGTCTGTATTTTTTTTAAGAAATCCAAATTAAAAATATTTTTTTTATGGATTAAATAGTTATAGAGTTATAGTAACGTCTTATTCTTTTATGCCACAAAATTTGCTTTAGACAATATCAACTATACGATCGACATATTACATTTTGTAAATAGAACCAAATTTTTTATGACATTATCATAATAAATTTTATTGAGAATTTTCGGCAAATAACCATTTTTCGGGGGGAGTTTTAACCTTTTGACCATGGAAATCAAAGTTTTATAAAATGACCACAATATCCGCAGAGGGTGCTTTGCGGATAAATTAAAGCTCCTGAGGATCCATGCACACCTCTACGGAAATGAGGCGGCATCGATAAATGACAATTTTTTTTGGGGGTTTTAAGGACCTGCAGAGGCGTCTCTGCAGATCTTCTATTTACTCTGCGGATCCTTGAAAGGTTATGAGGATCGGTCGAATACCCCTACCTTGCGAAAACAATCCTCATTCCTCATACCCTATTGCGGAAAGACGAAGGAGATGAGTCGAAGGCACTTAATCGATCATTTCAATGGTGCATGAATCACGGATTGTGGAACAAATACACTCCGATGTTTTATCTGATGGCTATGGAACACATGTAAGTATCTTTTCTGCCAAGAACAGATCCTTTTGAATCGTAACAATACCAACAGACCAAAACTAAGGTTAACTTAGAAATAAATACAAACTAATATTAGTAGTCATCCATACATTCCAATTCAAGTAAATTGTCATGGAGCTAAGACGACAACACTTTCAACCGGTATTTCCTAAATAGGATTCACCGTCTCAGTTTGATAAGCATTTCGATACACCGCAATGGTTAACTTTAAATTTACCATAAGCTGGATTTCTTCAATTTCAAGCCTTTATAGTGATGCTATAGCATGATCACAAGGTATACCGCATTTTTTCCATTTCCCGCAAGTACAAATCTCACGTTCTAATTGCACGGATTCGGTGGTTAAATATTCCATCACTTCATATCTATCGCCAACAATATGCCTAACCCTACAACCATCGAAGTTGATAAATCTTTTTTGAAGCACCTTAAGTGCATAAGGGGTCAGAAGACCATGAAATCCCTCTGTGAAATTAACTGAATCATCAAATAAAAATTATGATGTGATAATGTATAATAACATTTCATTATTAGCTCCAAATGCAGCACGTTGAACATACACTCCATGCATGGAGTCATGGACCATTTGAAGGATTGTTGTTATTGGTAACTCATGTCTGTTTGTTCTTATCCAATTGACGACATCAGGAATGTCGATGAATTTCTCATTAAAACGTACTTTAGGGAAAAAAGCCTGTACCTATTTTGCATGGGCAATATTGTCAATCCAGTGAAGATCATCCACATTCACCTCATTTTGTAAGTTGTTCAAACTCGCATAAAAATCAGACACACTATACGTTTTACATGTCTTCTAGAACAACTGGTCCACAATTGTATTGTTTTCGGTGGAAGCCCGTATTTTCTCAACTATATTTTTACAACAATAGCCATGATATGAATCAGGGCAGACTCTCTGGACTGCAAAGTCTATGGAGTCACACATATGGCTTATGAAACCAAATTCCATATTGTCACCTAAACATTCTTTCAACATTGTTATGAACCATACTCACAACTCGTCATAGTTTATGGTTCCCAAAGCAAATGCTATGAGAAGGGGTTCATGATTTCCATCTAAAGAAACCGCAATGTACATGGTTTTATGTAAGTCCTAATTAGAGGTACATGACCAACGAATATGGTTGGTATCATAGACGTGAGAAATGTACGAATCTGCAAGAAAAGATAAGAATATTAGCCATTTAACAACTTCAAATAAAGGATATATACAATGAGATACGTGGCATAATAATAAACTCACCTGAATTACAGATCTGTAGAAGGATAGTTGTAACGACCCGAATTTCTATACATATATTCTATGGGAAATATTAGAGTTTTCTTTCAAGTGCGGAATTCTAAAACAATTAAAACATGTTACTTCCCAGTAAACAATCATGGGTTTACAATAAAAATATATCTATTACATGAACAACAAGGATTACATTAAATAGAATCCTACTAGCGAAGTCTTCCTTATGCTCCTATCTTATCTTTTGGTACAACGACTACTACAACCTGAACCTATAAAACATAAACATCTCTACAGTATCAAACATAAAGTGTCTGGCGAGTTATTCTTCTACCTTTTCTTTTCTTTCTTTTCTTTCTCATACTTTATCGTCTTGTCTCTTTCTTTCATAGCATATAGTGCTATCTTTTTCTTTCATCATCTATCTCTTTCTCTACTCTATTTTTTCTTTATACCCTTTCTCTTAATCCTCTGGATAGGCTCTGTCCCTTTCTATATCTTTTCTCTTTCATAGCTTCTTAATAGGCCCTTATCATACTCTTCTCTTTCTCTATGCCTTTCCCTTCTCTTTCTTTTCTCTTAGCCTCTTAACAGGCTTTTCTCATGCTTTATACATACTCTAGCTTTTTTTCTTCTTTATTCTCATCTCTGGTGCCTTAGCACTCTGTTCTCATCTAGACCCAATGGTCACATCTCATACCATACTCTATGCGTAAACATCCCACTTCCATTACTATGCACAGTAAGCCAGTCTTAACCCTCTCTGTTATCATCCCTCGTTGGTCCATAATCTTTCTTCTTACCCTTGAATCCCTCGTATATTCCCTTACTCTTAACCACTTTTGCGTTACATCTAAGTTCTTACAAAGAGCTCATTAACCTTGTTCCACGCAAGGAACCTTTATCTATTCTTTATAACCATACTCTTTCTAGATTCTTGCTAGAATCATCTATCTATATTCCCAGATAGAATAATCTACCTCTTTCCCCGTAAGGACATAATCTCATTCCCACAGGAATCATACTCTTTATCCATGTAGGAACCTTACTCTTGTTCCCGTATGAACCATACTCCTTTTCCCGAAGGAACTATACTCTTGTACCTGAATGAACCTTAATATTATTCCTACAAGAGGCATACTCTTGTCCCTGAAGCAACCATACTCTTGTTCCCGAAGGACCCTTGTCCCCGTAGGAACCATACTCTTGTTCTAATTGGAACCATACTCTCATCCCAGAAGGAACCATGATCTTGTTCCTTAAAGTAACCATCTATCACATGTTCCTGTAGGAACATTACACTTGTCCCCGAAGGACCTTCTATATCTTGTCCCCATATGAAACTTATCCTTTATCTCATTAAGAGATCTTCTATTGCTCATCTATTACTTAATACAGTAAGTACTTAATCCACATATATGTCTAGTACCATATAACACTCTATAATACTAATGGCAGTTATACATACTTACATAATCTTATGATTATATTACGTATAATCATCTTTTATCTCCATCTACTTTCTCTTAGGTATTCTAACAAATACCTTTTCCATCTCTAAACATACATAGGATTATATTGCATATAATCCTAAGTATGCAATAATCCCCACATATTTCCTTTCACATATACAAAAGCTTTGATTATACATACATGCTTAGATACAAGGTCTTACATGTATAACCACAAGCACTTAACCTTACACATGATCATATTCTACACGATCCTCTCTTTTATTTCTCTAAGTCATCCTAAGGTACATGACAAATACACATAACATACATACATGCATATAAGTATATATAACATAATTAAAGGAGAGGGTGAGAGATATAACTCACATTGTTAGTTAGTAAGAACTAACTACCATTTCTTGACTCATTTCTTTAATCGATGCATCTTATGTTACAACCTAAAAACCGTGATAAAATCTTTCATTTAAAAATAATTAGTTTCATTCACCAAATAGTTCCAAGTCAATAACAGTGTACAATATCCAAAACATCATAGTAACACTATAAAAAAAGTGCAGAAATCATTAGAGGAAGATGTTGTGCCATCACATCGGGCTCTTCCCTTTTGTACCAGAAGTACCTGAAATCATAAACATAAACTGTAAGCATAAAGTTTAGTGAGCTCCCCCAAGATACCACATACCAAACTTATAAACTAGGCCTAGCCTTGGGATATATTCCAACCTAATAAACAAATGTGGGACCAACCCTAGGCCCTCGCCTTGGGGTTTATTTCAACCCGATCACACAATAGTGGGCCCCGCCATGGGGTTTATTTCAACTGATCATACCATAATGGGCCCCTCCCTGTGGTTTATTTCAACCTAATGATACTATAATGGGCCCTATGGGGCTTTTTTCAACTCGATCATACAAACATATATGTAAAAATCACATAACAGCTAACATTCTACATAATAGAATAATGGTTCAGCATTAGTGCCTTCGAACCATGGATACAGTGAGGACACTCACCTCACATTCTAAACAGATAGCTGGATAGGACACTGCTCCAAATATAAACTCTACCAGACACCTATACATTAGATAGTGACCAATCTCAAATACAACTCAAAATACCCAAAATACCCTTAGGTCAAACTTGGTCAAATCCTAGTCAAAGTCAAAAGTCAATTGAGTCAACTCAGCTGAGTACGCCCAGCGTACTCAGCTTGTTCGCATAGCGTAATAGCGCATTGCCCAAAAGATGGGCCCTTGACTATGTACACGCATCGTACTTTAACGTACGCCTAGAGTATGATCCTGCCACCTTTTCCTTCTATTAAGAGCTTAATCCCTTAAGTTCTTTTGTCCAAAATCCAGATCTAATTAGATGTTAATTGGTATTAATAGCTTGGGGATTTGTCGGACCAGCAGCCAGAGATTTAGTTGTGCGATTCACCAGTTCGAGGTGAGTATCCTCACTGTGTTTAGCTGGTCGAAGGCACCAATGCCTACCCATGATCTATTATGTAAGAATAATTGTTGTCTGTCTGACACTTATATATATGTGCTTATATGCTTATTGGGCGGTGCCTGATGGTTACTCTGTATGCGATTATCTGTTATGTTTATATGTGGGTAGGGCCCATTATATGAGTTAGGGCGGAGCCTTCTATACTCATTGGGCGGGGCCCGTTATGCGAGTTTGGGCAGGGCCCATTATACTCAGTAGGCAGGGCCCGTTATGCGAGTTAGGGGAGGGCCTGCTATACTCATTGGGAGGGGCCCGTTATATGTTATATATTTATGGTATGTGGTATCTTAGGGAACTCACTAAGATTTGTGCTTAAGGTTTTTCATTTATGTTTCAAGTACTTCCAGTTCCAAAGGGAAGGGCTCGGGATGATTGTTGAGCACACACCACCTCGTTCTGAGTTTTTTGATTTACTCTGATTTGATATGATGATTGATACACTTGTTTTATCTAGATTATATTGTTGATGTTTGGAATACTGATTTTGTTAAATTAAAAATGAAATTTTTGGGTCTTATTTTTGGGACATTTGAAGTTGGTATCAGATCCTTAGTTTGAGGGATTCGTACATACTCTCAGGTGAGTCTGAACTCAAACTGAGGATTTGGTTAAGTTTTTCAAAAAAATGAATTTTAAGAAAAGGGTTTTTTAAGACAAGAAAGGGTGTGGGGCATGCAATCAGTCAAGCTCAAGTAAGTTTTCCCAAAATACCCATACATGTTATCTTATATGATTTGATCTGTGAATCTGTAAATCGCTTGCTAGTTAGGGCTAAGGATCTTCTCAGTTTTTGCATGATAGAATACTAGGAGGGATGTCTTTGTATGCCTATTGTATGAGCTGGTAGACTTGCATACTAGTATTGATTAGTCAGTGATAGCATGGCCTGATTAGCGTATGCTTGGTTCTGATTACTTGATGCCCGAATGTTGCTTGCTTTGTGTTTTCTAGGAGTTCTAACTATCTTCAGCTAACTAGTAAGCGAATATGCTAAGTTACATATTATGGGAACTAAATAATTTTAGAAGGTTAGGTTTTAACTCTATTACGCAGCTCTTGTTTGAGTCCAACCGTTGTAGTGTAAGACCTCTCATTCGAAGAATTATTTGGTTTTGGTAATATGTAATTGTATTTGTGAGCTAGTTAGAGGAAGTTAGCAGGAGTTCCTTCTGTAGTTGATGGCGGAGTGTGGTGTGAGTTGGCCTAGGAAAATCTAGGATGAGATTTAGTACTTAGAGCCTTATCTATGAGGGGAAGTTGTATGGATATGAAGTGACTTGGTAGAGTCAAGGCAATCCTTAAGGAAAGTACGGATAAATGTGGAAGGTAGTATGGGCCCGTACTACCGCAAGCAGAGGATCCGTACTCGATCCATGGAGAGCTGCAATGAAACCAAGAAGCTTTTGGAGTTTGTGATCCCTTGATGTATATATTTTGATGCGTATTTTGATGGTTTATATGGTCTATTTTTAGTATGGTGACATTGTGAGGCAGACCTGTTGGCAGTTCTGGTGTTGGTGAGGGATCAGGTGCAGGTTCTGGAGTTGGGCAGCTTGATCATCGGACTAGGGAGTTTATCTCGTCTAAGATTATGCGTTGCATTCTTAAGCAGACTCCTGTAATCTTTGGTACGGTCAAGGAGGGCATTCTGGAGATTCTGGATGAGCGATTGAGTGCCTTTCGCTCTAAGATAGTGGCCTTGGTTAGGGCGCATTCATTGACCTTCAGGGAGTTTCGGGCATGTGGAGCTCCATATTATCACGAGGCGAAGGGTCGATAGCGAGCAGGAGGTGGTTAGCGGATGTTGCTAACGCCTTCCGCACTAGCAGTTGCCCCGAGGACGCAAAGGTCAGACTTGCCTCCTGTCTTTTGAAGGACAGGGCATGAGATTGGTGTGAGGAGGTCATGCATGTAGTGGGTGATGATGTTGTTGATTTGATGACCTGGGATGATTTTGTGACCATGCTCAGGGCTGAGTTCGCACCGGTGATTGAGGTGCGGTAGTTGGCGCAAGAGTTTCAAGATCTCCGCCAGACTACTAAGACGGCGGCTGAGATCACCGCTATGTTTTGGGAGAGGGCACTTTTGGTTCCGCAGTATGTGGCAAACGAGGAAATGAAGAAGGCTTGGTTTAATGAGATGTTGAGGAATGACATTCGGCAGTTTGTGAGTCGATCTAGCTGCAAGACGCTAGAGGATATGATTATGCGAGTTAGGGAGAGGGAGATTGATTTGGAGATGGAGAGGAAGAGGAAGTCAGATGTGGTTCAGGTATCAAGGGGTTCATGCAAGAGGCCCAAGGTTGTTGATTCGAGAGGGAAGGGCCATTAGGGATGAGGCCGCTACAGTATGTGCAACAGGATACACGATGGGGCGTGCAGGGTGGGTGGTTCTGGCTGCTTCAAGTGTAGCCGGACTGGTCATATTAGCAGGGATTGTACTGCTACCACCACCATCACCTTGAAATATGACTTGATTTTCTTTCATTCAAATTAGAGGCCCACAAGAAGGCCCATTTTCTGAGTTTGGATGCAGCAGGACCAGTGTCAGCACCCGCTCCTGCAACTCTTCAGAATACTGACGGCCGCCAAGGCCGGGTAGATGCACCTATGTTGAAGATCAGGGATTTTCAGTTGACAACCACGGAGGCTCGCGCGACACCATATGTGGTGACAGGTATGTATCTTTTCTCTATCTCTTTATTTATATTGAATTGTTGCTTATATTTATGTGCTTTATTTTCGGATCATTTCTTTTGAATGGTATTTCTGCTTTGGAATTGTATGATTTGGGGGCTACCCAATCCTTTGTATCGCTTGCGCTTAGCAAGAGATTTCTTGGAGCTCCGGGGAGCTCGATTGTCCATTGGGTGTCGAGATTGTAGATGATATATTTGTTTAGGTTGCAAGGGTTCATCGAGGTTGTACCTTTCAGTTACTCAACGAGCAATATTTGGTCGATTTGGTTCCCATTCCTTCATGTAGGAAGAAGGTTATTGTGGGTATGGATTGGTTGAGCCCTAATAGGGCAGTGATCGACTGTGAGCAACAGTTAGTTCGGGTTCGGACCTCAAGTGGGGAAGAGTTAATGGTTTATGGGGATAGATCTCAGCATGGGTCGATTTTGTGTTTAGCAACGAGGGCCCGATGCTATTTTCAGTAGGGTTATTCTGTTTATGTCACATATGTTATGGATACCCGAGATAAGGGTAAGGCGACTGTGGATGATGTGTCGATTGTATGGGATTACTTGGACGTGTTCCCGGAGGATTTTCCTGGGTACTTGCGAAGAGGCAGATTGAGTTCATGATTGATCTGGTTCCAAGTGAGGCTCCGATAGCTAAAGCACCGCATCGGTTGGCTCCTCCCGAGATACAAGAGTTGTCTACACAGCTGCAGGAGCTGTTAGACAAGGGGTTCATTCGACTGAGAAGTTCGCTTTGGAGAGCATCAATCTTGTTTGTGAAGAAGAATGATGGATCTCATTGCATGTGGATTGACTATCGAGAGATGAATAAGGTAACGATGAAGAACTGTCACCCACTTGCAAGGATTGACGATCTTTTGACCAACTTTAGGGTGCATCTTGGTTCTCCAAGATCAATTTGAGATCAGGCTATCATCATTTGTGGGTTAGGGACTAGGATGTGTAGAAGACTACTTTCTGGACTCTTTATGGTTATTACGAGTTTGTGGTGATGCACTTTGGGCTCACACATGCTCTAGCTGCGTTCATGGATCTCATGAACCACATGTGCAGATTGATGTTGGATCGGTTTGTGATTGTATTCATCGATGATATTTTGGTTTATTCCAATACTCAGGAGCAGCACGAGGAGCACTTAAGGGAAGTTCTGGAGACTTTGAGGAAGGAGAGACTTTTCGCAAAGTTCTCTAAGTGTGAGTTCTGGTTGTGTGAGGTGCAGTTGCTGGGGCAACTTGTCAACCAGAATGGTATTCTGGTCGATCCAGCCAAGGTTGAGATTGTGATGCAGTGGGAGGTTCTGAGGTCTTCATCTGAGATTCAAATTTTTCTAGGTTTGGCGGGTTCGTATTAGAGATTCATCCATGATTTCTCCAAGATAGTTGTTCCATTGACTCGTCTAACAAAGAAGATGCTTACATTTCGTTGGGGGCCTGAGCAGTAGTCAGATTTTGAGACCTTGAGACAATGTTCGTGCGAGGCACCGATTTAAACCCTGGCAGAGGGTGTTAAGGATTTTATTGTTTATTGTGATGCATCGATCACAGGATTGGGGGCAGTGTGGATGCAGAGGAGTCGCGTGATCGCTTACACTTCAAGGCAATTGAAGCCTCATGAGGTGAATTATTCGACGCATGATAAGGAGTTGAGGACCATGGTTTTTGCCCTCAAGATTTGGCGGCATTACCTTTATAGGATTTATAGTACTATTTACACATATCACACGAGCCTGCGGTATTTGATGGATCAGCTGAATCTGTAAGAGGCAGCGCCAGTGGTTGGATGTGGTGAAGTATTATGATTGTGAGATCCTTTATCACCCGGGGAAGGCCAATGTGGTGGCCGATGCTCTCAGTCGCAAGGCGATCACGGCTCCGATTAGAGATATATGTTTAAGGATGACCGTTGTTACTCTATTTTTGGAGTGGATTCGTGAGCCCCAAGTTGAGGCTATGAAGGAAGGTCACCGAAAGAGTGAGCGTATCGTGGGTCAGGTGGCTTCCTTCGATTATGATAGCCGTGGATTGTTGACTCTGCATCAATGGGTTTGGGTTCCATATTGGGGCGGTGTACGTCAGGTTCTGAGGGAGGAGGCACACAAGTCCAAGTTCTCCATTCATCCCGGGGCAACGAAGATGTATAGGGATCTTCGTCCTGATTATTGGTGGCCGCGCATCAAGCGGGATGTGGCCTGGTATGTCAAGTGGTGCTAGACTTGTAGGAAAGTCAAGGCTGAGCATCAGTGACCTCACGACAAGATGCACTTGTAGCACCCGGATCCTGGTATGTATTTCATTCAAGTATTTTTCATAATTTGGACTAAGACTCGGCGAGTTGGTGGCCCAAATCGTCGAGTGGTAGCGACATGGACCCGAGGGTTAAGTGGCGGACTCATCGAGTCGGCGTCACGAATCGAAAAGTAGACTCTGGTTGGACAAAACCCTAATCCAAGTGTTTGCACCCTATTTAAACGTCTTATTCAGTCTCCCTCATCCCTGATGCTCTTAGAACTCCCTCACATCAAACCCTAATCGTTTTTGGTGAAGATCTAAGGCCTTTTTGGTGATTCTTGGTGGTTTATGGTGGCAAGAAGGAAGGAGAAGCTTGAGGAACCAAGAGATTGGCCAGAGGAGGCAAACTTGTGCATCATCTACAGTCCTTGGAAGTCGGAGGATCACCGGAGCAGTAGTCAGACATCGGTCGATCAGCTTTTTAGCAGTCAGCCTTACGAGGTGAGGTACCTTCCAGTAGGGGTGGGTCTAAGGCACCAATGTCAGCCCACCAGTATGTGATTATGGTTAGGATGGTTATCTTTGTGATAATTGTCTGGTTGCTATATTTATGTTGAGAATGTGTGCAGTAGTAGTAGGGCACGCTAGTCCTGGTTACCTGTTGAAAGATACCAAAAGGGTGGATGAAACCCATGCATGTATAGTAGTATGATTGTGATATGTCATTATGTGACTTAGTATAGTTATGTATGTTAGTATGAAACCAATATGTTTATGACCTGTAATATGTGATAGGGATAGGGGTGAAATAGTCTCCAGATACCGGTTGAAAGATACCTAAGGGGAGGTCAGTTCCCGGATACCGATTGGAAGATACCAAAGGGGAGAGTAGCTCCTAGTTACCGGTTGAAAGATACCGCAAGGGAGGATAGTTCCCGATTACCGGTTGAAAGATACCGAAGGGGAGGGTAGCTCCCGGCTACCGGTTGCAAGATACCGAAGGGGAGGGTAGCTCCCGGTTACCGGTTGAAAGATACCGATGATTATGTGCTATAGGTATGATGGGGGAACTCACTAAGCTTTGTGTTTACAGTTTCAGTTTTGGTTTCGGGTACCTCTTCGTCTAAGGGGAAGGAGCTGGTGGTGTAGCAGCACATCACACACACACACACATGTTTTCGGAGTTACCTGGGAATGTACTCTGATTTATTTCACTTTTGACAAAAAATGGTTTTGTGGTGACATGTATTGGATTATGGAGACATTGTTTGTGACATGAGATATCATTATGAATGTTTTTATAACGATGGTTTTTATGTTATAATTTATTTAAAACGAAATTTTTGGCCTTGAATTTTGGGATGTTACAAGTTGGTATCAGAGCCCTGGTTTGAGGGATTCGGACACACCCTTGGGGGTGTCTGGACTCAAACCGTGGGCTAAAGGATTTTTTTTAAAAATAAATGGTTTTCTAAATCTAAGAAAAAGAGTTTGAGAAAGAACAAGGTGTGTGATGCGTGCGACCGGCCAAGCTCAAGTAAGTTTTCCCCAAGATACCCATACTTGTTATGTTATGTTATATGATATATGACTCTGGGAACTGCATGCTAGATTAGGGCTAAGAATCTAGGAGGATGCCTTTTATGCCTGATATATGTTTCGAGAACTGCATGCTAGATTAGGGTTGAGGATCTAGGATGGATGCCTTATATGGTTGTTGTATGAGCTGTATGCTAGGACTACCTAGTCCGCAGTAGGATGGCCTAGTAGGTAATGCTTGATACGGTTACTCGATGCACTAATGTTGCTTGCTTTGTGCTATAGGGGTCCTGGCTAACTTCAACTGACTAGTGAGCGGATATGTAACAGTATCCGCAAGCTAGTTAGGGGAGGATGGTAAGGACTCCTGGTGTAGCTGATGGCGGACAGTAGGTCGGAGAGTGCCTAGGGAAGCCTAGGATGAGAATAGTTGGAAAGGGATATTGGTTACGGGACTTGGTGAAGTTGAAACAATCCTTGAGGAAAGTACGGATAGATGTGGAAGGTAGTATGGGCCCGTACTACTGAAAGCAGAGAATCTGTACTCGAGTCATGGAGGGCCGAGATGAAACCAGGAATCTTGGATAATGTGTGAGACCTCTTGGGGTATGTTTTGATCCTGAAATTTATGTGTTTATTCTCAGTATAGTGGTCACACGACATGGAGCAGGAGGCTCAGGATCTGGGTCAGGATCGGGATCGGGCTAGGGCGCAGGATCCGAGCAGGTTGATGATGGATTACGCGAGTTCATCGCGTCTGAGATTACGAGAGGCATACTTGAATCGACCCCGGTCATTTTCGGGTCGATCAAGGAGGGGATCATCGAGCTGATGGAAGATCACCTCCAAGCATTTCGGAGTGATTTGGCGTTTGGTCAGGCGAGTACGCGCACACTGTCCTTCAAGGACTTCAGAGGGAGTGGTGCGCCGAATTTTCATCGGGTGAAGGACCCCATTGTTGCGAGGATATGGATTGCAGATATTGAGTCTGCACAGTTGACGACCTTCTGCCCGGAAGGGTTGAAGGTCCGCTTTGCGGCGGGATGTCTGAGAGACAGAGCTAGAGATTGGTGGGAGTCGGTTGGTGACTCATTGGGAGCCCCGACCATCGAGAGTATGACCTGGTCAGACTTTGTGACCAGATTTAGGGCGGAGTTCACGCCAGCTGTAGAGCTTCAGTAGCTGGACAGGGAGTTTTTGGACATGAGACAGAATACGGAGACTATGGCAGAGATCACCGCGAAGTTCCGGGAGAGGGCCCTTTTGGTGCCCCAGTATGCAGTAGATGAGGATATGAGGAGGACGCGTTATCACGACATGTTAAGAGCCGACATCCGGGAGCATGTCAGCTTCTCGGCATGCTCAACCTTGGACTTTATGATTGCCAGGGCGCGGGAGAGGGAGATCGATTTGGAGCACCTCAGGAAGAGGAAGGCTGAGATTGGGCAGGTTACAGGGGTTTTGGGGAAGAAATCCAATGGATTCGACTCTAGGTCGAAG
Source organism: Lactuca sativa (assembly GCF_002870075.4). Classification (NCBI taxonomy): domain Eukaryota; kingdom Viridiplantae; phylum Streptophyta; class Magnoliopsida; order Asterales; family Asteraceae; genus Lactuca; species Lactuca sativa. The sequence goes on from NC_056627.2 coordinate 138,487,207, forward strand.
GGCCAGTAGGGCCGGGACCGTTGTGGAAAATGCGGTCGGTCACACGAGGGAGCATGTCGCACTGGGTCGGGTTCCGGCTGCTATAAGTGCGGCAAGGATGGGCATTTTGGCAGAAATTGTACTGCCCCCACCCCACAGTGCAGATGACGGACCTGATTTGCTTTCATTGCAATCAGAGGGGCCACAAGAAGGCCAATTGCCCTAGATTGACAGCAGCGACACCGACCCCTGCAGCAGCGCGGGTTACAGATGGCCGAATGGCCAAGGTCGAGGCTCCAGTGGTGTGGAGCCGAGCATTTCAGTTGATAGGAAAGGAGGCACGCGCTGCACCCGATGTGGTGACGAGTATGGTTTCTTCTCTTACTTCTATATGATTTTGTCACTGTGATTGTGATATGTTATGTGTATGATCTGTTTAGGACCGTTCCATATGAACGGTATCCTGGTAGACTCAGTTCCCATACCTTTGCGGGGGAACAAGGTTATTATTGGTATGGATTGGCTAAGCCCCAATGGGGCAGTGATCGACTGTGCTCAGCAGTTAGTGCGGATCAAGACCCCAAAGGGGGGAGAGCTGGTGATCCAGGGCGAGAGGCCACAACAAGGACCAACTTTATGTTCAGCAGTGAGAGCGAGGCGCTACCACCACAGGGTTGCACAGGATTTATCACCTATGTTACGGATACCCAGGAGGCGGGTAAGGCGACGGTGGGCGATGTGCCCATGGTACGGGAGTTTGCGGATGTATTCCCCGAGGAGATGCCTGGGATACCTTCGGAGAGGCAGACGGAGTTACCTCCCATTGGCTAAATTCTCCTACAACAACAGCTACCACACGAGTATCGATCGTCCTCCCTTTGAGATGTTATAGGGGAGGAAGTGCAGGGCCCCGATATGTTGGGGTGAGGTTGGCCAGAGGGTCATGGGGAGCACCGAAGTGGTGCTCAAGACAACAGAGAGGATCCAACATGTCAAGATCAGGCTCCAGACTGCATAGAGTCGGCATAAAAGCTATGCCGATAAGCACCGTTCATACCTGGAATTCCAGGTCGGGGATATGGTTCTCCTAAATTTGTCGTCTTTGAAAGGCATCATTAGATTCAGGAAGCAGGTCAAGCTGGGCCCCAGGTACATTGGACCCTTCAGGGTTATATCATGGGTGGGCAGGGTGGCATATCGGCTAGATCTAGCAGCCGAACTCAATCAAATTCACAACACTTTCCACGTCTCCCAGCTGCGGAAGTGTCTGGTGGACGACTCGGCGGTGGTGCCCCTGGAGGATATTCAGGTTGATGACAGCCTGAACTACATTGAGCGGCCTATGGTAATCCTCGACCGGAAGTCAAAGGATCTAAGGAACAAGAAGGTTGAGCTGGTGAAGGTGCAATGGCAGCACCGGAAGGGCTCGGAGTGGACGTGGGAGCCGGTGGACGAGATGAGGGAGCATTATCTGGAACTTTTCCAAGATCGAGCACTAGACTTCGAGGACGAAGTCTAAAATAAGTGGGGGAGATTTGTAGCACCTGGCTCCTGGTATGTATTTCATTCAAGTATTTTTCATAATTTGGACTAAGACTCTGCGAGTTGATGGCCCAACTCGTCTAGTAGTAGCGACTTGGACCCGGGGGTTAAGTGACGGACTTGTCGAGTCGGCAGCATGACTCGACAAGTAGACTATGGCTGGACAAGACCCTAATCCAAGGGTTTGCACCCTATTTAAACATCTTATTCAGCCTCCCTCGTCCCTGATGCTCTCAGAACTCCCTCACATCAAACTTAATCGTTCTTGGTGAAGATCTAAGGCCTTTTTGGTGATTCTTGGTGGTTTGTGGTGGCAAGAAGGAAGGAGAAGCTTGAGGAACCAAGAGATTGTCCAGAGGAGTCAAACTTGTGCATCATCTACAGTCCTTGGAAGCCGGAGGATCACTGGAGCAGCAGTCAGACATCTGTTGATCAGCTTTTTAGCAGTCAACCTTATGAGGTGAGTTACCTTCTAGTAAGGGTGGGTCTAAGGCACCAATGTCGGCCCACCGGTATGTGATTATGGTTAGGATGGTTATCTTTATGATAATTTTCTGGTTGCTATATCTGTGCTGAGAATATATACAGTTGTAGTAGGGCACGCTAGCCTTGGTTACCGATTGAAAGATACCTAGGACGATTACCGGTTGAAAGATACCGAAGGGGTGGATAAAACCCATGCATGTACAGTAGTATGATTATGACATGTCATTATGTAACTCAGTATGCTTATGTATGTTAGTATGAAACCAATATATTTATGACCTGTAATATGTGATAGGGATAGGGGTGAAATAGTCCCCAGATACCGGTTGAAAGACACCGAAGGGGAGGTTAGTTCCCGGATATCAGTTGGAAGATACCGAAGGGGAGAGTAGCTCCCAGTTGCCGGTTGAAAGATACCGAATGGGAGGATAGTTCTGGGTTACCGGTTGAAAGATATCAAAGGGGAGGGTAGCTCCCGGCTACCGGTTGAAAGATACCGAAGGGGAGGGTAGCTCCCGGTTACCGGTTGAAAGATACCGATGATTATGTGTTATGGGTATGATGGGGGAACTCACTAAGCTTTGTGCTTACAGTTTCAGTTTTGGTTTCGGGTACCTCTTCGTCTAAGGGGAAGGAGTCGGCGGTGTAGGAGCGCATCACACACACACATGTTTTCCGCATGGACTTACCACGGAATGTACTCTGATTTATTTCACTTTTGACAAAAAAAATGGTTTTGTGGTGACATGTATTGGATTATGGAGACATTGGTAATGACATGAGATATCATTATGAATGTTTTTATAACGATGGTTTTTATGTTATAATTTATTTAAAACAAAATTTTTGGCGTTTAATTTTGGGATGTTACAGTAACCATTGGAGATTCCCGTATGGAAATGGAAGATATTACCATGGATTTTATCACAAAGTTACCCCGATAATTTTTGGTGTCCTAGGAGGAGTCAGTTGTGAAACTATTCCACATTCCTTAAGATAGTCGTAAAAATCGATACTAAGATACTTTTCACCTAAGTCTGATCAGAGCATCTTTATCTTCCTACCCAATTGATTCTCGACCTCATGTTTAAACTCTTTGAAATTTTCAAAGGTTTCAAATTTATGTTTGATTAAGTAGATGTATCCATATATGATATAATCATCCATCAATGTCATATAGAATCAATTAGTATCCCTTGTGGTACATCTATAGGGTCCACACACATCTATATGTATGAGATCTAACAAAATTCACCTCTTTCACAAGACTCAATAAAAGGTGATTTTGTTACCTTGCGCAAAAGACAAGGCTCACATTCATCATCTGACCTTGAGTCAACGATTCCAACACTCCATCCTTTTGGAGTCGGGTGATGTGTTTCTTGTTAATGTGCTCAAGAAGACAATTCCATATGCGTGCTTTATCTACACCATTAGACAAATCAATGTGAAATACATTACTACCTAAGTTATCAACACAAGTCATTGTTTCTTACACGCCATCACAAGGTAAATCTTTAAACATAAAAACACCATTTTTATAAGATAAAATCGATCCATTCAAATCATCAAAAGAATATCGAAAACCTTTTGTGAACAATGCATGAAAAGAAATAATGGCTCACGTTATTTATGACGAATAACAACAATTCAACAAATTAATCCTAACATCACTATTAAGCACTATACTATAAGTTCCAATCTTGGTAACATGTGAAGATGGCCTATTCCCCATAATAAGATTTTTTTCTTCCATGATACACTTTCTCACTTTGTTTTAGTCCTTGAAAATCAGAAAAAATGTGAAAACCACATCCTGTATCAAAGACCCAAGAACGAGTAACTTTTGAGTTATTGACTTGAATAGTTTATATACTTGTCGACGATGGCTTGGCTTTACCATCCTTTATGTCCTGCAAGTACTTGGAACAGCTTCGTTTCGAATGGTCTTTCTCGTTGCAATAATAGCAAACGGTCTCTTTGGGATCACTCACAGCTAGAATATCAGAACTGGGCTTGGGCTTGAACCCACTACTAGATGATCCAGCATGTCCCTTTCCCTTCCAGTTTTTTTTTGAGGATTTGATTTCCTCTTCTTTCTCCCTTCTTTTCCCAATGATTAGGACTGGAGCACTTGTTGTAGAAGGGACTTGTTTCTTTTTCATCCTTGATTCAACTGTTTGTAAAAAGTTATGGAGTTGGGTCCACGTGGTTTCTATGTTGTTCAAATGATAATTTAAGATAAACTGATCATAAATTGGAGGCAAATAGTTAAGGACCATATCTATGGCCAACTCTTTATCAAACGCTTTTCCAGTCTCTACACATATCTCTGCATTCTTTTCACATGATTGCAAACAAATTTTCCATCCTTTAGTCTGCAAGCCATTAATGCCTTGACGACCTCATACCACTCTTGTCGTGCTTTCTTGTGAAACTTTTATGGAAGATCCATGCACATCTCATATGGCTAATAGTATTCATAGAACTTTTGCAACTTAGGTACCATGGTTGCAGATGCAAGCGACCTTTGTTGTGTCATTATAGTGTTGTTTATAGGTAGCTTGTCCCTCTGGAGTAGCAGTTGACTCATCGATTTCGAGTAGAGGTTTATCGAGGACATATTATTTTCCCTGTATCGAAGAGTCATTTTGAGATTTGACATCCAGTCCATGTAGTTTGGACTAACTAATTTCTCTTTTGATAAAATCGATAGAAGAGCGATGTTTGAGTTGTTATTGGTAGAGGTTTGAGCAACAGTCTCACCAGTAAAAGCAGACATCTATAGAGAAGAAATTTTTTAGTTAGATGATATAAATTCCTTAATATTTTAACCCATAATAAATATTCATGGCTAGGATCCAACTTATAAATTCACAATCTAAAAGAGGGATTCCATAATCTAATTAAGAATTTATAAAGGTAGGCAAAACAATTCACCAATTTCATTCTATGAAATTCCTAGATCTTTTAAGATTCATTGAATCTATAAATAGAATGTTTCATCTTAGATTATGCTCTTCTATTTAAGACTGGGATACAGAGGATCTCAAACTAGATGTGAATAACCACGCAACCACACTTGCTAACCACAATGTCATTTATCATCTCTAATTAATGTGTTGGTTAACCACACATGCTCCATTAACAATGATAATTTTTGATATGCCCATCATTTGTCTTTATAGTCCATATTAGTGTGTCGGTTAACCACACATGCTCCACTAATGACATATAACGCATGATGTGCGTTTTCATGGATTAGCATACTTTTCACATTTTTCCTAAAGTAACTAGAGTGATATTTTTAAAGAAGGTTCTAGTACTTTTGTATCAGTATACTTTTAATGAGGTTATGTCTTATCGAACCCTTTCTACTAACGACCCTCCACCAAACAAGGAAATGGTGGGTGAGAGTGGATACTCATTCAACGCTATGTTATAGACCGCTTCCTTATAACCCATTATAGTATGACTTCGTGAATGAGGCATACTAGCGACTCGACTGAATTATTCATATACATAAAGTAATTAACTTTTAATTATATATATATATATATATATATATATATATATATATATATATATATATATATATATATATATATATATATATATATAAGGTGTATTTTAAAACATTTCAAAATACAAGGTTTAAACATTTAATTATCTAAATTAAACTTTTAATTTAATTTAATTTAAATCAACTATGATTTAATCTTTATCTTTTAGTTAACTATTAATTAAATTAATTTAAATCATTTAAGGATTAAATAATTATTTACTATTAAACAATTAATTAAATAATTCATATTTAATCCTAATCCATTACCCTATCTAATTTTCGAAAATAAGGGTATGGGTTATCCAATTTTAATTATTCTATTTTAAGGATTTAAAAAAAATAATTAAGAAAACTAGATAAACACTAACTCACCCTAGTAATTTTCGAGATTTATGGGGTGGAGGCTAGGGTTTTAAGAACCCTAGTCATTTTTGAAATTTGAAGCACTTAGAGTTTAATTTCTATAAACCCTAATTTTTATCTATTCAACAGTATGCGTAATCAATTGAAAACTATGGCCGTGATACCACTGATAGGTTTTGTAAGTAATAAAATAAAACATGAGGCAAAATAAATTAACCCTTAAGTTCACAAGCAACCTTCTTTGGATCTAACTTTTCTCTATTGAAATCAATAAACAATTGAACATCAAGAACCCTAAGGCATCCTTCTATTATCGAAATCAACAAGGATTAGGGTTTACATACCTTTTTGATTATTTTAGTAAATAATCAACAGTTCCTTTCTTCAATTCCCTTGGAAAGCTAACACCAAAATTATGATGTCTCTAATGGTTTGTATCCCAACTCTAGCTATGGAAGACTTGAGAGGAGAGCGGATAGGGTATGAAAATTTCAGCTCTAATGCTCTTAGAGGAGAGGAAGAAAATATGAGACCCTTAAGGGGTTATTTATATGTGATTAAGGTATCATAAGGTAATATTAATTTGAATATTATATTAATATCTCAAATAAGGCAGTTTCCTTTTACCATTTCCTTATTCTCCAAGGCTTGCTAGAAGCCCTAGAGAGCTCCCACAAAACCGTCCCTTCTAGGGAGATTCTAGAATCTTTCTATTGTTATATGTCAGAGATGGTAGAATTGAGATTAAGGGTGGGTGTTGAGGTGGTTCTTTCTCCTGATATCATAGTACAAAGAAAATAGATGGTAGGATTGTGATTAACGGTGGGTGTGTTGGTTCCCAGGACGAAGCTCCGACGACCAAGTTAGAACTGATTTTGAGAGAAGATAGAGAATGTCTGAGAGAAAAATAGTCCAGTCCCCTTCTCCGTGGGAAGAAGGGTTCTTTTATACCTAATCGAGAGACACATGCATCCTAACTGATTTTGTTGAGCCTTCCCTCGTGAGACGAGACGTAGCGGATCTGTATTGAAGGATCCTCCATCATGTCTTTCTATCTCGTTCCCCCATTGGCTAGAGGGGAATCTTCGATATAATGATGATCGTGGCTGACGTCAGATAGGCAAGTGGAGCTCTCTGATTGGCTCCACATTTGTCAGGGTATTTCTCCTGGGGAGAAGAGGCTAAGGCGCAATTTTTCCCCTTAACCATCATACCAGTGAGTCCATGCAGGTAGAGGCCCGACCTTGGCCTCAGACTGGGTATGACCAGACTCTAACTAGGCCAAGCTTGGCGCTAGTTTGACTTTTCTTCTTTAACGTTTTTCCTGAGGTATACGTTAACGCTTTCTTTTTCTCAACTTTTAAACATTGACACCTTTAGCCCATGCACTTTAAATTAATGCAACTAATCCCAAAATTAATTCCAATTAATTTTTAATTCTCTCCAAAAGTCATTTCCGTCAATTACTAGTTTTGAGGGCAACCCAAAAAGGAATTTTCTTTTAATTCAAGTATATAGCAATTTAGTTATTAGCTTAGACACCTAGTCCAACAGAAAGTTGTGGTCCAACCACAATATTATAGCACTTCTGGCCTATTTCAGCCATGTGAATTCTACAGGCCAAGTCGTAATCTTACATCACTCCCAACCTATTTCAGCCACATGAATGCTACAGGATAAATCATAGTCCTACATCACTCACGAACTATTTTTGTCACATGAATGTTGTGGTCCACCCATAATCTTATAGTTACTTATGACTTATTTCAGCCACGTAAATGCTATGGGCCAAATTATTGTCTTACATCACTCCCGACCCATGCTTCGAACCCCAAATCCTTAATCAAACAAGAACAAACAGAGATACCCACACATAACGCTCGACTTGAACCTAGACACTAACCCAATCTTGTACCAATACCGATGCTTCAAACATTTAGACAAGATAGCCTTAACTCCTCAACATCTACTCCCTTGATTACAACTAACCACTAAACATTATTACTTGCATAAGCTTCAATCCAGACCGAAGCAAAACCGACGATTCTTCTATCCTCAAATATGAAACTCTGGGGTGACCTGTACTCCGAAATATTCCATCTTACAAGGCGATTCTCCTCTAATTGGAATTAGCCAAACTCCGACTACTTCATAACCATTCAAACCTCCAAGCCAACCCAATAACCTCACATCATCCTTCCTAACAACCACACCTGACGTCACCAATAATCTGGGAATTTGAATTTTTCAAACAAAACTCAAGAGCTCCAACATATGACTACAACCCTTAATGATAAAATCCAAAGGGTTCCCACAAACATTTACAACCTCACAATAACAACAATTCAACCATAAAAAATCATTCAAGATAGAAATAGAGTTTATTAAGACATTATCATTTAACATTACAATAGAAACATCGAAAACATAAATGAAAGAAACTGAAGACACCATCGAGCACTGAACCTGACCAAACTAAAGAAATCTGAGGACTTAAACCCTGACCGTTAGGAATCTAGCCGTCCCATGTCACCCATATGGTAGCTGCCAAGCTAGAGGTGTTGGATCCAAAACCACTCCATCTACTCTCATAGGACAATCAGCCTTAACATGGTCGAGTTGAATGCAAACGAAATATACCCTCGACTTCCTCTAACTATAGTCCCGAACATAGTAACCCTCCTGACCACATCTGAAACATACAGAAACTGGCGAGCAAAAAATTGCACAACGAGTCCGACCACACCTCCTACAGAATCTGCGAGTCTCCCGCTCTCCTAGCCAAATGCTCATCACCCATTCCTTTTGAATGTTGTCACAGACACATACACTTGATCTTGCTTCCTTTTCCACTGTTGGGTCTCCAACTCTAGTTATCTTCCCATGGTTGCCTCCACCAAACCGGAAAGATTCTTATGACTCGATATACTCATGTGCTCCCGGATCTCCTTCGTCAACATGTCATGGTAGTAAGTTACTTGTATCTCCTCTATCACTGCTATAACATTCAATTTTAGTTACTTGTCATTTTAAGCTTAATAAAAAAAGTTTGCATTTTAGTCCTTACGCATGGCTTACATGGGAGCTACACCCTGCGTAGCTCTTTTATTTTTAGACGTGGACTCTGGCTAGTATTTGGGGCGTACGTGGAGGTACGTCGGGCATACTCGTGAAAACCTCAAACTCTATTTAAACACCTTATGACCCTTTGTAGCCTCTTCATTCTCAGCCTCCTTTCACCCCAAAGTTGATATTCGAAACCCTAGCCCCCTTTAGCAAAGCTTGAGACCTTTGAGTGATTTTGTGGGTTTTTAGTGCTCTTAGAAGAAGAAATCCACCATTGAAGCTTGAATAAGCTCAAGCTCTTAGATCCAGAACTTCCATCATCCTTGCAAACTTATGGAGGTATAAATCTTGTACCTTTATGCTTCTTTTTCTAGATCTAGATTTGGACCTTGTTATGTTGTGTTTTGGTCCCCCCAAGATTTGGACTTTTGGGACTTCGGTTATTCTTAATCATTTTGAGTGTCATTTCTGATCATTTTGAGATTATAAAGTCATAAAGTTGGGGGCTTAGACACCCCTATTCATCCATCCATGAGATCTTGGACAATTAAGTATACTTTGGACCTAGGGTTTGGATTTGTGCCTTATTGATCCATGCAAAGGCATCAAGTTGTCGACATCATCATCCCCAAGAGCAAGATATGTGGTTTGTACAACTAGTATTAAAGAATTAAGTGCTTAAATTCAAGTTTTGGACACCTGAAGAGCATGTTGGGCGTACCCTCCTGGTAATCACGGCGTAACAGGCTGAGGCCTTGTCTCCTTTCGGAATAGATCCAGTACGCGGGGCGTAATGGTGATACGCATGGCGTACTCACCAGAAAGCCTTTGAGCCATTTGTGAGCCTTGGGTTTTTGGGTCATTCTTGGGCTTTGGATCTTGAGGGTCATGAGCCATGGTCAGATGGGTCAACTGAGATAAGGGTAAAATGCTCTTTTACACTTAACATGTTAGATGATAATCTGGGCCATTTATTATAGGTTATTACCCTGATTTTTTATTAAGGTTAATTTGGATATGTTCAATGTGAGGAGTTGTGGTAGCAGCAATTGATACGTGTGAAATATACTAGTTTTAATACTACTAATTTAAACACAAACTAAACACACGAAAGACAGTGTACCTATCGATTAACAATATAGTTCAAGCAAGTAGGGTATTGAACACAGGGAATGGTAACAATTAAAACTACTACAAGAATTATCTAAATAAAAACAAGTAATAAAAGAGGGTTTTCTCTAGTTTTGCAAGACTAGAAACTTAAGTAAGCAAATAACACTCAAACAAAGACAATTAACAACTAAAGAGAACAAAAGATAACTAGATTCAATGATAAAAGAGACTTCTATTTAGATTCGATTCACTTATTCCTATGGTTGATTTCATGGAAAGTGCAATGGATTAATATATCGATGGATACCAATTTCTAATGTAATTAGGTTCATGTTCACTATTACTAATCCTTTAGCAAACAAGTTAATTCAAACAGTGGCCAGTTGATTAAACTAACAAGTTTCCTAGTGTTCAATTCGGATCAAGTAAGACTTGTAATATTAGTTAACTAAATTTGTCAATTCAATCAACTCATGTGTTTTTGTTCATCACACATGATTACACATTAATTTACTTATTTTCTAGTTAACCCTAGCTTCATATTCACTAATACTAGGCATACAATATTGTTTTCACAAAACTATATGATTTAAGCAATTACGAAGATGTTCATGCGACTCAATAACTTGATTATTAATAGAAAATAATTATTATTAACACATAAGCATCTTTAACAAGCTTAACAAGATAATTCATCAAATCAAATTAATCCAAGCCATTCAATCAAACCATGTACATAAGATTATCTAGTCTAAACAGAAGTAAAAAGCTTTTAGCTCATACCTACAGCAAATAGCATCCTAAAATCGAAATCTAGTGATTCAAACATGGTTCATGCAAAAGATTAAGAAAAGATTAATGTTTGTTGCCTTTGATCTCTTTGAAATTGACTTCTAGGTTGAATTCTCAAAAACCAAATCTCCAAGAACCCTTCTGATCTTCAATAGTCACCAAAAAATCTCCAGAATGTCTTAGGGTTTCGGGAATAAACAATATATATATATATATATATATATATATATATATATATATATATATATATATATATATATATATATTCCAAATTTCAGCACCAACTCGTCGAGTTATTAGACCCAACTCGACGAGTTTTTCACTTAATACGCATGTATGACAAGGCATTGTTGAATCGCGAATCTTCTGGCCAACTCGTCGATTTTATGGCCAACTCGTCGAGTTTTTCATCTTTTAAGCCTTATTTCTTCAAGCTTCAATTTCCAAGCTCCCAATTGCTAGTTTAGCTTCCTTTTTCACCCGAGCATGTCTTTAAAGCTGAAAATGTAATTTTAACAAAATTAAGTACCTTTTGTTCATAAATCGAGAAAAAAAGAACCAAAAATTATTAAGATATTATATGAAATATATGATTAAATTGAATTTTGCTTGCCGCCAAGCAAAACTGAATTTTAGCACACTAGCATCACATAAGACAATGCCAATCAAACCCATCCATTATGCCAAGATCGCAACGCATGCATTTGTGTCTAAAAAATTTCCTAAGGACCCCCATCCTCAATACTTACAATCCTCGTAAACACTTGGCCACTTCTTTTGAACAACGCTCATTTTATGCATCTCTCTGAATCCATCCACATAAAACTTTCTTAACCTAAGTCATTTTTGGTTAAACCCCCAAATACACATACGATAAAATAACCTAGATAAGTAAATTACAATGAAAATATAAGAAAATACTTGATAACTTGAAGATCCTAAATACTTCTTTGTCTTCATAGCTTTGTAGATTCTTTCTTTCAAACATTGCATCACTTTTTTTTTTCTTTTTCTACTTTTTTTTTCTTTTCTTTTTTTCAACACTCACTTTTTTTTCACTCAAACTAAAAACCTAGAAAAACATATGCTTATGCAAGGGGATTTAACTTCATCCTTTATTGGTTAAAGGCATTAGTATCATGTGCAATGACTACTTAAGCTTTCATGGATACATTTCTGGTACACGATGTTAAACATGTTGTGTCCGTCAAACTAAGCGAGGTTGTGTTTTTGTCCCATGATTTCACTAGAATAAAGGGGGCCACAAATGCACTATAACATATATTGGCTCAACTAAACATTTGGGTCCTCGTAAAATTATCAAACACAATACTAGCATGGAATCCTAATTGCTTTTACCAAAAAAATTCTAAATTAACCCTAGCAATTTTATGCAAAAAAATAATAATTATACCTAGGATTATAATGTTACTAATGTAATCAGTCCCCTACCCCACACTTAATTCATGCAATATCCCCATTGCATGTTAAAATAATTAAAGAACATAAAAGTAAAGAGATAATTAGAACAAACTTCCCTGGGATAGGTGTTGCGAGGTTGATATTCTTCTTTTTAAGCTCCATCTTCAGCTGACTTTAGGCATGGGAACAGCTCATCCACGCATTGGGTATCAAAATATCGTGTGGTACAACTCCAAATATAGAGGAAAAAGCTCTTAGAAATGCTCGGAAAATAGTCTTCAAATAATATAATCAATGCCCGCGTCGAATGGAATCAAATCGTCGACTTGAAGATAAGAGAATGAGATACTCGTTGAGTTCAAGTGGAGACTCGCCGAGTTATCACTATACTGGCAGAAATTCGCTCTTTTTCGCTTGGACTAGTCGAGTTCTATATGTGTACTCGATGAGTTTTTTCTGTTGTATGGACAAAAATTGCTTTCTGCTTCAGGTCCATTTTTGGGGTTTGAGGAGGGTATTAAGACAACACTCCCCCTTATTTTTCTTCAGTAAAAAGACTCCTTTCCAGCTGTTTTAAACGTCGGATTCGTAAATGAACTCAAACCTCCTAATCTTTTCGTCTAGACTCGACTTCTCACGTTTATTCCTCATGCTATATTCATGCATTCAATTCCTCACCCTATTTTCTGCTAAAATAAAAAACAAATACCAAGTAATAAAAAGGAAAAAAAAATCCTAACTTACTTCCTAATTAGCTAAAAGTTTAGAAACAAACAAACCAAAATAAAAAAAAAACACACTACCAAATAAAACAATTGTTTCAACATGCCAACACAAATAAAAAATCAAAGGATAATCAATCTTCATCCTCCTCGTCTCCTCCTCCATATCCGTTACTACATGTTCCGCTATGCCTTGCGATCCATCTTTCTTCCCAACTTCTAACATGAGGGTAGTTGGGAACATTATCCTTTCGGGGGATGTTCATGTGGTGCATCATATGGGCGAGGGTCATGCAGTTGTAGTTCAAACTTCGGCCGATGTCATCTTGATACGCCCTCAACTCCATATTGTACGAGTCCATTGGTAGCTCATCTTTAGTCGAGATTATCGGCAATTCATCATGCATGTGCCCTTCCCTCGGTCATACCCTCCTACCCGGTTGCTCGGGTTCTACCCCCTCGTTCTCATCGGGAATGGCAAACTTTCCCACACCATAATCCTCAACTATACTTGCTCTCTTATAAAGAAGAGGATTAAATGGAGGTGTTGGCATGATAATCAAAACATTCCCGGCTCCCCTCTCAAAAATACCATATGATCTCGCCAATTTACTCACAAACATACCTCCACAAATTCTTGAGGTTTTTCTATCTTTCACCCCACCCTCACCCAAGTATTTTGCCAAACAATATGGGATGTTGCAGAAAGTATTGGGCATAATGATGCACCACAAATAGAACACGTCCAGACTTGGTACTTTATCATCTCCTTTCCGCATATTGATGGAACTTAAAATTAACCAGTGGATTTGGCTGTGAATTGGCGACCAAATGCTTCCCTCTTATGCTGCAGATGGAATGTAAACATTATTCTCAAATTTTCAACCACCAGTTTTCCCCATTCATTCCATCCGGGAAAACCTTGTGACAATTATCTAGAAAGGTACCAAAAGCTGCAGTCATGACCACCGATTGGTCATATAAGCCCATTCTACATCCTAGCTCAGCCATGCTACATTCCCGAAACTCACCACCAAGACAAAAAGTCAACGCGTTTGTATCATAGTAATCGTCTCCACCTCAGAACGTAACCGTGGAATAAAATTCCAAACACAACTCCTGGTATACCGGTTCTTGCATCCAAAATAGCCTCCTCCATATGTCACAAGTAATTTGTACCCCATCATTTATGAAGACTTTTGTCAAATATAGGTTCAAGGCCTCCACCAAATCCACTTGCTCGAACCACGACCAGTTTAACTCGTTCGATAAGTAAAAGTCCTTTTCCTTGAGTGTTTCCAACTTCTTCCTCCATCTAACCAATATAGCTTTAGATCTAATTTGAGGAAAGTTAAACCAAGGTAAGTCCCCTTGGTTTCTTGGAGCATTTTGTCCTATGCATCTGTTTATTTTCTGCAAAATAAACAACAAGGAAAAACCACACAAGCCACAGAATATTTTAAAAAGCTAAAATCTGGCCAACAGCAGCATCAACTTGTCGAGTTCCAAGAGCAACTCGACGATTTCGATGAACATTGCGAGAATCCATTACTGATTCGAACAGATTCAACCAAATCGAAACCCTAATGTTCATTACAAATTCAAAAATCGGGCTTTTTAACAAATTGCAACCATCAAACTCTTAAAAATCGAACCTTTAACATATTTAAGAGTGAAAAACCTAACCGTTTTGTGATAATTGGAGAAGAATCACGAAAATTGAAAGTTCTTGCTTGAGAGGACTTGCTCGTCGAGTGTTAAACGAGTGGCGGCTGTGAATGAGAAGCTTTACTCTTTAGGGTAAAAACCCTAATTTACCAAGTTTAAAAATTATATATTTTTTTCGGTAACAAAAACTTACTCGTCGAGTTCGGGGTCCCAAACTCGTCGAGTAGAGACAGGTTTTGACGAAATATCGCGAACTATCAAATGAACTCGTCGAGTACGCATATGGACTCGTCGAGTTTTTGGCTCTGTTCTAAAAAAAATTCTCTCTAAATAAATTCCACCACACCCCACATTCAAACTTTTCTTGTCCTCAAGCAATGATTTTAAACAAATCAGAAGAGTTAGAGTTAAAAATCCTAATAAAACAAACAAAACTAAAGAAAATAAATGACAAAAAAATAAAAAGAAAAGAAGAAGGTATAAGAAAGCAAACTCAAACAATGGGTTGCCTCCCGTATGCGCTTCTTTTTTAGGAGTCTTTAGCTGGACTCCTTCCCGCTCTACGTTGTAGCGGCTTTCTCCAAATCCAACCCTTCTTCAAGTCATTCTTCATTTGGCATGCCCTCTTCATATTTCTTAACCCTATGCCCATTTACTTTAAACTCGACCCATCCTTGTTCCATAACTCAATCACCCCTATGGATAGACATGCTTAATCGTAAAAGGCCCGGACCAACGAGTGCGCAATTTTCCCGGAAAGAGCTTTTGTCTTGAATTGTACAAAAAAACTTTCTGGTTAGCTTCAAATTCCTTATTACCTTTCAATCTTGCATCATGCCACCTTTTTTTCTTGTCTTTATAGATCAACGAGTTAGTGTAAGACTTGTTTCTCAATTCCTCTAAGACATTCATTTGCAAAAGTCGATTGGCATGCAACTTACTTGGCTCGAAATTGCATGTTTTCAAGGCCCAATAAGCCTTATGCTCAAGTTCACCGGTAGATGACAGTTCTTACCATAGACTAACCTATAGGGTGTGGTTCCAATGGGTGTCTTTAACGCAGTCTGGAATGCCCAAAGTGCATCATATAATTTATTTGCCTAATCTTCTCTATTTCTATCCACTGATTTTTCCAAGATTCTCTTAAGTTCTCTATTTGTGATCTCGGTTTGCCAATTTGTTTGTGGATGGTGTGGTGTTGAAAATTTATGGCGTACACCATATCTTTTCCACACTTTTGCTAGTTGATCGTTAGAAAAATGGGTCCCCCTATCACTTATCAATACCTTTGGTACCCTAAACCCAGAAAATAGCCTTTTTAAGAACTTCACCACGACCCTTGCATCAATTGTTGGTAATGCTTGTGCTTCTGCCCACTTTGATACACAGTCTACTACCACAAGTATGTATTTGTGTCCTCTAATGAAGGGAATGGTCCCATGAAATCCACACCCCACACATTAAATACTTCACACACTTGGATGTTCATTTTAGGCATTTCATTCCTTGCAGAAATATTACCCGACCTCTGGCAAGCATCACACTCTCTAACATAAGTCGCAACATCCTTGAAGATTATGGGCCAATAAAACCCCACATCAAACACCTTTTTAGTTGTGTATTGTACCCCATGATGTCCTCCTGTCGACCCATTGTGGAAATGCTCTAGAATGTCACGGATCTCTCTTCCAAATACAAATCTCCTAATCATCCCATCTGCACAACTCCTAAAAAGATAGGGCTCATCCCAGAAATAATATTTGATTTCAGAAAAGAGCTTATTTTTCTACTGGTGAGTGAGCCCTTTGGGAAGAAAGTTGCCAGCCAAGAAGTTTTCGATGTCTGCATACATGGTTCTTCCCCCATGATCACCTTCAAGTACTCGTCTGGAAAGCTATCTCCAATACCCTTGTTGTCCATCTCGTCCATTTCTGGATTTTCCAATCTAGATAGATGATCATCAACTAGATTCTCCATCCCTTTCTTGTCCTTGATCTCGATGTCAAATTCTTGAAGTAAAAGCACCCATCGGATCAATCTAGGCTTCACATCTTGCTTGGCAAACAAATACATGATAGCATAATGGTCAGTAAAAAGAGTAGTTTTAGACAAAATAAGGTAGGGACGAAATTTGTCAAAGGCAAAGACCACGTCTAATAACTCCTTTTTAGTTGTGGTGTAGTTCTCTTGGGTCGGATTTAAGGTCTTGCTTGCATAGTAAATGGGTTGAAAGTGCTTGTCGACTCTTTGACCAAGTACAACTCCTAAGGAAAAATCGCTCGCATCCCACACTATTTCAAAGGGTAAATTCGAATTCAGGGTGATAATGATCAAGACATTAGTTAATTTTTCTTTCAAAATTTCAAAAGCAGCTAAACATTCTTTAGAAAACTTAAAAGGTGCATCTTTTAAAAGTAATTGAGTTAAAGGTCTAGTTATTTTAGAAAAATCTTTTATAAAAAGGCGGTAGAAAACCGTGTAACCTAGAAAACTCCTAACGCCGTTCACATTGGTTGGTAGGGGTAATTTAGCAATAGTATCACTTTTTGCCCGATCCACCTTAATCCCCGTTTTAGATACTTTATGGCCTAAAACAACACCTTCTTTCACCATAAAATGACAGTTTTCCCAATTCAAGACAAAATTGGTCTTTTCGCACCTAGCAAACATCAAATCAAGGTTAGTAAGACAATCATTAAAATAAGAGCCAAAAACAGAAAAGTCATCCATAAATACTTGCATAAAATTTTCCACCATGCCGTGGAATATCGTTGTCATACATCGTTAAAATGTCGTCGACACATTGCATAGCCCAAAATGCATGCGTCGATAGGCAAATGTTCCACTCAGACAAGTGAAAGTCATCTTCTCTTGATCAATTGGGTCAATAGGAATCTGGAAATAACCTGAAAATCCATCTAAGAAACAATAATAGCAATGGCCATATAATCTCTCAAACATTTGGTCAATAAAAGGAAGAGGGAAATGGTCTTTGCAAGTGGCATCATTTAGCTTTGGATAATCGATGCACACCCACCAACCGATTACCGTTCGTGTAGGTATGAGGTTGTTCTTCTGATTTATCATGATTGACATCCCTCCTTTCTTTGGCACTACTTGAACGGGACTAACCCATGGACTACCGGAAATCGAATATATGATCCCATCATCTAAGAGCTTGACAACCTCCTTCTTGACCACCTCTTGCATGTTCGGGTTCAACCGCCTTTGATGTTGCACTACCAGCTTTGCGCCTTCTTCAAGGTTGATCTTGTCATAGCAATAAGAAGGGCTTATTCCTTTAATGTCGGTAATTTTCCATGCAATGGCATTTTTTCTTTTCTTCAAAACTTGAACTAATTCTTATTTTTTCAAAATTTGTGAGGTCAGAAGCTATAATCACAGGTTTTTTATTACCCTCTTCCAAAAATGCATACTCTAAGTGTTCCAACAAAGTTTTTAGCTCTAAATTCGAGTTTTGAACACTGAACACATTGAGTCCATAAACTGAACTCGTCGAGTTGTGCCCAGTTTTCCCGTCTGATCGCAACTTTTCACCCAAACTCGTCGAGTTTATCTCTTCAACTCATTGAGTTGACTTTTCATAACTTCTTATTAATTCTTTGTATTCACTTTCTTCTAGTAATCTTTTTATCTACTTTATGTCTCTTTCATCAAAGTCGTCTTCAAAGGAAACAGTGGATTCGCTTGACTTGTCTTCTTACCCTTCTTCCATTAATTCGTCCAAAATGTCCACCGAGAAGGCCGTGTCATAACCAAACTTAGAATGCTTCATGGCTCAATCAACTCCAAATGTAACTGAATCTTCTCCTACCCGAAGGGTAAGTTTTGATTCTCTTATATCTGCTACGACGCTTGCGGTGTTTAGGTAAGGTCTTCCAAGAATGATCGGCACTTGATGGTCTTCTTCCATATCTAGCACTATGAAATACGCACGAAATACAAACTTATCAACTTTCACCAATAGGTCCTCACATATCCCCCTTGGAAATGTCATCGTCTTGTTCGCTAGATGAATTGCCATTCGAATCGATCTCGGCTCCGGAAGGTTCAACTTCATAAAGAATAAATATGGCATAAGGTTCACACTCGCCCCCGAATCAGCCAATGCATAACTAGTAGCTAAATTCCTGAATCGGCATGGCAAAGTCAAACTACCCGGGTCACCCATCTTCTTTGGCAATTTGTTCAACATTACAACTGAACAATTTTCATTAAGAACTACCTTAGATACCTACTCCATCTTCTTCCTATTTGTGAGAAGCTCCTTCAAGAACTTGGCACACTTAGGCATTTGTGCAACCTCCTTGATGAAGGGAATATTGATTTGAAGGGATATCATATGCTCCGGGAACTTTTGATATTCTTCATTTGGCTTATCTTTTCTAGCTCAGCTTGGGAATGGCAATGGAGGTTGATACGATATAATTGGAGGATTATTTTTCTGTTCAGACGGAGAACTCGTCGAGTTCTTTTCTGGAACTCGTCGAGTTGCATCAACTTCTAGCAATTTCAACTTTCTTTCTCTTCCTCCTGCACCTCTTTAGGATCTTCATTCAAGATTACGATCAGAGAAGTGACTATCTTTCCACTCCAGGTTGTCACGATGTTGATGTGTGTGCTTCTCAGATTTTTCTCGGTATAGCTAGGGAGTCCACCCGGTGTTCTCTTGTTGATTTGTTTTGCAAGCTGTCCTAATTGTTTTAAGGATAGAGGTTTTCTGATTTCTCATTAACGCTTGTTGCTCTTTCATTATTGCTTGTTGTTCTTGTATCGCTGCATCGGTTTTGTTGTGTCTTTTCTCGGATGCAGCTGCAAATCGTGTGAGCATGTATTCAAAGTCTATTTTCTTCTCTTGCACTGGTTCCTCCTTTTGATAGAAACCTCTCGCCTTTTGCCTATATTTCTCCTCTTTTGCCTTCTTGTACTCATCATATGGTAGCTACTCCTTTTTTTCGGTTTTCGCCAGTCCTCATCATACCCATCGCCACTTGAATAGCACACTTGGAATTTCCAGATCCCGTTCTCATCAAGATCACAATCTTTAGTAAGGTGGGGCCCGCTACAGTTATCACATCCTACCTCGATGGCATGGATGGATGGATCCATCTTTTTCATCATTCGGTCCATGTTATCCAATTTAGCTGTCACTGCAGCCATGTTATCAGAAACTAAGTTCACCACCCCTCTAGATGAGTCATTCCTTGGGTTATGATATTTTCTAGAGTGCTTAGAGAATTCATCAATTAGTTCCTTTATAACCGCGGGTGCATTCTTCGTGAGTGGTCCTTGGGATTCAAGGAGCTGCCTAGTTGTCACGTTCACTCCATCATAGAAAATGGAGACTTCTTGTTGAATGTTTAGGCCATTGTGGGTGCAGTTCCTTAATAAGCCTATGTATCTTTGCCACGCCTCATAAAGTGACTCGCCTACTTGTTGTTCGAAGTTTGCAATACCTTTTTTCTACTTTGCTATTTTTGAGGGAGGGAAAAATTGATCAATGAACTCTTCACACATCTTAGCCCATGTCGTGATGGATCCTAGAGAGAATGATTTTGCCCAATCTTTTGTGGATTCCTTAAATGTAACTGGTAGCATACGAAGTAAAACAATCTCGCGAGGCACATTAGGGATGTTATAGTATTCGGTTGTGTCGGTCACCTCGTCGATATGCTTTTACACATATTCGTGATCATTCCCGTAGATTGGGATGTACTTCAGTTGGGCGAGTATGTGACCTTTCAACTCAAAGTTTGTTGTCGTTGGAATCGCGGGTTACACGAGTCCTGGACCGGTATCGTCACACATCCTTCTCTTGTATTCGCCCATGGGTATGTCCGCGATGTCATCCATCTCTTCTTCTGTTGTTAAAACTGCTTAACATTCCACGGGTGGCACTAGTGTAGATTTGGAGCCTCGACTCATAAACTTACTGAAATAAAACAGAAAAACACGCGTAAAACGAACAAAACGAAAATGAAAGAGCGACCAACTCGTCGAGTTCAGTAATGGATTCGACGTGTTCAACGAAAAAAAATGAAAAAAAAAAACAGATAACTGAAAATGAAAATCTAAAACAGAAAAACTAGTAACTTTGTCTAAAATAAATTTCACACAAAGGATTGATAATACTAGCAATTAAAAAAACTATTAGAACCGTTACCTGGAAACGGCTCCAAAAACTTAATACGTGTGAAATATACTAGTTTTAATACTACTAATTTAAACACAACACGAAAGGCAGTGTACCTATCGATTAACAATATAGTTCAAGCAAGTAGGGTATTGAACACAGGGAATGGTAACAATTAAAACTACTACAAGAATTATCTAAATAAAAACAAGTAATAAAAGAGGGTTTTCTCTAGTTTTGCAAGACTAGAAACTTAAGTAAGCAAATAACACTCAAACAAAGACAATTAACAACTAAATAGAACAAAAGATAACTAGATTCAATGATAAAAGAGGCTTCTGTTTAGATTCGATTCACTTATTCCTATGGTTGATTTCATGGAAAGTGCAATGGATTAATATATCGATGGCTACCGATTTCTAATGTGATTAGGTTCATGTTCACTATTACTAATCCTTTAGCAAACAAGTTAATTCAAACAGTGGCCAATTGATTAAAATAACAAGTTTCCTAGTATTCAGTTCGGATCAAGTAAGACTTGTAATATTAGTTAACTAAATTTGTCAATTCAATCAACTCATGTGTTTTTGTTCATCACATATGCTTACACATTAATTTACTTATTTTCTAGTTAACCCTAGCTTCATATTCACTAATACTAGGCATACAATATTGTTTTCACAAAACTATATGATTTAAGCAATTACGAAGATGTTTATGCAACTCAATAACTTGATTATTAATAGAAAATAATTATTATTAACATATAAGGGTCTTTAATAAGCTTAACAAGATAATTCATTAAATCAAATTAATCCAAGCCATTCAATTAAACCATATTCATAAGATTATCTAGTCTAAACAGAAGTAAAAAGCTTTTAGCTCATATCTACAGCAAATAACATCCTAAAATCGAAATATAATGATTCAAACAAGTTTCATGCAAAAGATTAAGAAAAGAGTAATGTTTGTTGCCTTTGATCTCTTCGAAATTGACTTCTAGGTTTAATTCTCGAAAAGCAAAGCTCCAAGAACCCTTCTGATCTTCAATAGTCGCCAAAAAATCTCCAAAATGTCTTAGGGTTTCGAGAATAAACGATGTATATATATATATATATATATATATATATATATATATATATATATATATAAATTTCCATATTTCAGCACCAACTCGTCGAGTTATTAGACCCAACTCGACAAGTTTTTCACTTAATACGCGTCTACGACAAGGAATTGTTGAATCGCGAATCTTCTGACCAACTCGCCGAGTTTATTGCCAAATCGTTGAGTTTTTCTTCTTTTAAGCCTTATTTGTTCAAACTTCAATTTCCAAGCTCCTAACTGCTAGTTCAACTTCGTTTTTCACTCGAGCATGTCTTTAAAGCTGAAAATGTAATTTTAACATAATTAAGTACCTTTTGTTCATAAATCGAGACAAAAATAGCCAAAAAGTTTTAAGATATTATATGATATATATGATTAAATATGCACGTATCAACAACCCGAGAGTGTGATTTGTCTATCTTCAGACTGAGGTAAGTCTTCTCACTATACTTGTCGGTCAAAGACACCAATGTCGGCTCACTAGCTTATGATGCAGGATAGTAGTGATCTTTGTGACTCTTGGTAGTATAATTGTATGCTTAGTTGTTGAGGTAAAACAAGCCTGTACCGATTGAAAGATACTTAAGGAGTCGGAAGGGCATCACAGAGTCGGAAGGGACTCAGCGAGTTGGAAGGGATTTAGAAGGTCGGAAGGGACTCGCGGGTGAAATAGAATAGTTACATGTTTTAGTATGATATATATGAATGATGTATGTTATGTGGTATTTGAGGAACTCACTAAGCTTTGTTCTTATGGTTTAAGTTTATGTTTCAGGTACCTTTGGTTCGAAAGGGAAGGATCTGACCTGATCGCAACGCATCCACCCATGTTTCTGCATTTTTGTGATTTCGGGATTGTACTCTGATAAGTATTTTCACATTCACATACTTTTGGTTTTCAATGGTTTGATATGAATACTTGATGGTTTTGGTTGGCTTAAAAATGAAAATCTTACTTTTGATTTTTGGGATGTTATTGCTACATATTAAGGTCAAAACAACGCTCTATCCCGAAACTTGGCGGTGATCTCTTCCACCGACTCCGTAGTCTGCTTAAGCGGCGGATATTCCTGAGCCAATCTCTGAACCTCAATCGCCGACAAAAACTCTTTATTAAATTTGTTGACAAAATTTTCCCATGACATAAACTTGATCACATCAGGTTCGAGGCCCTGAACAAACTCACACCACCAATCCCTAGCTCAGTTGCGCAGAATATATGACGCAAATCTGATCTTGGCCTCCGATGAACAAAAGATGGTGTGAAAGGCACTCTCCACATCGGCAACTTAACACATACTGATGATCGGCTCCTTACTCCCAAAGAATAAAAATGTAGATCCACAAGCATAAAACTCTTTGAAGGTGACTCTTATAACACTAGGATTAACTCTTCCCTAACAGTGTCGATCAATCCTCGAATATCCTTTCTCCTGAACTTCAAAATCCCGGCCGCTATGATGTCGTAGACATCCCCCTCACTCAGAATTGCATCCCCAACACAGAAGACTGATATCCTGATTTTAAAAGATAATGGAAACACATTAAAAATCAATGAATAGTGCAAGCCCACACTATGTATACCCACCTACAAGTTCCCCGATATTCCTAAAACAGCCCCTGACCCGAGTATGGGTCCTATGCTTTCAGTAGTAAGGACTCAATACTACCTTCTATACCTATCCGTACTTGTTCCAAGGACTTTCCAAGACTCCCAAGTCACTTCTCAACATTCCACTAATCTCCTTACACGTATGCATATGTCTAGTCATGTGCATAACACTATACTTCCTAGAATCTCTCTCTCTCTCTCTCTCTCTCTCTCTCTCTCTAGGACTCTTCCCTTCCCAATTGCTCCTACATTGCTACACAATACAGGATCAAATACATTGTCGAATAAATGATTTTACCCTAACCCCACAACCAAACAAGGAATAGGAAATGAGCTAAATCAATAATTCTAAGGCTATATAATACTAATCATGCACAACTCTAAAACACACACCTAGTAATTAACATTATAAATCTAGACTTCAAGCAACACATAATAACAAATTCCCTAGACTATGGGCATCATAGATGTCAAGCATATCTATCATGCAATTCTTGAGCAGATATACAACCTATATTCTAGTATGAATAACAATTCATAGCAAATGTATGAGATCATATGGGTATATTGAGAATTACTTATTTCTTGAGCGTTGCCTGACTGTATGCATCGCATCCCCCAACTGTTATGAAATTATTTTTAGATGATCATTTTTCTTAAATAAAAGCATTCTCTTTCAAAAACTAATTCAGAAAATCTCTCATCCCTCAATTTAAGTTCAAATACATTGTAAGACATACTCAAATCCCTCAAACTAAGGCTCTGATACCAATTTGTAACATCCCACAAATTTCAAAGAGATTTTTAATTTTTGAAATGAAATAACCAGTTAAACCTTTGCTTCAAAAACCATTGAGTAACATTTTTTTGATTCAAACCATACATTATCAGAGTTAAATTTACAAAACCATGGAAATGAACATCTTCGATGTGTGTGTACAGTCTCGCCGAGCTCTTCTCAAGAACGACCTGCAAAATATTTAATCCACAACTATAAGCATAAAGAATAGTGATTCCTCAGTATATCACATATTACATCATACATACAATGCATCCACACAAAGCGTTCAACTCTATTGCCGAACAACCAAATCTCATATCCACATAAACATATGTAACAATCATACATGAAATAACAGGTATACTCCAATTCCAGGTGAATGTTATGGGCCAAATCATTGTTAGGGTATGAAGTCTTGTCCAACATGGAGCACCTAGGTCATAATGGAGCACTTGGGGTTCGTAGAGCATGCGACAAAGGAATGGATCATATGAGAAAGGAATGGATCATACGAGAAAGGAATGGATCATCTGATAAAGGAACGGATCAAGTGCCAAAAGAACAGATCACGTAGAAGGAGGTTTAGAGAACCTGGAAGAGGTTTGGAGCACTTGGGAGTGATATTGAGGAACAAGGGGACCTTTTGCGCCATCTGTTGAAGGTTTGGGCGATGAAAGGATGTTGTTGTGCTACGGGCACTCCTTATTGCGCCAAATCTACTCCCTCTTGCACCATGAGGTATCTCTCTTGTGTCATAAGGTACTCCTGTTGTGCTATGGAGCATGTTGTTGCGCCAAGCATGGACTTGTTGTGCCATGCATGATGTTGTTGTGCCAAGATAGTGATGTTGCTCCAACCTAGAGGTTCTTGTACCACACTTGAAGCCACTTGCACTATCCATATTCCTGTTGTGCCATGATGACACAAGATGGACCATCTTAATCCTTAATGAGCCAAGTATGCTATGAAGTCCTCTATGATGCTCAAGATGTTCCAAAAGATGCTGCATGGCATAATATGATTGGTTTTCACCATTCATGGGCCTATGGGTTAATGGGCTTGGCCTAGTAAGGTTATAGGTTTGATCCCTCAAGTATAAATAGGCTCATACCCCCATCATTGTAAATTGCTAGATTTATGTGAGAGCTCAAAGTGAGATATAATTTTGAGTGCTTGTAATAGTTCAAGAAAGTTAATAAAATCATCTCTCTCTCTCTCTCTCTCTCTCTCTCTCTCTCGTTCCCCCATGTATGTAGGTCACCTTGACTGAACCACATTAAATATTTTGTTCTTTTGATTTATGTTTTTTAGAAGTTTTTGTGAGTTCACCGAAGTTTGTTTTTGATATTTGTCTGAAGTGCTTAAATTTTTTGTTGTCACCCAACAATCTTAATCTTACAGTCACATCTTTCCATGGTCCAAATCATGGTCTTTCCTTGCAATGTCGAACAGATGACCCACCCGAGAGCGAACAATTTGGCATTAGACCAAGAGTTCTTAGGATATCCAACTTATACTACATAGATACCAATAAATCATTCATACCTAACCATATAGCATAAACACATAACATATATTATCATATACATAACCTTAGCAACTAGCCTTTCCTAGTTACCCTGCTATCAACCACTTCTCAATTAAGTCCTTCATTGGTCATTCATACATAATGTTGATGACTAGCCTACCCTAACCAAACATAACTCCTAACAATATTATATGATCAACAGGCACGACCCTACGGGTCTATCATATCGAAACACCAAGTATCCAATACATCACATGCATATCAAGGAGTTATCCTACCCAACTAGCATAGTTGTACTCTAACGGTACATCTATCCTACAATGCAAACGATATGCAATGGGATGCATGACATAGTGAGAATCATGTGAATCAAAGAACCAGAGAATCACATCAATACTCTAACTCATTGCACTGATCAATCCCCTGAATCGACCAACACCAAGAAAGATAAATCCTCAATCAGCAACCCAAATCCTCCAAGTTTGACCAAATGTCAAACTAGTAAAAATTCAACGGTCAATGGTCCACAAAACTTAACGGTCTTCCTAGTCAAAGTCAACGCTATGTTGTAGGCCCTCCTTGACCATGTCGTGGGAATGAAACGATAAAATAGTTGTGAATGAAAACCTCGCCACGCCCTGGTCATTCCTTGGCTACGTCATGGTAACTGGCAGTTTCCTCAAATCTTTATTAAGAGCTTAATCCTTACAGATCAAGGGTCAAAACTTCAGATCTAATCCTTCTCAATGACTTAATGGATATAGTTTCCAAATGACAAGATCTTAAGCCCTAAGTCCAATAATTCCTTAATATAATTCTAACATGCTCATGGACCTAAAAAAGCTCAAACATGAATCTTTTCACATTCTTAGAAACCTAATGTAACTCCTGTTTCAAATCGATTCCTATTCTGAGGTTGTGGCCAGAAGATCGGTCATCATAAGTATTAGGGCTTTTAAAAAGGTAAGATCTAGGCCCATTTGGGTGCAAGTGATGTATTAGAACTGATCCAAGTGTTCGGACCGTGTTTTGGAGCCTAGGGTATTTGGGTAAAGTGTCGGTTTGGGCTTTTGTGGAAAAATGGATTTTTGTTTGGAAGGTCTTAAGAAAGGTATGAGTTGATAGAAGTATAGGGCTTCTTGTTACCTTTCCGTGGATATAAGGATCGTCAGAATCGGTCTTATAACAAAGAAGTTATGGCCTTTGGAAGTTTCATGGTTTTCAGGCTTAGCCGAGTACGCGGGGCGCACACAAAGCGTACATGGGGTGTACTAGTGAAGAAGGAAGTATGCGAGGCGTAGCTTGGAGTACGTTGGGCGTACTAACTAGGATGGTCATGAATGCTCTTTGGAGTACGTTGGGCGTACGCCAGTCAGATCAGAACCCTATTTTAGGGTCTTGAACCCTATTTAAGCTCCTTATCTCATAACCTAACCCTAATATCTTCGGCCTCCTTCCCTCTAAACCCTAGAAATCGACCCTTAGCCCCCATTTGAGTGATTGTAGAGCTTCAAAGTGATTTTTGTGTGTTTTGGTGCTTGAGGAGGAAGAAGGAACTTCTTCAAGAGTCATTGTTTGACATGCAGCTTTTGGATCCAAGCTTTGTGCACCTAGATCTATCTTTTGGAGTATAAAGTCTTAACCTTCACAAATTTTTCATGTAGATCTAGCTAACGGGTACATTGTTATGGTTTTGGTCCCTTTGAGGTGGTTCTTATGAGTAGAAGCTACTCCATAACCTTTGAGCTTCATATTTGGTCCTTATTGAGGTTATGGAGTCATAAAGTTTGGATCTTGATGGGTATAAACCTTCTATGCATGATTTGGTAGTCATTTGATGAAGTTTAGGACTTAGGGTTTTGATTTGGGCCCCATTGAGTTATGCTAAGTCATAAAGTTGGAAACATTATGACATAAGAAGTCCCTTGAAATCAGATCTGGAAGTTTGGAATGAGGTCTTAAGGTATTAAGAAGTTTTAAGACATTTTGGGAGTGATTCTGACCTTTGGAATTTATCTTTGGTGTTTGGGCTTCATTAAGCCATGCAACGGCTTAATGCATTTGACTTTATGGATCAAGTCACTTATATTTGACTATTCTGAGGTATTCGACATCTTAACTTAATGGATTAAGAGCAAGAATTGAGAGTTGGTCATCTGGAGGAGTACGCTGGGACTACAGGTCTATACGCGCAGTGTACAAGCTCTTAAGCTACTACGCCCAGCATACAAGCTGAGTACCCCCCGCGTACTCAACAAACTGGGATTTCGGGTTTTGGGCTTCAGTTTGGGCCATCTTTTGGGATTTGTTGTTTTGGGCCCTGTTGGGCCATCAGGTTTTGGGTTGATGTTTATTTTTGGAGGCCCACTATGGTTTTGGGGACAATTTGGAAAATTGGGCCATAGATTGGGCCTTGGGTAGTTTTTGGTATTTGGGCCTTGCGGACTATTAGGTTTTGGCCTAAGTCTTGAACCAAGTTAGGTTAGGGGTAAAATAGTCCATTTACCCTAAGTGTGGATATAAGGTTATGCATTGAAAGCCAAATAGTTAATTGGTTTTTGTCTTGATGATTGACAGTTTAGGGATCAGTCAGCCAGCAGCCAGAGATTTATTCGCAGGACTTCAGCAATGATAGTTGAGTCTCCTCACCATACCAATGGGTCAAAGGCACCAAGGCCGGCCCATTATGTTTTATATGGTATGCTAGTTGATTATGTGGTACGTGCTATGCTAGTTCTCTTTGTGATACTTACATGGAAGACTCCGAGGGGAGCCCGTAGCACTTGGATATCAGATCGTGTGGGGGTGCCCATGGCATTCCAGGTAAAGACGATGGGGTGCCCATGACACTTGATTATAAGATCATGTGGGGGTGCCCATGGCATTCCAAGTAAAGACCATGAGGGTGCGCATCGCACTTGGTTATAAGACCATGTGGGGGTGCCCATGGCATTCCAAGTAAGACCATGGGGGTGCCCATGGCACATAGGTGTAAGACCCTGGGGGAGCCCACGACATCCTGGAGTAAGACCGTGGAGGGTGTCTAGGGCATCCTTATATGTTTATATGCATGGCATATGTGATTGATATGGCTTATGTGATTGATATGGTTTATGTGATTATGTGGATTATTTGGGGTATGCTCTAGGGAAATCACTAAGTTTCGTGCTTATAGTTTTGTTTATGGTTTCAGCTATCATCGGTTTGGAAAGGAAGGGCCTGTCTTGATCGCAACACACACACACGTGATTTTCGCATTATGTGATTTTGAGATGTAACTATGATAAATATTTTAATTAAGCAATGTTTTTTAATGGTTGATTGAAGTAACATTTATGTTTGACTATAATGAAAAAATGAAATTTTTACCCTGGATTTTTGGGTCGTTACAAGTTGGTATCAGAGCCTTGGTTTGAGGGATTCAGACATACTTTTAGGTGTGTCTGAACTCAAACGGAGGATCTGTAAATTTTTCAAAAGAAAATTGTTTTTAAGGATAGAGTTTTCTAAGACAAGAAAGGGTGTAGTGCATGCAATCGGTCGAGCTCAAGTAAGTTTTCCCTAGAATACTCATATATGTTATATGTTATGACTTGATTTATGAATCTGTGAATCACATGCTAGTTAGGGCTAAGAGAGATACCTTTATATGTTGTATGAGTTGGTAGACTTGCTTGCTAGTGTTGAGTAGTTAGCGATAGATTTTCCTGATATGTGATGCTTGTAGCTTTGGGGATACTAGATGCCATGCTGGAATGAGAATGACTATTGGTATTAGAAACTGTTAAGTGTATGCTTTAAAAATTGTATACAATTAGGATCTTATAGCCTTAGAATAATTGATTTGACCTTATTTTGTGCTCCTTGTCTGGTTGTGGTCCTAGGGTAGAGTTTATTATTCAACAATCTATTAGATCCTGTTCGGTGTATATTTGCATGCATAAGGCAACCGGCACTAAGGATGGATGTGGGTAGCATGAGTTGTGCTATGTGGGCTAAATATTCTATGATAGTTTCATGGGTTGGAGAGTTACTACACGAATGTTGCTTGCTTTGTGCTTTGTGGAACTCTTGAGTGATGGGAGTCAGATACTAAGTGGATATGACGATATCCAGGAGGTGGATGGCCGGCATCATAAGGAGTTCTTCAGCAGCTGACGGTAGGTTGAGGTTGGGAACCTAGGGATGCCTAGGATATGCTCCAGTGAGTTAGTGGGGCGGTTCGGTGAGGTTGGGAGCTTATCGTGCTGCTATTTAACAGATATTTGGTGCATCAGTAGAGTATGTGACTTAGAAGATTCAGGAGGAATGCTAAGGAAAGTATGGATAGGTGTGGAAGGTAGTATTGGGCCCGTACTACTGAAAGCACGGGATCCATACTCAAATCAGTGAGAGTCTTGGAGAATCTAAGAAGCTTATGGGAAGGAGAATTCTTGGTTATGCTTGGACCATGGGAATAATTGCTTTATAGGATGAGGAAGAGCATGCATGGGGAAGGACCAAGGGTTTGGTCAAGGCTCCGGTGGTGAGCCAGTTAGTAGAAGGAATGCTCGGGGATTTGGGTTTGCGTTGGACTAAGGAGATGGAAAATGTTTTCCACACTAGTCCCTACCCCTTAGGAGCTAAGGTTTGGTTCGCCTTGGATCTCTTGTATCCGGCAGCAAGGATTGAATGTGAGATATATTGTGCTTTCGGGATTCGAGACTATGTATTTGGAGTAGTTTGTAGCCCGATTTAGGGCAGAGGTTGCTTCCGCTACTACAGTTCAACCGTGCATAATTGAGATGGTGAATGTGTCAGGGTACGATACCCTGAATGATATGATTTCTAAAGCACGAGAACGGGAGATGAATTCGGAGCACATTGGGAAGAGGGGACCAGATCAGCTGCACATATTGATCAGATGCTTTTAGTGTAGGGTCTCGAGAAGAGACCCAAAACTTCTGAGCAGCGTTTGAGAGACCAGCAGGGCCAGAGTCAGTACGGCACGTGCGGGAAACCGTACGATGGGATTATCGCTCTAGGAGTATGGGTTACTACAAGCGTAGTAGAATTGATCGTGTCAGCAGGTAACATTGCGAGTGGATGCTCGACTTTGGGCGTGTCCGATTTGATGGATTGGTGGCAAGGTTTTGGACAGTTGTGGCGAGATGAGAGTGTTGTGAGATGGCGGGTAGCCCGTAGGATTTACCAGTCCCTAGACAACGGTAAGATGGTGGTAAATTTGTATTCACCTTCAGATTTATTTGGAAAAAGGGTGGCTTGGGAGGTGATTAGGATCATCCAACTGGTTAAGATTACAAGAGTATTCTTCAGGATATCCAGAGCTGAGTGACCAATGTGTTTGGCTAGCAATGGGGCGGTTGTATTGTTCAGCGCATGATTTGGGCGGGTCAAGCATATTGATGGGAACGAATCGGAGGTCCATAAGGTGTAAGAGATGGAAGAGCATTGTCGAGCCCAAGTGGGGGAGAAACAAGTGGCTGCTTAGGCCTAGGTTGTGTTGGTGGGAGTTCAGAAAACTCCCAATCGTTGGTCGGCATCATCTTGATCATGCTTAGTAAGTAGTGTGAATCCGTACGTGTGATCCAGCTCCTAATGGGACTTTGATTCGACTCGAGAGGTGCGACGTTGTGATAGTTCAAGTGCGGTGAGGCCATGGGTGGTAAGCATGGTGGGATTGAAGTAGTGTTAGGCTGCGATAGGATCGTAATATTCATCGGTTCGAAGTATACTGGTTATGGGATGGTCACAAGCATGGAAGGGGGATCAGCTCGTGCTTTAGGAACGCCGACCAGGGATGTCGAGAAATTATCCTCTGTTTTGGGGTTGAGGATCTTCGGAGTCCATGGGCGAGCCTGGGCGATTATGGGAATTTGGGATAGAACTAGTAGAGACCATGGGGTCAAGGGTTTGGATCTAGAGTTGCAGGATCATGGGGATAATCAGTATGTGGCGCAGTAGGGTTTAGGCTGGCTAGCATTGATATTTGATCTCTTGGGAACCTGGTGGTTGGACCAGGTGTGAGACCGGTAGTCTTGGGGATTGGCTTAAGGGTAGTTATTTATCGGTCAAGTAAGGGATGTTGGGAAGTCATGGTGCATTATGAAAATGCAGATCCGTGGATCTCGGGGTAGGAGCAGAGTATCGATTCGGTTTTGGGTAAGATCTTGAATCGGAGTTCGCGCGTGTTCAATGCAGTATTTTCGCTTCAGTGAGATAAGATTAGGGTATCCATATGCCAGAGGAGTCAATTGCAAGGTTCAAGGGTAATGGATGGGTTTAGTAGATGGCAGTTTTGTTGGATTAATGTCTAAGTCCATAACTATAATTGGCAAGACTTGACCCGACCCGGCATGCTCCATTTGGGTTGCATGTCATCATGCATTTGGATAGACTATAACGAGAAAAATAACACTTAAGGTTTGTTAATATATTATAAGTTCTAATATATTAATAAGATTATTTATTAGTATTGATAAAGAATTAATCTAGAATTAATTAAGTGATCAAAAGAAGACTAATTAAATATATGGGTTGATTGTGTAAATCATCCATACTTATATAGTGGGCTAATGCTCCATGGATTGTCAAGTTGGGCTAAAACCCATAAGATGCTCCATGGTGTATTTGTACCCATGGATCATGGAAATGAAAGGCCATGACAATTAGGGTTTACATGGTGTAACCCTAACTATATTATGATCGTATTCTTGGAGAAAATCGGTCACTATGGGTAATAGAAAGGGCTAGCCGATTTTCATGAAGTGTGAAGTTCTCTAAAGTCATTCCATGTGTATTTGGTGTTGTGTGAACCATTTGAGGTGTCACACTTGGGGCACTAGGAAATCAAGCTTCATGAAGACAATCTACATCAAAGAGGTATGAAATTCTAACTTGATATATTCATTTGAATCAATGTTATTATGCTAGTTAGGATGAATACCTTGGAAAGTTCATATTTTCATGTATAATAGAGAAAACATAGATCCAAGGTATTTAGGGTTGCATGTACACTTAGGAGTGGTAGAGTGCTCAAAACCCAACAGTGGTACCAGAGCCAAGGCTTGTTTTCAATTATACTTTATGCAAATTGCTGAAAAATGTTGAAAAAATCGATTTTCTGGCTTTCTGGGCACTGGATTCACCGAGTGCACTGATGAACTCGCCGAGTCCAAGGCAAAACTTATCCTACTCGTCGAGTAGGTTGATACACTCGTCGAGTAGGAGCCCCAGACTGCATATTTTCGAGTTTTTTGGCTAGAAATGGACTAGGAACATTACCTTAAGCTGTTTTTGAACTTATAAACTTGGTTTTGATGTGGTAATGTTCATACTAATCCATTTCCAAAGATAATTGTCAATAGATTCATGTTTTGTATTAGTTTAAAAGTTATGCTAATTACATGAAAAAGTTTGATGTGAATTATCTTTGCTCATATGAGTTGCTTAGATTAATAGATAAGTTAATTGATTATATGTTTTCAATCCATTTGAATCTAAGAGTTTATTCTAAAATGTGTTTTTGTAACTTGTCCTCAAGTTATATGAAAAGTCACATTTAAGTTTCATAAAACTCATAAAAGTTGGCAATGGTTACAAAAATGAACAGTCTTGTCATCAAGTTATGGAGGTTCAAGAGTCACTTAATTAAGTAACAAAATGTGTAACCTTAATTAATTCCATAAGTTACAAAATAAAGAAAAGTTACATTCTTTTATTAGTTTAAAGTATTTCATAACTTGTCCTCAAGTTATGGAACTTGAAGAGTCTTTTAATTAAAACTACTTTAAACACATAAGTTATGGAATTAATTAGTTTTTAATAGTTTCAAAACTTGCCCTCAAGTTTTGGAGTTTGAAAAGTTTTCACTTATGAATACTTTAATTCCAAGTTAGCCCTTAGAATTTTAAAAGTTAAAATTCAACCCTTATACTTTATAATATTATAAGTTAATAATATATACATATATATATATATACATATATATATATATATATATATATATATATATATATATATATATATATATATATGTATGTATAAGAGCAAGTCAGTCTTACCGTTAGTAAGCCTCATTCACGAAGCTGGTCTATAAGGGGGTATAAGGTTACTGCTTATAAAATGGCAGTTTAATGGGTGTCCACTCTCACCCACCGCTTCCTTGACTGGTGGAGGGTCGTTAGCCGAACGGGTAGGAAAATGACTATAATTCTCCCTTCATAAAAAGTATTAATGATAAATACTAAGTAACTAAACCTTTTATAAATACCCAATCATAGTTACTTAGGAAAAATGTGAATAAGGTGCTAACCCATGAAATTACACTTTGCACTTTGTTTAAGCCGTTAGTGGAGCGTGTGTGGTTAATCGGCACACTAACCTGGACTTAACAAGGTAGGGAAAGGGTAACTTAATATTTATCATAGTATCGGTGGAGCGTGTGTGGTTAACCGGTACATCGATTAAGGGGTAAATATTAAGGGTACCCAGTATATTTGCATGGTTACTTCACACCTTGTTTTGTGATCCTCGGCATCCCAGTCACAAAACCTGAAGGGCACACTCGAGATTGAAACATGCCATTGAAAAGTTCAATGAATCTCAAAAGATCTAGGAGTTTCAAATCCAATTAAAACCTAATAATACATTTCGTTTATCTTGGTGGAACTTGGTGAATCGTCATTCACCTACCTTCAAATATTTTATAGCTTGGATTACGGCATCCCTCTTCCAAGTAATAAAAATATTATGTTGGGTCCTAGCCTTAATATTTCATATTGGGTGTTATACTAAGGACTTTAAATCAACTATCTTGAAAATCTCCCAAAAGATGTCTGGTTTAGACATTTATGATATTCCCAAATCTCTTGAAACAAGCTTTCCTAAATGAAGATGATGTCCCATGGAAATCATACTTCTTTCACCTCCTCCAATTATTCTCCCTAACCCACAAGTTCTTGAAAAGTTTAAGTTCACTCAAGCCCTATTGGTAAGCAAAGGTCTATGTGTGATCACATCTTGGAGATGTAGTCACATATTGAAAATCCAGGAGAGTTGGGTGTCAAAGTCTTGAGAAAGTTGGTGGCTCAACTACTTTCTAAATCACATAGTGAGTTACTTTGGGACTCCTATGAAACAGACTATGACAAGACCCGTAATGATCTTATCTATTTGCTAAGATCAACTTCCAAAACATTATGAACATTGACAATAATGACATTCGATATCCAGTAAAGCTCTCTCTTCCCAATGGAAAGGGATCGGTCATAATCAACTCGGTTGACCAAATGGTAAAGAGAAAGGCTAAGTCTGTGATAGTCCCATGTTCCATTACCAAAGCGTCCATATGTTAAATTGCCAAAGGAAGGGGCATTGGTTGTGAAGCTGCCAATTTACCTAAGGGTGTTAAAGTCAATAAGTTTGACTCTACTTCAGGTAAAGTCCACTATCTAACTCTGCTAAGTTTCTATTATGAGATTCTTGATACATGATGTGACTGGGTAACATGGTGATGTTTTAAAAATCAAAGAAAAGTGAAGAAACTTAAAGAAAGAATATGCTGAATCTGATCGTTTAGATGGATTTCTATCGCATAGTTTGAAGATCGGATTCTTGAGCTACTTCTTAGGAGTTATGAGATATTGCTTAGGAATAGATAACAACAAGTTTTCATATGGATTGTAAGGATAAGTTTTTCTGCAAAGTTTTAAAAAATAAAAGGAAATTTTTTATTTTATTTATTTTATGTATCCTTACAATGGCGTTTGTGAAAAAAAATTGTTGCTTATATGATTCCATTAATAGCAAGAGTGGAAATATGAAATTGATTCTTTCATTTGTGGTAATGTCTAAATTTACCAAATAAGGAAAGATCCTCACAACCAAGTTTCAATTGGATCGGAACTTGGAATCATGGAAGTTGTATAGCATGATGAATGAGAATTTTTCATCTTTGGAAAATTAAGACTAGTTCCTTGTTCACATGTATATGTGAGTCAAGTGAAGGTCTAAGGGATCGAGTACACATTCTTGTGCACTGGTCAAGTCCACCACAAAAGATTGATAAGATTATTCGTCATAATTTACGAAAGCTCATTAAATATGGTTATACTTACAAGATTAAGTGTAATTCTGAGACATTGGAAAAAGGTTCCAATGTATGACAGAGCGAATAAGAAGAATCAACCTAGGCAGAAAGAAAAAAGTTTCTCAAATCTGAAAAGATGGGAGAGTACTTTAGTATCAGTTTTTGTGATCATCTTAATGATTAAGAAACCATAGCACAATTAGTTCTCTAAGGAAATCTTAGTGCATTCTTATGACTAAGAAGAAGAATCTTGAATTGTTGAAATGGTTAAATCAAGAAGATGAGTCATACTTTGTTCCAATATAAGTCTTAGAGTCATACTCCACGATTGTAACTTGCGTGACATGTCTTAGAGAAGGTTTAAAACACATGTCAACTGTAAGAGTAAAAGTTTTCTACTCTTGTACATTTGAAATTGGTAAGTTGTGATGTTTTGGATAAAACAAAGACCAACTAAGGCCAATTATGTGAAGTGTTTGTCTCGATTAGAATCCACACTATCTCTTGAATATTTGACAAGAAATTCGTATATGTCAAGAGGACAGTGGGAATCTTAAAGGTCTTGAAAGTCTCAAGAACTAATCAAGAATAAAACCTAAAGTTCTTCACTAGCACACGACTTGAGGTTCATAACCTATCGTGTTGACATATTATGTGCCCATTCCAATCAAAGTTGGCTTTGCATATGAGTTCTTAGAGTTCTCAAATGGTTACACAACAACTTTGAAGCAATGGCAGGCCCTTGAGCTGCCAGATGGCAAGAAATTAAGATTGAGTTCAGTCTATATGAGCTTGGATTTGTCATTATCCTTATCTTGTGACTATGGTTTTGATAATTCACATGGATAAGAACGCATTCACCATTAGATCTAAGTGTCATAAGTTTTCTCTCCGTATCATGAAAATGATGGTGAGGAAACACTTTCACTAAGTAGATTTTAGCTAGATAGCAATTGTGATATCTGCATTCTCAAAGTCGTTAGTGGAGCGTGTGTGGTTAACTGGCACACTAACATGGACTTGTGAGAAGTGGAAAAGTTCTAAACAATCAATACTATGATTACGGCATCCCTTTTCATAGTTCTTAAAATTGTTTAGACACACCTATGAGCTATCTAAGATAAGGTGTATGATTATGATAAAGTTTTATCAAAGCAATCTAGTATCAGAAATCTGAACTTTGGTAAGAAAGTCAATAAAGTATTGATTTCTAGAAGTCCAGCTGATTTCTGAGTACATGTCAAATCTAGTGTGAGCATAAGTGTTATGCTAATAATCAGCATGTTAGTGGGAGCATGATAACTTTGATAAGTATTGCAAGTTAGCAATGCTAATTATAGAAAACAAAAAGTTTCAATTGGGAAAGAGTTGTTTTGCTATAATTAAGGGAGAGGAAATTATACTTTATCTCAAATCTAAAAGCTTAGATTGAGGTTTTAACCGTATTTAGTCAAGGATATATATATATATATATATATATATATATATATATATATATATATATATATATATATATATATATATATATATATATATATATGAATTTCATGTTGGAGTGGCTCAACATAAGGAAATTTTGTATATGGGTCTATTATTTGCGTTCTCAACTTTGATTATGATTACGGCATCCCTTTTCATAATCTGAATTATGATAACTTGGAAAATAGAAATGGAAATGTTATAGCAAAAGACTGGTTTAGTCTTTATGTGAGACATCATGAATCGTGTCCCATCCCATATGCTTCGGATATAGGATCGATTACATGTGCTATATTCCTCATTTCTAAAATTTTCCAAATGCCTGGGGCATTAAGAAGGGAAAAGGTCTAGAATTGGATATGAAAAAAAAGGAATAAACAATTATCAAAGACAATCTAAGGTTTACCAAAGATTGGTTGCGCAAGGACAGTTGGAAGTATAGTGATAATTCTGGAAGGACCATATTGACATAATCTGTAAGGAGGCAACTCTTGTTTAGAAGTGATAGTCAAAATGGAATCTGGAAATGTTTCAAAGTTATAAATTATTCAATTTGTGTAAGATTAGGAAACTAAATGCAAGAAGGATGTTTCCAAGGAGTTGATCTCCTTTGGAATGCTCTGTAATGGTTGTTGTCAAGTCTTTCTGACTTTTTGCATAATCATTACAAGAGGATCAATGCATATAAGTTTAGAACCTAACAGATTTCAGTAAATGACATGAATTTGGAATTCTTGCATTTGCAGTAAGGATTTGGGACCGTGAAAAGAGGATCATTGGAGTTATGTTCAATTGATCTATTTCACAAAGTAAAGATCATAGACAAACATAGTATGCATACTTGGTGTATGGCATGACTAGTGTCTAGAAAACAAAGTGTACATGGTTGGAGCATGGGACAACTATTGTTTTAAATTCAAGAATAAAGTTGATAGCTGAAACAGTATACAATGAATAATGTGTAATCATATGGTGATAAATAAAAGGTGTTTTATTTATGTTCATATGTTTTGATACCATATTGGATTCAATTATTATTGTGTTTCACTTTGCATGTTTTAACTTCCAGAATAACTAGGTCATTGTTCTGGATGATTAAGTTATTCAAACCATCCATAGTCGGTCATATGTTGGAAGTAGATATAAATCAAGATTGTCATGGATTGGCTTGTAGAGGTCTAAGATGTTGGACAAAGGGCTACAACGCTCATGAGTGCTCATAAGTTCTGAGTATTGGATTCAACCTGCGCTTATTGGAATCACTTCATGGATAATATCTTATATTCTTCAAACCTAGAGATATGAGTTGTTACTAGGAGTTGGTTGTACATTGATTGCACGAAAACGCATTCGGTAACTCGATGTTATAAAACGTGCCTTTGTGTATGATTCAACAAGTAGTAGAACAAGCCATATGAGTCAAAGTTTATCCATTCCTTTTACCTTCGGGATAAAAGCGATATATGTGGGCCCCTCGATGATTTGGTGATGACAAATGTAAGTGCTCTGCCGAGCCAGGACTGATTTGATTTGTTCAATTAGTCAGTCGTCGTAAATCGAAAATAGGGAAACAACAAATGGACAGAGAGAATGATTATAATCCATGTCTCAGTCCATATGATATCTAGAATGGAGGAATATATGATCCCTTATCTAATGGACAAGTCTTTGACAAAGGTCAGAGTTTATCTACAAGGTCAGAGTTCGACAGAAGCTTTTGAGAGCTACGATTGTCAGTCGGTTCTTGAAGTCATATGCAATAATAGTTTTAGACTTATCCAAGTGGGAGACTGTTGGATTAATGTCTAAGTCCATAACTATAATTGGTAAGACTTGACCCGACCCGACATGGTCCATTTGGGTTGCATGGCATCATGCATTTGGATTGACTATAACGAGAGAAATAACACTTAAGGTTTGTTAATATATTTTAAGTTCTAATATATTAATAAGATTATTTAATTAGTATTGATAAAGAATTAATCTAGGATTAATTAAGTGACCAAAAGAAGACTAATTAAATATATGGGTTGATTGTGTAAATCATCCATACTTATATAGTGGGCTAATGCTCCATGGATTGTCAAGTTGGGCTAAAACCCATAAGATGCTCCATGGTGTATTTGTACCCATGGATCATGGAAATGAAAGGCCATGACAATTAGGGTTTACATGGTGTAACCCTAACTATATAATGATCGTATTCTTGGAGAAAATCGGTCACTATGGGTAATAGAAAGGGCAAGCCGATTTTCATGAAGTGTGAAGTTCTCTCAAGTCATTCCATGTGTATTTGGTGTTGTGTGAACCATTTGAGGTGTCCCACTTGGGGCACTAGGAAATCAAGCTTCATGAAGACAATCTACATCAAAGAGGTATGTAATTCTAACTTGATATATTCATTTGAATCAATGTTATTATGCTAGTTAGGATGAATACCTTGGAAAGTTCATATTTTCATGTATAATAGAGAAAACATAGATCCAAGGTATTTACGGTTGCATGTACACTTAGGAGTGTTAGAATGCTTAAAACCCAACAAGTTTGATTTATTGTGATGTGTCTTTGGTTGGTTTTATGCGTGAAAAGAGCCGCATCATGTTTGAAGTGAGGAAAAGATGGTTTGTTGGAGACCGGGTATGAGATATGACTGTAGTGGGTCTTGTAGCCTTCATTCTATTAGCAAGTTTTGATAACAAGGTGGAGTTCCTCGTTATTCGGGGAATAGGCTAAGTTATTTGTAGTTGGATTAAATAATCTTAGAGTGGCTGATTAGACCCTGTTGTGTAGCTCTCGTCTGAGTCTAACAGTTGCAAGGATGAATGTTCTACTCGAAGGATTATTTGAGCCTCCTGTCAAGTTGAGCATTCTGCAGTCGCATTTGACAAGTGATTTTGTTCTTTTGGAAGCCCCAAGGCATTGTGGGTGGAAAGTATTTTGTTTAGGCTCGTTTTCTTATGGAATAAGTTTCATAAATGGTTCAGTGTGGGCGGTTTGTCGGGAAGTTAGGTCAATTTGAAGTTTCGGGTTTCGGAAGGATAGAGGTAGTCTTCTGAAAGGGATTAAGGATTCATTTTTTGGGTTGGAGGTTTCTATTAGGGATGGTTTCAGTTTACTTGGGAAGGTTGTGGTATTCTCATGATTGTGGCTGTGTTGCTCAGATTGTATGGTTTCTCGGGGATGGTAATGAATGATTTCGATGACAAAATCTAATTTAAGTGGGGGAGAGTTGTAACGCCCTGTTCTGAATCGATTCCTAGTTTGAGTTTGTGGCCTGAAGAATGGTCATAATAGTGACTAAGGCTTTTGAAAAGGTAAGATCTAGGCCCATTTGGGTGCGGGTGATGTATTAGAAGTGATCTGGGTGTTCGGTTTGTGTTTTGGAGCCTACCGGTA
The DNA here is from genome assembly GCF_002870075.4 of Lactuca sativa. Classification (NCBI taxonomy): domain Eukaryota; kingdom Viridiplantae; phylum Streptophyta; class Magnoliopsida; order Asterales; family Asteraceae; genus Lactuca; species Lactuca sativa. The sequence continues at coordinate 138,528,072 of NC_056627.2, forward strand.
TTTCGGTAAAGTGTCAGTTCGGGCTTTTGTGGAAAAATGGATTTTTGTTTGGAAGGTCTAAAGAAAGTTATCCGTTGATAGAAGTGTAGGTCTTATAATTACCTTTTCGTGGATATAAGGATCGTCGAAATCAGGCTTATAACGAAGTAGTTATGGCCTTTGGAGGTTTCGTGGTTTTTAGGCTTAGCCGAGTACGCGGGGCGTACTAGTGAAGAAGGAAGTACGCGGGGCGTACCTTGGAGGACGTTGGGTGTACTGACCAGGATGGTTCTGAATGCTCTTCGGAGTACGCTGGGTGTACCATATGTACATTGGGCCCACGCAAGTCAGATCTGAACCCTATTTTAGGGTCTTGGACCCTATTTAAGCTCCTTATCTATAACCTAACCCTAATATATTCAGCTTCCATCCCTCTAAACCCTATAAATCGACCCTTAGCCCACATTTGAATGATTTTAGATCATCAAAGTGATTTTTGTGTGTTTTGGTGCTTGAGGAGGAAGAAGGAACTTCTTGAAGAGTCATTGTTAACGTGGAGATTTTTGATCCAAGCTTTGTGCACCTAGATCTATCTTTTGGAGATATAGAGTCTGAACCTTGACAACTTTTTCATTTAGATCTATCTAAGTGATACATTGTTATGGTTTTGGTCCCTTTGAGGTGGTTCTTGTGAGTAGAAGCTACTCCAGAACCTTTGAACTTCATATTTGGTCCTTATTGAGGTTATGGAGTCATAAAGTTTGGATCTTGATGGATATAAACCTTCCATGCATGATTTGGTAGTCATTTGATGACGTTTGGGACTTAGGTTTTTTATTTGGGCCCCATTGAGTTATGCTAAGTCATAAAGTTGGAAACTTTATGACTTAAGAAGTCCCTTGAAGTCAAATCTGGAAGTTTGGATTGTGGTCTTAAGGTATTAAGAAGCTTTAAGACATTTTGGGAGTAATTTTGACCTTTTGGAATTCATCTTTGGTGTTTGTGCTTCATTAAGCCATGCAAAGGCTTAAAGTATTCGACTTTATGGATCAAGTCACTTATATTTGGCTATTCTAAGGTGTTGGACGTCTTGACTTAATGGATTAAGAACTAGAATTGAGAGTTGGTCATCAGGAGGAGTACGTTGGGCGTACAAGCCTGTACGCGCAACGTACAAGCTCTTAAGCCAGTACGCTTAGCGTACAAGCTGAGTACACCTTGCGTACTCAACAGAATGGGATTTCAGGTTTTGGGCTTCAGTTTGCGCCATCTTTTGGGCTTTGTTGTGTTGGGCCATCAGGTTTTGGGTTGATATTTATTTGTGGAGGCCTGCTATGGTTTTGGGCCCAATTTGGAAAATTGGGCCTTGGCTAGTTTTTAGTCCTTGGGCCTTGTGGACTATTAGGTTTGGGCTTAAGTCTTGAACCAAGTTAGGTTAGAGGTAAAATGGTCCATTTAACCCAAGTGTAGATTTAAGGTTATGCATTGAAACCCAAATGATTAATTGGGTTTTGTCTTGGTGATTGACAGTTCGCAGATCGGTCAGCCAACAACCAGTGTAACACCCAAAAATCATGACCAAAAATTTCATTTTTAATTAAGTAGCTTATAAAATTGTTTATTGAAAACATCATCGGCATCATATCATCCCATAATCCCATAAATCAAATGTCATAAAATATGTCGTGGAATAATAATAGTGTCAGAGTACAATCCCAAGAACATCATAGTGCGGAAATCATGTGTGTGCGATGCGCTACTACCGTGCCAGCTCCTTCCCTTCGCTGAAGAGGTACCTGAAACAAAACTGAAAACTGTAAGCACAAATCTTATTGAGTTCCACCATCATACAACATACCATATAATGAACATACTGTCGGACAATTCTGGGGTGCCCGACCTACCCTGTCTGGCAATTTTAGGGTGTCGGCCTACCCTGTCTGGCAATTATGGGGTGCCAACCTACCCTGTCTGGCAATTCTGGGGCGCCGACCTACCCTCCGGTTCATCTCAACCGGCTACGAGGACTATTTCACCCCTACCACTACCACATAATAACATAGCATAAACATACTATCAGTCATATCTGGGGTGTTGTCTACCTCTTCGGTATCTTTCAACCGGTAATTTGGGGCTGTTCCGCCCCTACTACTAACACATTTAGCATTCTAGCACATAGTTATAACATATAGCAACATGCCAGATTATTATCACAAAGACAATCATCTGTACTATAATCTCTTACTGGTGGGCTAGCCTTGGTTCCTTAGACCCACTTCTAGTGGAAGGTAACTCACCTCAGTATCGTGAAGTGTCTGAATTGTCCTCGCTGCCAGGATCAACTCCTCTCAATTCCTAAACATACGAATCTTCCTTAATTACCATTTCATGGTCAACTCATGTCAAAGTCAAAGTCAAGGTCAACACCTTAGTTAAAGCCAACTCTGGGTCAAAGTTAACATCTGGTTGACTCAACTCGCCGGGTTAACCTACCCACTCACCGAGTCTTTCAAGAACTCGTCGAGTTCTCCTTCATACAAGTTCAGGACTTTCTACCACTGACTCGCCGAGTTCATACTTGAACTCGTCGAATCCTTCTTCGTGTAAAAAGGCACGTCTAGTCCTGGACTCGCCGAGTTCCTAATAAAATCGTCGAGTTAGTCTTCATGAAGTTGGGAATTAGTTTTGAACTCGTCGAGTATTGTTCTTGAACACGCCCAGTTCCATGATCTTCAGGCCCATAATGAACCCAACGGGCTGAGTGTTCTTCCAGCTCAACATATTGCCCATTATCAGAAGAGGTTTGGGGAAAACTTCAACCCGACTTTCCGAGTCACATGAGTGACTCGCCGAGTCCCTCTATGTCCAAAACTATTCAGTCGACTTCAGTCTGGCTTAATGCATTCAAAACATAGATCTGACCTCATTGGGTCCATATTACACGTAAAGTTACAAACTTGACGTTCATGCATGGGGTATTTGGCTCAAATGGTCCTAAAAAGAGGTTTATATGGTGCATAGGACTCTTATAGCAATAAATTTAGCACCTTTATGCCATGAGAACCCTCCAAGGTTCAAGATCTGAAGTTAACACCCTACATTATGCTCTAAAGCCGAAGGTGACTTAGAAATGCCCCAAAAATCACAAGATTCAAGCCCTAAAGAAGATCTAGCAAATGGGAAGTCAAGGTTGAAGCTTTTTACCTCAAACAAGCTGGAAATACAACCAAGACTTTGGATCTATTGCCTTCTTCCTGAATCTACAAGCCTTTCCTTCCTTCTCTAAGCTTTAAATCACAAAAATGGTTCCAAAATAGCTCAAGAACACTCACAACTGATTAGGATTTCAGGAATGGGGTCTGAGGGTGATGGAGGCTTGAGTGGAGGCCACTTAATGTGTTTAAATAGGGTGAAAAGCCTCAAATTTAGGGTTTCATCCAGACAGGTCTACTCATCGAGTCGGGGCTTCCGACTCGGCGAGTAGATTCTTCCACCCGTATTCAAATTTAGCATCCACTCGACGAGTTGGGGCCTCCAACTCGTCGAGTCCCAAAGTAAAAGTGCAAAAATTCTTATTTAAAATACGTACCAGGAACAGGGCATTACAAATCCCCCTGTTTATTTTAGACTTCGTCCTCGAAGGCTGCTGTTCTATCTGGAAAAAGCTCGGGGTAGTGCTCTCTTATCTCGTCCTCCGGCTCCCAAGTCCATTTTGAGCCCTTGCGGTGCTGCCATTGCACCTTCACCAGCTCGACCCTCTTGTTCCTCAGATCCTTCGACTCCTGTCGAGGATAGGTACTGGTCGCTCAATGTAGTTCAGGCTGTCATCCACCTGAATGTCCTCTAGAGGAACCACTGCAGAGTCATCTACCAGGCACTTCCGTAGTTGGGAGACGTGAAAGGTACCGTGAATCTGGCTAAGCTCGGCTGGCAGATCCAGCCTATACGCCACCTTGCCCACCTGGGATGCAACCCTAAATGGACCGATATACCTGGGGCCCAACTTGCCCCATTTCCTAAACCGAATGACACCTTTCCAAGGTTACACCTTCAGGAGAACGATATCCCTGACCTAGAACTCCAGGTTCGAACGGTGCTTGTCGGCATAACTTTTTTTCCGACGTTGAGCACTCTGAAGCCTGCTCCGTACTTGCTAAATCCTCTCTTTCGTCTTGAGTACCACTTCGGTACTCCCCATGACTCTTTGCCCAACCTCTCCCCAACAAATTAGGGTCCTGCACTTCTTCCCGTATAACATCTCGAAGGGAGGAAGATCGATACTCACGTGGTAACTGTTGTTGTAGGAGAACTCAGTCAATGGAAGATAGGTATCCCAGCTACCACCGAAGTCTAAGACACATGCCCACAACATATCCACCAAGGTCTGGATGGTCCGCTCACTCTGACCATCCGTCTGTGGGTGAAAAGCGGTGCTAAAGTGCAGACAGGTACCCAACTCGTCGTGAAACTTCTTCCAGAACCTGGAAGTGAATCGCACATCTCTGTCAGAAATCACGGAGACTGGCACTCCGTGTCGAGCTACTACCTCTCGAATGTAGATCGGCTAGCTTCTCGGACGAGATGCTCTCCTGGATCGGTATCAAATGGGCACTCTTGGTCAACTGATCCACGATGACCTGAATCGCATCCACTCCCTGTGCGGACCTGGGAAGCTTCGTGATGAAATCCATAGTAATATCTTCCCATTTCCACATAGGAATATCCAACGGTTGCGTTTTTCCGTGTGGCCGCTGGTGCTCCGCCTTGACCTTCCTGCAGGTCAGGCACCTCTCGACATACCAGGATACATCTCGCTTCATGCAGGTCCACCAATAATCAGGACAAAGATCTCTGTACATCTTTGTCGCCCTGGGATGAATAGAAAACCTGGATTTATGTGCCACCTCCATCAGCACCTGGCAGACACCACCATGATACGGAACCCACACCCTACAGTGTAGTGTCAACAACCCACGACTCTCATAGTCGAAGGAGAAAACCTGCCCCACAATACGCTCGCTCTTCCGATGTTCCTCCTTCATAGCCTCCTGCTGGGCCTCTCGGATCTGTTCCAATAGTGGAGTCACTACTGTCATCCGTAAGTAAATGTCTCTGATCGAGGCAGCCTTGCGGCTAAGAGCATCGGCCACCACATTGGCCTTCCCCGGGTGGTAGAGGATCTCACAATCGTAATCCTTCACCACATCTAGCCACTGACGTTACCTCATGTTCAGATTCGGCTGATCCATGAGGTACCTCAAACTCTTGTGGTCCGTGTAAATGGTACATCAGACCCCATGGAGGTAGTGTCACCAAATCTTGAGGGCGAAGACAACCGACCCCAACTCCAAATCGTGTGTCGGGTAGTCTGCCTCATGAGGGTTCAGCTGCCTCGAGGCGTAGGCGATAACATGCCCTCTCTGCATCAATACCGCGCCCAACCCAGAGATGGACGCATCGCAGTATACCACGAAATCTTCCACGCCCTCTGGCAGGGCTAGAATCGGCTCCTCACATAATCTCTGTCTCAATGTCTCAAACGCTACCTGCTGCTGCTTGCTGCTCAGGCCCCCAGCGAAAGGCCACTACTTTCTTCGACAACTGGTTCAAGGGTATGACTATTTTGGAGAAGTCCTGAATGAATCTCCAGTAATAGCCTGTCAATCTCAGGAAACTTCGAATCTCAGATGGATACTTTGGAACCTCCCATCTCATCATAACCTCTACTTTGGCCAGATCGACCAAAATCTCGTTCTGGTTGACAAGGTGCCCCAGAAACTGTACCTCGCGCAACCAGAACTCGCACTTGGAGAACTTGGCATACAATCTCTCCCTCCTCAGGGTATCCAGCACCTCCCACAAGTGCTCCTCATGCTACTCCTACGTCTTGGAGTAAACCAAGATGTCATCGATGAAAACCATCACAGACCGATCCAGCATCGGTCTGCATACGTGATTCATGAGGTCCATGAACGCGGCAGGATCATTAGTGAGCCCGAAGGGCATCACCACGAACTCGTAGTAGCCATAGCAAGTCCGGAACGCAGTCTTCTGTACATCCTCGTCTCTGAACCTCATCTGGTGGTATCCTGAATGTAAATCTATCTTGGAAAACCAAGATGCCCCTTATAGCTGGTCGAAGAGATCATCAATCCTCAGGAATGGGTAATGGTTTTTTTTCATTGTTACCTTATTTAGCTCCTGGTAATCTATACACATCTGATGCGACCCGTCCTTCTTCTTCACAAACAGGATCAGGGCTCCCCAGGGTGAAATGCTCGGTCTAATGAATCCCTCGTCTAACAGCTTCTGCATCTGTGTAGACAACTCCTGCATCTCGGGTGGAGCCAGCCGATATGGTGCCTTGGCTATCGGGGCCGCACCAGGAACCAAGTCGATACTGAACTCCACATGTCTCTCCAGAGGTATCCTAGGCAACTCCTCTGGAAACACATCTGGGTACTCCCGCACCACTGGCACATCATTCACAGTCACCTTACCCTCTTCCCGGGTATCCATGACGTAGGCGACATATCCGGCGCAACCTTGCTGAAGGTAGAGCCTAGCCCTCGCTACTGAGCATAAAGTTGATCCACGTTGTGGCCTCTCGCCCTGTATCACTAGCTCACCCCCACTTGGGATCCTGACGCATACCAATTGTTCAACGCAGTCGATCACAGCCCCATTAGGGCTCAACCAATCCATACCGATGATGACCTTGTTTCCACGCAATGGTATTGGAACCAAGTCTACCAGGTAGCACGCCTCGAACAGCCTCAAAACACAATCTTTGAAAACCTCTGATGCTCGAACTGATCGATCATCAGCAATCTCGACCTCTAGAGGGCAATCCAACATGCCCGAAGACTCAGGGAACCTCTTGCTAAGTGCAAGAGAGACAAATGATCGGGTAGCACCCGAATCGAACAACACCTAAAATTGAGTATCGTTCACATGGAATGCTTCTAAAAAAACACATAAAATGGCACATAAATATCATATTCAACATATAATAAAAGTTAGGGAGAAGAAACGATACCTGTAACAACATCGGGTGCAGCGCGTGCCTCCTCGGCAGTCAACTGGAAGGCTCGGCTCCTCACCACCGAAGCCTCTGTCTTGCCCTACCGTCCATCAGTGATCCGCAGGGTCACTAGAGCTGACGCCACCACTGGCGCTGCTGCTGTTGTCAATCTCGGGCAATCGACATTTTTGTGGCCCTTCTTATTGCAATGGAAGCAAATCAGGATTGATTTCTGGAATGTGGGGGTAGGGGCAGTACAATCCCTGCTGAAGTGCCCTGACTTGCCGCACTTGTAGCAACCTGATGATCCCAATCTACAAGCTCCCTCATGCTTCCTGTCGTATTTTTTGCAGCGGCTCTGGCCCAACAGGCTCTTCGACCTAGTATCGGATCCCTTGGGTTTCTTCACTGAAACCCAATAACCTGCTTCGTCTCTGCCTTCCTTTTCCTGAGGTGCTCTAAATCAATCTCCCTCTCCCTCACCCTGGCTATCATGGAATCCAGGTTCGGGCATGTTGAGTAGCTGACATGCTCCCGAATATCAGCTCTCAACATGTCATGATAGCGGGTCTTCCGCATCTCCTCATCTATTGCATATTGAGGAACCAATAAGTCCCTTTCCCGAAACTTGGCGGTAATCTATTCCACCGTCTCAGTAGTCTGTCTCGTGTTAAGAAACTCCTTGGCCAGCTGCTGAAGCTCCACAACCGGTGCAAACTCAGCCCTAAAGTTGGTCACAAAGTCGGACCAAGTCATAGCCTCAATGGCTGAGGCTACCAAAGAATCACCAACTGACTCCCAGCAATCTCTAGCCCTATCCCTCAAACATCCTGCAGCGTACCGGACCTTCAACCCCTCAGGGTAGAAGCTCGTCAACTGAGCAGACTCCATGTCTACAATCCATCTCCTGGCAACAATGGGGTCCTTCACCCCATGGAAGTCTGGTGCGCTACATCCCCTGAAGTCCTTAAAGGACATTGTGCACGCCCCTGACTGGCTAGACGTCCAGTCTCTCCTAAACGCCCTGAGGCGATCCTCCATCAGCTCAATAATCTCTTCATTGATCGACCCGAAAATCATCGGGGTCGATTCAAGGATGCCTCTAGTGATCTCAAAAGCAATGAAATCACGTAGTCCCTCATCAACTGGCTTGACACCTAATCTCGAACGTGATCCTGACCCTGAACCTCCTCCTCCATGTCGCGTAATCATCACCATTCTGAAACAAAACACATAATCGTCAAGTTCATACATAAACTCAGAAGGTCTCACATACTACAAGTTCCCTGGTTCTATCTCGTCCCTACTTGACTCTAGTACATATCCTCTTCTTTCAGTAGTACGGGACCATACTACCTTTCATAATTATCCGTACTTTCCTCAAGGATTGCATTGACTTCACCAAGCCACTCCTACTACCACTGCTCGCTACACTATTCTTATCCTAGGCTTAACCTAGGGTAACTCTCCGACCTACTCTCCGCCATCAGCTGCATAAGAAGTCCATGTTATCTCTCCCTAACTAGCTCATGAATACCATTACATGTTACTAAGACAAGATAATTCTTCGAATGAGAGGTCCTGTCCTACAACGGTTGGACTCAGACAAAAGTTGCAAAATAGGGCTAGACCTAACCTTCTGAAATTATTTAGTCCTCATAAGATGTAACTCAACGTATTCGTTTACTAGTTAATTAAAGATAACTAGAACTCCTAAAAAGCACATGGCAAGCAGCATTCGGGCATTGAGTACCCAAACCAAGCATATCATATTCAGGCCATCATATCACTGTCTAATCAGTTCTTGCATGAAATAATAAGCACATATGGCAGGCACGTAAGGCATCTTCCTAGATCCTTAGCCCTAATATAGCATGCAGTTCTCATACATATACAATAGGCATATAAGGCATCATTCTTAGATCCTTATCCCTAATCTAGCATGCAGTTCTCATAGTCATAACACATCATAACATAACGTGTATGGGTATCTTGGGGAAAACTTACTTGAGCTCGGCCGGTTGCATGCATCACACACCTTGCTCTTTCTCAAACCTTTTTATTTTAAGTTTTTATAAAAATCATTTCTTTTCAAAAATCTTTGAAACCCTCGATTTAAGTCCAGACACCCGCGAAGGTGCGTCCGAATCCCTCAAACCAAGGCTCTGATACCAACTTGTAACACCCCAAAAATCATGACCTAAAATTTTCATTTTTAATTAAGTAGCTTATAAAATTTTTTACTGAAAAACATTATCAATATCATATCATCCCATAATCCCATAAATCAAATGTCATATAACATGTTGTGGAATAATAATTGTAACAGCCCGGAATTTCAGGTATTGTTATATTTATGATTTTGGGTGTTCTAAGAGGGGACTCGGCGAGTTGGAGCCTAGACTCGCCGAGTAGGATCGCGGATCTGGCCGCGGGTTCACGACTGGACTCGACGAGTCCAGATATGGACTCGGCGAGTCTGCGCTGTTTAGCGAAAACCCTAACCGTTCAGGTTTGGGACGTATATGAGGGACCTTATGGCCGTCATTGTTCACCCTAGCCCTCTGAGAGAAACCCTAATTCGATTGTGAGCATCTGGAGCAAGGTAGAAGACCATTGTTGATTTTGGAAGTGTTGTTTTGCAAGGAAGAGGAGGCTTGGTTAAGGGAACAACAAGGGAAGCCATGTTCTGAGAATTGGGGACACAGAGAGCACATTATTCAGGTAATATTTCGAATTGCATCCTTCTATGATTGATGTGTATATGGATTTAGGGTTTATTGAACCCTTTTGTGGCTAGATGGAGTGTTACCTTAGTCCCCCAAACGATTGGAACCCTGTATTGGGATCTTTGGAAGTCCAGAATGTCCCATGCCTGAACATTTCGTGAATCAATGGAGGTTTTGGATTGGAATCCTTATGCCTTAGGTCAAAATGTAAATTATGAGTCATGGGGTGTATTATGAGCACCGAAATGAGGACCTTACGTGATGAATCAGTCTAGGAAGGCCAGACCTATGAATGGTCGGAGCGGTTCCGACCTTAGAAAGCAGTTTGAGCGGTTGCATGGCATGGACTCGCCGAGTCCGATGAACAGACTCGGCGAGTAGCTTGAAGATTAACTGGGACTCGTCGAGTTGTTCTTCAGACTCGGCGAGTTGAGTCGGGGTGGCCCCGCGATTCTTCCAGGAGGAACTCGTCGAGTCAGGGGAGATACTCGACGAGTAGAAAGGGAATCTTAGAGAATTGGTGAGGACGTCTAGACTCGCCGAGTCGCCCTAGCACTCGCCGAGTCCTGTCAAAGTTGACCGTTGACCGTTGACCGTTGACCAGAGTGGACCTGTGTTGACTTCTTAGGGATAGTCAACATTAGAGATATAAAGTGTTAACTAGGGAAATTATGATGTTATAGGAGGATTAGAGCTTGGAGAATCGGGCACGAGGGATTCCCAGGTTGTGAGATATCGAGACACGCGAGGTGAGTCTTCTCACTATACTTTACCTTGAGTAGGTAACCAGAGTTATATGATAGAGTGTTTGTATGTTATGTATGTTATGTGTTGCACTGCATTCTTCTCTGTGATTTATGCCATGCTTGTGTACAGAGTTAGAACCTGAGGGTTCACAGAGTATGGGTGCACGGACCCACAGAGTTATAGCCTCGAGTGGCTAATATGTGTTATATAGTATTTTGGGGAACTCACTAAGCTTTATGCTTACAGTGTTTGTGTTAATTGTTTCAGGTACTAGTGAGGATCGCGGGAAGGCGCCGGCCTGATCAGTGCACACACGCGGGGATTTTATATTATGTGATCTTGGGGATTTTATATATGTTATGAAATGAATTACAAACAATGATGTTTTTTTATGAATATTAAATGGAGTTATCTTTATTAAATGCGAAAAATTATTTTTAAATTCTTGGTGTTACATTTTGGTATCAGAGCCTTGGTTTGAGGGATTCGAGTACACCTTCGGGCGTATTTGGACTCAAACTGAGGATTGAGATGTAATTTTCAAAAGATTAAAAGATTTTTAAAAGACGCAGAGCAAGAGATGTGTGTACGATCAGCCCGCGCCCAAACGGTGATTTCCCAAAATACCCTTACATTATGTGATGTTAATATTGATATGATGTATCTGCATGCTAGAGTAGGCTAGGCATTGCTATTAGAACTAGATTGGCCTGATTGTGTTGCCTTAGCCTAGGGAGAGGTGAGCTGCTATGAGATACTTGAGAGTGAGTAGGTAGCAGCGAGGGACTTATGAGAGATCTATTAGAGAGTAATTTACGCATGATAGAGTACTTGAGACCTGGAATCCGAAGAGGAGGACTTGGAGTGTATTCTGGTGCAGTGTGGACAGTAGTATTGGGCCCGTACTACTGGAAGCACCGGAGCGGGGTACAGCTCAAGTAAGAATCTTTGGAATGCCAAGAATCAAGGAGGAAAGAGTTGACGAGTGTGAGTGTGTTCGTGGGGATTCTAAATTTATTGTATGTCGTATTTCAGCGGTAGATCATGGTGAGGACACGTTTCACGTCCGAGAGCAGTGGTACCAGTGAGGAGGATATCCGCCGGATCATCCAGGAGGAGGTAGCTGCAGCCATCAGGGCAGAGATTCCAGAGATGTTTGGGTCCATAAAGACCACACTGATCGAGACGTTCGACGAGCGTTATGCCGCTCTTACTGAGGCTGCTGCTGCAGCGGCTACCGCAGCGGTGACTACTGCAAGGCCGCAGGGTGGGGACGCGTTACTATTCCGGGAATTCAGCAACACAAAACCACCAGAGTTCGATGGGACCCAGGGTCCGGTGGCAGCGATGAGGTGGATATCTGATATTGAGGGGTGCTTCTTCACTTGCTCGTCTCCTGAGCATTTGAAGGTTCGATTTGCGCTGAACCAGCTTCGCTTGGGAGCGAAGGACTGGTGGAAGTTTGCAACGGCGCATTATACGCCGGCCGAGCTTGCTGCGGTGACCTGGGAGAGGTTCACCACCATGTTTCTAGATGAGTACGTTCCCCAGGTGGAGAGGGAGCGTTTAGCACAGGAGTTTCTGACCCTCAAGCAGGGTACTGAGTCTGTTACAGCAATCACGAGGATGTTCCACGAGAGGGCGATGTTCTGCCCTGAGCACGTGCCCACTGAGCAGGCACGTATGAGCCGCTACTTGAGTGTTTTGAGGCAGGATATTCAGGAGTTTGCTGCAAACTCCTCGTACCGGACATTTGCCGAACTTCAGGCAAATGCCCGGAAGAGGGAGATCGAGCTTGAGACTCAGGCCAGGGAGGAGGCGGAGTCTGAGGGGAGGGATCGACGACCGGCACAGTCGCAATCGGCCGCCAAGCGGGCCAAGCCTGCTGATCCCAGACCAGGGAGCCAGAAGGGCCGCACTTGCGGAAAGTGTGGCAAGGGGCATGACGGAGTTTGCCGAGCAGGGTCTTGCTACAAATGTGGCAAGGAGGGGCACATGGCCAAGGACTGCCCCTAGGGATTTGCAGTGTGCTTTCACTGCAACCAGACTGGACACCGGAAGGCTGAGTGTCCGCAGCTGCGCGGAGCACCTCAGGGATCTGCTCCTGCCGCCATCAAAGCTACAGAGAGTCGGCCTATGAAGATCGAGGCACCGAGAGCTCGAGGGAGAGCCTTCCAGCTGACTGCGGAGGAAGTCCGCGCTGCGCCCGATGTGGTGGCTGGTACGTTTCCTTTCATATATTTATATTGATTTTGAAATATTATGCTTATATTAGGTTATGCGTAGGTACCTTCCTTGTGAATTCTGTGCCTGCTTTAGTGTTATTTGACTCGGGTGCGAGTCGGTCTTTTGTATCTCTGGCCTTTAGTCAGCATATCAGTGCTAGTCGTGAGGCATTGAGTCGACCTCTGAGAGTTTCCATAGCTGATGATAGAGTGATTTGTGCCACGGGGGTTTTCCGGGGATGTGTGTTAGAGATTTTTGGGGTTGAGTTTCCGATTGACCTAATTCCTATCGCGATGGGTGATGTCTGTGTCATTGTGGGCATGGACTGGTTGAGCCGATTCAGCGCAGTCATCGACTGCGAGCGTCAGCTGGTGACTATACGAAACCCTAGTGGGGGAGTTCTTTCGGTGTACGGCGAGGGTACGCGTTCGGGATCAGTCTTTTGTTCGGCCACCAGGGCGAGGCAGTGTCTACAGCAGGGCTGTAAGGGTTTTGTGGCGTATGTGATGGATACGCGAGCGACTTCCGAGAGACCGAGTTCAGTTGAGGAGGTGCCGGTGGTGTGTGAGTTTCCAGATGTCTTTCCCGAGGAGCTGCCGGGAGTACCTCCTGTGAGGCAAGTGGAGTTTGGTATTGATTTGATTCCGGGAGCCGCGCCTGTCGCTAAGGTGCCTTATCGTCTTGCACCTCCAGAGATGCAAGAGTTATCCTCGCAGCTTCAGGAGTTGCTGGGAAAGGGATTCATTCGGCCGAGCAGCTCGCCGTGGGGAGCACCTATTCTGTTCGTCAAGAAGAAAGATGGTTCACACCGGATGTGCATTGATTACCGGGAGTTGAACAAGTTGACGGTCAAGAACCGTTACCCATTACCGAGGATCGACGATTTATTTGATCAGTTGCAGGGAGCATCTTGGTTTTCCAAGATCGACTTGAGGTCGGGATATCATCAAGTGAAAGTGCGGGATGAGGACGTTCAGAAGACAGCATTCAGGACGCGATATAGGCATTATGAGTTTGTGGTGATGCCTTTTGGGCTCACCAACGCCCCAGCGATATTCATGGATCTCATGAACAGGATATGTAGGCCGATGTTGGATCGGTTAGTGATTGTATTTATCGATGATATTTTGGTGTATTCGAGATCTAGAGAGCAACATGAGGAACATTTGAGGGAGGTCCTTGGGGTGTTGAGATCGGAGAAGCTTTATGCAAAGTTCTCCAAGTGTGACTTTTGGTTGCGGGAGGTCCAATTCCTAGGACATGTTGTTAATCAGGAAGGGATATTGGTTGATCCGGCCAAGGTTGAGGCGGTGATGAGTTGGGAGGTGCCGAAGTCACCCTCTGAGATCAGGAGTTTCCTTGGATTGGCAGGGTATTATCGGAGATTTATTAAGGACTTCTCCAGAATTGCAGTGCCACTTACTAGATTGACCCGTAAGGGGGTTGCATTCTCATGGGGACCCGAGCAGCAGATCTCTTTTGAGACACTTCGCCAGGGATTGTGCGAAGCCCCGGTGTTAGTTCTCCCAGAAGGGATGGAGGATTTTGTAGTTTATTGTGATGCATCTATTTCGGGGTTGGGTGCAGTACTGATGCAAAGAGGACATGTAATAGCATATGCATCGAGGCAGCTGAAGCCTCACGAGACGAGATATCCCACGCATGATCTAGAGCTGGGGGCGGTAGTGTTCGCCCTCAAGATTTGGCGTCATTACTTGTATGGAGTTCGTTGCACGATATACACTGACCATAAGAGTTTGAAGTGCTTGATGGACCAGCCCAACCTAAACATGCGTCAGAGGAGGTGGTTGGATGTGGTTAAGGATTATGATTGCGAGATCCTGTACCACCCGGGCAAAGCTAATGTGGTAGCAGATGCGTTGAGCCGTAAGGGGGAGAGCACTCCACTACGAAATGTATGTTTGAGGTTGACCGTGATAGCTCCAGTACTGGATGCCATTCGTGAGGCACAGTCTGAGGCTATGCAACCGGAGATGCAGAAGAGGGAACGGGTCGTTGGTTTGGTTTCAGAGTTCGTTGCTGATGATCGAAGGTTGATGACCTTTCAGGGTCGGATTTGGGTACCGTTTGAGGGCGGTACGCGTACTACTTTGATGGAGGAGGCACATCGATCGAAATTCTCGATCCATCCCGGGGCTACAAAGATGTATTTGGATTTGAGGAAAGGATATTGGTGGCCCTGCATGAAGAGGGATGTCGCGTGGTTTGTCGAGAGGTGCTTAACCTGCCGTAGGGTTAAGGCCGAGCACCAGAGACCACATGGCAAGTTGCAGCCATTGGAGGTTCCCGAGTGGAAGTGGGAACAGATCACTATGGACTTCATCACCAAATTGCCGAGGACTGCCAGAGGAGTTGATGCAATTTGGGTGATTGTAGACAGATTGACGAAGAGCGCTCACTTCCTTGCCATTAGTGAGAGTTCTTCAGCAGAGAAATTGGCGGAGGTGTATGTGAGAGAAGTAGTATCTCGGCATGGGGTGCCGATCTCGATTGTTTCAGATCGTGATGTGCGTTTCACTTCTAGGTTCTGGAAGAAATTTCATGAGGAGTTGGGTACTAGATTGCATTTTAGTACCGCATATCATCCCCAGACAGACGGTCAGAGTGAGCGGACGATTCAGACGCTCGAGGACATGCTTCGGGCGTGTGTATTGGATTTTGGGGGTAGCTGGGATGCGTATTTACCCTTGGCAGAGTTTTCCTACAACAACAGCCATCATTCGAGCATTGGTATGCCACCCTTTGAGCTGTTGTATGGTAGGAGGTGTCGGACTCCCATTTGCTGGGGAGAGGTGGGGCAGAGAGTGATGGGCAGTACAGAGATCGTGCTTCAGACGACAGAGCAGATTCAGCAGGTTAGACAGAGGTTATTGACCACCCAGAGCCGACAGAAGAGTTATGCAGACAGACGCCGATCTAAGCTTGAGTTTCAAGTTGGCGACTTCGTTCTCCTGAAGGTCTCTCCTTGGAAAGGAGTGATTCGATTCAGGAAGAGGGGCAAGTTGGGACCCCGGTACATTGGGCCATTTCGTGTGATTGCGAGGATAGGCCGGGTAGCCTATCGTTTGGAGTTGCCAGCAGAGTTGGGGCAGATCCACGATACTTTTCATGTGTCGCAATTGAGGAAATGTATAGCCGACGAGTCGGCAGTGGTTCCATTAGAGGATATTCAGGTGGATGCGAGCCTGAATTATGCCGAGAGACCAGTGGCCATCAGGGATCGGAAGATCAAGGTTCTGAGGAACAAGGAGGTACCTCTGGTGTTGGTTCAGTGGCAACACCGGAAGGGATCGGAAATGACTTGGGAGCCGGAGCGTGAGATGCGGGAGCAGCATCCGGAGCTATTTTCAGAGTGAGACTTCGAGGGCGAAGTCTAGTCCTAGTGGGGGAGAGTTGTAACAGCCCGGAATTTCAGGTATTGTTATATTTATGATTTTGGGTGTTTTAAGAGGGGACTCGGCGAGTTGGAGCCTAGACTCGCCGAGTAGGATCGCGGATCTGGCCACGGGTTCGCGACTGGACTTGACGAGTCCGGATATGGACTCGGCGAGTCTGCGCTGTTTAGCGAAAACCCTAACCGTTCAGGTTTGGGACGTATATGAGGGACCTTATGGCCGTCATTGTTCACCCTAGCCCTCTGAGAGAAACCCTAATTCGATTGTGAGCATCTGGAGCAAGGTAGAAGACCATTGTTGATTTTGGAAGTGTTGTTTTGCAAGGAAGAGGAGGCTTGGTTAAGGGAACAACAAGGGAAGCCACGTTTTGAGAATTGGGGACACAGAGAGCACGTTATTCAGGTAATATTTCGAATTGCATCCTTCTATGATTGATGTGTATATGGATTTAGGGTTTATTGAACCCTTTTGTGGCTAGATGGAGTGTTACCTTAGTCCCCCAAACGACTGGAACCCTGTATTGGGATCTTTGGAAGTCCAGAATGTCCCATGCCTGAACATTTCGTGAATCAATGGAGGTTTTGGATTGGAATCCTTATGCCTTAGGTCAAAATGTAAATTATGAGTCATGGGGTGTATTATGAGCACCGAAATGAGGACCTTACGTGATGAATCAGTCTAGGAAGGCCAGACCTATGAATGGTCGGAGCAGTTCTGACCTTAGAAAGCAGTTTGAGCGGTTGCATGGCATGGACTCGCCGAGTCCGATGAACAGACTCGGCGAGTAGCTTGAAGATTAACTAGGACTCGTCGAGTTGTTCTTCAGACTCGACGAGTTGAGTCGGGGTGGCCCCGCGATTCTTCCAGGAGGAACTCGTCGAGTCAGGGGAGATACTCGACGAGTAGAAAGGGAATCTTAGAGAATTGGTGAGGACGTCTAGACTCGCCGAGTCGCCCTAGCACTCGCCGAGTCCTGTCAAAGTTGACCGTTGACCGTTGACCGTTGACCAGAGTGGACCTGTGTTGACTTCTTAGGGATAGTCAACATTAGAGATATAAAGTGTTAACTAGGGAAATTATGATGTTATAGGAGGATTAGAGCTTGGAGAATCGGGCAGGAGGGATTCCCAGGTTGTGAGATATCGAGACACGCGAGGTGAGTCTTCTCACTATACTTTACCTTGAGTAGGTAACCAGAGTTATATGATAGAGTGTTTGTATGCTATGTATGTTATGTGTTGCACTGCATTCTTCTATGTGATTTATGCCATGCTTGTGTACAGAGTTAGAACCTGAGGGTTCACAGAGTATGGGTGCACGGACCCACAGAGTTATAGCCTCGAGTGGCTAATATGTGTTATATAGTATTTTGGGGAACTCACTAAGCTTTATGCTTACAGTGTTGGTGTTAATTGTTTCAGGTACTAGTGAGGATCGCGGGAAGGCGCCGGCCTGATCAGTGCACACACGCGGGAATTTTATATTATGTGATCTTGGGGATTTTATATATGTTATGAAATGAATTACAAACAATGATGTTTTTTTATGAATATTAAATGGAATTATCTTTATTAAATGCGAAAAATTATTTTTAAATTCTTAGTGTTACAATAATAGTGTCAGAGTACAATACCAAGAACATCATAGTTCAGAAATCATGTGTGTGCGATGCGCTGCTACCGTGTCGGCTCCTTCCCCTTCGTTGAAGAGCTACCTGAAACAAAACTGAAAATTGTAAGCATAGAGCTTAGTGAGTTCCCCTATCATAACACATACCATATAACAAACATATTGTCGGGCAATTCTGGGGTGCCCGACCTATCCTGTCTTGCAATTCTGGGGTGCCGACCTACCAATTCTGGGGTGCCGACCTTCCCTTCGGTTCATCTCAATCGGCTACGGGGACTATTTCACCCCTACCACTACCACATAATAACATAGCATAATCATATTGCCAGTCATATCTGGGGTGCTGTCTACCCCTTTGGTATCTTTCAACCGGTAACTAGGGGTTGTTCTGCCCCTACTACTAATAACACATTTAGCATTCTAGCACATAATCATAACATATAACAACATGCCAAATAATTATCATAAATATAATCATCTCTACTATAATCTCTTACTGGTGGGCCGACCTTGGTGCCTTAGACTCGCTTCTACTGGAAGGTAACTCACCTCAGTGTCGTGAAGTGTTTGAACTGTCCTCGCTGTCGGGATCAACTCCTCTCGATTCCTACACATAACAATCTTCCTTAATTACCATTTCATGGTTAACTCATGTCAAAGTCAAAGTCAATGTCAACACCTTAGTCAAAGCCAACTCTGAGTCAAAGTCAACATCTGGTTGACTCAACTCGTCGGGTTGACCCACCAACTTGCCGAGTCTTTCAAGATATGGGGATAGGGTTTCGAGATAGTAGGGTGGAGGCTGAAGACAATGACCTAACTCTAAATTTAAGGTCCTTAAATATGGGATAAACCCTAAAATCATGGGTTTGGGCTGCAATAACTGTCACGTCATGGTCATCCTCATGCCACATCGTGGAGCTTACTAGAAGAACATGTTTTGCGTTACTCACGTTACGTCGTGGGCACCCATGCACCATGTTGTGGTAGAGGATTTTTCTCCAAAAATCCTATTTTCATCCCTTTAAGTCTTTACCTGATACTTCCGGAAAACAGGTGTTACAACAATGTTTGGGTTCTCTGATTGAAAAACGATTTAGTTTCAGTTTCTATGATATAGTTTCAGTTTTCTGGGTTGAAAAACCATTTATTTATTTATTTACTTTTGTGTTGAAAAATAGAATCGTAAAATTCAGTTTCTATAATTTAGTCTGTGGATGCAACTTTCATACAAACACATAGACAATTTCAATAATTTACTCTAAAGAAATGTTAAATTTTTACAGGGATCGGTATGGTTTCATTTATTCGGTAGTTTTTTTTCATAAAAACGATCCACCTACAAAAATTCATTTTTTCATAAACCAAAAATCGTTATTAAAGACTAAACCTAATCAAAACGGTCAAATTGCAAAAAATATGTTATTAATAAAAAAAAGTTAAAATACTTTCTTTAACAACTTCTAATTTGAACAAAATATAAATTAAAATAAAAACATTATATTTAACAACTTCTAATTCGAACAAAATAAAAATTAAAATAAAAAACATTATATTTTACGTCTAACTACTAATTTAAAAATTACGCGTTTAACTGATATTATATTACGAGGTAATAAAACTTTTATCCAAATATATATGAGATATTTTAAATAAACCCTGTAATCAAGAGGGATCGTACAAAAGTTTATGAAGAAGAATAAACTTCTAATAATGTATTATCTTTTTAATCAGGTATAAAATGAACTATCATATGTTATTTACCAAATAAGAGAACCAACTTATTAAATTTATTAATCAAACAAACAACACATTAACATTTGGTTTTAATGATTTTCGTTTTTTTAAACATATTAAGAGTTCAATCTTTATATGATGATGATAAAAAATAGAACACGGAACACCAACAGGAATTTGGCTGTTTCACAAAGTATTATAAAAATGAAAATAAAGCCATTATCAGGAGAACGCCGTCTGTTGACAACTAGTTATCACGGCATAAAAAATAAGTACTATATGAAAATAAAATGAAATAAATTAATATTAGTTTTAACTAATAAAAAACATCAAATAAACAGAAAACCCAGCTCAAAGTTAGTGGGCAAGCATCACCCATTTGCAAAGGTCAAGATAGTGAACGGCACCTAATTCTCGTGGCAGTTTCGTAAATCTTCTAAAATCCAAATGATGCCACTTTTGAAAACTAAGGGCCACACTATATTCTCCTAAGCAGATAGTTATATATGGACCCTTCTATTTTGTTTAATAACCATTTAAAGATCTTGAAGTGTAACACCTTACGAAATCAGCCATTGATATTCATGCACGTACTTCACAAGTGTTGGATTTAAGTTAATGACATAATTTATTTTGAATAAGTTGTATTTTATTAAAGACAAAATTGCAAAAATGGTTCCTATAGTATGTATTTTTGGGGGTTTTAGTCCAAACATCGACTTTTTTGGATTAGCGGTCCTTTTGATTTAGTTTACGTGTAGTTTTGGTCCCTGTCCAAACTAAAAACACTATTATACCCTTAATAAATTTAATTTTCACTTTTTAAAATTATTATTATTAAATATAAAAACCGGGTCTCTCTCTCTCTCTCTCTCTCTCTCTCTCTCTCTCTCTCTCTCTCTCTCTCTCTCTCTCTCTCTCTCTCTCTCTCTCTCTCTCTCTCTCTCTCTCTCTCTCTCTCTCTCTCTCTCTCTCTCTCTCTCTCTCTCTCTCTCTCTCTCTCTCTCTCTCTCTCTCTCTCTCTCTCTCTCTCTCTCTCTCTCTCTCTCTTGATCACACATAATCGCTTTTTCATTTTTAGAAATCAATTCACATGTTCACATGGAAATCAATTCACAAGTTTGCACTTTAACACACACCGACACACACACGAGCATTCTATGTTCTGGGTTTGCTCTTCAAGAACAACAGATGAAATTGATTGAGAAGTTGAAGGCATATCAGGGGAAAAATCGATTTCGAATCTGTCAAGATTTAACCACAGTCGATCTCTCAAGATCCAATATCGGTAAGCCTTAATGCAGTATGAAATCAATTTCGAATCTGAAATTGATTTTACATGTGAAATCGAACCATGGATATCCTTTCTTTATCTTATTTGGATCAATTAATAGGTGTGTGTGTATGTGTTTTCGATCGCAGCTCTCAATGATACTCTTTTTCTTATTTGATTTTGAACGAGAAGATGGGACAGAGATGGAGATTCGATGTCTCTTTCTTCTTTCTTTGTAAAATTGATAAGCAGGTCTCAAGTTGTAGGTATGAGATGATGATAGGGGATGATTTCCTTAGGATTCGAGTTGCAATGGGTATTGATTTTGGCGTTAGGCTTTTGAGGAAAGCGGTTACCAATAAGTCAATCGCAATGCAGGCGAAGGTGAACTCGATTGCGCAGGCTGATCAACAAAGCCTAGATTCACTTTACGGCACTAGATTGCGCAAGGAGAGAAATCAGTTATGGTGATGGTATTTCCGATGGTGGTCCACATTTTCGGTGGTGATGCAGAGGGAGAGAATCGTCTCCAGATTGCTGCAAAAGCTCAGACTGCTCAGTTAACAGTTTCTCCAGATTCTAGCAGTTGACTTCTTCAAAAGAGACCCTTTTACATATAGATTGGTGGTTGATTTCAAGAGATTGTGGGTCCGATGATATTAGTTACGATTGTGATAGACTTTGATGGAAAGAAGAAGAAGACCCAAAAAAATGAGGTGAGGAACAGACCTGTTTTTTTCTCTCTGTGTACACTTTGATGGAAAAAAGAAGAACAACAAATGTTGTCAATCAATTGAGAGCTACACCCGGTTCTTAATTTTCTGGGTTTAGAAGCATAAAGGATTTTTTGATTGGATATCTACAAAAGTTGTACTCTATGTATTAAAGATGTAGAGGTGAAGAAGACGAGCTTGAATCTGGGGGATACGGGGTGGTTGAGAGAGAGAGAGAGAGAGAAAGAGAGAGAGAGAGAGAGAGAGAGAGACCCAAATTGATCATTTATTTTCTTTCTCATTTGAATTAAATAGAAAAAAATAAAAATAAAAATATATCAGAAGGGTATTATAGTCATTTCAATTTTATGAGGGACCAAATCTACATACAAACATGGCCAAAATGACCACCAATCCAAAAAAGTCGTAGTTTGAACTAATACCCCCAAAAAATACATATCACATGGACCATTTTTTCAGTTTTGTCTTTATTAAAAAAATCAAAATAAAATGCTACATAAGAAAAAATATAAGTATGAATTAGAAAATAATGATTTAATGTTAAATCATGTTTGATATTACGTGTTATCGTCCTAACCAAAAATTTAAAATAACGATTTAATGTTAAATCATGTTTGATATTACGAGTTATCGTTCTAACCAAAAATTTAAACATCTACTAGAAACGAGAACCAATGAAAGTATACATACATGATTTATAAGTTCGAAAATCTGTAGAAAAAACATAATATTTTATCATAATTTATAAAAAGTCTCAAATTAAAATTGTTACGGAAAAACATGAATTATCAATAAAAATTACGATTTAACCCATTATTCTTAATTTATCGATTTTATTACTTACCTGGTTTCATTAAAGTCTCATTATTTTACCTTAATTCACGAATAAGTCTCAAACTAACATTTAGTAAAGATTTGACCTTTTTCTCTCTATAACATACATTTTTCCGATTTTATTGTTGACTTGGATGCCTAGTCATTAAATGAGCTGATGAGATGAATTTGTTAAGTTATATAATATTATGTTTACATAAAACTTGATATCCTGATGTATTGTATATTTTGTGGAATATAAAATACATCCAATGAAGACTACAATAATTACATAAACTAGCAACGACTTCGTTATTTTTTAAGTTTATAATAAATTTCAAATTGTCTATCTAATCTTATGTAACCCAGTATATCCATCTCATCAGACATCAGTTCATTTCCCGCCTTTTTTTTCTCAGAAACACATATTTTATCGGTTTCACTGCTGACCTGGATACATAGTCATAAATGATCCGATGAGATGAATATCATATTTTATGGTAAACGTAGTATTATATAACTCATCGTATTCATCTTATCAACTCATTTAATGACTAGGCGTCCATGCTAGTAATTACATGGAGAAAATGGTTAAAACATCACTAAATTTTAGTTTGTGACTTATTCGTAAATTATGGTAAAATAATGGAACTTTAATGGAACCATTTACGTAATGAAACGGGTAAATCGGGAAAAAATAATCAAGTCGTCATTTTTACCGGTAATTTATGATTTTTCATAAACAAATTTTAGTTTGGACTTTTTCATAAATTTGGATAAAATATTATTACTTTTCTAAAGATTTCAATTGATAAGTTTTCTATTTAACTACATAAATATGTATAACAATGTTTTTTTCTACTTTGCCATGTTTGATATCATTGTAACGATGTGAGAATTCATAACATGTAGTGTATCATATTCCTTGCTACATAAATATTGTTATTTACATTATCAAGTTTCCAATATCCATATTTTTAGGATAAAATTTTTACCTTTTTAGTGAAATTATTGTAAAATAAATAAAATAATCTATTTAAAAGTTTCAAAGTTAACGAATATAAAATTAACTAAAATAAATTTTAGCTATATTAGTTATAGTTGTTTAAATGTTTAAGTTGAAGTTGAAGCTAAAAACTTTAAGATTTGAAATTATAAAATAAAATGTAAATAAATCTATTTAATTATATTGAATGAAATATAAATAAATCTATTTAATTAGGATTATAATGTAATTTTAATAATTTTTTTCATTTAAGATCAAGTTAGATAATATGAGCCACAAAAAGATATTTAGAAATTTAATTTAAGGTAAATGGAAAATTTAAAGATTGAAGGACCAATCTCATTAATATTGAAAACTTAATCATAACCTATTAATGAACTATGTTTTGGACTTACAATATCAAAGATATTAACTTAACAAGTTAAAACTACTAAAAAAACTTTCAAGAGTTAAAGTTAATTTTTTAAAGTGAGAAATATTAGCAATGTTCTATGGGTATTAAGGGACAAAAGCAATAAGGTTATTGGGGTAACGATAACAATTACTTAAATATTAGAAATTAAGCACCTTAATTCCATCTCATCATTTTAAGTCGAACAATTTTAGGTTGGAGGAGAGGACTAAGAGACAATTTTCGAAGTGAGGATTGAAATTGAATTCTTCTTGTAAGTTTGTTGCTTGAATCGTCACATGAGTTCTAGGAAGGTAATAATCTCTACTCATATTCTTTAAAGTTCTTCTTCTATATTATCAGTTATTCATAAATCCATTCCTATGGTGATTTTTGAAATAAAATGAAGTTCGAATTATGATTATATATCTAATTCTTGAATCGAGCAACAATATCTCATGATGATACATGAATTAAAGTTTATGAGGTTGTTTTAGAACTAACGTACACTAAGGGGTTGTTTGATAGTTGTTGACTGAGTAAGATCCAGTTGACTTTGAAGTCGGACTGAATCTACATCTGACTAAAATCATGTTGTTTGATTATGCATCTGACTGTTGTGTTGACTGTTTAAAATGACAATTTTACCATTTTGTTCCATTTTCTTAGTGGCATGACAAAAGAACAAAAGAACCAAAAAAAAAGTACATTGCCATTTAGTGTAGGTTTTAAAAGAAACTAACAAACAAACTAAAGTACATTGCTATGTAGTGCATGTATGAAAAAGAGAAAAACAAGTACATTGCATTTTTAATAGCCCTTTTCACCAATTTCTTTATAATAACCTAGATAACAAAAATATACAAAATATCATACAAAATCCAAATTAAAAATAATAATTACAATTTACAAAGTCTATGAACAACAACGATCGTAAAGATGAAAGACCAGATTCCAACACGTTGTGATCCATTAAAATAAAACTTAACCAAGTTGAGATGAACAAACATCCGAGACAAAAACCAATCAAAATTAACATATAATTCAAACCCAAAACTATGTTAAACACCAAATCCAACTTAACACCAAATCCAAATTAACAATTGACTTTTTAAAAATGCTAAAAAGGAATCTTATTTGTAAAACTTATAGCAACATTTAGCCTTTTGGCCCTGTTTGGTTCAAGCAATGCCAATATCAGGCAGGGAAGCTTTATGAATTACTGAAAGCAAAAAGATCTAGAAGCTCATATATTCCTAATACATGGTCGGTTGAAGATGAAGCTACCAATGAGTACTCTCCGGTTTACATTGCACCTTAAGACGGGTTGTCAGAACTTGAAAAGATCGTGACATTGCCAGGCCAACCAGCAAGTGTTTATTTTAATTAGTACTCTTGTAACATCCCAAAATCACAAAAAAAAAAATCATTTTTAATTAAAGAGAAATCATTGTATCAATCAAACCCAAGTAATAAAAACCCAAGATCAAGTACAATTGTTCTCAAAATCAATGTATCATAATAATTCCAAAACATGTTGTTGAAGGATGTGTACGATCACGCCTTTGCTTTTCCCCGATCATCTAAAGTACCTAAAACATAAAACTTAAACTGTAAGCCAAAGCTTAGTGAGTTCCCCAAAATACCACCACATAAACACATAATAGCATGCATATTAGGCCCACTGTCATCGGGCTGGATTACCCCTGAGCCCACAACATGAGTATGACTTGCTTTTTTGGCCCACAACTCATGTATGGATCACTACCAAGCCCAAAATGTAAATCTGGCTTGCCTTTCTGGCCCACAACTTATGTCTGGCTTGCTCCTGAGTTTATTGACTTCCCCATAAAGCAATATTGTCTCAACCCAACCGCACCATGTCAACATATGCAACAAATAATCATTAAACTAGCAAAAAGATAATTATATAGATCTAACAGATCACTACAGCATAACAACAACCTAAATCAAGATACATAATCTACCGGGTGACGTTGGTTCCTTCAACCCATAAGTACAGTGAGGAAACTCACCACACAGTCTGAAAAAGATTGCAGGAAAGAACACTGCTTTGAAAGTCACCTCTACGGGTCACATATATAACAAACAGTAACCTTAACTCAAACTACAACTAAAAATACCCAAAATACCCATAGGTCAAACTTGGTCATAATCTTGGTCAAAGGTAAAAAGTCAAAAAGTCAACTCAGATTGAGTACGCTCAATGTACTCAACCCTCAAGTATGCCCAGCGTACTAGGCCCGAGCCGAAGCTCTGCCCGCGAGAAACCCGGTATGTGAAGATATCCCGGTTTCATTGAAGATTATTATTTTAAGAGCCGTAGTACTGTCCGAGCATCGTTTTATCAAGTGAGTGCATAGTCCCTTTTTTATACACGATTTTAATACAAGTATTGATGAATGTATTAGATATATGATATGAGTAAGTGTGCAGTCGCTGTCTGATAATACACATATATGAATTATACTCTATGAAATACGTGTTATGTGTATATGTATCATCTGTTATTTGGAATGAGTATTGAATGAACATGTTATACAAGTTTTAAGCTATGTATAAAATATGTATATTTTATCTACTAATATGTTGGGTAGAACATGGGTAGATAGTTGGTGTGTGATGAAATAAAAATGATGAGAGGCCTCGATGTTGTTGTTAATCTAGTCATCTAGTGGAGTATGGATGATGACCACAAACTCTTTCTAGACTATCCAGTGGAACGTTGACAGGTTCATAACCTGTAGGTGTTGTGAACGATGTGTTCACCGGTGTACTCTATCCCCCTCATGGTTGCCTTTAGGACATCTATTGTTGTGGAAACCCCTTTGCAGTCATGTCCATCCCGATGAAAATCCTAGATTAGGTCCCTGGTAATAGATGTTGTTTTAGGGACGTAAAGTGAGGATAACGGGAATGGGTAATCGAGTTATTGTTGGTTGGTGAAATTAAATATAATTATTTATTGTGGGTTGAAAACCCTATATGCTCACCAGGTTCCCAAGCCTGACCCACTCAGTTTTATTTGTATTACAGGTAGTGGTGCGAGAGCATAAGATAGATGAATCATCAAGTTATTTTGTTTATAGGTTAGTAGTTGTATATAACTGTTGTAAGGCTTATAATGTACCGTTTATGCTTTTGGTCTATATCGGAACATGACGTCCCGAATTTTGTTATATATGAAAATACATTTCTTTAAGGAATGCTTTGATAAATTTAATTTATCATACTTTGTTTTGGGAACAAATTCCGCAACTCTTTTAAATCAAAGGATTACTCTGAAAATTATTTTAAAAGCATAAATTAAATCGGTTTTTTCTGGCCATGATTTTGGGGATGTCACTTTTGGTATCAGAGCATTAGTTTAAGCATACTAGGAATTTGTAGGATTTCTATACTTAAACTTAGAATGCTAAGTGAAGGTTGTGAGATAAGTGTATGTTATATTTTAGACACGAGCACTAGTTTATTTTAGGAAATATGCCTAAAATGCTTTTATGTGCTAAATGTTATATCTTTGCCATATATGATATTATTTGTTCAGATCTACAGTTTGTTGCCAACCGGATCTGGAGACCTTATGTGTTTAGGATTCTAAGTGTATGACGACAGTATTAGAACTAGCATGTAAACGTTTCGGAGTGATAAGGACGATTTATTTATCTATCATGGATGAGGATCTAATTTCACCTTATTCGGTGTATAGATAAAAATGGTAAGAATCAGAAGGCGAAGGCGAGAGCCTTCCAGATGACACTGGAAGCTGCTAAAGATGAAGCTAATGCCGCTTCAGGTACCTTTCTCATAAATGAATTTCCTGCCCAAATTTTATTTGATTCTGGAGCCAACTACTCTTTTATTTCGCATGAATTTTGGTATAAAACTAGCTTAGCCTGTCGATAGACTAGATCATGCTTTATTAGTCGAAGTTGCTAGTGGCAAGTTTGTACCTATTAGCCATCATATGAAAAACATCTTAATTGATTTGAATGGGTATAAGTTCCATGAGGAATTATTGCCTATTGAGTTAAATGGTTTCGACATCGTGTTGGGAATGGATTGGCTTAGCGCCAATGATGCCGAAATACTGTGCAAGAAGAAGATTGTAAAAGTAAACCCATCAGGGAAAGAGTCATTTATGGTGTATGGGGACAAACGCAGAGTAAATTCTGGGATTATTACTCTAATGAAAGCCAGAAAGTGTTTGGCCAAAGCATGTACATCATATTTGGCATTTGTGATCGATGCTAAGATAGAGAAAAAAGGAGATGCAAAGCATTCCTGTCGTGTGTGATTATCTGGAAGTGTTTTCCGAAGATCTTCCCGGATTACCGCCTGATAGACAAGTGGAGTTTAGAATAGACTTATTACCAGGGACGACGCCAATAGCAAAAGCACCTTACCGACTAGCACCGACGGAGATGAAGGAGCTGATGATGCAACTTCAGGAGTTATTGGACAAATGTTTCATAAGACCTAGTTCATCACCCTGGGGAGCTCCGGTGTTATTCATAAAGAAAAAGGACGGGAGTATGAGGATGTGCATTGATTATAGAGAGATTAATAAGGCAACGATAAAGAATAGATATCTGTTGCCAAGGATTGATGACCTGTTCGATCAACTACAAGGTTCAAGTTATTTTTCAAAGATCGACCTAAGGTCAGGATATCATCAACTGAATGTGAGAGAGCAGGATATCGAGAAGACTGCATTCAGAACACGATATGGACACTACGAGTTTTTGGTTATGTCGTTTGGACTAACCAATGCTCCAACAACATTCATGGATTTAATGAACAGAGTTTGTAATACGTTCCTGGATAAATCTGTGATAGTGTTCATAGATGATATTTTGATTTACTCGAAAAGCCAAGAGGAGCATGTCCAACACTTGCGAGAAGTGTTGGAAGTCTTGAAGAAGGAGAAGTTGTATGCTAAGTTCTCCAAATGTGATTTTTGGATTCGAGAAGTCCAATTCTTGGGTCACGTTGTTAACCAAGAAGGGATAACGGTTGATCCAGCAAAGATTGAAGCTATGATGAAGTGGGAATAACCAAAAAGTCCCATGGACATCTGAAGCTTTATGGGATTAGCCGGATATTACTAAAGGTTTATCCAAGGCTTTTCTTCGATCTCTACTCCACTAATAGCTTTGACCCATAATGGAGCTACTTATGCTTGGAGTGCTAAGCACAAAGAAGCATTTGAGTTGCTAAAGAGGAAACTATGTGAGGCACCGATTCTTTCTCTACCCGATGGAGTTGAAGACTTCGTTGTTTATAGCGATGCGTCTGGTGTTGGATTGGTTTGTGTTTTTACCCAAAGAGAAAAAGTGATAGCATATGCATCTCGACAGCTGAAAGAGCATGAAAAGAACTACCCCACTCATGATTTGGAGTTGGCAGTGGCAGTATTTGATCTAAACAAATGGAGGCATTACCTCTATGGATCGAAGTACAAACTTTTCACTGATCATAAGAGTCTCCAATATCTCTTTAATCAGAAAGAATTGAATATGAGGCAACGACACTGGCTAGAGTTACTTAAAGACTACGACTGTGAGATACTTTACCACCCCGATAAAGCAAATGTTGTCGCTGATGCTCTCAGTCGGAAAGTCAATCTTGCAAGAAAAAGGCCAAGAGCGTTGAGAATAGAAATTTTCTCGACAATTGTGGAGAGTATAAAGAAACCTCAAAAAGAAGCTTCTAAGAAGAAGGACCGAAAGGGAGAACGTTTGGGCAAAACGTTAGTGTTCGGTACAAACAGTCACAGACTGAAGGTATTCCAAGATCGAATTTGGGTACCTAAGTTAGGAGGAATAAGAGATCTTCTTATGGAAGAAGCTCACAAAACCATGTACTCGATTCATCCTGGTAGCACTAAAATGTATAGGGACCTAAGACCATACTACTGGTGGCCGACGATGAAGCTTGATGTAGCAAAGTATGTGGCCGAATGTGTGACTTGTGCAAGAGTCAAGGCACAACATCACAAACCGTATGGGAGTTTAGAACCTTTACCTGTGCTGATGGGTAAGTGGGAAGACATTGCCATGGATTTTGTCACTAAACTGCCCAGAACAAAGAATGGTCACGACATGATTTGGGTGGTCGTTGATCGCTTCACTAAGAGTGCGCATTTCATAGCAGCCAATGAGTAATGGTCTATGGATAAGCTTGCGAATTCTTACGTGAAGGAAATTGTGAGGCTTCACGATGTTCCGTTAACGATTGTGTCAGATCGTGACAGCCGTTTCACCTCGTGATTTTGGAGAAGTCTACAAGAGGAATTGGATACCGAGTTATGTTTGAGTACAACTTACCATCCACAGACTGATGGTCAGAGCGAACAAACAATATAAATGCTTGAAGATATGATGAGAGCATGTACCCTGGAATTCCAAGGTAACTGGGATGAACATTTACCTTTGGTAGAATTCTCCTATAATAATAGTTTCCACTCGAGCATAAAGATGGCACCTTATCAAGCTATGTATGGACAAAAATGTTGTACGCCGTCTTGTTGGCTTGAGGCTGGGGAAAAGTAGTTTATGGGACCCGAGATAGTCCATCAAACTGCTGAAAAGTCGAAAATAATTAGGGAGATAATATTAGTAGCTCGGGATCGTCAAAAGAGCTATGCTGACATAAAGCAAAGACCGATGACGTTTGAAGTTGGGGATTCGGTTTCGCTTAAAGTCTCACCATGGAAGGGACTTATAAGATTTGGTAAAAGGGGAAAGTTAAGTCCAAGATTTATTAGACCGTTTAAAGTTCTTTAGAGAATTGGGAACCAAGCTTACAAGCTAGAGTTACCCGAAGAACTAAATGGAATTCATAACACTTTCCATGTGTGTTATTTGAGGAAGTTCACGGGAGAAGTTCCCGACATAATTCCAATATATGAATTGAGAATTGATGAGAACAAAAGTTTAATTGAAGAACTAGAGGCAATCCTTGACCGAAAGACTAAGAAGTTACGACGCAAGATGGTTGAATTAGTGCTTGTCCGATGGAAACATGCGAATGTGCCAAATCTCACCTGGGAAACGGAGAGTGACATCATGAGTCGCTATCTGCATTTGTTTGTTGGTGTGTGATTACGGGGACGGAATCATCCTAAGGGGGAGAGAATTATAACGGACGTGTTTCTAGGCTAGGCATTAATATTGATGTAATAGTCTAGGTTAACCTTTGTAACTCATTTTGAAAAAATAGAAATGTGTTATTTGAATATTATGTGTCTTATGCTTAATTGTGTGGCTTAAATGAATTAAGAATAAAAATAAGTGTAATAATAAAATATTAGATAAGCCTTATATCTATGAAGGAAGTTGTAGTTGTCATGACAAGGGTTCCAGATATATAAAGAATGCCAAAATCCGAGTTATAACGAAGATGTTATGACTTGTCGAAGTTTCGCGACCGAACCGGCATGACATTGCGCGACGTAAATAGTGAATTTCTGATAGAGCGATATTTAGCCTTAGTGATTTAAACGGAAGTCGTAGAATACGTTAAACTGAGAGCGTGCATAAGAAGAACATCTAAATCTGACTTCATATGAGGAAGTTATGATTTTTCTAAGTTTTGACTTAGCGGTATGCAGCCCAAAGTTCGAATATGAGATCGAGTGGTTCCTAGCCAAAACAATCTAAACGAGAATCGAAGATCTCGTCGATAGTAGTCCAACAGTAAAAAGACAGACGAAAATGGACGTCAGATGAAGAAGTTATGAATTTATAACGGAGTTTTCCTGTCCCGGCCTACTAAAATAATATAATAAAAGTTAAAGTGAAAATTAGCCGATAGAGTCTAAACAGGAGTTGTAGAGCATAATCTCACCTAGACGTGCATATAAAGAACGTCAAAAATGGAGCTCGTATGCGAAAGATATGAATTTCTGAAGTTCGGGGCACGGACTTCCACCTGTGTCAAAGCTCACGATGCGAGCACAGTGTTCACGACGTGAGTATGTGATGGACGCCTCCAGAGCAAGTGGCTTGATGACGAACGCCATGACATATCAGGCTCACGATGTGAGCAGTTGTGGCTCACGACGTGAGCACAAATTCACATCCCTATAAATAGAAGTTGAATGGCAGTCGGCCATGGTTGCTAATTCCCTACTCTCTCACTTCCGATACTCTCTCTAGCCATCTTGAAGTACCCCCGATGCCCCGGTATCATCCTGACACCTGAAGCAAGTCCCGAAGCACCGAAGATCCCGAGAAAAATAGAGTTTCCGAGCCGAAGCTCTGCCAGCGAGAAGCCCGGTGTGTGAAGATATCCCGGTTTCATCGAAGATTATTATTTTAAGAGCCGTAGTGCGGTCCGAGCATTGTCTTATCAAGTGAGTGCATAGTCTCTTTCATATACACGATTTTAATACAAGTATTGATGAATGTATTAGATATATGATATGAGTAAGTGTGCAGTCGCTTTCTGATAATACACATATATGAATTATACTCTATGAAATACGTGTTATGTGTATAGGTATCATCTATTATTTGGAATGAGTATTGAATGAACATGCTATACAAGTTTTAAGCTATGTATAAAATATGTATATTTTAACTACTAATATGTTGGGTAGAACATGGGTAGATAGTTGGTGTGTGATGAAATAAAAATGATGAGAGGCCTCGATGTTGTTGTTAATCTAGTCATCTAGTGGAGTATGGATGATGACCACAAACTCTTTCTAGACTATCCAGTGGAACGTTGACAGGTTCATAACCTGTAGGTGTTGTGAACGATGTGTTCACCGGTGTACTCTATCCCCCTCATGGTTGCCTTTAGGACATCTATTGTTGTGGAAACCCCTTTGCAGTCATGTCCATCCCGATGAAAATCCTAGATTAGGACCCTGGTAATAGATGTTGTTTTAGGGACGTAAAGTGAGGATAACGGGAATGGGTAATCGAGTTATTGTTGGTTGGTGAAATTAAATATAATTATTTATTGTGGGTTGAAAACCCTATATGCTCACCAGGTTCCCAAGCCTGACCCACTCAGTTTTATTTGTATTATAGGTAGTGGTGCGAGAGCATAAGATAGATGAATCATCAAGTTATTTTGTTTATAGGTTAGTAGTTGTATATAACTGTTGTAAGGCTTATAATGTACCGTTTATGCTTTTGGTCTGTATCGGAACATGACATCCCGAGTTTTGTTATATATGAAAATAAATTTCTTTAAGGAATGCTTTGATAAATTTAATTTATCATATTTTGTTTGGGAACAAATTCTGCAACTCTTTTAAATCAAAGGATTACTCTAAAAATTATTTTAAAAGCATAAATTAAATCGGTCTTTTCTGGCCGTGATTTTGGGGATGTCACGTCCTTTTAGGAAACAATATTCCAACCTTGCAAGAAGTGAGATATTGGCTTGGGAAATGTTTTTCAATGAAGGATCTAAGAGAGGTGACATACATTTTGGGAATAAGGATCTAAAGGGACACAAAGAAACATTTGATTGGACTTAGCCAGAGTACATAGTTGGATAAAATATGGAAGTGTTTCAATATGAAGAATTACAAGAAAGGGGATTAGCTCATACATCATACGATTAAATTAAGTACGACTCAATGTCTCAGTAATAATAAGGAAATAGATTCTATGAGTCGAGTCCATATGCTCCAGCTATTAGATCGATCATGTATGATATGACATGTACTCGTCTTGGTGTCTCTTATGCATTAAGCATGGTTAGTGGATATCAAAATAATCCTGGCAGAGCCCATTGAACAATAATAAAGAACATTATTAAGTATTTGTGGATAATGAAGGAAATGTTCTTAGTTTTCGATGTACGAGTTAAGAGTGAGTGGCTATAGTGATGTCAACTTTCAAACGGGTTGAGATAAATTTTGTTCACAATATGGCTGGGTATTCCTACTGACTAATGGAGAGGTAACTTGGAAAAGTTCCATGCAGAAAATAGTGGTTTCTTCTACTTGTAACGCAGAGCACATCATAGCAAGTGAGGTGCCAAAGAAAGCGACATGGATGAAGACTTTCGTTGGTGATCTCAGAGTTTTTCCATCAATACAAGATCCCATAGAAATTTTATGTGACAATAAATGTGCAGTTTGATTTAACTAAAGAACCAATAGATCATGGGAGGTAAATTCACATTTTGAGAAAATACCATTACATCTGATATAGAGTTGAAGATGGTGACCTCGTGGTGAATCGAGTATCATCAAAGAATAATCTATTAGATCCTTTTACAAAGGGGTTAAGAAAGTTCAAGCACTTAGAGCATGCTGGGAGCATTGGGTTGAGAGATGATATTAGTTTTAATAGTTAGTTGATAGTTAGAAACAATGTAACAAAATAAATTGTAATTGTTTTGATGATTAAATAATAAAGAATTATTTTTGAGTATGTTGACTACCTTCTTTAAGTATTTATTCTTTTGTTTCAGTTTACATGTTTTACTTCCTGAGTATTAAATTGTGCAAAACACCATAGTCGGTTATACTTTTGGGAAATAAGTATTTATTTAAGACTGTCATGGATCATAACTAAATTGGTATATAGTTGAAAATAGAAGCAAAGTCCTTTTTGGCTTGCCCTTAGAACTAGTAATTGTGTAGAATGACTTTTGGAGAGAGGGATTGCTTTATTGGTTTATTATATGATTAATAAATAGAAATAAATAATTTTTTAATGTATTATGAGATTAATATATTAGTTCGAAATAGTGTTGTTTAATTAATAATTAATCAAAAATTAATTGGGAATAATTTTAGGATTAATTAGATTAATTAAAAGTGCAAAGACTTAAGTTGTAATTGTTCAAAAGTTGAACAAAAGATGGATTCTAGATCCTTCCTAGGGTGGCCGAATTTTGGATAGCCTATTAGGATTTCTAGAATACTCCTTGTGGATAATAAGGAAGCTAGATAAACATCATATTTGAAATAATATTATTTTATTTCAAATTAATGTTTCTATGGTTTTCCTATCAACTATAAATAGGAACCTTGAGAGTCCTCATTTTTGTCCATACTTATACCAAGATAATAGCCAAAATTCTCCTCCTCTCTTCTCTCTTCTCTCTCCTCTCTCCTCAAGTCTTCTTATTTATTAGGGTTTGGGCACACACCATTAGAAGCATTAGATTTCTGGTGCTTGCTTTCTAAGGCTTTAGAAGAAGGTTTTAAATTGGTTATTTGCTATAATAATAAAAATTTATGTAAACCCTAACTTTATAGTATTTTGGGAATTACCTAGGGTTCGCTAGGGTTTTTCATGTTCATAGTTTATTGTTGTCAATACAGAAAACATCGATCCAAAATAGGTTGCATGCGAACTTAAGAGTTAAGTAATTTTCTGCTTCATGCATAGATTTATAACCTATAAAACCCATTAGTTCTAGTACTTCTTAGGCATTAGTAGCGAAGCTCTGGAGCACTAGAGAGCCTGGTGAAATAGATTTTTTGGTTTTGAAGTTCTGCCCTTGCATTGTCCGGTTTTATGCTAATCAACCTGTAAGTTGATTTATGCTTTCTATGCTTCAAGTATAGCTTATATTTATGTTTATAATCATTATTATGAACTTATAAATAAGTTTTATCAATAATACCTGTCGTTATATTGATCAATCTACTTACAGTAGTGATGGCAGTGTAAGATTAGTGAGGTGTTTAAACTGGATTTTCTAAACAATACATCTTTATATTCCATATAGATATTACGTTCGACACGATCTTACCTGTTTGTTTCTTATTAGTTATAAGTCACTTTTTCATTTGGGATTATTGATAAATCTAAAAAAACTATAATTATAGCCGCGAATAATATAAACGATAATCGAAAGTTGTAATATTTATAGCTAGGTTATTTTAAAAGAAAAGATGAAGCGTATTTGGAGCGCTGATCTAACTAAAATTCTTTCACCTTAAAACAAGGTGAGTGCATAGTTTCTTTCACCTTACACATAGATATGAAGTATTTAGATAATTAAATGCTATATGTGCTTATTATTTATGATTAAGATATTCGATGTTAGATGAAACAGTATGATATGATTTTTTTATTTAACCATATATGTATTTTCATACTTATAATATATTAGGTGGCGATGGGTGAAGAGTGGTGAAAAATAATGAGAAAAGGCTATGAATTTACTAGCGATGTTGCGACGTAGTCATCTAACAAAGTATAGATGATGACCATAGACTATTCTAGACAGTTCAGTGGAGCAATGACAAGTCCAC
The DNA here is from genome assembly GCF_002870075.4 of Lactuca sativa. Classification (NCBI taxonomy): domain Eukaryota; kingdom Viridiplantae; phylum Streptophyta; class Magnoliopsida; order Asterales; family Asteraceae; genus Lactuca; species Lactuca sativa. The sequence goes on from NC_056627.2 coordinate 138,564,038, forward strand.
TACCTGTAGGTGATAACCTATATGTTCATGTGATGTACTCTATTATCCCATGGTTGTATTATTCCTATGGAATACTCAAAGAAGTATTGTCAACTTATTGCTTGAGATGATCCTTAGGATACGTCCTTAGAGATGAATATATAAGAAAACATGTATGGTTAATCGGGTAAGATGTTTGATGTCAAATATGTAATTAAACAAATTAATTATATTATTGTGGTTTGAAAATCCTATGTACTCACCAGGCCTCCCAGCCTGACCCACTCAGTTTCTTTGTATCACATGTAGTGGTATGAAGGTACATAGATAGTGATGTTTGGAACTAACGAGAGATTCGTAGAGATGTATGTCCTTAGTATAATAAGAGGTTGTAAGGCCCATCAATACAAGATTATTCTTATGTTTTGTATCAGTTATGACATGCCATGTTTTAAATATTAATGAAAATCATTTCGTCGAAAATGCTTTGATATTAATATTATATCAAACTACAAATGTTTTGGGAACAAATTCCGCAATAAAAGAATACTCTGAATTAATTGTCCATAAAATTGGAGATGTCACTCTCTCTCCTATATTTCATTCATATGGTTTCTAGGGTTTTGGGTGTTAGTTATTAAAAGCATCCATATTATTGGTGCTTGCTTTCCAAGGAAGATTTGAAGATATAGCTAGTTGTATTCGATTATACGTAGGTTAGATGATTGTTTTATAAGTATGTTGATATAATGAGAAAAACATAGATCTCTAGGCTGCATCTACCCATAAATTATTTTATGTCAATTCTGTTGTGCAAATCTTTATCTTGTAAACTAGAAAACTCATCAGAGGCTTGAGAGAGGATTTTAGAAATAAGGATTGAAATTAAAGCTCAATAAAAGTCATATTGTGAGTTTAGTACTTAAATTAACAAAGCAAATCTAGGAGCACAATAATCTCTACTTATCTTCGTCAATTTATCTTATATGTTAGGAGTTATTCAATTTGATCTATACACATAAGCAAACAAGAGAATGATATATATATATATATATATATATATATATATATATATATATATATATATATATAGAAAAAAAAGAGATAGAGTGAGAGAGCGATTTCATTGATAGCTTATGAATTACACTTTTTATTAGCTTAGGGTTACACGATATCATATATATTTATATAAGTAAGTTGACATAAATTCTACCAGTAAGACCAAACCGAAAAAACTCTAGCGGATCTAGCCCATAATTAATTTAAATATGAATTTGATATAGGAACTAACCCTCGACAATCTCCAATTTAGACGTTGATCAACTAATATGTTGTTATCCAATATTAGACTTTGGAACCCCATATCTCTCTAGTCTAGGACTTAGCTTCAAGTATCTAGAAGGCTATTTGAAGTCATACATCACTTCAACCTCTTTGTCTTTACCACCTTCATAAAATTGTATTTTGGATTCTTTGTACCAAATGATCTCTTCAAATTCACGGTCTTATCGCTTATTAGTTCTTGGATTAAATGGTACTTCATTATAATGTGTTTTGTCCTACTATGAAACAATATATTCTTTGCAAAATGGATCACACTCTAGTTGTTACAATGCATGAGACAATCTTCATGTTGCATATCTTGTTTTGATAGGAAATTCTTCAACCATATAAGCTTTTCGCTTGCTTCTACAATAACTATGTACTTTACTTTTGTGGTTGAAATAACGATACTCCTTTGTAACATAGACATTCAACTGATTATCATACCTTTAAACAAGAACACATAACATGTTGTCTGTCTAGTGGCCATGAGGTCAAACCACTTTCATTAGTATTTTAATGACTCAGTGGATAGATATAGGGGATAAATGGGATTTCAAATATTAATTATTATTAATAAATTGACTAGTAGTTCTTTACTTAGTTAAATTTTGATTTATAGGTGACCAGTAGTAAACCAATCTCCTTATACTAATAAAAAGTAACCTTAATCTCTTTTTGCCATGTGTCACTCTAATACAACTCTCCATTAATATTATGTCATTTGTCAGAGAGATATATTAGACAAATCACTATCACAGTTAATGACGTTAAAGCTTTAAATAATAAATTTTAAACTTTTTATAGAAACATTACTTTTTGTAATTATATGTTAATTTTGAAGTAACAATTAACTTTAAAATTATGGTAAATCTTCTAATTAAGAATTGATCTAAGACTATTTATTTAAAATAATTGATTAATAATTATAAATTTTTACTATGAAAGTTTAACTAATTTTGTAACCATGGTTCCCACGGGTTATAAACTAGGCATCATTATAAATGAATCAGTACACCTACTACAAGTTAAGAAGTAGTGCGCCTACTACAAGTTCAAGCTAGTTATTACATAAGAATACATGTTCATATTCTTTTTTTATGATTAAGAGATTTCCTATCTCTGTACTCCTATGTTTATTATTTGTATAATATAATATAAGTAATCACGTTATTTCATAAAACCCCTTTACAACGAGTTTTATAAATGAGGATATGTTTAATGATTTTTTATAAGAGTTTTTTTATCATGACCATTGATCCACTTAGGATAGATAGAGACTTGAGACTTATGTACCCAAATTTGGAGCTTTTGAAGATGTTATGACAACATCCTAAACGGACTCACTTGCACGATGAATTTGCAACCCCTCATGTGATATGTGATTGGTCACTTATGCCTAAACTTGTTTGAGCGAATATAAGAAATGTGTAACACCCTAAATCTGGTACGTCTTGAGACCCTTAAAGGATTATATTTTTGCATAAATGGTCCCTTAAGTATGTTGGGCGTAGTTAAGTGTACGCTTAGTTGGTCGCGGAGAAATTAAGGTACGCTGGCTTACCTAGACTTACGCGGGGCATACGCACCAGGTGTTCAAAACCCCAATTCCCAGAGTTGAGGCCTATTTAAACAACTTTAAGTCCCTTGGACTTAACCCTAGAGCGCCCCCACAACTTTAGAACGTCCTTGCACTCCAGAGAACCTTGTGAGATCATGTTGAGCTTTAAAGAGTGCATTTGTGGCCTTTTAGTGCTCATTGCAAAAGGTGGAGGTGGTCAAGCAAGCTTGGATCAAGTGGGTGCTTCAAGATCCTGCATCATATTCATCTTGCAAAGCTTATGGAGGTAAAAAGATTACACCTTTTCCATTCTAATCTTTAGATCTAGCTAGGGTTTTGGTAGTTTGTCCCTTTGATGAACTTTGAAACTCTTCTGTTGAGCTAAGCCCCCCATATGATAAAAATGGCAGATATGAGGTCCTTAGTCATTTAGAAGCATAAAAATGGGATCTTGATGGAAGTATTGGCCTTGTGCATGGGTTAAAGACTTTGGAAAGGTCTTAAGGTTGGTTTTGGGGGTGTGAGGGACATGCAAACACATAAAGTTAGCAACTTTATGCCTTAGGATGTATTGAACAACTCAGATCTAGCTTTTGGACGTGAAAGTTTTGGATATTAAGCACTTAATGGAGAAAGTGCTAAACCTGGACGTACGCTAGGCATACTCAGTGTACGCTGCGCGTAGTCCTTGAGCCCCCGGTATGCCGCGCGTACAAGAATGGTATGTTGAGCGTACGCATTGCAAACTGGGCCATTTCTGTTTTGGCCTGGCGGACTCTTGGACCTCATTTTGACTATCGGACTAACTGCATTCTGTGAATTATGGGCTATCTCATCAGTTTTGGACCATGGGCTTTTGGTTGGGCCTTAATGGGCAAAGGGGCCCAATAATAAATTTGGACTTGGATTTTGGGCCCATTAGTAGTGATGGAAAAATTAGGTCTCAGGGATAAGGTTGGGGTTTGAGTTTTCCTCTGAATAATTAAAGGTCCTTACATTGAGTAATATTGTTATTCAGCACGGGAGGTTGCAGACGGTTAGAAGAGTGGCTTTTGTATCCGACAGACAGAGGTAAGTCTCTTCACCATACCAATGGGTCTAAGGCACCAAGGTCGGCCCATTTGATAATAGTTGATATGCCTGAGTGTAGAGACATGTAGTATGATTTGTGTGATGATATGTGGTAGAGACAACCTCTATGGCTAGTAGTAGGGATAGCCTTCAAGGCTACGGTAGAGATAGCTTTCATAGCTCGCGGTAGAGATAACCGTAAGGTTAATGGTAGATAAACGGTAGAGATAGCCGTATGGCTAGTGGTAGAGATAGCTTGGTAGTTAAGATGATATGCACTATGTTGTAGAGTTTACTCATAGTTAATGTGATATGTGACATGCGGTAGAGTTAGTTTTTATGACTGAGATGATATGTGTTATGTGGCTTATGTGTGTGGGTATGCTCTGGGGAACTCAGTAAGCTTCCGAACTTACCGTTTGTGGATTTGTTTCAGGTACATCCGAGCCCAAGGGCAAAGGCAAGGCGTGATGGCGCGGCGTGCACTCTATCTCTCATTTATTACTACATTTTGGGACACTCTGATAATTTAAACATGTAATAATTATGTATTTGAAAACAATTATGATGGAATTTCATGGTTTATGCAAGTATGTTTATTAATTAAAAATGAAAAATTTTCGTTGAAAAATTGGGTTGTTACAAGTTGGTATCAGAGCCTTGGTTTGAGGGATTCGGGTATGCTCTCAAGTGTGTCGGGACTCAAACTAAGGAAATGGTAAAATTGTTTTCAAAAGATAAAATAAGAGTTTAAAAAGAAACGAAAGGATGAGAGTGCAATGCGTGTGATCAGCCGAGCCAAGTAAGTGATTGCCTAATATGCTAGCCATGATATACTACTATTTGAGTTTTGTGATTATATGGAGCTTGCTATGTGTATGTTTTAAAATTGTATATGGTTAAGAGCTTATAGCCTCAGAATGATTGATTTGGCCTTATTTCCTATTCCTTGTTTGGTTGTGGTCCTAAGGTTGAATCTTTCATTCGAAAGTCTATTTGATTTTTTTTTCTCGTGTATAATTTGCATGCATAAAGGAAACCTGTTATGATTGGTCTGATTGATGTGCGTAGAGCAAATCTTAGAACAGTTTAGGATTTTATGTATGCGGTAGTATGGATATGGTCCAGTTTAGGGACAAATTGGAGTTAGCAGGTAGAGCATTGGGGAAGGTATAGGTAGGTGTGGAAGGTAGTATTGGGTTCGTACTACTGAAAGCACATGACCTGTACCCGAACCAATGCTGGATCTGACGACTCCAAGGAGGACCGGTGTGGGAATATCCCTTATATAGTAATCCTGATCATTGTGAATTATGATGTTCCAATTCAGCATGGTGATGACACGTTTGGGAGCAGGAGGATCAGGATCAGGATCTGGATCCAGGGCAAGATCAGGTGACACTACCGATGTCATAGATGAGAGGCTGCACGAGCTCATTGCAGCCGAGGTTACCAGGGGCATCCTTGACGCGACCCCAGTCATCTTTGGGACGGTCAAGGAGGATATTATGGATATTATGGAGGAGAGACTCAGAGCTTTCAGGGCCGAAATTGTTGCAGGCCAGGTTGGGGCCCGAACTCCCTTGTTTCGGGAGCTCAAGGAATGCGGGGCGCTAGAGTTCTTCAGGGCCAAGGACCCCATTGTCAGTCGATGCTGGGTGGCGGATATCAAGAACACCCAATGCACGAGTTCTTGCCCGGATGTGGAGAAGGTTGGGTTTGCTTCATGTATGATGAGATACCGAGCTCGGGATTGGTGGGGCGAGGTTACCAGATAGGTGGGACCAGCTGGGGTGGCTGAGATGACATGGGCCGAGTTTGTTTGGCGGTCTGATTTGGAGTTTACACCACCTATTGAGGTGCAACAACTGGTGCAATAGTTTCATGACTTGCAGCAGACCACCGAGACTATGGCGGAGATCACCGCCAAGTTTCAGGAACGAGCCTTGTTGATCCCACAATATGATACCGATGAGGAGATGAGACGGAAACGGTATCATTCCATGCTGAGGGATGATATTCGAGAGTTTGTGAGTTTTACAGGGTGCAAAACCCTGAATAAGATGGTAGATAAGGCCCGCGAGAGAGATAAAGAGAGATGGATTTGGACTCCCTTACGAAGCGGAAGCCTGAGTAGGCCCAAACGGCAGTAGGTCAGGCTAAAAAGCCTAAGACCTCAGACACATCCGGTAGGGGACAGTAGGGTCGGGGCCGGTGTGTCAAGTGCAGTAGGGTGCACAGTGGAGCTTGTCGTATCACAGGCTCGGGATGTTATGCTTGTGGCCAGCAGGGTCATATCAGCAGGGACTGCCCCACGAAGGGCTTGATTTGTTTTCACTACAACCAGACTGGCCATAAGTAGGTTAATTGCCCAAAGTTGCAAGGAGGAGGAGGAGCAGTGGCGGTGCCTGCACCCGCCACATTGAGGATCACCGATGGACGCCCTGTCAAGGCGGATGCTCCAGCGGCGAAGAGTCGTGTGTTTCAGCTAACTACCGAGGAGGCTCGGGCCGCGCCAGATGTTGTGGCTAGTACGTGGTTACTAATCTCTGTTTTTATCATTTTGTATGACTTATGTGTAATTATGTTGTATATGGACCTTTTTGGTCAATGGTATGTCGACACATGTTTTGTTTGATTCGGGTGCTACCCGATCGTTCGTATCTCTTGCACTTAGCAAGAAATTCTAGGATGCGTCCGGAGTTCTGGATTCCCCGCTCGAAGTAGAGATTGCTGATGATCGCATCGTTAGTGTTGCGAGGGTATATACGGGTTGTGTCCTGAGTGTGTTGGGTGAGAGGTTTTGTGTTGATCTGGTTCCGATACTGCTGCGAGGATTAAAGGTGATTGTCGGGATGGATTGGTTAGGGGCCAATGGGACCATGATTGATTGTGAGCACCAGTTGGTCAGGGTTCGAACCCCAAGTATGGGAGAACTGGTCATTCAGGGTGAGAAGGCCTCGCAGGGATCGACCCTCTGTTCGGTTGCGAGGGCTAGGCGGTTCTTATAGCAGGGTTGCACGGGATTTTAGGCTTATATTTCAGATATGAGAGTAGAGAAAGTGACAGATGTGGGCAGTGTACCAGTGGTATGGGACTTTCGGGACGTTTTTCCCGAAGAGTTTCCAGGAGTGCCTCTAGAGAGGCAGTTGGAGTTTCGCATTGACTTGGTGACGGGCGTCGCTCCGATAACAAAGGCACCATACCGGTTGGCACCACCGGAGATGCATGAGCTATCTACGTAGCTCCAGGAGCTGCTAGATCGCGTGTTCATCCGTTCGAGCAGTTCCCTATGGGGAGCACCGATCCTTTTCGTGAAAAAGAAGGATGGATCGCACAGGATGTGCATTGATTATAGGGAGCTGAATAAAATGATGGTGAAGAACCGTTATCGTTTGCCAAGGATCGATGACTTATTTGATCAGTTGCAGGGTGCGTCCTGGTTCTCCAAGATTGATCTTCGGTCTGGGTATCATCAGATGAGGATTTGGGAGGAGGATGTACCGAAGACGGCTTTCAGGACTAGATATGGACATTATGAGTTCGTGGTGATGCTGTTTGGGCTCACCAATGCCTCAACAACGTTCATGGACCTCATGAACCGGGTATGTAGGCTGATGTTGGACCGGTCAGTGATCGTTTTTATTGATGATATTCTGGTCTACTCTAAGACTAGGGAGCAGCACGAGCAGCATTTTAGGGAGGTATTGGAGACCCTGAGGGCGGAGAAGCTTTACACGAAGTTCTCCAAATATGATTTCTGGCTGCGGGAAGTACAGTTTTTGGGGCATGTCATCAATCAAGAGAGAATTTTGGTTGACCCAGCCAAGGTGGAGGCTGTGATGCGATGGGAGGTAACGAGGAATGCCTCGGAAATTCATAGCTTCTTGGGTTTAGCGGGCTACTATCGGAGATTTATCCAGGATTTCTCCAAGATCGATGTACCATTGACCCACTTGACCAAGAAGAATGTGACCTTTCAGTGGGGTGGGGATCAACAGATTGCGTTTGACACCGTGAGACGGAGGTTATGCGACGCTCTGATTCTTGTACTACCTGAGGGTTTGGATGATTTAGTGGTGTACTGTGATGCATCGATTTCAGGGTTGGGTGTGGTATTGATACAGAGGGGACATGTGATTGCTTAAGCCTCGAGGCAGTTGAAGCCTCACGAGGCGAATTACCCCACGCATGACTTGGAGCTGGGGGCGGTGGTGTTCGCCCTCAAGATCTGGAGTCACTATTTGTATGGTGTGCGGTTCACCATTTATAACGATCACAAAAGTCTAAAGTATTTGATGGATCAGCAGAACCTCAATATGCGGCAGAGGAGATGGTTGGATGTTCTGAAAGATTATGATTGCGAGATCTTATACCATCCAGGGAAGGCCAACGTGGTGGCCGATGCATTAAGCCGCAAGACGACGGGTTCCCCGACTAGGGATGTTTGTATGAGGATGACTGTGATTTCGCCCTTATTAGACATGATCAAAGAGGCCCAGGTTGAAGGGGCTAAGAAAGAGAATTGGAAAATGGAGAAATTCGGGGTCAGTATCCTTTGTTTGTTAAGGATAGTCGAGTCTTCTGACGTAGTGTGACCGAGTATGGGTGCCGGTATCGGGAGGAGTGAGGCAGAGGCTATTAGAAGAGGCGCATAAGTCCAAGTTCTCTATACATCTGAGTGCAAAAAAAATGTATAGAGACTTGAGAATGAGTTATTGGTGGCCCTGCATGAAGCGAGAGATCGTCTGGTTTGTGGAGCGGTGCTTGACCTGCAGGAAGGTCAAAGCCGAGCATCAGCAGCCCCATGGCAGGGTTTAGCCGTTGCCCATCCCTATGTGGAAATGGGAAGAGATAACTATGGACTTCATTACAAAGCTACCGAGGACGGCAAGGGGCGTGGATGCCATATGGGTCATCGTGGATAGGCTGACGAAGAGTGCCCACTTCATTCCGATTTCTAAGAGTATATCCGCAGAAAAGTTGGCGGATATTTATGTTCGAGAGGTAGTGGCTAGGCACGGGGTGCCAGTGTTAGTGGTTTCGGATAGGGATGTTCGGTTTACATCTAGGTTTTGGAAGAAATTCCACAAGGAATTGGGTACTCAGCTACATTTCAGCACGACATACCACCCTCAGACTGACGGCCAGAGTGAGAGGACAATCCAGACACTGGAGGACATGCTTCGAGCGTGTGTGTTGGACTTTGGAGGGAGTTGGGATACGTACCTCCCACTGATAGAGTTTTCATACAATAACAGTTATCATGCCAGTATCGATCAGGCCCCATTTGAGATGTTATATGGACGGAGGTGCAGGACCCCGGTGTGCTGGGATGAGGTTGGGCACCGGGTTATGAGAAGCACTGAGGTAGTGCTCAAGACCACCAGATTGATCCAACAGATGCGTGACCGGTTGCGTGTCGCGCAGAGTCGCCATAAAAGTTATGCTGACCGGCGACGTTCGGACCTCGAGTTTCAAGTGGGGGATTTTGTGCTGCTTAAGGTGTCTCCCTGGAAAGTGATTATCAGGTTTTGGAAAAAGGGCAAGTTGGGGTCTCTGTTCATAGGCCCGTTCAGGATCACGGCTCAAGTGGGCAAGGTGGCATATCGTTTAGAGCTGCCAGAGGAGCTTAGTCAGATCCACAAAACCTTCCACGTGCCTCAGCTTCGGAAGTGTGTTGCGGACGAGTCCGCAATGGTTTCCTTGGATGACATTTAGGTAGATGGGAGCCTGAATTATGTCAAGAAGCCAGTCTCCATCTTAGATAGGAAGACGAAGGGTCTTCGAAACAAAGAAGTGAAGTTGGTAAAGGTACAATGGCAGCACCGGAAGGGCTCCGAATGGACTTGGATGCCAGAGGAGGAGATGCGGGAGCATTACCCCGAACTGTTTACAGCTACGGACTTCGAGGATGAAGTTTAGTCCAAGTGGGGGAGAGTTGTAACACCCTAAATCTGGTATGTATTGAGACCCTTAAAGGATTATATTTTTGCATAAATGGTCCCTTAAGTACGCTGGGCGTAGTTAAGTGTACGCTTAGTTGGTCGCGGAGAAATTAAGGTACGCTGGCTTACCTAGACTTACGCGGGGCATACGCACCAGGTGTTCAAAACCCTAATTCCCGGAGTTGAGGCCTATTTAAACAACTTTAAGTCCCTTGGACTTAACCCTAGAGCGCCCCCACAGCTTTAGAATGTCCTTGCACTCCAGAGAATCTTGTGAGATCATTTTGAGCTTTAAAGAGTGCATTTGTGGCCTTTTAGTGCTCATTGCAAAAGGTGGAGGTGGTCAAGCAAGCTTGGATCAAGTGGGTGCTTCAAGATCCTGCATCATATTCATTTTGCAAAGCTTCTGGAGGTAAAAAGCTTACACCTTTCCATTCTAATCTTTAGATCTAGCTAGGGTTTTGGTAGTTTGTCCCTTTGATGAACTTTGAAACTCTTCTGTTGAGCTAAGCCCCCCATATGATAAAAATGGCAGATCTGAGCTCCTTAGTCATTTAGAAGCATAAAAATGGGATCTTGATGGAAGTATTGGCCTTGTGCATGGGTTAAAGACTTTGGAAAGGTCTTAAGGTTGGTTTTGGGGGTGTGAGGGACATGCAAACACATAAAGTTAGCAACTTTATGCCTTAGGATGTATTGAACAACTTAGATCTAGCTTTTGGACGTGAAAGTTTTGGATATTAAGCACTTAATGGAGAAAGTGCTAAACCTAGACGTCCGATGGGCGTACTCAGTGTACGCCGCACATAGTCCTTGAGCCCCCGGTATGCTGCGCGTACCAGAATGGTATGCTGAGCGTACGCATTGCAAACTGGGCCATTTCTGTTTTGTCCTGGCGGACTCTTGGACCTCATTTTGACTATCGGACTAACTGCATTCTGTGAATTATGGGCTATCTCATCAGTTTTGGACCATGGACTTTTGGTTGGGCCTTAATGGGCAAAGGGGCCCAATAATAAATTTGGAGTTGGATTTTGGGCCCATTAGTAGTGATGGAAAAATTAGGTCTCATGGATAAGGTTGGGGTTTGAGTTTTCCTCTGAATAATTAAAGGTCCTTACATTGAGTAATATCGTTATTCAGCACGGGAGGTTGCAGACAGTTAGAAGAGCGACTTTTGTATCCGACAGACAGAGGTGAGTCTCTTCACCATACCAATGGGTCTAAGGCACCAAGGTCGGACCATTTGATAATAGTTGATATGCCTGAGTGTAGAGACGTGTAGTATGATTTGTGTGATGATATGTGGTAGAGACAACCTCTATGGCTAGTAGTAGGGATAGCCTTCCGGGCTACGGTAGAGATAACCGTAAGGTTAATGGTAGAGAAGCGGTAGAGATAGCCGTATGGCTAGTGGTAGAGATAGCTTGGTAGCTAAGATGATTTGCACTATGTTGTATAGTTTGCTCATAGTTAATGTGATATGTGACATGCGGTAGAGTTAGTTTTTATGACTGAGATGATATGTGTTATGTGGCTTATGTGTGTGGGTATGCTCTGGGGAACTCAGTAAGCTTCCGAACTTACAATTTGTGGATTTGTTTCAGGTACATCCGAGCCCAAGGGCAAAGGCAAGGCGTAATGGCACGGCGTGCACTCTATCTCTCATTTATTTCTACATTTTGGGACACTCTGATATTTAAACATGTAATAATTATGGATTTGAAAACAATTATGATGGAATTTCATGGTTTATGCAAGTATGTTTATTAATTAAAAATGAAAAAAATTTCTTTGAAAAATTGGGTTGTTACAAAATGTTTAGTGTGCTCTTACTAACTTTACACGGAGAGCACATTACAACCATCATTTGTTAGATGTTTTAGGCTTTGAGATGAATTTGGGAATTAGGTTTATAAGCATATATTGTTACAAAATACTGTGTTTGGTTTTGAAATGTTTATTTCCTAGATATCAAATTCTTATTAATCTCTTAAATTTTGAAAACATTTTTAGGGGTTTACATTGTGTATGGATTATGCAAGTTTTTATACACCTAAGCTTTTAAAGCCTTAATTATTTTGACTTGTATTCAGTATAAACGTTTTAGAACATGACTAAAGATGACAAAAACTTTTGATATTAAGAAGATACTAACTACAAACGTATTAAAAATAAGACACTTTTACTATTGTAAATTTATGTTATTGTCGCATGCGCATACTTTAAAAAACTATTTCAAAATGTGAATGGTTAAGATCTTGTATACAAATTATTTTCTAAAAATGATTTTTATTTTATAAAATATTTTAAATTTTTTTATTTTAAACGAATATTTTAATAGTCCATACCAAAGATATTTACTATAACTAATTTTTCTCTATTAATTTCTATGTTAATTTATAAGAATCATGGAAATGATACAATTTTGTGATTAACCATTACCATGACCAGTTGCGGATCTTAGTGGGGCATTTGGGATCCCAGACCACTGCTCAAATTCCGGCATACAGTTTAATTTTTTTTTTTTTTTGGTTTTTTCTATTAAGTGCACCCGTTTGAAGTACGAGGGACATCCCTACTAAACACAGTCTGCGCATCCGCCACTGACCATGACCCATCAAATAATTCTAAAAAAAACGGCAATGGAAGAATAGAAGCTTTCATCATAAACCCGACATCATAAACCAAAGAACCATCCTTCATCAAAAGTGGCCCTCATCTTTATTTTACCATCATTCTTCCTTATAGTTATCCTATTCGTTGAGAAAAAATGCAGCCAATACTTAACTGGATATTTTAAAATGCTTAAGTTCATGTTCTCAATCTTTTCAAATTTGCCACAAAATGTTCTATCCAATCTATACTCCACAATTCAACTAGTAGGAATCAATTTAATTTTCCTAAAAAAAAGGAAAATTTTCAAGCCTTCAACTAATTTATAGCAACTAAAAGTTTACAAAAAAAAATATAGTTATGCATAGATGATGCATGTTCACCAAAATTTGATACCCATACAAATTATTAACTATTAACCATATTTCGTAATATAATAATATCATTTTGAATAATACAAGCATATGGGTGAGATGTCGTTAAAAAACAAAGTGAGAAAGAGAAATTTTATCTGTAATGGTGGTAGTGAGTCAGTGAGATGTCGTTAAAAAACAAAAGTTAAAAAAGATAAATTTTTATATGTAACAGTGGTCCAAAAACTACTCTATTAATTGAAAGTTTAAAACTTTACCCAAATAAAATAAAAGACATTCATAAAGTGAAGACGATTTAAAGCAAAAGTGTGTACTATGCCAACTGTTAAAAGCTCAGGGGTCGAAATGTAAATATTCTCATCTTTCTACACTGTTCCTCTCCTTTAAAACCCCCCTTTTTTTCCGTCTCCTCATCACTCAGTCTGTCAACTCCTTTTATTTCTTCCATCTCCTCAAAATCAAAGAAGAGAGAGAAACCAAAAGAAGAAAAAAGAAGCAATCAAGAGAGAGAAAGAAGAGATCTTTGCAAGATGTCGAAGTTTGCTGGTCTGCTCGTGATTTGTGCTGTAATCCTTGTCACCCACATGATCGTGCTCGCATTTCCAGCCGTTGAGGCTTCTTCAAGCGGTGGAGACCACGGTCTCGGATGGCTTTCAACCACTACCTCCACCGTCGGCAGCCGCTGCCGTGGATCTATGGCGGAATGTCTCGCTGAAGGCGCAGATCTGGAAATAGACGACATGATGGACAGCGAAACCAACCGGCGCATTTTAGCAACCAACAATCGTTACATCAGCTATGGTTCATTGAGCAAGAACAACGTTCCTTGCTCCAGGCGCGGCGCGTCGTACTACAACTGCCGTTCCGGAGGTCAGGCTAACCCTTACACCCGTGGTTGCAGCGCCATCACTCGTTGCCGCCGTTGAGCGGTGGCGTTTGTTTATTCCTATTATTTTATTTGTTTAAAAAGAATACGATTTTATGTGAACTACTTTAAATTCATATTAGATTGATCCAAATCCTATACTCTTTTACATTCAAACCAAATTTCGATGATGATGCTAATAATATCCGAGTGTAATTTTGATTTTCAATTGTATGTTTTTATCAAATTCTAATTCCCTTTTCACGAACCCTCATTCCTTACTTACCTGTGTGCATCATGCATTAGAAGCTGTACCTTCTTTGCTGTCCATAGTTGTACATCGTGCAATGAAAGTTGTTCTAAAATGGTGTGACATTTTTTCCATTTGCGAGTTATATCTATCTATAATTAGGTCCTGCAATATTTTAGGGATGAAACACCCAAATCGGGGGCTATGAAATGTGTATTTTGATTTTGGGATGATGAGAGTGGTAGATCCAATCATTGAGCTTGAAAGAACTTCTTACCTTTATGCCAGGCTGGTATTTATTCTTTCGGTTCTTTAGTCAATTTTGGGGGTTTTATGACTTATCTTGCAAAGAAGAAGTGTTTGTGTGATACTGATACATAACGCATCTTTTAAGCAATTATACTTGTTATTCAACTCTATAATGTGTTCATCACTAAAAATGGCCAGGGTAAAAATCATGAACAACCGATAATTAATATTCAATACTAAGAATTAAATATTACGTAAAATTATTATCAGCTATCTATAATTATTGGGTTTTCTCGAGTACCGGTTCAAACAAGTTATAAAAAAGGAATACAAGAGACTGTCTTGTAATCAAACGAATTAAAACAACGAAATAGATTAAATAGATTAGTAAAAACCAACATGATGATTTCGATTTCGACTTTGTAGATTGTTTCATGGGATGTAACTACAACCCATATATGGGTTATTTATGTCACATTTTTTTTAAACGACAAACTATTTATAAACCTACTTTTAAATACCATTTATGTCTTTTAAGAGACTTGAATCCATGATCTTTCATTTGAGAGGATCACTTTTACTTCTTTTGGGCGTAAGTTTTAGTGTAGAACCTCATTGTTTAATATTGAAATCATTATTCCAATAACTATGGGAGAAACTATTAATGCAAAATGATTATTCTGAAATGTAGAACAATTAGAAATATGAAATTTATGAAATTGACTTGCGAATTCATAGAGAAAGGAGTTGAGAGGGTCGTTTTTGTTTTAGTGTGAATAAATGAGACATTGTGCCCCAATATATATATATATATATATATATATATATATATATATATATATATATATATATATATATATATATATATATATATATATATATATATATATATATATATATATATATATATATATATATATGAAAACCCTAGGAGCTCGTGTCATTTTTTGAAGTATTTTGGTAGTTTCCTTGAAAAGTTGAAGTTATCCAGAAAGTCAGACACGTGGTCGAACTTTGATTTGGTTGGTCCAACCGACCATATAAATATAAAAAAGCTCCCCGACGTCACTTTGCAACTCTCGTCAATACAACCGGGTGCACATGTAGCTTTAGTCTTCTTCGATTATGACTATGCTCATTCAGCCTAATATGAATTTATAAATGGTTGAATGAGTTTAGTCTTAGTGAATTTTCCTAAAATATTCATATAGTACAGCATAATAAACAAATATGGGTTATCACCAACCCTGAGGATTATCAGCAATGCCAGTGGGCTAACATCACGCCCTATAGATTAACAGCCTGATTTACTTCTCATCAGCATGTGACTGTTCTTGATACAGATACATGATGAAAACCAAAATAAAATGTATTGGCTTATTCTAACACTTGAGAATTTGGTATGTTTCATTTAGTCCATGCAAAAATTCATTCCATTATAGTCCCTAGCTTGTATGCGGGGCGTACTCTATGAGTACGCTTAGCGTACTAGCCCGCTTCGGAATCGAGCATGCACCCACGTACGCTGGGTGTACGTGGGAGTACACATGGCGTACGCAGGGCAAAGACAACCCCTAATTTTTAAGGTTTGTGCCCTATTTAAACAACTTAGACCACTCTTAGACATTCTATTAATCAGCCTCCATCACTCTTTACCCTAAAAACGAAACCCTAAGTGCTTTTGCTGAGCTTTGAGCTTGAGAGTGTGTTTGTTGGTGTTCTGTGGTGAAGAAGAAGAAGAGGAACACTTGGAGATTGCTTGGGAGTAGCTTGTGTTTGTGGATCCAGAGTTATCTTCACCTTAATAAGCATTTTGAGGTAAAAAGTTCTCACCTTGATGATCCTTTATGCTAGATCCATTTTATGATGTTTTTTATGCATTTTTGGGTCTTTTAAGTCATATATGAAGCTATGGTATACTCCAGAAGCCATGAATGTTAGATCTTTGCTAATTTAAGGTCCTTTGTCCATGCAAGCGATAAGAGTTTTATTAAGCTTCTTTTTGAGTGTTGGGCCCCATTAAGTCATGCATAGGTGTAAAGTTGTGAACTTTACGCATTAAGTCGTCATTTAGAATCAGATTTGAGAGTTTAGCATGTTGACTTAACCAATTAATTGCTTAATGGGTTGGGTTGGTAATCTGGGGAGTATGTTGGGCGTACTAGCCTGAAAGGAGTACGCTAAGCGTACGAGCTGAGTACGCCCTACGTACTCAACATATTGACTTTTGGTTTGACTTCATCGGTTAGGGTAATATTTTGGGCTTTTAGGATTTGGGCCTTGTTGGGCGATTGGACTTCTGACTTTGGGCCATGGATAGACTATGAACTTTCTTGAGTTGAGTCCATGATATTTTTGGGCCCAAATTGGAAGTTGGGCCTTATTGGGCTTTGTAATGTCATTTAGGAAAATGGGCCTTTTAAGCAAATGAGTTGGACCTTGGTTTTGGGCCAAGTAAGAAAATGGTAAAATGGTCTTTTACCCTGGATATTGGACAAGTACCTTAGAATCTTGATTATGGGTCGAGATCCAATTATTAATTGGATATTTATTTAATGATGTTAGCATGAGGATCTTCTTGACCAACATAATGAGATTTTATCCAAGTGATTCTGCAGCTTGAGGTGAGTTTCCTCACTGTGTTTAGCGGGTCGAAGGCACCAATGTTGGCGCATGGTTTGTTATGTTTATGATGCTAGTTGTCTGTGTGACTCTTGCATGTGTTATGCGTTTAGGGCGGAACCCGATTGTAACACCCAAAAAAATTCAAACCAATTTAAACTTTTTATACATATCAAGTTCATCAAAAACATTACAACTTCGTTTTCAAAACATTAGTTATCAGAGTTTTTCCCAGAAACATAAATATAATAGGAGGAGCTGTACGATCACGCCTTCGCCTTGCCGCGATCATTTGATGTACCTGAAACAATAAACTGAAACTGTAAGCCCAAAAGCTTAGTGAGTTACCCCCAAAATACCGATACACATACAGTTCACATAACAATATCAATATTAGCATATCATATCAATAAAACAGAACAACACATAACGGGTCCTCAGCTCTACAGACTGGAATACCCCTGGGCCCATAGTGTGAGTCTGGAATGCCTGCCAAGCTCTCAGCTCCCATCTGGATTGCCACCAAGCCCTCAGTACGAGTATGGAATGCCTTCCGGGCCCTCAGCTCGTATCTGGAATGCTCTCGAGTCCTCAGTATGAGTCTGGAAAGCCTATCGGGCCCTCAGCTCATATCTGGCATACTCCAGACTCCTCAGTATGAGTCTGGAATGCCTACCGGGCCCTCAGCTCATATCTAGAATACTCTAGGGTTTGTTGGCTACCGCATGGAGCAGTACAACCTCAACCCAACCCACATAACATATAATCATAACTACTGGGCATGCAATAATCATATAACATTACAGGTAGTCCTACAGGTCTACCTAACTGGCATAACCACTAGCATGCAACACTAACTCATACTCAACATTTAACACCACTAGGATAACATATCCAATGGGCAGGCCTTGGTGCCTTAGACCCCTTTAGTATAGTGAGGATAACTCACCTTGAAGATGTCAGCTCGGTAAATAATCAAAGCTCTCCGATCACTTGTCAAAGACTCCACCACCTATTATCATAATATGACGTGCTCATAAGTCCTTCACCTTATAAGGTGCTCCATAAACCACTAGTCAACCCCTGGTCATAGTTAAAGTCCCTAATCAGGGTCAACAGTCCATGTTGACCTTAACTCGCCGAGTACAATTGGGTACTCGCCGAGTTCTCTGAAGCACATCCCAACTCGACGAGTCACTAGAGTGACTCGTCGAGTCCCTTCGAATCATCGATTAATCCTTAAGGTCACTCGTCGAGTTACCTTCTTGAACTCGACGGGCATACACGTAAACGCGTCCTAGTTAAAACTCATCCGACTCGCCGAGTTGTTCTTCAACTCGTCGAGTCTCAGGGCAATCTTTATCGGACTCGCCGAGTTGTTCTTCCAACTCGTCGATTTCACGACCATCTTCAAGTGACTCGTCGAGTCAACTGTGCGACTCGCCGAGTTCATTTAGTCATTTTATCATGCAGACGACTTTTATGCCATGGCAAGGCCCCAAATCGCAGATCCAACCTCCTTAGGCCTGCTTATCACGTAAAGTTACAAACTTTACGTGCATGCAAGGCTCCAATGACTCAAAAAGCCCAAAACTATGCTTGAGATGGGGTTTTACACATAGGGAGGGCCTCAAACTTGCCAAAACTAATAACTTTATGGTCCCTTAATCCTCAGAGAGTTTAGATCTGAAGTTACGACTTCAGATCTTGGCTCATACCCTAGAAATGACTTTATAAACCAACCAAGAACCCTAATCTCCAACCAAGGATGTCTAGAACGAAAGAGAAAGGGAATAATAGCTGAATACCTTCCCGAGAGATGATAAATGGAGTAGATCCGAATTCCCCCCAAGCTCCTTGCTTCCACCACTTGCTCCTAAGCTCTTTTCACCAAAATCCCTTCCAAGGCTTCAAACACACAATGCACATACACACACATATTAGGGTTTGATAAGAGACTACAAAGAGGCTGAAAGAGGCTTGTGTTCCCTTAAATAGGGTGCACAACCCTGGGGTTTAGGGTTTTAGCTGCCAGCTCCTATTCGCCGAGTCCCAATATGGACTCGTCGAGTAGGTCACTTAATCATGCGATCCTTCCCGCTGCTACTCGACGAGTAGATCCACCGACTTGCCGAGTAGGGCTTAACCCTAAAACTCGCATTTAGACAATACTTGAGAATTTGGGGCGTTACAACTCTCCCCCACTTGAACTAGACTTCGCCCTCGAAGTCCGCTGGAATAAGCAATGCAGGGTAATACTCGCGCATCTCCGCCTCCGGTTCCCATGTCCACTCGGATCCCTTTCGATGTTCCCACTGTACCTTCACTAAAGGTACTTCCTTGTTCCGCAAAATCTTCTTCTTCCCTTCCAAAATGGCCACAGGCCTCTCCACATAGTTCAGGCGCTCATCGACCTGAATGTCATCCAACGATACCATTGCCTCCTGGTCCATAATGCATTTTCGCAATTGCGAAACATGAAATGTGTTGTGGATCTAGTTAAGCTCCTCCGAAAGCTCTAGTCTATAAGCCACCCTGCCAACCCTGACAATAATCCTGAATGGTCCAATGTAACGGGGACCTAATTTTCCCCTCTTCCTGAAGTAGATCACGCCCTTCTAGGGTGAGACCTTCAGGAGAACCATGTCACCCACTTGAAATTCCAGCTCAGATCGGCGTCGGTCGGCATAACTTTTCTGCCGAATCTGAGCTGTCTGCAATCGATGCCTGACCTGCTGAATCTTTTATGTAGTCTGCAAGACCACCTCTGTCCGAACCATCACCATGTGACCCATCTCTCCCCAACAAACCGGGGTGCGACACCTCCGCCCGTACAACAACTCGAATGGCGGGGCACCAAGACTAGAATGATAGCTGTTATTGTAGGCGAACTCTGCAAGCGGTAGGTGAGAATCCCAACTCCCACCGAAGTTGATGACACATTCCCTCAGCATGTCCTCGAGGGTCTGAATAGTACGCTCGCTCTGGCTGTCTGTCTGCGGGTGGAAGGCTGTGCTGAAATGCAATCGCGTGCCCCGCCCCTCATGAAACTTTTGAGAAAAGCGGGAGGTAAACCTGGCATCCCGATCAGAGACAATGGAAACGAGAATCCCATGGCGAGACACGATCTCGCGAACATACACCTCGGCCAGCTTCTCGGCCGACGAACTCTCCCGTATGGCCAAGAAATGGGCACTCTTGGTCAATCGATCCACGATGACCCAAATGGCAACAAACCCCTTCGCTGTCTTTGGCAGCTTTGTGATAAAGTCCATCGTGATCTGCTCCCATTTCCACATGGGAATCTCCAGGGGCTGCAGCTTGCCATGCGGCCGCTGATGCTCAGCCTTGCCCATCCTACAGGTCAAGCACCTCTCGACGTACCAAGCAATTTCGCGCTTCATACACGGCCACCAATAGTTTAAACTCAAATCCCAGTACATCTTGGTGGCCCTCGGATGAATAGAGAAGTGAGACTTATGGGCCTCCTCCATAACCATCTTCCTAACCCCTCCAGACATCGGGACCCAAACCCGACCGCATCGGGTCAGTAATCCCCGACTGTCCTGCACGAACCTGGTGTTCTCACCCTTGATCCTCTCCAGCTTTAAATTTTCTGGTCGCATGCCCTCTATCTGGGCATCTCAGATCAAACTCATAAGTGGGGAATCCACTGCTATCCTCATACATGTCGCGGGGGTGGAAGACCCTGCCGAATTACGTCTCAAAGCATCCGCAACCACATTCGATTTACCACGGTGGTAAAGGATCTCGCAATCGTAGTCCTTGACTACGTCCAGCCACCTGCGCTGCCTCATATTCAGGTTCGGCTAATCCATGATATGTCTCAAGCTCTTGTGATCCGTATAAATGGTACAGCGGACCCTATAAAGGTAATGTCTTCATATCTTGAGGGAGAACACCACCGCCCCCAACTCCAGGTCGTGTGTAGGGTATCTCATCTCATGCGGCTTTAGCTGCCGCGATGCGTAGGCTATCACTCGTCCTCTCTGCATGAGGACCGCCCCTAGACATGTGATGGATGCATCACAGAATACCAAAAAATCTTCTACCCCCTCCGGGAGTGTCAAGACTAGTGCTTCACACAAACCATGACGGAGGGTCTCAAACGCCCTCTGCTGCTCGGGGCCCCACCAGAAATCCACCCCTTTCCTCGTTAGGCGAGTGAGGGGTATCCTGCTAATCCGAGACAGCTCCTAACATCTGAGGGAGACTTCGGAACCTCCCACTGCATAACCGCCTCGATTTTGGCCGGATCGACCAAAATCCCCTCCTGGTTAACGAGATGCCCAAGGAACTGGACCTCTCGTAACCAAAACTCACACTTCGAGAACTTGGCATACAGCCGTTCCCATCTCAGGACTCCCAACAGCTCTCATAGATGCTCCTCATGTTGCTCTCGGGTCTTGGAATACACCAAGATATCATCTATAAACACTATGACCGAGCGGTCAAGCATCAGTCTGCAGACCCGATTCATCAGATCCATAAATACTGCTGGCGCGTTGGTGAGCCTAAACGGCATCACCACGAACTCGTAAATGTCCATAGCGAGTTCGGAACGCGGTCTTCTCCACGTCTTCCTCTCTGACCCTGACCTGGTGATACCCAGATCTCAAATCTATCTTGGAAAACCAAGATGCGCCCTGCAACTGATCGAAGAGACCGTCTATCCTCGAGAGTGGGTAACGGTTCTTTACTATTAGCTTGTTCAACTCCCGGTAATCAATACACATCCGATGTGAACCGTCCTTCTTCCGGACAAAGAGAATCGACGCTCCCCATGGAGAACTGCTAGGCCGGATGAACTACTTGCCCAACAGTTCCTGCATTTTAGGTGGCGCTAACCGGTACGACGCCTTAGCGATAGGGGCCGCACCTGGCACCAGGTCGACCCTGAACTCGACCTGCCTCTCCGGAGGTATCCCTGGTAACTCCTCCGGAAACACATCTGCAAACTCCCTAACCACTGGTACATCGGAAACCAATTTCTGGTCCCCGACTCGCGTATCTACTACATACGCTAGGTAACTCGTACACCCATGCTGAATGTACTGCCGAGCCCTGGTAGCTGAACAAAAACCTGAGCCTACTCTGGTGCCCTCCCCATATATAATCAGTTCTCCCCCACTTGGGGTTTGAACTACCACTCGCTAGCCCTCACAATCAATCATAGCACCGAACTTACCGAGCTAATCCATGCCCACAATCACGCACACCTCCCCCATGGGAATCGGGATTAAGTCTATCGGGAAAGACACCCCGAAAATCACGAAGTCACATCCACGATAAACTGAAGAAGCAGAAACCCCATGTTCATTGGCGATAGATAATCATAACGGACACTCCAACTCGCCTACAGGCGTACTGAACTCCCTACTAAAAGACTGAGACACGAAAGACCAACTCGCCCCCGAGTCAAATAAGACCAAAGCGGGCAAAGAGCTCACCAAAACGTACCTAATCACGGGTACAACAGATAAGCATATAACAGATAAATAAAACAAGATGAGGGTAGAAACATACCAGCAACCACATCTGGTGCTGCTCTGGCCTCCTCCGCCATAAGCTGGAAAGCACGGCCCTGAGCCTTCGGAGGCTCTGTCTTGACTGGTCTCCCATCTGTGATTCTCAAGGTAGCTGGTGCTATAGCCTGCACCGGCTTGGCGGCAAGTAGTAGACAGTTGGCCTTCATATGGCCGACCTGGTTGCAGTGATAACATAGCCTCATACCCTGGATTGGGGCAGCCTGGCGAGAATCCTTCGTGTAATGCCCCTCCTTGCCACACTTGTGGCACCCACTACCAGCCCGACATACACCAGAATGTCCCTTGCCACACTTCCCACAAGTGCGGCCCTGTTGACCCCCGGTCCTAGCATCGACGGATGTCAATCTTGAGCATACTCAGATAACGGGTCATCTGAGATTGCTCGGAAGAAAACTTTGATAAGAGACTGCAAAGAGGCTGAAAGAGGCTTGTGTTCCCTTAAATAGGGTGCACAACCCCGGGGTTTAGGGTTTTAGCTGCCAACTCCTACTCGACGAGTCCCAATATGGACTCGTCGAGTAGGTCACTTAATCATGCGATCCTTCCTGCTGCTACTCGATGAGTAGATCCACCGACTCGCCGAGTAGGGCTTAACCCTAAACTCACGTTTTGACAATACCTGAGAATTTAGGGCGTTACACCGATGCCGAGCGGAGCCTGATGATTATATTGTATGATGTTTATCTTTGTGAATTTATGCATGTGTTTATATGTTGTATGTATATCGGGTGGGGCCCAATGTCAAGCGGAGCCTGATGACTGATAAATCTGTTCTGAGTGGGGCTCGATGTCGGGCGGGGCCAATTATATGTTCGATGTGTATGGTATGTTGTATTTTGGGGAACTCACTAAGCTTTGTAGTTATGGTTTTCAGGTACTCAAAGGGGAAGAGCCTGAGATGATTGCAGTACACACACCACATTGTTCTACATTTTTATATTACTATGATGTACTTGGATGTTATTGATACACTTTGATTCACCATGATTTCTATGATGTTGTTTGGCTAATGATTTTATTAATTTAAAAATTAAAATTTTTAGTTTTAATTTTTGGGACTTTACAAGTTGGTATCAAAACCTTAGTTTGAGGGATTTAGAAATACTTTCGGGTGTGTCTGAACTCAAAATGAGGGTTTGGTAGAATTTTCAAAAGAAATGTCTTATAAAAAGGGTTTTCTAATAAAAGAAAAAGGATGCGGTGCATGTAATCGACCGAGCTCAAGTAAGTTTTCCCAAAATACCCATACTTGTTTAATGATATGTTTTGATTTATGAATATGTGAATTGCATGTTAGTTAGGGCTAAGGATCTGCTCAAGATTTACATGAAAGAATGCTAGGAGGGATGCCTTTATGAATCTGTGAATCGCATGCTAGGTTATGCTTTTGTTTTGTGCTATATAGGAATTCACATTAACTTCAGCTAACTAGTAAGTGGATATACTAAGTTACATATTATCGAGACTAAATAATTTTAGAAGGTTAGACTTAACTCTATTGTGCAGCTCTTGTCCGAGTCCAACCGTTGTAGTGTGAGACCTTTCATTCGAAGAATTATCTGGTGTCTATAATATGTAATTGTATTCGTGAGCAAGTTAGATGTAACACCCGTGTTTCTAGGCTAAGCATTAGTATAGTGATGTAATAGTCAGGTCAACCGTTGTAACCTATTTTGAAGTAATAAAGATAAATTATTTGAGTAATATGTGAATTATGTGAATTTATGTGCTTATTAATTGTTTATAATGATATAAAAAATAAAAGATAAAAATAAGCGTCAAAAATAGACATATAAAGAACGCCGAAATCCGAGTTATAACGAAGAAGTTATGTCCTGTCGAAGTTTCACGACAAAACCGACACGACGCTGTGTGACGTAAATAGTGAATTTATGATAGAGGACTTTTTGGCCTTGTTAATCTAAACCAAAGTTGTAGTATACGTTAAACCAAGAGCGTGCATAAAAAGAACGCCCAAATCTAACTTCGTATGAGGAAGTTATGAATTTTCTAAGATTTGGCTTAGCAGTGCACAACCCGAAACTCAAATTTTAGATCGAGCGGTTTTTGGCCTACGCGACCTAAATGAGAATTGAAGATCTCATTAATAGGAACTCAACGGTAAAAAGACAAACGAAAACGGAGTCCGTATGTAGAAGTTATGAATTTTACGCGGACATTTAACAGTATAATATCCTCGTACTGTTAAATTTAAGATCGGTCGAGTATTAGCCGACGGAGTCAAAATAAAAGTTGTAGATCATATTTTTACCTATGCGTGGATATAAAGAACGTCAAAAACGAAGCTCGTATGTGAAAGTTACGGATTTTAGAAGTCAGAAGTGTGCTGTGCGAAAATGGGTGACGTGGCACAATCTTGGCCATTGCTTTCTCCCCAAGTCTTGCCACCAGATGGTGACATGTGACACCAAGTTCAGCCATATTTCACCCTATAAGTAGAACCTCTCCCACCCTCATTTTCTTCACACATTTCCCATTCTTTCTTCTCTCTACTCTCTCTCTAAACCTCCCAACCCCCCTAAGCCCTAGGGAACTCCCCTAGCACTAGAAGAAAGCCCCGAAGTGCTCGACGATTCTGAGAAGAAGAGATTTTCGGCTCGGGAACGCTGCTCCAAGCAAATCCCGGTTTTTGAGAAAACCTGCTGTAAGTGAGCTAAGCCTACGCTATTTTTAATATAGTTTTTAATTAATTATAGTAACGTTATTAGGACCTTATAATAACTATTTGGGCTATTATTATGAGTTATATAAGTGTCGTTATAATATCTTTTAACTACTCGCAGTACGGGGAATCTGGTTTAAAGGGCCGCATAGGGTTGTTGGATTTCAGAAGTGCTATATGCCAAAATGGTCCTGCCCTCCGGTGTTTTATGTCTGACCCCTGTCTATACATAGTGGTTGGAAAATATTGTTTAAACGCTTATGTTATAATAATAATAATAATAATAATAATAATAATAATAATAATAATAATAATAATAATAATAAGACTAATAATTAGTCACGGTAAATATTAGGTTAAACTCTAGTGGTAATAATATTAGGTTTTGTCGAAGAAAATTATTTTTAAGAAGCAAAGAGCTGTCTGAGTTTGGAATCACCACCTTTTCAGGTGAGTGCATAGTCACTTTCATCTTACACATAGATATGAAGTATTTTATATAAATTACGTGCTATGTGTGCATATTATCTTTATACTTGCTATCTATGCTGGATGAACGATTTTTATACATGTTTTAAATAATTTAAAATGTATATGTATCTTATATCTACAAAATTTTTTGGGTAAAACATGGGTAGATGTAATAGACGATGTGTGATAAAATGATGATAGGACTCGATGTTGCTGTTGTTGATTCTGTCATCTAGCGGAGTATGGATGACGACCACAGACTCTTCTAGACAGTCCAGTGGAACATTAGCAGGCTCGCAACCTGTAGGTGTTTGTGAACGATGTGTTCACCAGTGTACTCCAACTCCCTCATGGTTTCCTTAAGGACATTTATTGCTGAGGAATCCCCTTAGTAGTAGTGTCCATCCCGATGATGATCCTTAGGCTAGGTCTCTTATGATAGGTGTTTAGGGACGTAAAGTGAGGATAACGGGAACGGATAATTGGGTTATTGTTGGTTGATGAAGTTAAATAACTTATTTATTTTGGGTTGAAAACCCTATGTGCTCACTAGGCTCCCAAGCTTGACCCACTCAGTTTCATGTATTACAGTTAGTGTCGTTCGAGCATAGATGTGATGTTTTGGATGAGGGATTATAGATATAGGCATGTAGATATGAATACATGTAGTAAGGCTTATATTGTACTGTTTATGCTTTTGATCTGTATCGAACATGACATCTCGAGGTTTTTAATGAAATACATTTCTACAGAAATGCTTTGATAAATCTTTATCATATTTTATTTTGGGAACAAATCCCGCAACACTTTTATTTAAAATGTTACTCTAATTTTTAATCAAAGCATAAACAAAATCGGTATTTTTGGGCCATGGAAATGGGGATGTCACATTAGAGAATGTTAGATGGCGTTCTTTCTGTAGTTGATGGTGGAGAGTGGTGCGGGGATTGCCTTAGGAAAACCTAGGAAGATATTTATTGCTGGGAGCCTTGTCTCTTTGATGATTGTATATAAGGATAAGCAGTGACTTGGAGGATTCAAAGCGATCATTGAGGAAAGTACAGATAGATGTGGAAGGTAGTATGGGCCTGTACTACTAGAAGCAGAGGATTCGTACTTGAGTCAAGGAAAGCTGCAATGATACTAGGAAGCTTGTAGGGTATGAGACTCCTTGATATATATATATATATATATATATATATATATATATATATATATATATATATATATATATATATATATATATATAGGGTAAAGTGAATATACCTAACAACCTTATATAAGCTTACGTACCTAACTCCATAATACTACATCGGTTTGTATCATATTTACATTGTAATTGCCTAAAGTTCTTAAACTTCAACCCCATAACTTGATTACTTCCAAAATCTTTGGAATTTTACCAATATCTTTCTTTTACATCACGTCTTTCTATCGAATGCCACCTGATGACTTTCATATCCTACCGCTACAAATGAAATGATGTAGGAGAAATATAATGATGAATTTCCAATTTTTTTTTGAAGTAAATCAAGTTTAGGGATGAAGTTTAAGAACCTTGGATGATTGCAATGAAAATTTAATGCAAAATGATGTAGTTTGATGAGGTTAGGTACCTAAGCTTATATAAGGTTGTTAGGTATATTCACTTTACCCATATATATATATATATATATATATATATATATATATATATATATATATATATATATATATATATATTGTTCTGAGGGTTTGTGTGGTCATTTTTCAGTATGGTGGCCACACGAGGAGGTTCTGGTTCGGGCTTTGGAGTCGGACAGTTGGGCGAGCAGATGCGGGAGTTCATTTCGCCTGAGATTACCCACAACATACTCGAGCAGACTCTTTTGATATTTGGTACGATCAAGGAGGGTATCATGGAGGTGTTGGATGAGCACTAGGGCTCTTTCCATTCTAAGATGGTGGATTTGATTGGAGCATGTTCATTGTATTCAAGGAGTTCTGGGCATGCGGTACTTTGGAGTACTTCCGGGAGAAGGACCCGATCGTGAGTCGGTGATGGTTAGCAGATCTCGCTAATGCCTTCCACACCAATAGTTGTCCCGTGGGCGAAAATGCCAGACTTGCTTCCTGTCTTCTGAATGACAAAGCTTGAGATTGGTGGGAGAAGGTTGCGCACTCAGTGGGTGATGCGACAATTGATTCGATGTCAAAGGATGATTTTTTGACTAGATATCGAGTTGAGTTTGCACCGATGATTGAGGTGCAGCAGTTGGCCAGGGAGTTCCAAGACCTTCGCCAAACTACTGAGATGTTCCTCGAGAGGGTGCTGTTAGTTCCACAATATGTGGTAGATGAGGAGATGAAGAAGGTGAGATACCATGAGATGCCAATGAGTGATATTCAACAATTTGTGATCCGATCCAGTTGCAAGACACTGGAGGATAAGACTGCGAGGGCTAGAGAGAGAGAGAGATAGAGAGATTGATTGATTTGGCGATGGAGAGGAAGAGGATGTCAGACCAGGCTCAAGTTTTAGGGAATGTGGGAAAGAGGCCCAAGGTATTTGACTCGAGGTCGAAGGGCCAGCCGGGACGGAGCCGCTATGGCAAGTGCAGCAAGATGCACGATGGGACGTGTAGGGTGGGTGGTTCTGGCTGCTTCAAGTGCAGCTGGACAGGTCATATCAGCAGGGATTGTACTGATACTACTACCACCACCACTCGATATCTCACCTGATTTTCTTCGATTGCAATCAGAGGGGCCATAAGAAGGCGAATTTCCCGAGTCTGAAAGTAGTAGGACCAGTGGTAGTACCCGCTGCCGCATTTCTTCGGATAACTGATGGCCGCCAGGGCAAGGCGGATGTGTATGTGGTGAAGAGCAGAGCTTTCCAGCTAACAGCCGAGGAGGCTCGTGCAACACCTGATGTGGTGACGTGTATGTATCTTCTCCTTATCTATGTATTATGTTGATTTTTTGCTTATTTGTATGTTTTATTTTAGGATCGTTCCTCGTGAACTACCCTTTGCCTTGATATTGTTTGGTTCGGGGGCTACCCGATCCTTTGTATCCCTTGCACTCAACAAGTGGTTTGTTGGAGCTCTGGGGGAGCTGGATTTTCCATTAGAGGTTGAGATTATAGATGATCGTTCAATTCGGGCATCGAGGGTTCATCGGGGTTGTATTCTTGAGATGTTCATCGAGGAGTATCCGATTGATTTGGTTCTTATTCCTATGTGCGGGAACAAGGTTATTGTTGGGAAGGACTGGTTGAGCCCCAATGGGGAATTGATTGATTGTGAGCATCAGTTGATGTGTATTCGAACCCCAAGTGGGGGAGAGTTAGTGGTTCAGGGAGAGAGAGCTCAGTGTGGGCCAATTCTATGTTCAGCAGCTAGGGTCAGGCGCTATCTGCAGCAGGGTTGTTCTAGATTTGTTGCCTATGTTATGGATACCTGAGAGAAGGGTAAGGCTCTTGTGGATGATGTGCCAGTTGTTAGGAGTACCAGGATGTGTTCCCAAAAGATTTGCCTAGGGGGCCTCCGAAGAGGCAAGTAGATTTTAGTATTGAATTGGTTCCGGGTGCAGCTCCGATAGCCAAAGCACCGTATTGGTTGGCTCCTCCAGATATGTAGGAGTTGTTTACACAACTGAGGGATCTATAAGACAACATATTCATTCGACTGAACAATTCACCATGGGGAGCACCGATCCTGTTTATAAATAAGAAGGATGGATCTTATTAGATGTGTATTGACTATCGGGAGCTGAATAAGCTAACGGTGAAGAACCGTTATCCACTCTCGATGATTGATAATTTATTTGACCAGCTTCAGGGTGCATATTGGTTTTCCAAGATTGATTTGCGTTCGGGTTACCATCAAATGAGAGTCAGAGAGGAGGATGTG
This sequence comes from Lactuca sativa, assembly GCF_002870075.4. Taxonomy (NCBI): domain Eukaryota; kingdom Viridiplantae; phylum Streptophyta; class Magnoliopsida; order Asterales; family Asteraceae; genus Lactuca; species Lactuca sativa. The sequence continues at coordinate 138,593,513 of NC_056627.2, forward strand.
CAGAAGATGGCCGTTCAGACTCGTTATGGTCATTACGAGTTTGTGGTGATGCCCTTCGGGCTCACAAATTCTCTATCCGCGTTCATGGACCTCATGAATCGCGTATGCAGGACGATGTTAGATTGGTCTATGATTGTATTCATTGGTGACATCCTAGTCTACTCCAAGACCCAGAAGCTACATGAGGAGCACTTGAAGGTGGTATTGGAGATTCCAAGAAGGGAGAGACTTTATGTGAAGTTATCCAAGTGTGAGTTCTGGTTGCGCGAGGTGTAGTTTCTGGGGCACCTTGTCAACCAGGGTGGTATTCTGGTCAATCCGTCCAAGGTCGAGGCTGTGATGGGATGGGAGGTTCTGAAGTCTCCATCTGAGATTTGTAGTTTCCTTGGATTGGTAGGTTACTATCATAGGTTTATTTAGGATTTCTCCAAGATAGCGGTTCCTTTCTCGGTTGACGAAGAAGACAGTCACTTTTCGCTGGGGGCTTGAGCAACAGGCAGATTTTGAGACCCTGAGGCAGAGATTGTGTGAGGTGCCAATTTTGACCCTTCCAGAGGGCGTCATGGATATTGTGGTTTATTGTGATGCGTCAAACACATGTTTGTGTGCGGTTCTGATATAGATGGGTCGTGTGATCGCTTACTCTTCGAGGCAGCTAAAGTATCATGAAGGGAATTATCCGACACATGATCTAGAGCTGGGGGTTGTGGTCTTCGCAGTTAAGATTTGGTGACATTACCTCTATGTGGTCCGCTATACTATTTACACGGATCATAAGAGCCTGAGTTATTTGATGGATCAGCCGAATCTGAACATGAGGCAGTGTCGGTGGTTGGATGTGGTGAAGGATTATAATTGTGAGATCCTTTATCACTCATGGAAGGCCAATGTGGTGGCCGATTCTCTGAGCCGCAAGGCGGTCGCGACTCTGATCAGGGCTATTTGTTTGAGGATGAATGTGATTACTCCACTCTTGGAGCAGATTCGAGAGGCTTAGGTTGAGGCTATGATGGAAGAGAACCGAAAAAGTAAGTGCATTGTGGGTTAGGTGGCTTCCTTTGATTATGATAGCTGAGGGTTATTAACTCTCCATCGAAGAGTGTGGGTTCCATATTGGGGTGGGTGCATCAGGTTTTGATGGAGGAGGCACACAAATCGAGATTCTCTATTCATCCCTAGGTGACAAAAATGTAAAGATATATTCGTCCTGATTATCGGTGGCCCTGCATGAAGCGAGATGTAACTTGGTACGTGGATAGATGCTTGACTTGTAGCAAAGTCTAGAGCGAGCATCAACGGCCTCACCACAAGATTACTATGGATTTCATTTCGAAGTTGCCTTGGCCGCGCGTAGAGTGGATTCGATTTGGGTCATGGTGGATCGATTGACCAAGAGCGTGCATTTTATTTCGATTTAGGAGAGTATCTCTATGGAGAATTTGGCCGAGATATACATCAGAGAGGTCGTGGCACGTCATGGGGTCCCATTTTCTGTGGTTTCAGACAGGGACGTCCGGTTTACTTCCAGATTTTGGAAAAATTTCCACGATGAGTTGGGTAGTCATCTGCATTTTAGCATGGCCTTCCACCCGCTGACTGATGGACAGATTGGACGGACTATTCAATCCTTGAAGGATATGCTTCGAGCGTGTGTATTGGATTTCGGTGGGAGTTGGGATACATATCTTCCGTTGGCAGAATTTCCAGTATAACATCAGTTATCCTGCTAGCATTAATCTGCCTCCTTTTAAGATGCTCTATGGGAAGAAATGCAGTACCTCGATATGTTGGGGTGAGGTCGGTAAATGAGTTATAGGGAGTAACCAAGTGGTACTTAAGATTACCGAGTTGATCCAACAGGTTTGGAGTAGACTTTAGACAACTTAGAGCCGGTAGAAGAGCTATGTCGACAAGCGCTGATCAGATCTAGAGTTCCAGGTTGGGGATATGGTTCTCCTGAAGGTGTCACCTTGGAAAGGTGTTATCCGATCAGGAAGAGGGGCAAGTTGGGCCCCAGTTACATCGGTCCTTTTAGGGTTTTCGCCGAGGTGGGCCGGGTTGCTTATCGCTTGGATTTGCTTGAGTAGCTTAGTTTGATCCATAGCATGTTCCACGTCTCTTAGTTGCGGAAATGTTTAGTGGATGATTCCACGGTGGTTGCATTAGAGGATATTCAGGTGGATTATTGCCTAAATTATATCGAGAGATTAGTGGCAATTATTGACCGAAAGACGAAAACCTTGAGGAACAAGGTTGTTGAGCTGGTGAAAGTTCAGTGGCAACATCGCAAGGGCATAGAATGGACGTAGGAGCCGGAGGACGATACGAGGGAGCATTACCCGAAGTTATTTGGGGGCAGTAGACTTCAAGGATGAAGTCCGATTCAAGTGGAGGAGAATTTTAACACTCAAGAAATTGGAATGTTTCCGTTAGCCCCTTAATGCAAAATTCATTCCATTATAGTCCCTAGCTAGTATGTGAGACATACTCTATGAGTACGTTTAGCATACTATCCCGCTTCCGGATCGAGCATGCACCCACGTACGTTGGGCGTACATGGGAGTATGCACGGTGCACGCAAGGCAGGGACAAACCCTAATTTTTAGGGTTTGTGCCCTATTTAAACAACTTAGACCACTCTTAGACATTCTATTAATCAGCCTCCATCACTCTTTACCCTAAAAACGAAACCCTAAGTGCTTTTGTTGAGTTTTGAGCTTGAAAGTGTGTTTGTTGGTGTTTTGTGGCGAAGAAGAAGAAGAGGAACACTTGGAGATTGCTTGGGAGTAGCTTGTGGTTGTGGATCCAGAGTTATCTTCACCTTAGCAAGCCTTTTGAGTTAAAAAGCTTTCATCTTGATGATCCTTTATGCTAGATCCATTTTATGGTGTTATTTATGCATTTTTTTGGGTCTTTTAAGTCATATATAAAGCTATGGTCTACTCCAAAACCATGGATATTAGATCTTTGCTCATTTAAGGTCCCTTGTCATTAAAAATGCAAACTTTATGTAAGATATTGGTCCATTCAAGTGATAAGAGTTTTATTAAGCTTCTTTTGAGTGTTGGGCCCCATTAAGTCATGCATGGGTGTAAAGCTGTCAACTTTACACATTAGGTCGCCATTTAGAATCAGATATGAGAGTTTTGCGTGTTGGCTTAACTAATTAAGTGCTTAATGGGTTGGGTTGGGTTGGTAATCTGGTGAGTACGCTGGGCGTACCCAGCGGGTACACTGTGTGTACCGGCTCCGAAAGGAGTACACTAAGCGTATGAGCCGAGTACGCCCTACGTACTCAACATATTGACTTTTAGTTTGACTTCATTGGTTTGGGCCATATTTTGTGCTTTTAGGATTTGGGCATTGTTGGGTCATTAGTCTTCTGACTTTGGGCCATGGATAGACAATGGACTTTCTTGGGATTGGGTTCATGATGATTTTTGAGCTCTATTTGGAAGTTGGGCCTTATTAGGCTTTGTAATGCCATTTAGGAAATTGGGCCTTTTGAGCAAGTTGGTTGAGCCTGATTTTGGGCAAAATATGAAAAAAAGGGTAAAATGGTATTTTATCCTGGATATTGGACAAGTAACTTCAATTCTTGATTATGGGCCGATATCCAATTATCAATTCGATATTTATTTAATGATGTTAGCGCGGGGATCTTTCAGACCAACAAATTGAGATTTTATCTGAGTGATTTTGCAGCTCGACGTGAGTTTCCTCACTGTGTTTAGGAGGTTAAAGGCACCCATGCCGACCCATGGTTTGTTATGTTTAGGATGATAGTTGTTTGCGTGACTCTTGCATATGTTATGTGTTTATATGTTTATCGGACGAGACTCGATGCCTATGGGGCTTGATGATTATATTGTATGCTATTTATCTTGGTGATTTTATGCAAGTGTTTATATGTTGTATGTATATCGTGTGGGGCCCGATGCCATGCGGGGCCTGATGACTGACAGATCTGTTCTGAGTGGGGCTCAATGCCAAGCAGAGCCTGATGCCGGGCGACGCCCATTATATGTTCGATATGTATGGTATGTGGTATTTTGGGGAACTTACTAAGTTTTGTGCTTACGGTTTTTAGTTTATGTTTGAGGTACTTCTGGTTCAAAGGGGAATAGTCTAGGATGATTGCAGTGCACATACCACATCGTTCCACATTTTTATATTACTCTGATGTACTTGGATATTATTGATACACTTTGATTCACCATGGTTTCTATGATGTTGTTTGCGTAATGGTTTTATTAATTTTAAAAATCGAAAATTTTAGTCTTAATTTTTAGGACGTTACACTTATCCTTGATGAATGATACATTTATTTCCATAAATCACTCCCCCTTATGTTTTGGTTCCTATGATAGCCCCTCAAATAAAAACCTTTCTAATGTTCTCCTTCTTTTTTGACATCATTAATAACCACCAAATCAAGCGATGGAGGTATAGACCACAAATAATCAGACTAACTAGATGCTCCCTATAAGTCGATATATAAACATAAATTGTTTGATATTTGATTTTTGGTTTGCAGATCACTAGTTAAATCACCAATAATATGACAAATTAGCAGGGGCGGATCTTATATGGGGTTGGGGGGGGGGTTGTGTCCCCCCCTGATTTTTTTGACAGAAATAGTCCCTATACTTTAGTTTTATACATATTAGACCCACAAATATAAAATTTTGACTATGCCCCCTGTTCACCAATTTTTATACAAATTATATTTTCGGCCCCCCTAAATGAAATATTGAAGCTCCACCACTGCAAATTAGATGATCCCTTAAAGTTCAAATAATAAAATCTGGATAAATTAGGTGATCCCCTAAAGTTCTAATTATAAAAATGTAACGACCCGTTCCCGGTATGTTAATTTATTGGTATTTGTTGTGAGTTTTGCAAGAGGAACTCGGCGAGTTCATAGCCTGACTCGCCGAGTAGGGTCGCGGCTGCGAGCACGCGTGAGCCGGGGACTCGGCGAGTCCATATTCTGGACTCGGCGAGTCCATCCGTCTGGGTGAAACCCTAAATCCCCGGGTTGCCCACTATTTAAACCACGTTATAGCCCCATTCTTGCCTCCCTCACCCTGAGAACTCAGTGAGAAAACCCTAATCCTCCCTTGAGAGCTTATAAGTGATTTGGTGCCATTTTGTGAAGGTGTGAAGAAGGAGAAGAAGAAAGAAGTAAGGAAACGAGTTGTATTGCAAAGATCCAAGGGCAAATCTGAGTTTATTGAGGTATTTTCGGAGTTCCCTTCTTGTTATATGCTTTAAACTTCCATTAGAACTCTTCTAAGAGCTATTTGATGTTTGTTCCAAGCCTTATGTTTGTATGAATGTCTTAATAAGCCGAAATACCTTTGGATCTGAATGTTGGGGTGTTGTAGAGCCCATATCTACTGTCTTTTTGGAGTTACTTTGCATATTAACCATAGATCTACCCATTTTATGCATCTTTTAGCCTTATTTCCCTTATTCATGAGGTTGTGCACGTAAAGTTGGAAACTTTACGTGGTAAATCAGCTTATTGGACTCAGATCTATCAATTGTATGTGTTGGATTCAAACAAAATCGAGTAAAAATCAGTTGCATGGCGGCAACTCGGCGAGTCGGGAAGAACGACTCGGCGAGTTGGGTCGCGAGTTCCCGAGTCCTTCATTTTGACCATCGTCGAGTGAATCCAGTGAGTTAGAGAGTGGACTCAGCGAGTTGAGGGTAGACTCAGTGATGGAGGGACTCGGCGAGTTGTTCATACAACTCGGCGAGTCCAAGGCAATCTTCTTAGGATCAAGAACAACTCGTCGAGTTGTTCATATGACTCGGCGAGTCGGATGAAGATTGTCTGAGTTTGTGGATCGAATGAGTGCTCGTCGAGTCGATGCCATGCTCGACGAGTAGCAGCGGGTAGGGTCGAGGAGTGAGAATATGGACTCGGCGAGTTGGCGGCCCAACTCGGCGAGTCAGGTCAACTGTGGGTTGACTTTGTCCGAGAGTTGACTTGGTCCGAGGGTTGACTTTGACCAAGGGTAAAAGAGTCATTTTTTTACCCAATGCAGTGTTTAGTATTTGATTGAGTGTGTTTATGGACTTGTAGCCGGGGAGATACCGGAGCAGCAGCAGTTAGCCCTCAGAGCTATTCACTCAGCTGCCAGTTCACGAGGTGAGTTTCCTTTCAGTAGGACGGGTCTAAGGCCACAATGCCGGCCCGTTTAGCTAGCAGTAAGTATCTGGATGTTATCCGATGCAGTAGTTAGCACGTTTGATGCCTTCGTGGCTCAGACAAGATTATGTGTGTTCATGTTAGTGATATGTTATGCTATGATCAGTCAGCTTCGGGCTCCGGTCCGATGTCAGCTTCGGACTTCGGTTCGATGTAGGGGACAAGGTCCCAGTTAGCTTCGGACTTCGGTCCGATGTCAGCTTCGGACTTCGGTTCGATGTAGGGGACAAGGTCCCAGTTAGCTTCGGACTTCGGTCCGATGTCAGCTTTGGACTTCGGTTCGATGTAGGGGACAAGGTCCCAGTTAGCTTCGGACTTCGGTCCGATGTCAGCTTCGGACTTTGGTCCGATGTAGGGGATAAGGTCCCAGTCAGTCAGCTTCGGACTTCGGTCCGATGGAGGGGGCAAGGCCCCGTATGTGCTTGATATATTATAGTATGGTATGTGGTAATTTGGGGGAGCTCACTAAGCTTCGTGCTTACAGTTTCAGTTTTGGTTTCAGGTACTTCCGCAAGCAAAGGGAAGAGCTCGGGATGATGGCATCGCACACACCACCGCCTCAGCTTTAGCCTGGGATTGATTTAGTTGTTTGGATTTGATGTAGTATGATACAGTTTTCCGCACAGTATTTTATTATGTTTTGGAATACATCACGCATGGTTTTATTATATGATGCTCTGATCACAGTTTTTATTATATTAAAAACAAAAAAATTTCTGGGTCGTATTTTTGGGTCGTTTCAAGTTGGTATCAGAGCCCTGGTTTGAGGGATTTGGATACACTTCCGGGTGTATCTAAACTCAAACTAAGGGAAATGAAAGATTTTATTAAATAAAAACGTTTTATAAAAAGAATTTTTAAAATACTTAGAAAGGGAGAATTTTTTTTAACAAGATAGAGGTGTGTGCATGCGGTCAGCCGAGCTCAAGTAAGTACTCCCAAATTATCCATACAAGTTATTGTTCAGTTTCAGTTTCAGTTGAATAGCATGCTAGTATAGGACTAAGGATCTAGGAGGATGCCTTATGTGCCTGCTTTATGTGTTACAGCTTTATGAGTATTGCATGCTAGTATTGAGTAGACAGTAGTAGGATAGCCTGTTTAGGTTATGCCTGATAGTATGAGCTTAGCACTGTATGCTAGATCAGTTTCTCATTTTGAGAATAGTTTTGCCTGAGTATGTTTCCTTTATCCAAATGCTGCCTGCTTCGTGCTTTGTGGGAATTCTGAGTGATGGAAGTTAGCCATTAGGTGAACACGTTACACCACATGTGATCAGGGTTGAATAATCCCAGAGTGCTGGAACTGACCCTATTGCGCAGCTCTTGTTTGAGTCCAACCGTTATAGGGACGGGTCTTTTACTTGAAGGATTATCTGATCTTCGTCACATGTGATGGTGTTCAGGTGATGGTTAATTAGCATTATAAGGAGACCTGCAGCAGCTGAGGACTAGTTGAGTTAAGTCTGAGGTTTCCCTGGGGCAAGCCTAGGACAAGAGTAGCAGAGATCAGTAGTAGTAGAAGTGACTTGGTGGAGTCAGGGCAGTTCTTGAAGAAAGTACGGATAGATGTGGAAGGTAGTATGGGCCCGTACTACTGGAAGCAGAGGATCCGTACTCGAATCAAGAAAGACTGAGACAAGACCAGGAAGCTAGTTGTAGTAGCAATGATCCCTCAAGATATTACTGTTTTCTGATGTAGTTGTGATGTGTTTCAGAATGGTGGTTTTGCGTTCGAGACCAGCAGCTGGCAGCGGAGGTGCCGGGGAGGGATCAGGTTCAGGCTCGGGGGATGAGCGCATGGATGAGCAGACCTGAGAGTTTCTTTCTTCGGAGATTACGCGCATCATTATAGAGCAGACTCCTGTGATCTTCGGTTCGATCAAGGAGGGGATTCTAGAGCTGATGGATGAGAGACTAGGCACCTTCCGTGCCGAGGTGGCGGCCATGATGGGGTCGCGCACCCTTACCTTCAGGGAGTTCAGGGCATGTGGAGCTCCGGACTATCATGGGGCGCGGGACCCCATAGCGAGCACCAGATGGTTGGCAGATGTGGCCAACGCTTTCCGTACTAGCAGATGTCCCGAGGGGGACAAGGTCAGATTGGCGTCCTGTCTTCTGAAGGACAGGGCACGAGATTGGTGGGAGGAGGTCGGGCAGACTATTGGGGATGATGCAGCATTGGACGCCATGACCTGGGCTGATTTCTCTACCAGGTTCAGGGCGGAGTTTGCACCGGTCATAGAGGTGCAACAGTTGGCTAGGGAGTTTCAGGACCTCACCCAGACTACAGAGACAGTGGCGGAGATCACCGCCAAGTTCAGGGAGAGGGCTCTTCTCGTTCCTCAGTATGTAGCTGATGAGGAAATGAAGAAGGCCCGTTATCATGAGATGTTGCGGAGCGATATCCGCCAGTTTGTGAGCCGGTCCAGCTGTAAAACGCTGGAAGATATGATTGCTAGAGCTCGGGAGAGGGAGATTGATCTCGAGATGGAGAAGAAGAGGAAACCGGAGGCGGTTTCGGGTTTGGGCGGTTCGGGCAAAAAGCCCAGGGTTTCAGATCATAGGTCCAGGGGACAGCCGAGCCACGGTCGATGTGGCAGGTGTGGGAAGATGCACGAAGGAGCGTGCAAGGCAGGGAGTTCCGGCTGCTTCAAGTGCGGTCGGGTTGGACATTTGAGTAGGGATTGTACGGCTCCTGCTACTGCCGTTGCAGCGTCAGATCTGATTTGCTTTCAGTGCAATCAGAGGGGACATAAAAAGTCCCAGTGTCCGAGTTTAGCTGCAGCAGGGAAGGTGGCTGCACCTGCCCCTGCTACCTTGAGGATTACAGATGGCCGGCAGGGCCGAGCTGATGCGCCAGTGGCGAAGAGTAGGGCGTTTCAGATGACAGCAGAGGAGGCGCGAGCGACTCCTGATGTGGTGACGGGTATGTATCTTCCCTTTTATCTCTTCATTATTATTGATTAAATGTTGCTTATGGTTGTATGTTTTATTCAGGGTCGTTCCCTGTGAACGGCATTTCTGCTTTGGTATTATTCGATTCGGGGGCTACCCGATCATTCGTATCTCTTGCGCTTAGCAAGAGGTTCAGTAGAGCTCCAGGGGAGCTGGATTGTCCATTAGAGGTTGAGATAGCGGATGATAGGACCGTGAGGGTCGGCAGAGTGCACAGAGGGTGTTCTCTTCAGTTATTTGATGAGCAGTTTTCAGTGGATCTGGTACCTATTCCCCTGCGAGGGAATAAGGTTATTGTGGGTATGGATTGGCTAAGCCCCAATGGGGCGGTGATTGATTGCGAGCTTCAGTTAGTGAGGGTTCGCACTCCCAGTGGGGGAGAGTTGGTGATTCAGGGCGAGAGGCCACAGCGAGGACCGACCTTTTGTTCCGCCGCAAGGGCGAGGCGCTATGTTCAGCAGGGTTGCGCCGGTTTTGTAGCCTACGTTTTGGATGCCCGGGAGAAGGGCAAGTCGACAGTGGATGATGTTCCTATTGTTCGAGACTACCCGGATGTGTTTCCTGAGGATTTGCCGGGGATACCTCCTGAGAGACAGGTCGAGTTCCGGATCGACCTCGTCCCTGGTGCGGCTCCGATAGCCAAGGCACCGTATCGACTAGCTCCCCCTGAGATGCAGGAGTTGTCTACACAGCTGCAGGAGCTGTTAGACAAGGGTTTCATTCGGCCGAGCAGTTCGCCTTGGGGAGCGCCAATCCTGTTTGTGAGAAAGAAGGATGGGTCGCATCGTATGTGTATTGATTATCGGGAGCTGAATAAGGTAACGGTGAAGAACCGTTACCCACTCCCGAGGATAGATGATTTGTTTGATCAGCTTCAGGGAGCGTCTTGGTTCTCCAAGATCGATCTACGCTCCGGATATCATCAGATGCGGGTTAGAAATGAAGATGTGCAGAAGACTGCTTTCAGGACCAGGTATGGTCATTACGAGTTTGTGGTGATGCCATTTGGGCTCACCAATGCCCCAGCCGCGTTCATGGATCTCATGAACCGCGTGTGTAGGCCGATGCTGGATCGGTCAGTGATAGTGTTCATAGATGACATCTTGGTGTATTCCAAGACGCAGGAGCAGCACGAGGAGCACCTGCGGGAGGTGCTAGAGGTTTTGAGGAGGGAGAGACTTTTCGCAAAGTTCTCCAAATGTGAGTTCTGGTTGCGCGAGGTGCAGTTCCTTGGTCACCTCGTCAACCAGAAGGGTATTCTGGTAGATCCGGCCAAGATAGAGGCCGTGATGCAGTGGGAGGTCCCGAAGTCTCCATCTGAGATTCGGAGCTTCCTAGGGTTGGCAGGGTATTATCGGAGATTTATTCAGGATTTCTCCAAGATAGCAGTGCCGCTCACCCGACTGACCAAGAAATCAGTGGTATTTCGTTGGGGTCCAGAGCAGCAGACAGCATTCGAGACCCTCAGGCAGAGATTGTGCGAGGCTCCGATCCTTACCTTGCCAGAGGGAGTAGAGGACTTTGTAGTCTATTGTGATGCCTCGATCACAGGTTTGGGAGCAGTTCTGATGCAGCGAGGCCATGTGATAGCTTATGCCTCGAGACAGTTGAAGCCTCACGAGGCTAATTATCCTACCCATGATTTGGAGCTGGGGGCAGTTGTGTTTGCCCTCAAGATTTGGAGGCATTACCTCTATGGGGTCCGTTGTACTATATACACGGATCATAAGAGTTTGAGGTATCTTATGGATCAGCCGAGTCTGAATATGAGGCAGAGGAGGTGGTTGGACGTGCTGAAGGACTATGACTGTGAGATCCTTTATCATCCAGGGAAGGCCAACGTGGTGGCCGACGCCCTAAGCCGTAAGGTGTCGGCGGCCCCGATCAGGGATCTGTGTATGAGGATGACAGTGATCACTCCACTTTTGGAGCGGATCAAGGAGGCTCAGATGGAGGGCCTCAAGGAGGAGAGGCAGAAGTGTGAGAGGATAGTGGGCCGAGTAGCTTCATTTGACTACGACAGTCGGGGTTTGTTGACGCTTCATGGTAGGGTATGGGTACCGTACTGGGGTGGGGTACGGCAGGTATTGATGGACGAGGCTCATAAGTCTCGATTTTCTATCCACCCAGGAGCGACAAAGATGTACCGAGATCTTCGACCCGATTATTGGTGGCCCTGCATGAAGCGGGACGTCGCCTGGTACGTCGAGAGATGCCTGACCTGCCGGAAGGTCAAGGCGGAGCACCAGAGACCTCACGGCAGGATGCAGCCGTTAGACATTCCCGTGTGGAAATGGGAGGACATTACCATGGATTTTGTCACCAAGCTTCCCCGGACCGCACGTGGAGTGGACTCGATACGGGTAGTAGTGGATCGGTTGACGAAGAGTGCCCATTTTATTCCGATCCAGGAGAGTATATCGGCGGAGAAGTTAGCCGATATCTATGTGCGTGAGATCGTGGCACGTCATGGAGTGCCGGTATCAGTGGTGTCTGACCGAGATGTCCGTTTCACATCCAGATTTTGGAAGCGGTTCCACGACGAGATGGGTACTCGTCTCCATTTCAGCACCGCTTTCCACCCTCAGACAGACGGGCAGAGCGAGAGGACGATTCAGACTCTAGAGGATATGCTCAGGGCATGTGTTCTAGATTTCGGTGGCAGTTGGGATACGTACCTTCCGTTAGCGGAATTCTCGTATAACAACAGTTACCATGCGAGCATTGACCGACCTCCCTTTGAGATGCTGTATGGGAGGAAGTGTAGGACCCCGATTTGTTGGGGCGAGGTCGGTCAGCGAGTCATTGGGAGCACAGAGGTGGTGCTCAAGACGACTGAGTTGATCCAGCAGGTCCGTAGTAGACTGCAAACTGCTCAGAGTCGGCAGAAGAGCTACGCCGATAGGAGGCGTTCGTACTTGGAGTTCCAGGTGGGAGATATGGTCCTTCTGAAGGTCTCACCTTGGAAGGGTGTCATCAGGTTCCGGAAGAGGGGCAAGTTGGGCCCCAGATTTATTGGTCCTTTCAGGGTTTTGGCCCGGGTGGGTCGGGTTGCTTATCGGTTAGATCTTCCTGAAGAGCTTAGTCAGATCCACAACACTTTCCATGTGTCTCAATTGAGGAAGTGTTTGGTGGATGAATCAGCAGTCGTTCCCCTAGAGGATATTCAGGTTGATAGTAGCCTGAATTATATTGAGAGACCGGTCGCGATTCTGGACCGGAAGACCAAGACCTTGAGGAACAAGGAAATTCAGTTAGTAAAGGTGCAGTGGCAGCACCGGAAGGGGTCTGAGTGGACGTGGGAGGCTGAGGAGGAGATGAGAGAGCACTACCCAGAGTTATTTGCAGATCCAGCCGTAGCAGACTTCGAGGACGAAGTCTGAGTCAAGTGGGGGAGAATTGTAACGACCCATTCCCGGTATGTTAATTTATTGGTATTTGTTGTGAGTTTTGCAAGAGGAACTCGGCGAGTTCATAGCCTGACTCGCCGAGTAGGGTCGCGGCTGCGAGCACGCGTTAGCCGGGGACTCGGCGAGTCCATATTCTGGACTCGGCGAGTCCATCCGTCTGGGTGAAACCCTAAATCCCCGGGTTGCCCACTATTTAAACCACGTTATAGCCCCATTCTTGCCTCCCTCACCCTGAGAACTCAGTGAGAAAACCCTAATCCTCCCTTGAGAGCTTATAAGTGATTTGGTGCCATTTTGTGAAGGTGTGAAGAAGGAGAAGAAGAAAGAAGTAAGGAAACGAGTTGTATTGCAAAGATCCAAGGGCAAATCTGAGTTTATTGAGGTATTTTCGGAGTTCCCTTCTTGTTATATGCTTTAAACTTCCATTAGAACTCTTCTAAGAGCTATTTGATGTTTATTCCAAGCCTTATGTTTGTATGAATGTCTTAATAAGCCGAAATACCTTTGGATCTGAATGTTGGGGTGTTGTAGAGCCCATATCTACTGTCTTTTTGGAGTTACTTTGCATATTAACCATAGATCTACCCATTTTATGCATCTTTTAGCCTTATTTCCCTTATTCATGAGGTTGTGCACGTAAAGTTGGAAACTTTACGTGGTAAATCAGCTTATTGGACTCAGATCTATCAATTGTATGTGTTGGATTCAAACAAAATCGAGTAAAAATCAGTTGCATGGCGGCAACTCGGCGAGTCGGGAAGAACGACTCGGCGAGTTGGGTCGCGAGTTCCCGAGTCCTTCATTTTGACCATCGTCGAGTGAATCCAGTGAGTTAGAGAGTGGACTCAGCGAGTTGAGGGTAGACTCAGTGATGGAGGGACTCGGCGAGTTGTTCATACAACTCGGCGAGTCCAAGGCAATCTTCTTAGGATCAAGAACAACTCGTCGAGTTGTTCATATGACTCGGCGAGTCGGATGAAGATTGTCTGAGTTTGTGGATCGAATGAGTGCTCGTCGAGTCGATGCCATGCTCGACGAGTAGCAGCGGGTAGGGTCGAGGAGTGAGAATATGGACTCGGCGAGTTGGCGGCCCAACTCGGCGAGTCAGGTCAACTATGGGTTGACTTTGTCCGAGAGTTGACTTGGTCCGAGGGTTGACTTTGACCAAGGGTAAAAGAGTCATTTTTTTTACCCAATGCAGTGTTTAGTATTTGATTGAGTGTGTTTATGGACTTGTAGCCGGGGAGATACCGGAGCAGCAGCAGTTAGCCCTCAGAGCTATTCACTCAGCTGCCAGTTCACGAGGTGAGTTTCCTTTCAGTAGGACGGGTCTAAGGCCACAATGCCGGCCCGTTTAGCTAGCAGTAAGTATCTGGATGTTATCCGATGCAGTAGTTAGCACGTTTGATGCCTTCGTGGCTCAGACAAGATTATGTGTGTTCATGTTAGTGATATGTTATGCTATGATCAGTCAGCTTCGGGCTCCGGTCCGATGTCAGCTTCGGACTTCGGTTCGATGTAGGGGACAAGGTCCCAGTTAGCTTCGGACTTCGGTCCGATGTCAGCTTCGGACTTCGGTTCGATGTAGGGGACAAGGTCCCAGTTAGCTTCGGACTTCGGTCCGATGTCAGCTTCGGACTTCGGTTCGATGTAGGGGACAAGGTCCCAGTTAGCTTCGGACTTCGGTCCAATGTCAGCTTCGGACTTTGGTCCGATGTAGGGGATAAGGTCCCAGTCAGTCAGCTTCGGACTTCGGTCCGATGGAGGGGGCAAGGCCCCGTATGTGCTTGATATATTATAGTATGGTATGTGGTAATTTGGGGGAGCTCACTAAGCTTCGTGCTTACAGTTTCAGTTTTGGTTTCAGGTACTTCCGCAAGCAAAGGGAAGAGCTCGGGATGATGGCATCGCACACACCACCGCCTCAGCTTTAGCCTGGGATTGATTTAGTTGTTTGGATTTGATGTAGTATGATACAGTTTTCCGCACAGTATTTTATTATGTTTTGGAATACATCACGCATGGTTTTATTATATGATGCTCTGATCACAGTTTTTATTATATTAAAAACAAAAAAATTTTTGGGTCGTATTTTTGGGTCGTTTCAAGTTAAAAGTGGGTTAGATCTGATCCCACATCGGCTGGGAAGGAGAACTAAGTATTCCTTATAAGGGGTGTGGATACCTTCCCTAACACAACGCGTTTTAAAGCCGTGAGGGCAGCAGATCCCATAAGAACTCTGCAGTTAAGCGTGCTCGGGCGGGAGTAGTACCAGGATGGGTGACCCCCTGGGAAGTCCTCGTGCCGAGTGGCCCAAAGCGGACAATATTGTGATACGTGCCAGAGGGGGATGTTACAAATGGTATCAGAGCCAGGGCACGGGTCGATGTGTTCGACGGGGACGTCGAACCCTATAATAGGGGGTGAAAGTGGGTTAGATCTGATCCCACATCGGCTGGGAAGGAGAACTAAGTATTCCTTATAAGGGGTGTGGATACCTTCCCTAACACAACGCGTTTTAAAGCCGTGAGGGCAGCAGATCCCATAAGAACTCTGCAGTTAAGCGTGCTCGGGCGGGAGTAGTACCAGGATGGGTGACCCCCTGGGAAGTCCTCGTGCCGAGTGGCCCAAAGCGGACAATATTGTGATACGTGCCAGAGGGGGATGTTACAAAAAAGCTTGGTAAGATGCTTCGTAATAGTTGTTAGGAATTCCTTCAATGTTGGAATCATGAGTAGACCAGTCACTTTCCATGGCCTCAAGGAAATCATTTTGGAAAGAATCAGCCTAACTGGAATTGATAGATTCAAATAAAGTTGTTGGGTAGTGTGGGTGATAAAGTCTTCTACAAATCTTTAATTATGATTAGTGTTGCGGAAATGTTGGGAATTTCATTAGACATGTTCTCAACTGCTTATGTGGTATAGATAAGTTCTTCTAAGAGCATAGCTTGTTGATCTTGTTATTGATTTATTATGCTTAGAACATAATAATTTTAGGCATAAAATTGAAAGCAAAACAAAGCATCATAAGCGAACAAGAACTATGTTTATTACACTTTATAGAACTAAATAATACTACAGAAAATAGACAAATTACCTCTATTATTAATAAAAACTAAATCCAAAGACTCAAAGTAGATCCTCTTTATCAAGTCCCACATCTTGACTTCAAACAAGCAAGTCTTTTGAACATGAAGGACCTGGAACTCAAAAATAAAGTAGCAACTGTAAGCCTAAGGCTTAATGAGCAATCACAACACTTACCCATTATATATATCATATGCAACACACATAATAGCACATATACTTCAAGTAATAAATTGCATATTACTTACATTCTACCACATACCATATGAATTTCCCAAAACATATTTTTGGTACAAATTCTACACCAACAGGTTGATTCTCCCGAAGGTTCTATCTCAGACACTACTAAACTGGGACTGATTACTTACCATGAGGGGACTATCATGACCATCCAAACCTTGAAATCTTCCCCCCGAAGGGTCTATCATGGTCCTAAACCCAACTAGATTCCCCGAAGGGTAGTCTCTATTTGACATACACATAACACGCAATCCATATAATATAGTAAGTTTATAAGAACTTACATGAATAATTAATAAAATGCATCCATACAATGATCTAGGTGGAACTGAAACTTCTTCAAGCCACTACACAAATATGTACATATAACCATAATTAACAATTAAGGTACATCATTTAACTTTCCTTCTTATCAGAGTCTTGGTTAAAAGACCGTTTTATGTTTTGAGCTCACACTTTTTATTCAACTTTTCATACACATATGAGAGTATGATCTAAACATAATCTTATATTTACACATACTAAACACACACATACACACACACACACTATTAAGGAAGAATGATTGAGAGGGAGGAGAGAGGTTGCAAAATCAGACGAAATTCTTCCAAATAACATATCAACAAAATTCATATTATAATAGCCCTATTTATAGTGCAGTTCGGAAACCCTAGATAAGCCTAAATCCAAGATTATATTAAACCGGGTAATTATCCACTTTCCTGCTCATCCACCTGGGATTATTCTATAAAACCATAGGCATCAATAAATCGTCATATCCTATATGAAGGGTTCTAGATTGCCTCTTACTCAACCATTGGACAAGCACAATTTAGTCCCTGCACTATTAATTAATTCTTTTCATCCCGAAATTAATTCCAATTAATTCTTGGTTAAGTATTAATCAAATATTACTATTTCTAATTAATATATTATCCTCATAATAAAAAATTATTTATTTCAATTTATTATCAAATAATAATTTAACCTTATTCTACAAAATCATCTGTCCAGTTACTAGTTTTAAGGGCAACCTAAAAGGATTGTGCTGCTATAAATTTAAGTATATACTAATTATTGTTTAGTCTTCCACTTGGATAAGTCTAATAACTATAGTTGCCAATATATTCTTCTAAACCGATTCTTCTAAACTAGACTCCCATTGTTGCCATTGTCAATGTCCATGGAAAATTTGGATTTGTATCCTTCAAACACTTTTGTTTCACTTGTGCTCTTAAACAATTATGCTTCAGCGACAATCAACATATGTGTTAGATCAATTATGGTGTCATCATCGTCGCTCATATAATAAGCTTTAGCGAAGTGACTATATGAATCAGGAAGCGAAAGTAGAACCAAGTCAATGTCCATCTCCCTTGGTAAAACGACACCCAACATATCCAATCTGTCAATGTAAGATTTCGTTTCTAGAGCATGCTCACACACAAACTTTCCATCTTGATGTTTACATACTAACATGGCTTGAGTAGTTTTGTAGTTTTCAAGATGAAGAAAGCATGACTTAGGGAGAGACACTTGAGGAGGAGGAGGAAGAGTTGCATAAGCATGACCTCCATCTCCACTATTGATAGAATAAGGAAACACACTTTCACCTTCACCAGCATGTGGAAGATCATCTTCAGAAGGTAGATGAGAATCATTTCCAGTAGAACGAAGAAAACCTATGTTGTGTGACATCTATAATAAAAGAAAATAGAATTCAAGTTAGTTGATTTTAACCCATAGTTATTGGCTTATAAATTTTAATTAAGATTAGGATCGATATTTTCAATTCGATCACTAAAGAGGGATGCCATAATCAAATTCAAATCTATTTTAGGTAGGTAAAGCATTTGCCAATTTCAATCTCATAAAACTCCTAGATCATTTGAGATTCATTAAATCAATCAATGGCATGTTTAATCTCGATTATGCTCTCACTTTTATGACTGGGATGCCGAGGGTAACAAAGGAGATGTGAATAAGCATGCAAATTAGCTTGTCACTCTCGATGTCATTTATCATATCGTTTTAATGTGTCGGTTAGCCACACGCGTTCCATTAATCAACAATAATTTTTTAGACACCCATTACCACCCTTTATAAGTCCCTTATTAGTGTGTCGGTTAACCACACACGTTCCGCTAACGACTCATAAAGTGTAATGTGCAATTTCATGGATTCGCATAAAAATTCACATTTTGCTAAAGTTACTAAGATTGGGATTTTAAATAAAAGGACTTAGTTACTTTTTATATCATTATACTTTTAATGAGATTTAATTCGGCTAACGCCCCTCCACCAAACAAGAGAACGATGTGTAAGAATGGATACCAAATCAGGGTCATTTTATAGGCAGCTTCCTTAAACTTCCTTTATAGCATGGATTTGTGAATGAGGCGTACTAGCGGTTCGACTAACTTTTCTTATACGTATAATATAAATTAAAGTTTTAATTATATACATAGTATAAGGTGTATTTTAAATAGTTTAAAATAGCAAGGGTTTAATCTTTTAATAAATTAAACTTTTAATTTAATTAAATTTATACCATTTATGGATTATTAATTATCCTTTAATTAATCACTTAATTAAATTAATAATAAGATCCATAAGAATGTATTTTTAAACTTTTTCAAAATACTAGGGTTATATTTTAATATTTTAAAATTAATATTTAATTAATTAAATTAAAAATAAACGAATCATGAATTCAAGATAAGGATATCCAATTACTTAGATAATTATTCTGTTTTACTTAATTAAAACATTATTTAAGGTTATTATCCTAATCTATTCATGAGATATGACAACAATCTGAAATTGGTGGATCTGACAGTCCAACATGCCGTGGTAAACAATCACCACGGAGTGTTGGGACGAATTCACAGACAAACACGCCATGTTGGAAGAACACCGTGGCGTGTTTGCCGTATAGAATGACGATTCTATTTGCATATCCTTGTTCGAGTTCAACCATTGTATCAATTCAATAGAAATCTAAACCTACGCTCTGATACCACTGATTGGTATTATGCCAAACATATAATCTTATGTGTGCATGCAACCCTATATAATTTTGATATATGTTGTCTCTAATTGAACACACAACTTGAACAACAAAATAGAAAAACCCTAGAATGCTAGTATAGAATCAAAATACACAATAAGGGTTAGATGATTCATACCCTGATTTTTATATAGTAATAACAATGCAAATCCTTGTGTTGTTGAAGCAATGAGAGCAAGCGTCACAAATGTCACACCTCTAATGGTTCACACCCAACACTAGCAAGGAAGAATGATTGAGAGGGAGGAGAGCGATTGCAAAATCGGCCGGAATTCTTCCAAAGAACAGATCAACATAATTCATAGGATAATAGCCCTATTTATAGTGCAGTTAGGAAACCCTTGATAAGCCTAATTCAAAGATTATATTAAACTGGGTAATTATCCCCTTTCCTATTCATCCACCAGGGATTATTCTAGAAACCCTTAGGCATCAATAAATCGTCCTATCATTTATGGAGTTTTCTAGATTGCCTCTTGCTCAACCATTGGACAATTACAATTCAGTCCCTGCACTATTAATTAATTCTTTTAATCCCAAAATTAATCCCAATTAATTTCTGATTAAGTATGAATTAAAATTTTCTATTTCCAGTTAATATATTATTCTCATAATATATCAACAAATTATTTATTTCAATTTATTATCAAATAATAGATTTGACCCCATTCTCCTAAATCATCTGTCTAGTTGCTAGTTTTGAGGGCAACCCAAAAGGACTGTGCTACTATCAATTTAGGTATATACTAATTATAGTTATGGGCTTACACACTTAATCCAACAGTCTCCCACTTGGACAAGTATAATAACTATAGTTTCCAGTATATTCATATACACTAATAAGCAAATTGTAGCTCTCAGTTATGTGTCCTAAGATAAGTGATCAAGTATTCATCCGTTCTAGAAGATATCGTACGGACATAATACATGGGTTATAATCAATCTCATTGTCCAAGTTTTGATTGTCAATTTCTGATTTATGACGACTGAAATCAGAATACTAATGGAACACATCAATTTAGTCCAGGCATGGCCAACTGCTTTAGATGTTATCATCAAATCATCAAGGGGCCCACAAATATCGCTTTTCCCGTTAAGGCAAAAGAAACGGATAAACTTTGACTCATATGCTTGCAATATTTACTCATCAAATCACGCATAACATCGAGTTACTGATGTGATTACGTATTATTGGCTCGTAAACAACAACTCATATATATCTCCGTTTCAAGAATATAATATGTTATCGTCTCAAAATTACGCATGATAAAATCCATGAAGTAGTTCTCTTATCACGGGTTAATCCAAAACTTAAAATCTCTATGTCTAATCCCCATAGACAATCTACAATTTTATTCATGACAATCTTGATTCATTGCTTACTTCCAAAATTATAATCAACTGTGGATGTTTGAATAATCTAATTATTCGGGAAGTAAAACATGCAAAGTGAAACACAATAATAAACTAATTAACTATGGTCTCAAAACTATTGAATATAAATAAAACGCTTACTATGTTATCACCATATTAATTAGACTTTATTCATTGTATAATGTTTCAAGTAAATAACCAAACAATTGAATTAAAAATCAATCATGCCATGTTATAAACATGCATACTATGTCTCTTTATGGTCCTTCCTTTGTGAACATATTGATTGGACACTATTCTAATGATGCTCATTTCATAATTCCAAATTATTGTAACTACTAAATGTGTTAGAGTTCAATTTTACATGAAATACCCTTTTTTTATGACAAGGCTTCAAAGTCGTAGAGACTTTTCCAATGATATTATAAAATGCTCCATCAAAGCTTTGTTACTTAAAACAATTCCATGGTAACAAGGTCTCAAATTAAAGATACACTCCTTAAACACCTTCCTTGCATTAAAGTTTGTATTTCACATGTAGATTTTAATAATCAACTCCCATTACAGAAAAAATTCCGTATTCTCATTCGACCATTAATTCTGAATAAGAATAACCTCCACTTAGAATAATGTCAATATGGTCCGTACAAATACTACTACACTTCCAACTGTCCTCAAGCAACAAATCATTAGTAAAACCCAAACTGTTCATAATAGTTGTTTAACGACCTTAGTCACACCAACTTCTAGTCCTTTTTCCTTTCCAATGTCCACGGCATTTGGAAAAATCAGAACACGCAATCAATCCTATATCCAAAGCATACGGGACTCGATTTATAATGTCTTACACAGAGACCTGATATATGATAATTCTCTTGCTATAATATTTCCATATGTCGAATTTCCTATGTTGAAACATTTCAACACGATATTCATATAGGTCGAAGACTAAGCTCCATTAAAACCCTTCAATCTAAAATTTTAGATTTGATACAAAGAATGAGTGCCATCTCCCTTAAATCTTTCTATAGAGAAACAATTCCCAAACTTTGCAACTTGCAAATTTGTGAACTTTGTTTCCTACAAATATTATTGCCAGCTTGCAATACTTAGCATAAAAAATTATGATCCCTCTAGCATAACAATTATGCTCTCATTTGCATAAAAATTATGCTCCCAGTAGCTTTGACATGTACTGATAAATCAACCGGACTTTTAGAAGGTTACTTTTATGGAAAATATAGGATTTTCTGAGAGATTCAAACATTTGCTTACATTTTTACAAACTTATACATTGAGACAGGTTCAAACGTTTTTACAAGAAACATTGACACTAAAATACTTATGAACCCACCAGCTTAATGCTGATAAACTCTTTCAAAATAACTTGTATTCTCAGGTCATCAGTAGACAGGTACCGAGGCTAGCTTTTGAGAAGATGGAGTGCAATTCAAGACTCATCTCATATTATTTTGTGTTTCATTATTTTTGGTGTCTATAACTGTACAGAACACACTTGTATTAAAATTTTATATTTAATGCAATGGATGATGTTGTTTGCTTATTTACATTTACTGTGTTGTGATACTATACATGACGTCCTCCGCCCCAGAACGTTTCCGCCGTTCAAGGTTTTGGGGTGTGACAGATTGGTATCAGAGCATTGTTTATAGTGAATCAAGTATATCAACCCATAAAAGATATACTAAACTATAAACCCAAAAGGGATTAAAACACTCTGACCAAGAGTCTATACTTTAAATAATAAAATATTTAATTAAGTATACTAGTCTGCATTCATACTAAAATCAGTGTCACAATGACAAGAACAAAAGTATTACGATTGTTGAATATCACAAGTGAGCTCGGGGATGTATGGTCAGTCCTGGGAATGGCATAGCCTGATCAACTATGCTGGTCCTAGGAGTGATTAACATATGCCCTAGAATGGTTGTGATATGTTAACAAGTCTAAAAAAAAACTTACCAACAGTACCATAAGAAGATCAGTAGAACTTAAACTTAAAATACTATAGGAGTATTTTGTGCTATTAGTTACACGTATACTATATTCTTATACCTCTCTTCTCGCGTAGATCTAAATGGCTGGATTCCATCATGGCGACCCGTACTTTCCCAATGAAGGCAATGCTGGGTGGATCGATGAAGAGCCCGAAGATGATAATCCAATCCCTTTGGATGATCACCTCGCAGAAGGATTTTCAGATGGATCTGACTCCGAGCCTAAAGTCAACAACCTACCGCTTATAGGTCAAGCCCCAAACAACAACCCTCGACCAGCGTTTCCAGGTCCTACACCCATGTGGGCAAACAATCTGAACCGCTGGAGTGATGAGCAGGGTCAGCCCTTACCATACTTTGGGGACCGAACCTTTTACAACATTAGCGATGGTGGCTCTGCTGACAGAGCTCTGCCGGTAATCATCCGCAGAATAGCTCGTAATGTCGAGCAAGGTCGAGCAGCCATCGACCGGGTCATGGAGATTGATGCCAATTCAGGTGTCAACACCGTCCGCATCCGCCGTCTTGAAGAAGACATGGAACGGACCCGGAGAACCAACGAAACTCTGCAGCAACAGCTGGCTGCCTCCCGTGCTGAAGTCTTAGAACTTCGAGCTCGTCAGAGAGCTCAGGACCGACACCTTCAAGAGGTGTTTTGCCAAGTGTCCGACCTCAGGGCTCGCCCGAGAAACTCTCATCGCCATTAGATGATGTCTAGTACATCTCTGTCTTTTGATTTAGGGATAGCCTTGAACTTATGTGCTCTAAGTAGCACTTGTCTGTAAAATATTCCTAACTTTCGATACTCTAATTAGGAATCTAGGACTGTCAGTCTTGTCCTTATGGTATGATGTAAGACCTACTGATAGGTCGATTTTCATTGAACTTATTACATCAGTAATACCCGTACTATTGAGATCTATCTAATCTATGGGAAAAATTTGTACACTTGTGTATTCCTACTAATATTCCTTATTATGATTTCAAACACTCATTCAAACTGTTGGGCTATGGTTAGTTAGTCCATGGGTCACTCTCACGTTTCTTACAAATTGATTCTTATCATCCTTCGTGTCTTTATAAACTTATAGCTGAAGGATGCCTCCTCGCAAATCTCCCAGGACTAGGAATAATCCTGCATCTCCACCGCCTCCACCACCTGCGGTCATCGATACTGCAGCCCTAAATGCTGCCGTAGCTGCAGCAGTGGCAACTGCCATGGCTCAGTATCACTCATCAGATGCCAGCAGAGGTGGAACCCCTGTGGAATCTATTCCGATCGAAATCCCTGTGCGCTCAAGGGAGTGCTCTTACAAGGATTTCACAAACTACAAGCCGAAGCCTTTCTATGGCACCGGCGGAGTCATTGCTCTTTCGCAATGGTTCGAGAAGACTGAATCAGTCTTCGAAATCTGTTCGTGCCCTGCTGCATTTAAAGTGAAATATGCCGCGTGCACCTTTGAGGATAAAGCCCTAACGTGGTGGAACGGCCACGTCAAAGCCCTAACTCTCGTCGTGGCTAA
The DNA here is from genome assembly GCF_002870075.4 of Lactuca sativa. Taxonomy (NCBI): domain Eukaryota; kingdom Viridiplantae; phylum Streptophyta; class Magnoliopsida; order Asterales; family Asteraceae; genus Lactuca; species Lactuca sativa. The sequence continues at coordinate 138,617,420 of NC_056627.2, forward strand.
CGACATGGGCTGGGTAACGATGAAGGATCTCATGACTGAGGAGTACTGCCCGAGGGGTGAAGTCCAGAAGTTAGAACATGAACTCTGGAATCTGACCATGAAGGGCACCAACGTGATCGCTTACACTGCCCGCTTTAGCGAACTGGTGGCCCTATGCCCCAATATGGTTCCCACTGAAGGGAAAAAGATTGAACGGTATGTATGGGGGCTAGTGCCTCCGTACCAGGGGAATGTATTAGCATCCAACCCCACTACCTTCGACAGTGCCAAGCGATTGGCACAAAGACTTATTGACCATGGAGTCAAGACCCCTGCAGCCACAACCACCCAAGCCATCCCAGAACCCTCCAAACCCGCTGGCAACAAGCGGAAGTTTTGGGATGAGAAGAAGAAGCAGGGAGCTTCAAAGAAACAACAAATCGTAGCAGTACATGCTGCGGTAGCCCCTACTGCTGTTA